>NC_080168.1:62271205-62958831 GCF_950295315.1 Erinaceus europaeus
ATAGTTATTGTTAATTTAATTGTGTCATGCATAAAGGAGTCAAACAGAGCAGGGGTAGATAGCATAATGGTTATGCAAAGAGACTCTCATGCCTGAGGCTCCAAAGCTCCCAGGTTCACTCCCCCGCACCACCATAAGCCAGAGCTGAACAGTGCTCTGGTAAAAACTAAATAAATAAAAGAAAGGAAGAAAGAGTTAGGTGCAGGTGGCACAAAGCACAAGGACCAGTGTCAGGATCCCGGTTCGAGCCCTTGGCTCCTCACCTGCAGGGGAGTCACTTCACAGGCAGTGAAGCAGGTCTGCAGGTGTCTGTCTTTTTCTCCTCCTCTCTGTCTTCCCCTCCTCTCTCCGTTTCTCTCTGTCCTATCCAACGACAGCAATGACAACAACAATAATAACTACAACAATAAAACAACAAGGGCAACAAAAAGGGAATAAATAAATAAATATTTAAAGAAAGAAAGAAAAAGAATCAAACATATATTTCATCTTACTAATAATGTTTTCTTCTCATCAGAGAATCATTGCTCTGAGTCAACTTATCCAGAGAGGGAGGGAGGAAGAGAGAGAGAGAGAGAGAGAGAGAGAGAGACCACAGCACCAAATGTCCTGCAGTGCGGAGTGGGGCCTGGGTTAAACTAGTTTGAAACACATGAGGAAGCAGGTGGATTATCCAACTAAGCTATTATGCCAGCCTCTTTTAAAAATGATGTAATTCATTTACTTATTGCTTAGGTAATAAGTAAATGAATTGCTTATGTAATAAGTAAATGAATTGTAATAAGTAAATTGAATTATAATAAGTAAATTGCTTATGTAATAAGTAAATGAATCATGTAATTCATTTACTTATTTACTTATTTACTTATTTACTTATGGTGATTCCAAAAACTGGACCTGGAACCTCGTAGTCTCGGGCACGAAAGTTTTTTTGCCTATGTGTTGTGCTATCTACCAGACCCTTAATAATTTTAAAAGATATCATGAAAAAGAGACACAGAGAGAGAACAGGCACTGCTCAACTCCAGTTTATAATGGTAACAGGGATTGAACCTGGAATCTGCTTGGCCTCAGGAAGGGGCAAATCCTTTGTCCTAATGCCCTGAACTATTTCCTGTACCCCCCAAATGGATTTAATGTTATATGTCCAACTCATAGATATTGAACTTACTAAAACTGCCTTCCAGGGAGGGATAGCATAATGGTTATGCAAAGAGACTCTCATACCTGAAGTTTCAAAGTCCCAGGTTCAATCCCCTGCACCACCATTAGCCAGAGCTGACTAATGCTCTGGTAAAATAAAAATTAAAATAATAATAATTAAATTAAGATTGAAACTGCCTTCATTTGCTATGAGATGCTTTGTAAATTTCCATACATTATTAGATAAGCAGTGAAATACACCTAATAATTTTTTCTGAAGAGAAAACTAAACTCACTAAAACTGCCTTTATTTAGTTAGGTGATATTTTGTAAATGTTTGAATATTCCTGAAACACAACTCCCCCCACCCCCCGAATTTCAAGTCCCAAATTCCAAGTATATTACTAAACCATAGTTTAGGTTCTAGTTCCATTATGTCTTGGGCAAATTCTATAACATCTTTAAACCTCACAATAGGGAACTCCAACCACCTTCCTGACAGGATTTAAAAGGAAACATGCTGGGCTGGGAAGTTAGGATAATGGTGATGCAAAAGACTTCCAAGCTGGGCCTGGCAGTGGTGCACCAGGTTAAGCGCATATTACAGAGCACACAGAACCAGGTTCAAGCCCCTTCTCCCCACCTGCAGGAGAAAGCGTCACAGGTAGTAAAGCAGAGCTGCAGGTGTCTCTCTCCCTCTCTATCTCTCCCCCTCCAGTCTCAATTTCTGTCTCTAGCCAATAATAAATAAATAAATAAATAAATAAATAAGGCTTTCAAGCCCAAGGCTCTTTTGTCTTAGGTTCAATCCCTAGGCCCACCATAAGTTAAGAGCTGTGCCAGTGCTCTCGTCTCTTTCTCCCCCTCTCTTTCTCTCTAATTAAAATAAATAAATAAGGAGCTGGGCAGTGGCACAGCAAGTCCCAGTTCGAGCCCCTGGCTCCCCACCTGCAGGAGGGTTGCTATACAGGCAGTGAAGCAGGTCTATAGGTGTCTATCTTATGCTCCCCCTCTCTGTCTTCCCCTTCTCTCCCGATTTCTCACTATCCTATCCAACAACGACAGCAATAACAACAACAATAATAATGATGATGATAAACAACAAGGGCGACAAAAGGGTAAAAATAAAGTTAAGTAAATAAATGAAAACATGCTAACTTAGAGAGTTTTTTGCAAACTACTGAAAAGACTGTCATGGTCATTTCTGACATAATATTAATAGTTCTAACATCAAGTCATCAAACTTACAGGATGATACAACACAGCAGTAAAGCACACCCCCTTGGAGATACTACTTCCCAGGTTAGTTCTACCTCACCTTTCTGAGCCTCCAACATTTGGGAAATGCTATGAATATGAGTTTTCATGAAGACTCAAGGGAATCATTCACATAGATGGTTGGCATCCAGAGAGCCCATGGTTTATGTGTGTTCTATGGATGGCAGCAAAGATTCATACTGCATTTGAAGGTGATTTTTGAGAAAGTCTGGCATCTCAGAGACTGGCACTCCTTAGAATTTGAGAAAGACCACAGAATGCACAGAAATCTTTGCCAGCATTCTGTACACTAAACCTGGTGGGGTGGAATTCTTAGATCCTGTGGCCAGGTTGGTTTGACCTGAGTTGCCCCTCAAAAAAAAAAAAAAAAAAAACACTGGGAGTCAGGTGGCAGCACAGCAGGTTAAGCACACGCACGTGGCACAAAGCGCAAGTAATGGCATAAGGATCCCGATTCAAGGCCTCGGCTCCCCACCTGCAGGGGAGTCACTTCACAGGCGGTGAAGCAGGTCTGCAGGTGTCTCTTTCCACCTCTCTGTCTTCCCCTCCTCTTTCCATTTCTCTCTATCCTATGTAACAACAACAATAACTACAACAACAATAAAAAAATAAGGGCAACAAAAGGGAAAATAAATATATATATATAAATTTAAAAACCCTAGTTTTTTTTGGATTATTTTTATCACAGGGGGCTGGGCAATGGCATACACCTGGTTAAGTGCACACAGTACTATGCAGAAGGACCTGCACAAGGACTGGGGTTCGAGCCCCTGCTCCCCACCTGCAGCAGGCACACTTCACAAGTGGCGATGCGGGTCTGCAGGTGACTGTCTTTCTCCCTATCAACCCCTCCCCCTTCAATTTCTCTGTGTCCTATCAAATAAAATAGAAAGGAAAAAGGGGGGTCTATGACAGGTGATGCCAGCACCAAGTCCCAGCAATAACCCTGGAGGCAAAAAAAAATTATCAGAGATCAGAGAGAGATACAGATACAGAGAGGCCAGAGCCCTGCTCAGCTCTGGCTGATAGGGGTGCTGGGGATTGAACCTGAGGGCTTAGAGCCTCAGGCATGAGAGTCTTTTACAGAATCACTATGCTGTCTCCTCAACCCCCCAAAACTATCTTGGCAGAATATCCAATATATTAATAATAGTAGAGAATATCTCTACTATTGCGACAGGAGGCTCCCTGGTTGTTTAGCCTTTCCTGGGATTAACAGAGCAACATTCAGTGGGGGAAAAACCCAGTAGCATATCTCTAGTGGTTGTACTTAGTGCAGCCTTCCTGTGTGCTAACACTTGCTGGTTCAAAAATTCTAGCTAATGTCTCCATTTCTAGAAATTTCTCTGGAGGCTCTCTCACTCACAATGACAGCCTGTGTCTTCCCTACTCTTTTTTTTTTTTCAATTTCTTTATTGGGGGGTTAATGGTTTACAGTCAACAGTAAAATACAATAGTTTGTACATGCATAACATTTCCACGTAACAATTCAACCCACACTAGATCCTCTTCTGCCATGATCTTCCAGGACCTGAACCCTACCTCAGAGTCTTTTACTTTGGTGCAATACACCAGACTCAGTCCAGGTTCTGCTTTGTGTTTATTGTTCAACTTTTAAAAATATAATTGGATTAGTTTTATTGAGGGTGCCTTTAAAATTTAGATGGAGGGGGTCAAGCGGTAGCACAGAGGGTTAAGCACACATGGCACGAAGCGCAAGGACCAGCATAAGGATCCCAGTTCCAGCCCCTGGCTCCCCACCGGCAGGGGGCGGGGGTCACTTCACAGGCAGTGAAGCACGTCTGCAGGTGTCTGTCTTTCTCTCCTCATCTCTGTCTTCCCTTCCTCTCTCCATTTTCTCTGTCCTGTCCAACAACAACGATGTCAATAACAACAACAAAACTGCAACAACAATAAGACAACAAGGGCAACAAAAGGGGAGAAAGCAAATTAAAAAAATAAATAAAATTTAGGTGGAAAAGAATTCTGCCAATATTTTCCTCTAAGTATTTGACAGTTTCTGGCCTAACAACCAAGGGGTGTTAAAATCCCCTACTATTTCTGTGTTGCTGTTAATGCTGTAAACCTTTCAGTAGGTGTTTGATGTATTTAGATGGCCTTTCATTGGGTGCATAGATGTTAATAATCTTAAAACCTCTTGATTGACTGATCCTCTGAGGCTTAACTAATGTCCATCTGTATCTTTTAAAATTTTACTTGTTTTAAGGTCGTGTGTCAGATTGAGAATAATAGCTGTTCCTGCCCTTTTTTGTGGTCCACTGGTTTGGATGGTAGTTTTCCATCCTTTCACTTAGAGTCTGTGTTTGTCTTGTTGAGTTAGCTGGGATTCCTGCCAACAACATATGGTTAAGTTGTGTTTTCTGATCTATCTTCCTACTCTATGCCTTTTAATAGATGAATTCAGGCCAATGACATTTATTGATATTATAGAATGAAGATATTTTAATGTCATTACTCTAAGATTTTAGAGTGTTCTGATATATGGCATGCTTATGATAATGTGATGATTTATAAGAGACCTTTCAGAACTTCTTTCAGGGCAGGCTTTGTGATTTTTTTTTTTTTTTTTTTTTTACCAGAACACTGCTTAGCTCTGGCTGATGCTGGTGCAAGGGATTGAACCTGGGACTTAATGGACCCTGAAGTATGAGAGTCTGTTTGCATAACCATTAACCTATCTGCCCCCACCCTGATTTTTTTTAATTGGGAGTATTAATGGTTTTACAGTAAATACAGTTGTTCATACATGTATAAAATTTCTGTTTTCTACAAAATATTCTCACCTCCAGCCTAAGCCCTCCTCCACCATCATGCACCAGAGCCTAAAAAGCCCTCAGCCCACACCCCTAAAGTCCTTTAATTTGGTGCAATACACCAATTCCAGTCCAAGTTCTGCTTTATGTTTTCTCTTCTGTTCTTATTTCTCAACTTCTATCTATGAGTGAGATCATCCCACATTCATCCTCCTCTTTCTGGCTGATCTCACTTCACATGATTCCTTCAAGTTCCATGCAAGATGAAGTGAAGAAGATGAATTCATCATTCTTAATAGCTGAGTAGAGTTCCATTGTGTATATAGACCACAACTTGCTCAGTCACTCTGTTGTTGGACAGATTTTTTTTTTTTTGGCCTCCAGGGTTATTGCTGGGGCTCAGTGCCTGCACCATGAATCCACTGCTCCTGGAGGCCATTTTTCCCCCTTTTATTGCCCTTGTTGTGGTTGTTATTATTGTTGTAGATGTTGTTCATTGCTGGATAGGACAAAGAGAAATGGAGAGAGGAGGGCAAGAAAGAGGGGGAGAGAAAGATAGACACACCTGCAGACCTGCTTCACCACTTGTGAAGTAACTCCCCTGTAGATAGGGAGCTGGAGGCTCAAACCCGGATCCTTACACCCATCCTTACGCTTTGCGTCACATGTGCTTAACCCACTGCACTAGCACACAGATCTTTTTGGGTGAGTGTCTCCCCAACTCTCAAGTGAACCCAGTGTATGATGGTCTCCCTTTCCAAAAGAGATGTGCTATAGGATATCTAGTAAAAAGTGTGCAGTGAGTATCCCCCAACACTTCATCTGCACTATTTCAGCCTTTAGGTCCATGATTGCTCAATAATTTGATTGGTTTTGTATGTTAACTCTCTTTTCAGCCACCAGGTTCCAGATGCTAGCATGGTGCCAACCAGACTTCCCTGGACAGATGACTCCACCAATGTGTCCTGGAGCTCCGCTTCCCCAGAGACACACCCTACTAGGGAAAGAGAGAGGCAGGCTGGGAGTATGGATCGACCTGTCAATGCCCATGTTCAGCAGGGAAGCAATTACAGAAGCCAGACCTTCTACCTTCTGCATCCCACAATGACCCTGGGTCCATACTCCCAGAGGAATAAAGAATAGGAAAGCTATCAGGGTAGGAGATGGGATACGGAGTTCTGGTGGTGGGAATTTGTGTGGAGTTGTACCCCTCTTATCCTATGGTTTTGTTAATGTCTCCTTTTTAAAATAAATAAATAAATAAATAATTTTAAAAAAGTGTTACCAGGACAATCTCAACAATGTGATGACCAGAGGGCTTTGAAGCCCAATTCCATCAGAACCCAGAGAAAGGAGGAAAAAGAAAAGACATACGGGAGTAGTAACAGATATAGGTGTGACTTAGAAAGGAAGAGAGGGCAGAACCACAGGAAAAATGGACAAAAAAAAATAGATAGACAGACAAACAGACAGTGATAGAAATAATTGTCAGCCCATATCTGTGACCTTGGGAGAACCATTGCCGTTTCCAATAGAAGGAATGGAGACACATAACGCTGGTGGTGGGAATGGTATGGAATTATACCCCTGTTGTTTTATAATTTTTTAAACCAATATTAAATCACTGCTACAAAAAAATGCCCCCCAAAGCAGCGACACACTTGATTAAGCACATACATTATATAATAATAAATTAAAAAATAAATTTAAAAGCATTTAAAAATTTTTTATGATCTTTATTTGATAGAGACAGCCAGAAATTGAGAGGAAGGTGGAGATAGAGAGACAGAGAGACAGCTGCAGCACTGCTTCCCCACTTGCAAAGCTTTCTTCCTGTAAGTAGGGATCAGGTGCTCAAACTTGGGTCCCTGTGCATTGTAATATGTGTGCTCGACCAGGTGTGGCACCACCCAGTCCTCTAAAATGCTCTTTTCCGGGAATCGGACTAGGCAGTGACACACCCAGTTAAGCATACACATTACCATCAGGGCCCAGGAAGAGATGAGGAAAATGGGGAGGAACATTTGGGTGCAGTAATAGGTTTATGTGTAACTTGGAAAGGAAGAGAAGATGGGACCTTAAAAAAAAAAGAGGGCAGGGGTAGATAGCATAATGGTTATGCAAACAGACTGTCATGCCTGAGGCTTCAAAGTCCCAGGTTCAATGCCCTGCACCATCATAAACCAGAGCTGATCAGTGCTCTGGTAAAAACAAAACAAAACAAAAAAGGGCAAATTTATACAAATATAGACAGATAGCTGTAGAAATAATAGTTAACCCATATCTGCAACCTCAGGAGAACTGCTATAGCTTGCAATGGAGGGGCTGGGGACTTAGAACTCGTGGTGGCAATGGTGTGGAGTTATACCCCTGTTGTCTTGTAATTTATTTATTTATTTATTCCCTTTGTTGCCCTTGTTGTTTTTTATTATTGTGGTTATTATTGTTGTTGTCGTTGTTGGATAAGACAGAGAGAAATGGAGAGAGGAGGGGTAGACAGAGCAACTGCCCTGCAGGTGGGGAGCCAGGGACTCGAACCGGGATCCTTTATGCCGGTCCTTGTGGTTTGCGCCACATGCGCTTAACCCACTGCGCTACTGCCTGACTCCCTGTCTTGTAATTTTGTAAATCAATATTAAATCAGTAATAAAAAAAAATCAAACAATAGATTGATGAGTTAGGGCTATGTAGGTGATGTTCTAGGGGTGTCTGTCAAGAGGAGAGAAGGTGTGCAGAGGGGAGACTAAGTAGATAGTATGACTGCCGGAGCCTTGAACAACTTCTTTTCTTTTTTTTAAAGATTGTATTTATTTATTAATGAGAAAGATAGGAGGAGAGAGAAAGAACCAGACATCACTCTTGTTGTCTGCTTTACATTAGTTTGTTCTAGCTCTCCCCCTGCCAAGAAAATTGGTTCAGTCCTGCTAGTTTCGCGGTTGCTTGTCCCCGCCCAAGGAACCCCGACAGAGTTCCAGAGTCCCAGAGTTCGAGAGTTGTTGGCTCCGCCGTGGGGGAAGGAGGCAGGAGAGTTCTGTTTGGTGATTAGTTTGGGTTAGTTTATGAATCGTTGTTCCTGAATAAAGAAATACAGCTTGTCTGCCCAGCCGTGTGTCTCTGGTCGTCTCTGTTACCTGCCCATGAAGCTAGCCCGGCCAGCTGGAGCCTCCGAATTTTAACAACAAATGGTGCATGGCTGGGCAGGCAAGCTGTATTTCTTTATTCAGGAACAATGATTCATAAACTAACCCAAACTAATCACCAAACAGAACTCTCCTGCCTCCTTCCCCCGCAGCGCCAAGAATTCTCGAACTCTGGGACTCTGGAACTCTCCCAGGGTTCCTTGGGGCGGGGACAAGCGGCCGCGAAACTAGCAGGACTGAACCAATTTTCTTGGCAGGGGGAGAGCTAGAACAAACCAATGTAAAGCATACAACAACTCTGGCAGATGTGCTGCCAGGGGTCGAACTTAGGACCTCATGCTTGAGAGTCCAAAGCCCTATCACTGTGCCACCTCCCGGACCACTTGAACAACTTCTTAAAGGAGGAGGGACCTTGTTGACATTCCTCTTCCATTACTGAACATCCTGTCATAGTCACTGTAACTGGTGTCAAGACTTGGATATTTGCTCTAATGTTGCCCCACAAAGAAAATGCTAACTTCCTTCAGAGCCTTGTACTTTTGGAACCACTTATGGAAAACATACTATTACATTTATATTTATTTTTATTTTTTTGCCACCAGTTATTACTGGGGCTCAGTGCCTATACTACAAATCCACTGCTCCCAGCAGCCATTTTTACTTTTTTTTTCTTTCTATTTTTATTAGATAGGACAGAGAGAATTGGGGGGGGCAGACGGAGAGGCAGGGAGACAGAGACACCTGAAGACCTGCTTCACTACTCATGAAGCTTTCCCTCCCTTTGCAAGTTGGGAGCAGGGGCTCAAACTTGAATCCTTGGGGCCAGGTGGAGACACACCTGGCTGAGTGCACTTGTTATACTGAATAAGGACCCAGGTTCAAGATTCATGTTTAAGTCCCTGGTTCCCACTGGCAGGGGGAAAGCTTCATGATTGGTGAAGCAGCAAGTGTCTCTCTGTCTCTCTCCTTCTTTATCTTCCCCTAGCCCTTTGATTTCTGGCTGTCTCTATCCAATAAAGATTAAATAAATAAATAAATAAATAAATGCTAATTTGTGCACTTAACTGGGTGTGCCATCACCCAGCCCCCTGCTACACACTGTTTAAATATACAATAAGACTTGTGTGAACTCTCAGGAGAGCCAAGCATCAAATCTGGGTGCATCTAACCAAATCAAAGGGGGAATGAGGAAACTGAAGCCGTGACCATAGTAGCTAGCAGAGTTACTCAGCTGGTCCAAGACATCTTGATCCTAAGGTATTTAAATGGGAACAGAGTTGAAAGCCAGAAAAAATAAACCCATACAGACCACCCTTCTTTGGAAGGAGTAAATGTCTGAAATGTTCTAATAGTTCTCTCTCTCTCTCTCTCTCTCTCTCTCATCTCCAGAATTCATGAACACTGCCTCTAAGTGCCTCTTTTGTTGGAATTGTTTTGTCAGGGTATGCATTAATTAGGTTGCTTTAAAAAACAAACAAACAAAGAAAAAAACTCATTGTCTGCAATGACAAAAAACTGTTGAACAATATTGGAATTGGCTCCCATCCCCAGACAAGTGATAGATTGTTCTCTGTTCTAAGCCAGGTTCTTGGGGTGTGGTGCCTGTTTCCTTCGCCAGTGATACAGCAGCCTGGTTACTGGGAGTCTTCATTCTGAGTAGCACGGTTCAGTTCACACTGCTGTGTGGTATCTTGGGACATGCATTTTCCCAGAACTGTGCGTCACCTAGTTTGGCTTCTAATCTACTTACAATCTACTTGAAGGTTCACCATGAACGATCAAGAAAGTAGCAGCTAATATATGTACAGCAGTAGGCGTTAAAACTTTTCAATACCTACTATTCCCTGTGACATTTTCAGAGTGTTTTTTTTTTCTTTTCTTTTCTTTTTTTTTTTTAATTTTTCGAAAGTCAAAGCTTTGACTCCAGGACCCGGGCTCAAGCTTGTGCAGGGGGAAGCTTCATGAGTGGTGAAGTAGAACTGCAGATGTTTCTCTTTCTCCCTCCCTACCTTACCTCCCCTCTCAGTTTTTCTCTGTCTCTATCCAATAATAAATAAATTAAAATATTTTTTAAAAACTTTATTACAAGGATTTTAAAAATATTTTTATTTATTAGTTAAAATGTTTTAAAAAACTTTTTACAATTTTTTAAAATATTATTTACTTATTATTGGGTAGAGACAGAGAGAAGTTTAGAGGGAAAGGGGAGACAGAGAGACAACTGCAGCCTTGCTTCACCACTCGTGAATTTTCTTCCCTGCAGGTGGGGACCAGGGGATTGAACACTGTAATGTCTTGTGCACTGTAATGTGTGCCCTTAGCCAGGTGCACCACTGCCTGACCCCTTCAAAAATTATAAAAAGGAAAAAAAAAAATCTCCAAACAAATCCAGATGAGAAAAAATGCACCCAATCCTGGGTGCATTTCTTATGTCAATATCAGAACCCACCTTGCAAGTTTACAGAACATTCAAAAGTAGGGCAACCAGGTGAAACAAACAGTCTGATAGAGCACAGTGTTAGTATGGCTGGGGATCCAAGGTCCCAGGTTCAGTCTCTGGTACCACCATAAGCCAGAGCTGAGCAATGATCTGGTCTCTATCTTGTTAAAATAAATTAATAGATATTTAGTAAAATTCAAAAACCAGAGAGCATGGGACCCAGGAGATGGTGCAGTGGATAAGGCCTTGGACTCTCAAGCATGAGGTCCCAGGGCGTCCTAATAAATCAGAGTGATACTCTACACACACACACACTATCTCTCTCATTAACAAACATTTTTTTTTCCTCCAGGGTTATTGTTGAGGCTCTGTGCCTGCACCACGAATCCACTGCTCCTGGAGGCTATTTTTCCCCCTTTTATTGCCCTTAATTTTTATCATTGTTGTGGTTATTATTGTTGTTATTGATGTCATTGTTGTTAGATAGGACAGAGAGAAATGGAGAGAGGAGGGGAAGACAAAGAGGGGTAGAGAAAGATAGACACCTGCAGAGTTGCTTCACCGCCTGTGAGGCAACTCCCCTGCAGGTAGGGAGCCGGGGGCTCAAACCAGGATCCTTACGCCGGTCCTTGTGCTTCGAACCATGTGTACTTAACCTGCTGTTCTACTGCCCGACCCCCAACAAACAATTTTTTAAATTATTATTATTTGACAGGATGAGAGAAATTGAGAGGGATGGAAGATAGAGAGGAACAGAAACAGAGAGATACCTGTAGCCCTACTCTTGAAGCTTCTCCCTTGCAGGTGGAGACTGGGAGCTCAGATCTGGATCCTTGCACTTGGTAATATGTGTGCTTAACCAGTTGCACAACTGTTTGACCCTCAAATAAATCTTTTTAAAAATATTTTATTTGAGGAGGGAAAGAACAGAATGAAACATAGACTGAACATGGTGTATTGCACGAAAGCAAAAAACTCTGGGGAGGGAGGGAGGATGAGGGAGGATAGAAAGAAAACTCTGGAGGGCTATTATACAGTGAAATTGCTCAGCTCTGGCTTATTTAAGGCTGTGCTGTGGGCTGAACCTGGGACCTTAAAGCCTCAGGCATGAAAGTGAAAAGATGAATTCACCTTTTTAAATAGCTGACTAGTATTCCATTGTATATATAGACCACAGGTTTCTCAGTCTCTCATCTGCTGTTGGACACCTGGGTTGCTTCCAGGCTTTGACTATTACAAATTGTGCTACTATGAGCATAGGTATACACAGATATTTTTGGATGGGTATGTTTGGTTCCTTAGGATATATCCCCAGGAGAGGAGTTGCAGGGACATAGGGTAGGTCCACTTTTAGCCTTCTGAGAATTCTCCAGACTGCTCTCTACAGGAGTTGGACCAACTTATATTCCCACCAGCAGTACAGGAGGGTTCAAAAGACTGATTCTGTTTGTCTCTGCTCTCACCATTGTTGGCTGAACCACAAACTGTTTTTAATTTTAATTTTTTTAAAATTACCTTTATTTATTTATTGGATACAGACAGCCAGAAATCGAGAGGGAGGGGGGTGTTAGAGAAGGGAAAGAGACAGAGAGACACCTGCAGCCTTGCTTCACCATTTGCAAAGCTTTCCCCCTGCAGGTGGGGGGGATCGGGGGCTTGAACCCGGGTCCTTGAGCATTGTAACATGTGTGCTCAACCAGGTGTACCACCACCCGGCCCCTACACAAACTCTTAAGTTACAGATAAGAATGCTGGTAACTCTTTCCCAGTGCTGTTATGCTTAGGGATCAGAGTATCCTAAAGGCTTAACCTTGGAACATTTTTTCTTTTTTCTTTTTTTTTTTAAATATGAGGCCAGGGACATAGACCAGTGGTAGAGTATATATTGCCATATAGAAGGTCCTGGGTTTGATCTCTTGTACATGTATACATACACAGTTTTATGCTATCCTTCACCTTTCTGTCTCCTGTCATTTAGAGAAACTCTAACTCAATGGCCCTACTCAAGCTGCTACTGTCATGTCTAACCAAATGGGCCCCAGAGGTTGAGGTAGCCATCAGCAAAATATCACTATAGAACTGTTGTGGAAATACTGAGAGCATCTCCCAGAACCTCCCCTCCCCAGAACTCTGCCCCACTAGGGAAAGATAAAAACAGGCTGGAGGTATGGCTCCACCTGCCAATACCCATGTCCAGTGCAGAAGCAATTACAGAAGCCAGAACTTCCACCTTCTGCACCTTGTACAGAACTTTGGTCCATAATCCCAAGGGGAATATGACAGGGGAAGATGACTAGAAGGCTCTGAACCCCAGTTCCTCCAGGACCCAAAGCATGTCACCAGAAATCTTTTTATTCCATCACTGAAAGGGAAGCAAATCTGAAAAACACCAGAGGAAGCCAGGCACTGTTTCTCTTATCTGAGAGGAGAGAGAGAGAGAAAGAGAGAGAGAGAGAGAGAGAGAGAGAGAGAGAGAGAGAAAGGAAAGACACTCAGAAGTAGTAATAGGTGTAGGTATGTCATAGAAAGAAAGTGAAAGGTGGTCCAGGAGGTGGCGCAGTGGATAAAGCATTGGTTTCTCAAACATGAGGTCCTGAGTTCAATCCCCAGCAGCACATGTGAACCAGTGTGATGTCTGGTTCTTTATCTCCTTCCATCTTCATGAATAAATAAATCTTAGAAAAAAGAAAAAGAAAAGAAAGTGAAAACAGGACTGTTAAGAAATGGGAAAAATATACAGATATAGCTAGCTAGAAGATACGGATGGATGGATAGATAGATAGATAGATAGATAGATAGATAGATAGATAGATAGATAGATAGGGACATAGATATAGTTAAGAGAATCAGCCCTTATCTGTGATCTTGGGAGAACTACTGAAGTTTCCAAGAGAAGGGGTGGAGACACAGAACTCTGGTGGTGGGAACAGTATGGAATTATAACCCTGTTACCTTACAACTTTGTGTATCAAGATTAAATCACCAATAAAAAATAAGTTTTAAAAAATAAATACTAAAGCATGTCAACACTTGCTAAGAGGATAAAGTCACAACATGGGACTGCCTGGTGGTTGCCAAGCCAAAAAGAGAAAAGGGACTAGACAAAGTCCTTGCCCACCCCCACTCCCATTCTTCTGTCCATGCTGAGGAGACACCACTCAAAGAAGCAGACAACTGGGGCCAGGTGGTGGCACACCTGGTTAGGCACACATGTATAATGCACAAGGACCCAGGTTCCAGCCCCCAGGCCCTACCTGCAGAGGGAAAGTTTTTTGAGTGGTGAAGCAGGGCTGCAGGTGTCTCTCTGTTTCTTTCCTTCTGTATCTCTCCCTCCCCTCTAGGTTCCTGGCTGTCTCTAGACAATAAAGATAATTGAGAGAGGTAGAGAAAGAGAGCTGTTTCCTTCTCTCCTTTCTTTTTCTCTTTTCTTTCTTCCTTTTTTTTTTTTTTTTTGACTCCAGGGTTATTGCTGGGGCTCGGTGCCTGCACTATGAATCCACTGCTCCTGGAGGCTGTTTTTTCCCTTTTGTTTCCCTTGTTGTTATTATTATTGTTGTTATGGCTGTCATTGTTGTTGGATAGGACAGAGAGAAATGGAGAGAAGAGGGGAAGACAGAGGGGGGAGAGAAAATTAGAAACCTGCAGACCTGCTTCACCACTTGTGAAGCGACCCCCCCCCCCTGCAGGTCGGGAGTTGGGGGCTCAAACCGGGATCCTTATGCTGGTCCTTGCACTTTGCGCCATGTGCGCTTAACCAGCTGCGCTACCACCCGCCCCCCCTTTCTTTCTCTCCACAGCCCTGAGATGAAGTAAAGATATACAGGATAGAAACCCAGCCAGGGAAATGTCTTGTGCCTTTTCATTCCACCACTCCAGGTTCCACCAAAGCCCTTTTGTTAGACAACTTAACTAGCTAAGCATCCCTGAGCTGTGGCATTGTCTCAGGAATGTAAATCTCCTCTTCCCTCCCCTCCCCTCCTCCCCTCCCACACATACTGTCCTTATCCCTCCTGCACTTAATCAGAAGCCCCCAACTCTCTTGTTAAGTCCCTTTCACACATCTAGCCCTTTGGAATTTTTTTTTAAGATTTTATTTATTAATGAGAAAGATAGGAGAGAAAGAACCAGACATCACTCTGGTACATATGCTGCCAGGGATTGAACTCGGGACTTCATTCTTGACTGTCCAGTGCTTTATTCACTGGGCCACCTCCTGGACCACTCCTTTTGGGATGTTCACCTTCATAATGCTTACTTGTCATGATCGCATGGGTACTGTATAACTTGGGTGATTGCTCTTATTCACCTATCCATCCCCTAGGTTTCAAAGCTCCCATGCAAAGTCATGTCTGGGGAAAGGGGGGGGGGGGGGGCTGGGAGCACAGCCTATCATGGTATTGTGTGCAAATAACATCAAGTTTAGGGTAAGGGTAGATAATGCATAATGGTTATGCAAAGAGACTCTCATGCCAAAGGCTCCAAAGTCCCAGGTTCAGTCCCACCACCACCATCAGCCAGAGCTGAGCAGGGCTCTGGTAAATCAAACAAACAAAGACATCAAGTTTAGTTTAAAGGTGATGAGAGACAAGTCAAAGTGTTTAGGAATTGAGCACAAGCTTAAAGGAGCCCAATGACAATCTGAGATCATAGATGATGCCTAGGATGTCACAGGCTTCTTTCAAAATAAGCTGTTGAGGATGGGGACTGGTGACACTGCTCACTTGGTTAGTGTGCTGCTTTTGTCCTATGCAGGACTGAGGACTCAGTCTGGCCCCCACCACACTGGAGGAAGCTTGGGTGTTGTGGTCTTTTTCACTGGCTCCCTACTTTTCTGCCTGTCAGTAATAATAATAATAATAATAATAATGTTATTATTATGGATACGTGGCTGCTTTAAGGTGTACAACTTTGAGTTCCCTGGTTCAGAAAAATGTTTCATCAACTAGAAAGAACTCCACCCAGACCAACAAAAGCAAGAAGGCCAGACGACTCTCATAATGTGTGCATGCTCTCTCACTCTCACTTTTTAATTATTTATTTATTATTAATACAGACAGAGAGAAATTGAGAGGAGAGGGGGAGATAGAGGGAAAGAGACAGAGAGACACCTGCTTCACCACCCATGATGCTTTCTTCCTGCAGGTGGGGTCCAGGGGCTTGAACCCAGGTCCTTATGCACTGTAATGTGTGCGCTTAACCAGGTGTGCCAATGCCTGGCCCCATATCTCTCTCTTATTGCCACTGGGGGTTATCACTGTGACTGGTTGCCAGCACTACAAATCCGTTGCTCCTGGTAGTCATTTTTCCTCCCTTTTTTACCTTCCTTCTTTCCATCCTTCTATTGGTTAGGTCAGAAAGAAATTGAGAGGAAGGGGAGATGAGAGAGAGAGAGAGAGAGAGAAAACCCCTACAGACCTGTTTCACCACTTTTGAAGCCTCCCTCTTGCAGATGGGGAACAGTGGCTTGAACCCCAGACCTTTTACATGGTAGTGTGTGCCAATAGTCACACACCCCCAATAATGCTGTCATAATCTCCCTGTCACTGGCATCAGACAAAGTGCATGTCTCTGGATTTCCCCTCAAGCAGTCAAACCAGATATCAAATCTGTAATAGCAGGAGACAAAGACAAAGCACAATGCTGCCACTTGGTTGGGTGTAGCAGTCACATAATTTCCTATAAATGAACTTGTGGGGAGGTGGCCACCAGTGAGGGTCAGCAGGCCCACGTGCAGGGGCCTGCCCAGCGAGTGCTCAGTGCTGGATGCTCAGTCCCTTCCTGGCACAGCAGGAAGCCACCGCGAGTATACTCACTGGGCTTCCTGCCTGGGCTACCCAGTGGCGACCCAGGGTGCCTATGGCCAACCAATCCCAGGACCCTAACACCCCCCCCTGGCCTAGAACCCCAATAAGAGATGCCCTCCTGCAAGACACCCCAGTCTGTAACACCACTCCACCCCCAAGTCCACAGGCTGTAACGCCACTCCACCCCCAAGTCCACAGCTGGACCCCGCACCGTCACCCCATCACTGCAGGCAGAGCCTTGGAGACACGTTTCCATGATGCAAAGCAGGCCTGGAGGGCTGGGGGGAGGGGGGCACACCTACACGTCCAGACTCCCACTGGAGGGCCATCCCACCCCCAGCAATCCAGTCTGTGTACCCTGGTTCTTCCCGTTCATTGTGCCTCATAGGGGAGGAGTTGTAAGTAGAACCCCCCTCGCCAAGTTTTACCTTCATGGTTCTGGAGGGGCTGGGGAGCAGGTTCCGAGCCCCCAGTGTGGGCGAGCTGGGGAGCACACGTGGCAGCCTCTGTCCAGGGCAGAAAGCAGGCTCAGGCAGCAGATGACATCAGCAGGAAGAGGCTGTCTCCCAACCCCCACCCCAAGCCCGCCCCTTGGCCCCGCCAGTCTGGGGATGCTTAGATGGGAGTCCCCCCACATGCCTCCTCCTTCTCTAGAGGTGACTGTGCGACCCTCAGAAATTTTCCAGCTGAATGTAGCTTGAAGAAATCATGTGAAGTGAGATCAGCCATAAAGAGAAAGATGAATATGGGATGATCTCACTCATGGACAGAAGTTGAGACATGAGATCAGAAAGGGTAAACACAAAGTATAATTTGGACTGGAGTTGGCATATTGCACCAAAGTAAATGTTTCTGGGGTTGGGAGGGTCTTTCAAGCCCTGGTTCCTGATGGTGGAAGAGGATCTAGGTGGTGGTGGGGGGAGTGTTTTTCAGAAAAATAGGAAAATTTACACATGTACCAACAACTGTATTTACTATAAACTGTTAATCCCCCAATAAAAAATAATTTAAAAAATCCTGAATTACACAATGGAATACTACTAAGTTATTAAGAACAAAGAATTCACTTTCTTGATCTCATCTAGGATGGGACTTGAAGAAATCATGTGAAGTGACATTAGCCAGAAAGAGAAGAATGAATATGGGATGATATCACCCTTAGA
This sequence comes from Erinaceus europaeus, assembly GCF_950295315.1. NCBI lineage: Eukaryota > Metazoa > Chordata > Mammalia > Eulipotyphla > Erinaceidae > Erinaceus > Erinaceus europaeus. The sequence goes on from NC_080168.1 coordinate 62,288,948, forward strand.
CAGAAGTTAAGAAATAAAAACAGGCAGTGAGTCCTGCGGTAGCACAGTGGTTAAGCGCACCTGGCTCAAAGCACAAGGACCTGTGTAAGGATACCAGTTTGAGCCCAGGCTCCATACCTGCAGGGGGGTCGCTTCACAAGTGGTGCAATGTCTGTCTTTCTCTTCCTCTCTGTCTTACCCTTCTCTCTCCATTTCTCTGTCCTATCCAACAAAAACGACATCAATAATAACTACAACAGGGAGTCAAACAGTAGCGCAGCAGGTTAGCACACATGGCACAAAGCGCAAGGACCAGCATAAGGATCCCAGTTCAAGCCTCCAGCTCCCCACCTGCAGGGGGTCGCTTCACAAGTGGTGAAGCAGGTCTGCAATGTCTGTCTTTCTCTCCCCCTCTGTCTTCCCCTCCTCTCTCCATTTCTCTCTGTCCTATCCAACAACAACGACATCAATGACAACAACAATAATAACTAAAACAATAATAAAGAACAACAAGGACAGCAAAAGGGAATAAAGAAATATTTTTTTAAAATTTTCATTATTGGGGAATTAATATTTTACATTAAACAGTAAATACAATAGTTTGTATATGCATAACATTCCCCAGTTTCCCATATAACAATACAACCCTCACTAGTTCCTCTGTCCTCCTTCTTGGATCTGTATTCTCCCCACCTACCCACCTCAGAGTCTTTTACTTTGGTACAATACGCCAATTCCAGCTCAGATTCTACTTGTGTTTTCTTTTCTGATCTTGCTTTTCAACTTCGGCCTGAGAGTGAGATCATCCCATATTTATCCTTCTGTTTCTGACTTATTTCACTTAACATGAATTTTTCAAGGTCCATCCAAGATCGGCTGAAAACAATGAAGTCACCATTTTTTATAGCTGACTAGTATTCCATTGTGTATATAGACCACAACTTGCTCAGCCACTCATCTGTGGTTGGACACCTGGGTTGCTTCTAGGTTTTGGTTATTACAAATTGTGCTGCGAAGAACATATGTGTACACAGATCTTTTTGGATGGGTGTGTTGGGTTCCTTAGGATATATCCCCAGTAGAGGAATTGCAGGATCATAAGGTAGGTCCATTTCTAGCCTTCTGAGTGTTCTCCAGACTGTTCTCCACAGAGGTTGGACCAATTTACATTCCCACCAGCAGTGCAGGAGGGTTCCTTTGACCCCACACGCTCTCCAGCATTTGCTGCTGTTACCTTTTCTGATGTATGACATTCTCACAGGAGTGAAGTGATATTTCATTGTTGTCTTTATTTGCATTTCTCTGACAATCAGAGACTTGGAGCATTTTTTCATGTGTTTCTCGGCCTTTTGGATCTCTTCTGTGGTGAATATTCTGTCCATGTCCTCCCCCCATTTTTGGATGGGGTTATTTGTTGTCTTGTTGTTGAGATTTGCAAATTCTTTATATATTCTGGTTATTAGCCTCTTGTCTGATGTATGGCATGTATAGATGTTCTCCCATTCTGTGAGGGGTCTCTTGGTTTGGGTAGTGGTTTCTTTAGCTGTGCAGAAACTTCTTAATATTATGTAGTCCCATGGGTTTATGCTTGCCTTATGATTTGTTTCATTGAAGATGTCTTTAAAAGTTATGCGGAAAAGACTTTTGCCAATATTTTCCTCTAAGTATCTGATAGTTTGTGGTCTAACATCCAAGTCCTTGATCCACCTGAAATTTACTTTTGTATTGGGTGAAATATAGTGGTTCAGTTTCATTCTTCTGCGTGTTTCAACCCATTGTTTCCAACACCATTTGTTGAAGAGACTCTGCTTTCCCCATTTAATAGTCTGGACACGTTTGTCAAAGATTAGATGTCCATAGGTGTGGGGGCTTACTTCTGGGATCTCAATTCTGTTCCATTGGTCAGTATGTCTATTCATGTTCCAGTACCAAGCAGTTTTGATTCAATGGCCCTAGAATACAATTTGAGGTCTGGGAGTGTGATGCCTCTGGTTCTGTTCTTTTTTCTCAAGATTGTTTTGGCAATTCTAGGTCTTTTCTGGTTCCAGATAAACATTTGTAGCATTTGTTCTATTCTCCTAAAAAATGTTCTTGGGATCTTGATGGGGATAGCATTAAATTTGTAGATGGCCCTGGGTAGTATATTCATTTTGATGATGTTAATTCTTCCAACCCATGAACATGGAATATCTTTTCAATTCTTTGTGTCTTTTTCAATTTCCATGAATAGTGACATAATTTTCAGTATGCAAGTCTTTCACTTCTTTGGTTAGGTTTACTCCTAGACATTTTATTATTATTTTTGTTGTTGTTGTTGCTAAAGTAAAAGGAATTGATTTCTGGATTTCAGTTTCTTCTAACTTAGTGTTTGCATAGAGGAATGCCACTGACATTTGAATGTTAATTTAGTAGCCTGACACCTTACTGTATTGCCTGATGATTTCCAAAAGCTCCTTGCTGGATTCCTTAGGTTTTTCTATGTATACAATCATGTCATTTGAAAATAGGGAGAGTTTGACTTCTTCTCTTCCAATCTGTATCCCTTTAATTCCTTGCTCCTGCCTGATTGCTATGGCAAGAACTTCCAACACTATGTTGAATAGTAATGGTGATGGTGGGAATCCCTGTTTAGTACCTGATCTGAGTGGAAATGCTTCCAGTTTTTCACCATTGAGTATGATGTTGGCTATAGGTTTGCTATATATAGACTCTACTATCTTCAGGAATTTTCCTTCTATTCCCATTTTTTGTAGTGTTTTGATCATAAAGGGATGTTGTATTTTGTCAAAGGTGCTTTCTCTGCATCTATTGATATGACCATGTGGTTTTTGGTCTTGCTTTTGTTGATGTGGTGGATTATGTTGATTGATTTACATATATTAAACCAACCTTACATGCCTGAGATAAACCCACTTGGTCATCTTTTTAACTATCTTTTTGATATACTGCTGTATCCGGTTGGCTAGAATTTTGTTCAATATTTTAGCATCTATGTTCATCAGAGATATTGGTCTGTAGTTTTTTGTTTTGTTTTGTTTTGTTTTTTGTGTCCCTGTCTGATTTTGGTATCAGAGTGATGTTGGTTTCATAGAAGCTGGCAGGGAGTATTCCAGTGTCTTCAATCTTCTGGAAGACTTTTAAAAGTACAGGTATTAGTTCTTCTTTGAAGGTTTTGTAGAATTCATTTGTAAAACCATCTGGTCCAGGACTTTTATTTTTGGGAAGATTTTTGATAACTGTTTCAATTTCATTAGCTGTGATGGGCCTGTTCATGTTATCTACTTCCTCTTTACTTAGTTGTGGGAGTTGGTAGATATCTAGGAAATCGTCCATTTCTTCCAGGTTCTCTAGTTTAATGGCATATAGTTGTTCATAGAAGCCTCGCATGATATGTTGAATTTCTGCAGTGTCTGTTGTGATATCTCCTTTTTCATTTAGTATCTGATTTATTTGGGTCTTCTCCCTTTTTTGTTTTGTGAGTCTGGCTAAAGGTTTGTCGATTTTGTTCATTCTTTCAAAGAACCAACATTTACTTTCGTTGATCTTTTGTATGGTTTTCTTATTCTCAATGTTATTTATTTCTGCCCTAACTTTAGTGATTTCTGTCCTTCTGGTTGCTTTAGGGTTCCTTTGTTATTCTTCTTCTAGGTCTTTAAGATGTGCAATCAGGCTGTTGATTTGTGCTTTTTCTTGCTTTCTAATGTGTGCTTGTATGGCTATGAACTTCCCTCTCAGTACTGCCTTAGCTGTGTCCCAAATATTTTGATACCTTGTGTCATTTTCATTGAACTCTCGAAACATTTTGATTTCTTCCTTAATTTCCTCTTTGACCCAGAAGTTGTTAAGAAGTATACTGTTAAGCTTCCACATTTTGGGACTGTTACTAATCTTTTGTTGATTGTTAAGTGTTAGTTTAATTCCACTGTGGTCTGAGAAAATGCTTGGGATGATTTCAATGCTCTTGAATTGGCTGATGCTGTCTTTGTGGCCTAACATATGGTCTATCCTTGAGAATGACCCATGTGGACTTGAGTAAAATGTGTATTCCAGTCTTGGGATGAATGACTCTGAAAATGTCCTATAGTCCTAGTTTATCCACCCCCTGGCTGCCCACCTGCAGGTGAGTCGCTTCTCAGGTGGTGAAGCAGATCTGTAGTTGTCTTTCTCTCCCCCTCTCTGTCTTCCCCTCCTCTCTTCATTTCTCTCTGTCCTATCCAACAAAACAACATCAATGACAATGACATTAACTACAACAATAATAAAAAAGGGCAACAAAAAGGAATAAATAAATAAATATTTAAAAAAAACAGAAAATGAACACTAAATCATACAGGAAAATATCCATTGAATGAAATAAGATGGATAACTAAAATTGTAGAGTTGGAGAGAAAACAAACAAACAAACTTCCCCTTGTTCCTGTCGACTTTTCTGAGTCTGGTTAAGCAATCAAATTCACATCAGACAAGTTAGCAGGAAGAAAAAACAATTTTAGTCAGTTACATGTGGAGAATCTGCATGCTTGCAGACTCCAAAGATAATGGGTATCATCTTGAGATAAGGAATAAGCTTTTCCCCTGCAGGTGGGGATGTGGGGGGGGGGGGGCAGGGCACAAACCTGGATCTTTTCTGCATTCTAACTTGTGTGCTCAACCAGGTACACCACCACCCACCACCTTTTAAAAGAAGATTTATTTGTTAATTAATGAAAGAGAGTGAGTAGAGCATCAGTCTAGCAAGTTTGATGCTAGAGATCGAACCCAGAACCTAAGTTTGTGAGTCTAATGCCCCAGTCTCTGTGCCTGGAAGGATTTTTTTTTCTTTTTACCAGAGCACTTCTCAGCTCTGGCTTATGGTGGTGTAGGAGATTGACAAATTATTAACCTCAAACTGGGGTACTTTCAACTATCATGTGCCAGAACCCCAAAGTACCCCCCCCACCTTGCCCTCCTTCTCAGAGTCCTTTGCATTGGTGTAATACACCAAACCCACTATGCTTTCCCCACCATGGGGAACTCTCCTGTGTGTTATAAGTATTCCTGACCCCAGCAAATGGGCACCAGGAACACCTCTCCTCCTGTAGTGTTTTTTGCTGCTGCAAATGTCCCCTGGAGGTCCTCTCAGCTGAGCCCCGTTGGGCTATTTAGCAAGGACCTGCTTCAAAAAGACAGCTTGCAGTCAGTGGTAATTGAGATGGATCTTGAAATTTTTTATTTAATTTTAATAGTGATTTAATACTGACTTAAAAAGTTATGAAATAACAGAGATATAATTCCACACCAGAGTTCCATGTTGCCATTCCTTCCGTTGGAAACTGCAGTAGTTCTCCTAAGGTCACCGATATGGATTGGCTATTATTTCTTTTTTTTTTTAATTTTTTTAAAAATATTTATTTTATTTATTTATTCCCTTTTGTTGCCCTTGTTGTTTTTATTGTAGTTATTATTGTTGTTGTCGTTGTTGGATAGGAAAGAGAGAAATGGAGAGAGGAGGGGAAGACAGAGAGGAGGAGAGAAAGATAGACACCTGCAGACCTGCTTCACCGCCTGTGAAGCGATTCCCCTGCAGGTGGGGAGCCGGGGTTCAAACCGGGATCCTTATGCCAGTCCTTGTGCTTTGTGCCACCTGCGCTTAACCCGCTGTGCTACAGCCAGACTCCCTGGCTATTATTTCTATAACTATCTATCTATCTGTATTTTTGCCCATTTTGTCCTATGGTCCTCCCTTCTCTTCCTTTTGAAATTACACCTACACTGGTTACTACTTCTGAATGTCCTTCCTTTTTTTCCTCTTCTTTCTCTGGGTCCTGATGAGATTAGGGTTCAGAGCCCTCTGGTCATCTTCCCCTTAGTAATAGAGTGAATTTCCTTAGCATGGGGAGCAGGCAGTGGAATGAACACAATAAACTAAAATATATATTCACTGAGTCCAGATTGTGCTGAAGAATTCTGTAGGTGTTTCATATGGTATTAAGTTGTTTTGTTTTGTTTTGTTTTGCCTCCAGTATTATCGCTGGGGCTCAGTGCCTGCACTACAAATCCCCTGCTTGTTGCTGGATAGGACAGAGAGAAATGGAGAGAGGAGGGGAAGACAGAGAGGGGAAGAGAAAGATAGACACCTGCTTCACTGTTTATGAGGTGACGCCCCTACAGGTGGGGAGCTGGGGGCTCGAAACAGGATCCTTATGCCAGTCCTTTGACTTCACGCAATATGTGCTTAACCCACTGCACTACCACCCAGTCCCCATGGTGTAAGTTTTGAATTTACAATGCTGAGCTTCCTGATTTTCTTCAAGTTCTTTTGTCTTTCTATGTCCTTCTCTTTTCCTTTGTTGCTAACATAAAAAATAAAAATTAAAAAAAAAAAAAACCTTTCCTGGGTGGGAGTAGATAGCAGAATGGTTATGCAAAGAGACTCTCATGCCTCAGTTTCCAACCCCTGCACCACTATAAGCCAGAGCTGAGCAGTGCTCTGGTAAAAAAAAAAAGAAAGAAAGAAAAGAAAAAAAGAAGAGCAAGTTCAGAAAAAGGGTGAAAGAGGGTATACTAGTGTCATCTTCCTCTCTTTGTGTAATATTTATTTTTTAGATATAGCTTTCAAATCACTCTATGGGGGTGGGGGTAAGGTAAGAGCAAAGATGACAGAGGACTGTTCATTGTAGTTCTAGGCTATGAGTTTCTAGAAGGCAGTTTGGAGGTTCCATTCGTGCTGGGATTCCCAGTTCTGGGAGGTGAGAAAGCTGTTTGTACAGTATCCACAGCCACCTCAGAAAGTGAGTGACCAGCATTGCCCTTTATGCCACCCTCTCTGGATAATGAACAGCAGGGCTGCCAGCTGCAACTTCGCTGTGCTGGTGGTGACACTGTGTAGCTTACTCTGTCCACACAGCCAATTTGACTGAGGGACTGGTGTTTTCAAATGTTATTTATTTATTTTTTTCTTTATTGGGGGGATTAATGGTTTACAGTCAACAGTAAAATACAGTAGTTGGTCCATGTGTAACATTTCTCGGTTTTCCACATAACCCTCTAGCCACCTGTAGGTCCTCCTTTGCCATCATGTTCCAGGACATGAACACTATACCCCTCCCCCCGCCAGCCCCACCCAAGAGTCCTTTACTTTGGTGCAGTATACCAACTCCAGTCCAAGTTCTGTTTTGTGTTTTCCCTTCTGATTTTAGTTTTCAACTTCTGTCTAAGTGGGATCATCCCATATTCACCCTTCTCTTTCTGACTGATCTCAGTTCCCAGGCTTCCTTCAAGCTCCAACCACTCGGTCACTCATCTGTTGTTGGACACCTGGGTTACTTCCAGGTTTTGGCTATTACAAATTGTGCAGCTATGAACATAGGTATACACAGATCATTTTGGATGGGTGTGTTTGTTGCCTTAGGAATTGCAGGGTCATAGGGTAGGTCCACTTCTAGCCTTCTGAGAGTTCTCCAGACTGTTGCTTGTCTCTATACAATAAATAAAGATAATAAAAAATAAGAATAAATAAAAAATGAAGGAAGGAAGGACGGAAGGGAGAAAGAGAAAGAGAAAGAAAGAAAAGGAAAGAAGGAAGGAAGGAAGGAAGGAAGGGAAGAAGGAAGGAAGGAAGGAAGGGAAGGAGGGAGGGAGGGAGGGAGGGAGGAGAGATCCACGGGCCAGGTAGTGGTGCACCTGGTTGAGTGCACACATTACAGTGTACAAGGACCATGGTTCAAGCCCCTGCTCCCCATCTGCAGGGGAAGATCCCTGAGTGGTGAAGCAAGTATTAAATAAGCAAGTCCTAAAAATAAAACAAATAAAAGTAAATAAATGAAAAAAAAAAGAAAACAGTGGAGCTCCAGTGGCACATGGTACATAGACAGGCAGACAGACAGGCAGGAAGGAAGATGGAAGTACCCCCCCCTCCACCGCCGCCCCAGTGTTTATAGTACTGAGACGTGGTGTGTACTGGGTAACATGCAAGGCAAAGCAGGTGCCCTCCCAGATGAGCCACCTGCTCCCCCCGCCCCCCACATACACTTTGAGGGAGAAATGGGCATTACTCTGGTTCGCATGGTGCTAGGGATCCACCTCAGGACCTCAGGCATTCCTGTAAGTCCTGTATTCTCCCACTGAGCCGCCTCCCTGGCTTGAAGTCCCAGGTGCAGACCCAGTTGCTGAGGCAGGTGTTCAGAGTGGGAAGAGCAAAGAGAGTGACAGGCTTGAGGGAGATGGTCAGCAGGCCAGGAAGACACAGTCTGTTGGGGCAGGAAGGGGCCCTAGAAACCCTGGGTCACAGGTGATGGTATTGGGCTCTCAGGGAACAAACACCTCATCACAGACCCCTGCAAGCGTCAACCCGGCTTTGACCTAGCACGTTATGATTGGGCCCTCCTCAATCGCTATCGAACAGGCCATGGCCGGTGCGCCGCTATGTTCCATCGCTGGGGAGCCAGAGACGACCCGAACTGCCCCTGCGGCTACACAGACTATGACCCACATAGTCAACGACTGCCACCTCTCCAGATTCAAAGGAGGTCTCGAAACTTTACATCAGGCTCAACCTGACGCTGTTGACTGGCTACGGAAGAAGGGCAAACACTACAAGAAGAAGGGAACCTGGGAGGTGTGGTCTCTTCTGGAATTTCCCTTCTTATGTGACTCATCACCTGGCCAGCAGGTCAGCCCTCATTGACATGCTCCAAGATTAAGCAATATCTGTCACTGTGACTTTTTGCAAACAAGAAATGAAAACCATACCCTGTCTTTCTTCCTTTCTTTCTTCCATTCTCTTTCTTTCTTTCTTTCTTTCTTTCTTTCTTTCTTTCTTTCTTTCTTTCTTTCTTTCTTCCTTTTTATCTTTTTTCCCTTTATCTTCTCTTTTCTTTCTTTTCTATTTTTTCCTTTCCTTTCTCTTCTCTTTCCTTTCTCTTCCACTTAGAAGGCTAAAGAGACAGGCAGACTTCATGCCAGTCCTGTCTCTATAAAGGGTGCCAACAAATACACACACACAACCAAAAACCTGTTTTTTTGGTTTTTTTTTTTGCCTACAGGGTTATCACTGGGGCTTGGTGCCTGCACTATGAATCCACTGCTCCTGTTGGCTATTTTTTCCCATTTTGTTGCCCTTGTTGTTGTGCTTGTTGTAGTTATTATTGTTGTCATAGATGTTGTTGTTGGATGGGACAGAGAGAAATCGAGAAAGGAGAGGAAGACAGAGAGGGGGAGAGAAAGACAGACACCTGCAGACCTGCTTCACTGCAGGTGAAGGGACCCCCTGCAGGTGGGGAGCTGAAGGCTCCAACTGGGATCCTTATGCCGATACTTGCGCTTTGTGCCATGTGTGCTTAACCCGCTGTGCTACTGCCCACCCACCGGTTTCTGCATTAAAAAAAATTATGCCTTTTTTGTTTTTATTTATTTATTTTCCCTTTTGTTGAGTTTATTTACTTATTAGATAGACAGGGAGAGAAATTGAGAGGGGAGGGGGAGATAAGGAGAGAAAGAGACAGACCAGCAGCCCTGCTTCCCACTTGTGAAGCTTTCCCCCTGCAGGTGGAGACCGGGAGCTTGAACCTGGATCCTTGTGACTGTAATGTGTGCACTTAACCAGGTGTGCCACCAACTGCCCTCTTCTCTCTCCCTCTCTGTCTTCCCTCCCACTTCAATTTCTCTGTCCTGTCAAATAAAGTAAAAAAGAAAAAAAAGTGGCCACCGTGAATGGTGGATTCATAGTGTAGGCACTAAGCCCCAGCAATAACACTAGTGGGAATAACAAACAGTAAAAGTAAAAAAGAAAAAAAAGTGGCCACCGTGAATGGTGGATTCATAGTGCAGGCCCTAAGCCCCAGCAATAACACTAGTGGCAATAACAAACAGTAATAATAAATAAAGGGAGAGAGAGAAAGCAAAAAAAAAAAAAAAGAGAGAGAAAGAGAATAAGAACCATCCCTCTGGTACATGCAGGGCCAGAGATTGAACTACATGCAAATGTGGGACTCCACACTTGCATGGCCTGTGCTGAATAACTGCCACCCCGGTCTGTCACAGGAAAGGGTTTTATTTATTTATTTATTTATTTATTTATTATTATTGCCTCCAGGGTTATCGCTGGGGCTCAGTGCCCGCACTAGGAATCCACTGCTCCTGGAGGCCATTTTCCCCATTTTTATTGCCCTTGTTGTTACACTTGTTGTTGTTATTATTATTGTTGTCATTGCTGTTGTTGTTGGATAGGACAGAGAGAAATGGAGAGAGGAGGGGAGACAGAGGGGGAGAGACACCTGTGAAGCAACCCCCATACAGGTGGGGAGCCGGAGGCATGACAGTGACTGGATTCTCTTACCCTTTGTCCCAGCTTCACCTCTGACTGCTGATTCTCAAGACTAGAAGTTCTTGTCTGGGGAGTCAGGCGGTAGTACAGTGGGTTAAGTGCAGGTGGCGCAAAGTGCAAGGATCCCAGTTTGAGCCACTGGCTCCCCACCTGCAGGGGCGTCACTTCACAGGTGGTGAAGCAGGTCTGCAGGGGTCTATCTTTCTCTCCCCCTCTCTGTTTTCCCCTCCTCTCTCCATTTCTCTCTGTCCTATCCAACAACAACAACATAAAAAAGCAGCAATAACTACAACATTTAAAAACAAGGACAACAAAAGGGAATAAATAAATAAATATAAAAAAAAGAAGTTCTTGTCTGACAAACTTTCTCTCCCATAACACCAGCAGGCTGAGTTTGCTGATTTCTATATGTAAAGACTGCCTTGGCTTTGCCTAGTGTTTGATTGATCCTTTGATCCTTAAGTAATGTCCATCCATATCATTTTAATTTTTTACTTGCTTTAAGGTCTAGCATGTCAGATTGAGATGAATAGCTGTTCCTGCCCTTTTTTGTGGTCCATTGGCTTGGGCTTTTGAGTCTGTGTTAGTCTTGTTGAGTTAGGTGGAATTCCTTCAGACAACATATGGTTAAGTTGTGTTTTATGATCCATCTTCCTACTCTATGCCTTTTAATAGGTGAATTCAGGCCATTGACATTTATCGATATAATAGAATGAAGATATTTTAATGTCATTCTTTTAATTAATTTATTTATTTTCCCTTTTGTTGCCCTTGTTTTTTTATTGTTGTTGTAGTTATTGTTGTTGTTATTGATGTCATCGTTGTTAGGACAGAGAGAAATGGAGAGAGCAGGGGAAGATGGAGAGGGGGAGAGAAAGATAGACACCTGCAGACTTGCTTCACCACCTGTGAAATGACTCCTCTGGAGGTGGGGAGCCAGGGCCTCAAACTGGGATCCTTAAGCTGGTTCTTGCACTTCAAGTTCATGTGAGCTTAACCCGCTGTGCTACCACCTGACTCTCCAGTGCCATTATTCTAAGATTTTAGAGTGTTTTGATATTTGGCATGCTTATGATGATGTGATGATTTATAAGAGACCTTTCAGAACTTCTTGCAGGGCAGGCTTGGTGATAGTTGATTCCTTCAACTGTTGCTTGTCAGAGAAGGTTTTAATGCCTCCATCTAGTTTGAATGACAGTCTAACAGGATACAGTAACCTTGGTTGAAAGCCTTTCTCATTGAGCACTCCATAAATAGCTTGCCATTCTCTTCTAGCCGTTAATGTTTGTGTGGAGAAATCTACTGCTAGTCTTACGGGTTTTCCTCTGTAGGTGACTCTTTGTTTTTCTCTTGCAGCATTCAAGATCCTTTCTTTATTCTTATTCCTTTTCATCCTAAATTTGATGTGTCTTGGTGTCTTTATGTCTGAGTTAATTCTGCTTGGGACCCTCTGGGCTTCTTGAACCTTCATGTTTTTTATGTTGTCTAAACTAGAGAAGTTCTCAGCTATTATGGCCTGAAGAATGCTTTCTTCCCCTCCCTCTTTTTCTTCCTCTGGCAAGCCAATAATGCATACATTATGTCTTTTGAAGTCATCCCAAAGGTCTCTGTTGTTGTCTTCATTATCTCTTAATCTCTTTTTGAGGTCTCTTACTTCTTTCTTGGTTTTCTCTAATTCATCCTTAATATTGCTAATTATGTTTTCTGTCTCATTTATTCTATTCTCTCTCCCCTCTTTGTTTTCTGTATCTCAGCTATTTTGTTACCCTGGTGTGATAAACGGTATCATCTGTTTTCCATCTACACCATGCCTCGGCCTCGCGTTAGCTTAATGTGCAGCTTGGCGATACGAGAATCCGGCATGAAGCCCAGCCAGTCTACCTTGGCGTTACTCTCGATCGCACTCTGTCATTTCACGAACATCTCATAAAAACTGCAGCAAAGGTGGGCGCGAGGAATAACAACATTGCAAGACTGGCCAGCTCCTCATGGGGCGCGAGCGCTTACACACTATGATCATCATCTCTGGCATTATGCTATTCCACTGCAGAATACTGTGCCCCAGTATGGTTCCGTAGCCCCCATGTCCACTTGGTCGATTCCAAATTATATTCCTCCATGAGGATAATTTCTGGAACCATCCGTTCCACCCCGGTTCCATGGCTGCCAGTTCTTAGCAACATCGCCCCGCCAGATATTTGTCGGGATGCGGCATCATCTAAGTTCATTTCCCACGTCTACGTTCGACCGGACCTGCCAATATACGCGGATATCTTCGCCCACCCTGTTCAACGCTTGACGTCTCGTCACCCAATCTGGTCCCCTATGCCTACACTGAACTTCTCTGTTCCAGTCTCTTGGAAACAGAGTTGGCAGTCAGCTGAGGTAAAGAACAAACACCTCATCACAGACCCCTGCAAGCGTCCACCCGGCTTTGACCTAGCACGTTATGATTGGGCCCTCCTCAATCGCTATCGAACAGGCCATGGCCGGTGCGCCGCTATGTTCCATCGCTGGGGAGCCAGAGACGACCCGAACTGCCCCTGCGGCTCCAGACAGACTATGACCCACATAGTCAACGACTGCCACCTCTCCAGATTCAAAGGAGGTCTCGAAACTTTACATCAGGCTCAACCTGACGCTGTTGACTGGCTACGGAAGAAGGGCAAGCGCTAGAAGAAGAAGAAGAAGAAGAAGATACTGTATTAGCTTGTTCAGCTAGTTGTGTTCTTAGCTCAGTTATTTCAGCTTTCAGCTCTCTAATTACCTCCAGATAGTTAGTGTTTTCTTTCAGAGTCTCATTTGCTGTTTCCCCATTTCTGATGATATTATTTTCAAACTCTTTCCTCACTCCTGTGACTAATAGCTCAATTAGTATTTGGATCTTGTCCTCAAAACCCTCTGAGGAGGTCTTATCTAGACTTTTGTCCTAGTTCATTTCTATAATGTTTCTTCTTGGTTTAATCTTTGTTTATGGTGGGTTATGAGATACATTGTACCATTCTTAGTACAATTCAGATACCTGAAGACCTGATTTCACCACTTATGAAGTGTGCTTCCTGCAGGTGGGGAGCCAGAGGCTCGAACTTGGATCCTTGCACAGGTCCTTATGCTTAGTACTATGTGCACTTAAACCAGTGCTCCACCGCCCCCCCCCCCCCAGTGCATTCTTCATAGTCTCTTTTTCTTCCTCTCTTTCATACTCATCACATCAGAACACAGTATGTTTGGAATCAATTCCTTTTATGTCTCCTTTGGTAGGAAGGAAGTCTCAGGGAGGCAGGAAGTTCATCTATTTTGTTCTGAGTTTATCACTGCAACATGACTGTCATACACCAGGGCTCAGTATTTATTGGATTGAAGAAAAAAATAATTGATGCAGTAGTACTGGGCATAGAACTCAGGGCCTTGGGTATGTAAAACAGAATAATACCCATGAGACATTTCCCCAACCCTTTTAAAAGATTTGTTCATGTATTTATTGAGAGAGAGAGAGAGAGAGAGAAGAAACACACACATACATACAGAAAGAGAGAGAGAGAGGAGAAACACACATACCGAGGTGGGGGGGAACCACTCAATTCTGGAATGAAGTGATTCCAGAGAATGAACTTAAAAGAGATTCAGGCATAGGAGTTGGTGCTCTAATAGGATTATCTATATTCCTGATTCCCCCTCCCCACCCTCTACTCTCCTGCCAAACCAATTTTTAATTTTATTTTTTCATAAGTGAATAATAAATTTCCATTCATGGTGTTCCATCTTATTTAATTTTTCTAAAGATTTATTTTATCGGAGACAGAGGGTTTCATATGAGAGAAAGAATAAACAGAGTACCACTCAAGTATTCAAGTCCTGAACTCTACCCACTGAACTATGTCCCCAGCTACTGGTATTACCTTTCTTAAGATACAACTGTTGCAGTGCATGATAACAATAAAATTACCTGATTTCTCAGCCACTGAATTTCAACTCACTACCAACAGAGGGTGCTACTAATCCATTTTTGCTTCCAAAGTTGTAAATGACATTTCATTCCTTTACAGATGACTTAGAAATTGCTGGGTTTTTTCTCACCTGCTTTTTAAGTTATTTAAGTTGATGGTATTGCATGTGATTGAGAATATGCAGAAATAACACACTTTACTCTTCAGTCTTCCAGCTTTTCTTCCTCACTTGTCCTTGTTTCTGGTATGTGTGTGTGTGCGCGTGCACATGTGTGTGACTTTGTGTTGACACTGTCTGCTTTTTTTTAAAAATTAGTTATTTAATAATGATCGACAAGATAAGAGGGATACAATTCCACACAATTCCCACCACTAGAGTTCTGAATCCCATCCCCTAATATTGGAATAATATTCTTTATCTCTCTGGGAGTATGGACCCAGGATCATTATGGAGTACAAAGGGTGGAAGCTCTGGCTTCTGTAAATGCTTCTCCACTGGACATGGGTGTTGCCAGTGGATCCATACCTCCAGCCTGTTTCTATCTTCCCCTAGTGTCATCTGTCCAGGGAAGTCAGGTTGGCATCGTGGTGGCATCTACAGCTTGGTGGTTGAAAATCATTAAGATGTAAAGCAGAACAAATCATTTAGTAATAAGGAAGGTAAGAAAATGGCAGATGAAATTTGAGGTCTTCATGGTGGAAGAAGGTAGAAATTCTATTTTAGGTATATTCCAAGGGGCCCATGACTTTACTAATTTTTGCATGAGCCCAATAGCTAACATGCAAATGGGCTGAGAGTATTGTCTGGGGAGATGGTGCCAGAGTTGGAAATGGGACTAGAAAGCTGTATCAGGGCAGACAGTAGCTCCCAAATATGAGAAAAGTATATAAATACCATTAACTGTAGACCCCATCAATCTGACCTAGGACCCATGTCTATCTATACTTATCACAGGATTCTGTAAACCTCTGCATCTTTGTCAGTCTGAGCTCACAGTCCATGGTCAGAGTTAGAAACATTCTAGGCTGCTCTCATTTCAGGACCACTCTTCCTTGAGTGGCAGAGTATATTGACCCAGCCTCCCTTTGGAGCATTGTTATTCCACATTGAAGGTATTGTCAAATAGAGTCCCACAAGAGGGTTTATGATGTTGTTCCTGATGGAGATGACCAGTGACGGTGGAGAGAGGGATCTGTTAGAGGTCTAGGGTCTTCATATCTGTGTAGGAATCCCAGGATTCCCTGACTTGGGTCCCGAATGATAGGGTGATCTGGAAGTAAGCAAAAGAGCCACCATTAAAATGTGATGGTCTCTTGCCTTGATCCACCTTTTGTAGTCCTTACTTTGACAAAGTTAGCCTTGGAGTGATTGAGGGAAGTGAAATAGGGTATCTAAGTCTAAATAGAAGCTATTTGATTAAATAAAGACCTATGGTGTCATTTTTAGGTCTTTCTACTTGCTTGCTGTACTTAGTCATTGTAGACTATTGAGCACTTTTAATTTAAGGTATATATTTTCCCCTACCTTAATGTCTGCTCTTTGATCAGAAATGGTGGAGGAACTGCTATTTTCCCCATATGCAATGATTTATGACTTGGTCACTTTGGGGATTCTGTGTCAGGATTTATAGAACCTCAATTTTAAATTCTTTTTTTTTCTTTTCTTTTTTTTTTACCAGAGCACTGATCAGTTCTGGCTTATAGTGGAACAGGAGATTGAACCTGGGACTTTGAAGCCTCAGGCATAAGAGTCTATTTGCGTCACCATTATGCTATCTACCCCTGACCCTTAAAGAATTAAAAAAATTGGGAGCTGGGTGGTAGCGCAGCGGGTTAAGCGCACATGGTGCAAAGCACAAGGACGGGTGTAAGGATCCCGGTTCGAGCCCCTGGCTCCCCACCTGCAGGGGAGTCACTTCACAGGCGGTGAAGCAGGTCTGCAGGTGTCTATCTTTCTCTCCCCCTCTCTGTCTTCCCCTCCTATCTCCATTTCTCTCTGTCCTGTCCAACAACAATGACATCAATAATAACTACAACAATAAAACAACAAGGGCAACAAAAGGGAATAAATAAATATATATATATTTTTAATCTTTGTTTGCTTATTTCTTTTTCATCAGAGCACTGCTCAGCTCTGGTTTATGGTGATACTGGGGATTGAACCTGGGACGTTGGATCCTCAGGCTTGAAAGTCTTCTGCATAAACATTATGCTGTCTCCCCCATCCTAAATAAATATTTTTAAAAAATTAAAAATTAAAAAAAGAATTAAAATTTATTTTATTTATTTATTTATTTATTTGCCTCTAGTGTTACTGCTGGGACTCAGTGCCTGCACTACAAATCCACTGCTCCTGGAGGCTATTTTTTCCCTTTTGTTGCCCTGTTGCTTATCATTGT
Source organism: Erinaceus europaeus (assembly GCF_950295315.1). Lineage (NCBI taxonomy): Eukaryota > Metazoa > Chordata > Mammalia > Eulipotyphla > Erinaceidae > Erinaceus > Erinaceus europaeus. The sequence goes on from NC_080168.1 coordinate 62,305,576, forward strand.
TGTTGCCATTGCTGTCATTGTTTTGGATAGGACAGAAAGCAATCAAGAGAGGAGAGGAAGACAGAGAGGGGAGTGAGAAAGACACCTTGCAAACCTGTAAGGAGATCCTCCTGCAGGTGGAGAGCCGGGGGCTTGAACCAGGATCCTTAGCTGGTCCTTGCGCTTTGTGCCATGTGTGCTTAATCCGCTGTGCCACTGCCCGGCCCCTACTTCTTTTTTATTTTATTTATTTATTTACTTTCTCTTGCTGCCCTTGTTGTTTTATTGTTGTTGTTATTGATGTTGTCGTTGTTGGATAGGACAGAGAGAAATGGAGAGAGGAGGGGAAGACGGAAAGGAGAGAAAGACACCTGCAGACCTGCTTCACCGCTTGTGAAGTGACTCTCCTGCAGGTGGGAAGCTGGGGGCTCAAAACAGGATCCTTATGGCGGTCCTTGTGCTTTGTGCCACTTAACCCACTGTGCTACTGCCCAACTCCCCCCTACTTCTTTTTTTGAAATCTTTATTTATGTATTAGATATAGATAGCCAGAAATTGAGATGCAAGGGAGTGATAGAGAGACACCTGCAGCCCTGCTTGACCACCTGTGAAGCTTTCCCCTTCCAGGTGGGGACCAGGGGCTTGAACCTGGGTCCTTGTGCACCGTAATGTGTGCGCTTAACCAGGTGCACCACTGCCTGGCCCCCAAAACCTCTTTATTTCTTGCTTTTTTTCTCCTTTATTTCTCTCACTTCCCACGTGCTATTGTATTTCTCTTCTTGGACTCCCCCTTTAAAGTTTCAAATAAAGAAATAAATGAGGGAGGGAGGGAGAGAGAGACAGAGAAAGGAGAGACACTACAGTACAGCTCCACCATTCATGGGCCTTCTCCTAATACTGTGCGTGGTATTCTCCTGTGGGGTGGAGGTGGGCTCAAACCTGGGTCCTCATTCATGATAAAGTGTGTGCTTATCTGTGTGCACTATCTCTTGGCCACAGAACCCCTTTCTTTTAAGCAGTCATATTTCATCCCAGCATGGATAAACTATAACTTAGATGAGCACAACTATTTTGCCATTCAAATGATAATACTGCACATGTTGCAATGTGCAAGGACCCAGGTTCGATCCCCTGGTCCCCACCTGCAAGCGGAAAGCTTCACAAGTGGTGAAGCAGGGCTGCAGGTGTCTCTGTCTCTCTCCCTCTCTATCACCCCGTTCCCTCTCAATTTCCACCTGTCTCTATCCAATAAATAAATAAAGATAATTTTAAAAATTTTCTTTTTCCCCCTTTTTGTTGCTCTTGTTGTTTTATTGTTGTTGTTATTGATGTCATCATTGTTGGATAGGATAGAGAGAAATGGAGAGAGGAGGGGAAGACAGAGAGAGGGAGAGAAAGATAGACACCTGCAGGCCTGCTTCACCGCTTGTGAAGCAACCCCCCCTGCAGGTAGGGAGCTGGGGACTCAAACCGGGATCCTTATGCCGGTCCCTGCACATAGCACCACATGCACTTAACCCGTTGTGTTACCTACCACCTGACCCCTGAAGACTTCTTTAAACAAAATTCTTTTTAAAATTTTTATTTAATTTTTACTTTTTATTATCTTTATTTATTTGATAGACAGCCAGAAATTGAGAAGGAAGGGGAGATAGAGAGAGAGAGACAGAGGACACCTGCAGCCCTGCTTTACCATTTGTGAAGCTTTCCCCCTGCAGGTGGGGATGGGGACCTGAACCCAGGTCCTTGCACATTTTAACATGTGCACTCAACCAGGTGCACCACCACCTGGCCCCAAGAGGGCTCCTACTTTTGGGATCTCCTCTGTCAGGCTGGCAGCCAGGGAAGCAGACTCCTGGCTCTGTCTCTCTCCTCCTGCAGGTCTCTCCCCTGCTGGCTCCTCCTCTGGCCCAGGCAGTGGAAAATCAGAGGGCGGGCAGGGGTGCAGGCTGTTGCTGTCAACAGAGGCCAATCTCCCGGGACACGGAGCAGGACTGGTAGATCTGGAAGGGTTGGCAGTGCTTCCCCACCAGTGAGGACCTGTCCTGGTCACGTAGGTTTCCCTAGTCCACTGGATCAGCTGATTGTGCTCTGCAAGCATTCCCTTCTCTTCAGGACAGAGCTCAGATGTGGCAAAAATCCCCCAGTCCACAACTATCTGGAGCTGTATCTTTCTGTTTAGGCAAAAATGAATTTAAAAAGCAATAAAATATAAAAAATAAATGCGAAGGAGGGGCTTCTCAAATATACACGTGCTTGCTAAAATTTAATGCAAAGAAAGTAAAAGTACTGATTTTTTTTTTAATTTATCAGAGCACTGCTCAGCTCTGGATTTTTAAAAATTTTCTTATATTTATTTTTTTCCTTTTGTTGCCCTTGTTTTTTATTGTTGTTGTTATTATTGTTGGTAGTGATGTCATCATTTTTAGATAGGACAGAGAAATGGGGGGGGGAAGACAGAGAGGGGGAGAGAAAAAAGATACCTGCAGACCTGCTTCACCGCTTGTGAAGCGACTCCCCTGCAGGTGGGGAGCTGGGGGCTTGAACTGGGATCCTTATGCCGGTCCTTGTGCTTTGTGCCATCTGCACTTAACTTGCTGTACTACTACCCGACTCCTTGATTTTTTTTTTTTTTTGCCTCCAATCATTGGAGGCTTGGTGATAGCAGTGTGAGTCTACCATTCCTGGTGGCCTTTTTAAAATTTTATTTTACTTTATTATTGGATAGAGCAGAAAGAAATTGAGAGAGGAGGAGACAGAGTGAGAGAGAGACACCTGCAGACCTCCTTCACCGCTTGTGAAGCTTCCTCCCCTGCAGATCCCTTCTGGGGATTACCTGAATCTTTGTGTGAGTAAAGATTTTACTTGCACTTAGTAAAATGTGAGTTTAACTGGATGCACCACCACCTGGCCCCCTTGATTTCTCAGTATATAGGCACTATAGAATGTTTGTTTGGCTTTATATGTTAACTCTCTTTTCAGCCACCAGGTTCCAGATGCTAGCATGATGCCAACCAGAATTCCCTGGACAGATGACCCACCAATGTGTCCTGGAGCTCTGATTCCCCAGAACCCCAACCTACTAGGGAAAGAAAGAGGCAGACTGGGAGTATGGATCGACCTGTCAATGTCCATGTTCAGTGGGGAAGCAACTTCAGAAGCCAGACCTTCTACCTTCTGCATCCCACAATGACCTTGGGCCCATACTCTCAGAGGGTTAAAGAATAGAAAAGCGATCAAGGGAGGGGATGGGATACGGATTTCTGGCTGTGGGAATTGTGTGGAGTTGTACCCCTCTTATCCTATGGTTTTGTCAGTGTTTCCTTTTTATAAATAAAATTTTTAAAAAAAGAATGTAAGAAATAAGACATGTTAGAGTGGGTTTTAATATACATATATATTACTTATTGGGTAGAGATAGAGAGAAATTGAGAGGGGAATAGAGAGGGAGAGAGACAGAGAAATAGCTGCAGATCTGCTTTACCACTTGTGAAGCTTTCCACAATTCTCCCCACACACACACACACACAGGTGGGGATCAGGGGCTTAAACTTGGGTTGTTGTGCATGGTAACATGTGCACTTAACCTGGTATGTCATCAGACAGCCCCTAGAGTAGGCTTTTGGGGCAAAAATATGCTCTGTTTAGTCTTGCCTTTACTGAAGGAGGATCCTGTTACTGGCCTATCTCCATCTCTTCTTCCTCCCCTTTCTTCCTTCTTTCTGCTCTTCCTTCTATAAGTCTCTCTCTTTCTCTCTCTCTCTCTCTCTCTCTCTCTCTCTCTCTCTCTCTCTCTATCCCAGGATTATTTCTGGGGCTTGGTGCCTGTACTACAATCCCACTGCTCCCAGAGGCCATTTTTTCCCTTTCTTTCTCTTTTTCTTTGCCAGGGCAGAGAGAAATTGAGGAGGGAGGGGAGATAGAAGGAGAGAGAAAGACATCTGCAGACCTGCTTCATTGCTCACGAACTGTCCCTGCTGCAGGTGGAGGGCAAGGGCTCGAACTAGGGTCTTTTAATGTGGTGAACATGAGTGCCTTGGATTTGCCCGAGATTCCCCCCAGAGATCCAGCATCAACCCACCTGCCTTTGCCACTGTCCAGCACCATTAAAGGTTTAATTGGAAAGAAAGGGGAGTAGCCAGGGAGCCAGCACAGTGTTCCTGAGCCTGTGAACTCACAGGGCCCAGGTTCAATCCCCAGCACCCCTAGATGCTAGAGCTGAGCTGAGCTGAGCTGTGCTTCTCTCTCTCTCCCTCATGAACAGAACTCTTTTTTTTTTTTTTTTTTAATAATAATAAAGAAGAAGGGCTGGGGAGATAGCATACTGGTTATGCAAAAGACTTTCATGCCTGAGGCTCCAAAACCTCAGATACAATTCCTAATAGCAACACAAGCCAGAACTGAGCAGTGCTTTAGTGGAAGAAAGAAAGAAAGAAAGAAAGGAAGAAAGAAAGAGAGAAAGAAAGAGAGAAAGAAAAGAAGGAAAGAATAATGTTTATACAAAAAGACTCTTGTGCCCGAGGCCACTAAAGTCAAGAACTACATTATTTATAAATAGTTTTCATTGTTTGGTTTTGTCTATTTGCACACTCAGGTTAAATTTCCTTGAACTAGAAATTTATAGTTGAGGATTGGGGGCCCAGCAGAGAGCACCCATGGAATCTCTAATCCCAGGAAGACAGTGAGTTTCAAATCATCTCGGGCTTGAGTCTGGCCAGTGCTTTAAAGGGACACAATTTGGCAAATTGTGAAGTTCTGGCCCTGGGCTCATCATCTGTGTGTTTTCTGCAGGAATTGGGGTCGTCACCTGGGGTGGGGGTAGGTATCTATATCTTAGAATCAGCCCTGGTTAAATACACCAAGGGACACGTGTGTGTGTGTGTGTGTGTGTGTGCGTGTGTGTGTGTGTGTGTGTGTGTGTGTGTGTGTCTGCACATTGAGTTCAAGGCAGAACAGTGAGACTGGGGTGTGTGTGGGGGTGGGTGGGGGGATTGATTGAAGGCTGTGGAAGCTGAAGGTGTGACCCCTGTCACGTGGGGCTGGAAGTCAGAGCCCTTTGCCAGACAGGTGATACGGTCTAGTGGGTTCTGAATTTGAATGCTATTTCTGGCCCTGCCACCCACTTCATTTATGACTGGGAGCCCGATCTCACCCTCTGCCTCTGGGCGGTGTCAGTTTCGGTGCCTAGGGAGTGATAAGGAGCTCATGGGCATGGGTGTTCAAAAGGCTCACTTCATGAAAGGTTAGCCCACGTCCCATCTCAGGAGAGGGATGGGTGAATGAGGGTGTGCGTCTCATTTATTTATTTATTTATTTATTTATTTATTTATTTATTTATTTATTTTACTGGGGAGATTAATGGTTTATAGTTAACAGTAGATAGATGTGTAAAATTTCTCAGTTTTCTGCAAAATATTCTCACCCCCATCTTAGGTCCTCCTCCACCATCAAGTGCCAGGACCTGCAAGCCCCCTCCCAACCTCACCCCTCAAAGTCTTTTTACTTTGGTGCAATATACCAAACACAGTCCAAGTTCTGCTTTGTGTTTTCCCTTCTGTTCTTATGTCTTTCTCTTTTTTTAAAAAATATTTATTCCCTTTTGTTGCCTTTGTTGTTTTTTTATTGTTGTAGTTATTATTGATATCATAGTTGTTGAATAGGACAGAGAGAAATGGAGAGAAGAGGGGAAGACAGAGGGGGGTAGAAAAAGACAGACACCTGCAGAACTGCTTCACCACTTGTGAAGTGACTCCCCTGCAGGCGGGGAGCTGAGGGCTCGAACTGGGATCCTTACACTGGCCCTTTTGCTTTGTGCCACCTGTGCTTAACCCAATGCACTACTTCCCGACTCCCCCTTCTGTTCTTATTTCTTAAGTTATGTCCATGAGTGAAATCACCCCATATTCATTCTTCTCTTTCTGGCTGATCTCACTTCACATGATTCCTTCAAGCTCCATTCAAGATGAGGCGAAGAAGGTGAATTCACCATTTTTACTAGCTGAGTAGTGTTCCATTGTGTATGTAGACCACAACTTACTTAACCACTTATCTGTTGTTGGAAACCTGGGTTGCTTCCAGGTTTTGGCTATTACAAATTGTGCTGCTATGAAGATAGGTTTACACAGATCTTTTTGGATGGGTGTGTTTGGCTCCTTAGGATATATCCCCAGGAGAGGAATTATAAGGTCTAGCCTTGTGAGTGTTCTCCAGACTGCTGTCCACAGGGGTTGGACCAATTTACATTCCCATCAGCAGTGCAGGAAGATTCCTTTGCTTGGGAGGCGACTCTTTTCTGCTTCCCAGATTGGATTGATTGATTGATTTAGAACCAGAGCATCACTCTAGCATGTGCTAGAGGGAAAGAAGAAAGACGGAAAGAAAGAAACAGAGAAAGAAAGACAAAGGGGGGGAAATGGCCCCTGGGAGCAGTGGATTCATCTTGCAAGCACGAAGCCACCACAACAACCCTCGTGGCAAATAAATAAATAAATAAATAAACAAATAAGAAATTAAATAGGAAAAGTAGGAAATGGTACTTTGAAGGTGCATGTTCTCTCCTTCATGTGAGAGGTAGAGTCTGTTGTTTTCACTGGGGTGGGAGCCCCTGGGATGGGGGCCCACCTCTTCTCCCATTTTTTTTCTTCAAACTTCTGCACCTGTGCTGATGGGCTGGACAGCCAAGGCAGGTGTGTCTCATTCCCTCCCTCCTCTGCCGCCTTTATTTTCCCCCACTTCCACCCCCACTGTGGACCAGTTCCAGCCACATCCCCAGGCCTGCATGCTACCCCCTTTGGTCTCCATCTTTAGAAGCTGGTTCTTTGGGTGCTGGGAAAGTGAAGTTAAACAAGGTGGTGAGTTTCTCCCATGTAAAACACCCCCCCCTCTGTGAATAAGTTCCAGTCTCTGATGCCATTGTCTTATCCAGGGTCTGAAAGACTTGTGAGGGGTGGGGGGATGGAGATTGTAGCTGGAACCCTCATGCCAGCTCTGAACCCCAACTCCAGACAAGGCTTTCCCCTTAGCCTATGTAGAGGGTTCCCTGCAACTTTGAAGCTAATCTTGAGGGGGACCCCACAGCTTGAGAAAGTGGGGGGCTACAGTTGAACTGAAAAATGTGGGAGCCCGTCCCCTGCCCTGTGCCAGGGGGTATTGTGTGTTTGTTGTGTGTGTTTGTTGTGTGTGTGTGTTGCGGGGTGGATGCTGGTTGGTCTTCTCAGTCATTGACTGTCACGTCCAGCCTTGGCCAGTTTGTCCTGTGTTTGCATAAAGTAGATATGTGTTTTTGTGAAGCTCAAGAACATGGGGTATCTAAGTTTCTGGGCGGTTTGAGATGTTTTGTGGACTTTGGTCTTCAGAGGGTCTCTGAGAAGGAAATGAGACTCCAGCCCATGAGGACGGAATCGGCAGAGTGGGGTTTGAGAAGCCGATTGTGGTTGTGTTGTTTTAGGAGCTGTTACAACAGGAGCCTTTGGTTATGGTGTCTGTGTGACCTAGGCCAGGAGCTTAATATAACCGGCTGGGGAGGAGATAGCTACAGGCCACACCAGTTAGTTGGCACTTACTCATTTGCCAGGGACAGACTGACTTGAGTGCTTGCTAAGTCTGGGATGTGGGGTTTGCAAATGCCTTTTTGCTAACAGCTTCTGCCATCTGTCCCAGCCAGGGCAGAAAAAAAGAGGTGTCATTTCATCACTTAGATATTAGTTACTTGCAAAGAGGCTAAAACAGTGCAATTAGGCAAATAGGAGCTTCACATGCTCTACCATTCCAAGAGCCTGCCAGGAGTGGCCCAGGCAGTGACCAGGTGTTGGTACTTGAGTTTCCACAAAGAGCTTACTGGGCGTCAGATAGTTAATAAAGGACTTTTAAATTTCTCAAATTTGTAATTGCCACTAGTGTTATCTCTGGGGCTTGGTGCTGGCACTGTGAATACTCTGCTCAAGGTTGTCTTTTTTTCTTTTCTTTTCTTGTCTTTCCTTTTTCATTCTTTTTGAACCCTAGCTATTCCAAGCCATGGAGTGGTAGAATTGTGATTTGACTAAAAAAATATGTTTGTTTGTTCTTGGATTTATTTATTTTTAGTTTTAATTTCTTTGTTGGGGGATTAATGTTTTACAGCCAGCAGTATATACAATAGTTTGCACATGCATAACATTTCTCAGTTTGCCATATAACAGTACAATCCGCACTAGGTCCTCTGTCATCCTTCTTGGATCTGTACTCTCCACCTCACCCACCCCAGCATCTTTTACTTTGGTGCAATACACCAACTCTAGTTCACGTTCTACTTATGTTTCCTCTTCTGATCTTGCTTTTCAACTTCTTTTTTTTTTATTTCTTTATTGGGGAATTAATGTTTTACATTCAACAGTAAGTACAATAGTGTGTACATGCATAACATTTCCCAGTTTTCCATATAACAATACAACCCCCACTCCCCACTAGGTCCTCTGTCATCCTTTTTGGACCTGTTCCCCCCCCCCCCCCAGAGTCTTTCACTTTGGTGTAATACACCAACTCCAGTTCAGGTTCTACTTGTGTTTTCTCTTCTGATCTTGTTTTTCAACTTATGCCTGTGAGTGAGATCATCCCATATTCATCCGTCTGTTTCTGACTTATTTCACTTAACATGATTTCTTCAAGCTCCATCCAAGATGGGCTGAAAATGGTGAAATCACCATTTTTTTCTTTTAATATTTTTATTGGGCTGGGGGTTAATAAATCACCATTTTTAATAGCTGAAAATTATTTTATTTTATTTTTTAATTTATTATTGGATAGTGACAGAAACCAAGAGGGAAGGGGTTGGTAGAGAGAGGGAGAGAGACAGACACCTGCTTCACCACTCATGAAGCTCTCCCCTGCAAGTGGGGGTCAGGGGCTTGAACCCAGATCCTTGCTCACTGTAATGTGTGTGGTTAACCTGGTGTGATACTGCCTGGACCCAATAAAAATTATCTTTAAAATGGCAGATGTTATTGCATCCTGAGAGTTGGTACCGTGTGTGCCAAAGTAAGGCTCTAGTTCTATCATTAATACATAAAAGTCTTTTTAAAAAGGAAAATATAGATAATGGAAAATATAAATGATGTCCTTAGGTTTGTTGGGAAATTCCTAGACACTATGAAATGCTGTCTGTGGTGTTCACACATGGTGACTTTTCTAATCCATGGGATACAACCTTTTGGAAATCAAAACAGATGTAGGAGGTTTTTGTGGGGTTTTTAGTTGTCTTGTTTTGCTCACTGGAACTTCAGCAGGTTGACTTTTTCAGGTAGAAAGGCAGGCAGAAAGTGGCAGAAAGATACCATAGCACTGAAGCTTCCTCTAGTGTGTGTGGGTAAGGGGGTGTCTCTAGGCTGGAACCTCACTTCTGCCCATGACAAAGCAAATTCACTAGTCAAGTGAGTTATCTTGCCGTCCTTGTTTCTGTGAACATTTTTCTTTTTCTAATTTATTATTTATTTATTAATTAGAGACAGAGAAATTGAGAGGGAAGGGGAGCAGAGGGAAAGAGACAGACACCTGCAGTCCTGCTTCACCACTTACAAGGCTTTCCCCCTACAGGTAGGGACCAGAACCAGAACCCAGAACTTTGAGCACAGGAATGTTAGTGCTTAACTAGGTGTGCCACCACCTAGCCCCCACCTTTTTCTTTTCTTCTTCTTCTTTTTGTTTTTTTTTTTGCCTCCAGGGTTATTGCTGGGGCTCAGTGCCTACACTATGAATCCACTGCTCCTGGAAGCCATTCTTTTCCCATTTTGTTGCCCTTGTTGTTGTCATTATTGTTATTGTTGCCACTAATGTTGTTGTTGGGTAGGACAGAGAGAAATCTAGAGAGGAGGGGAGATAGAGAGGGGGAGAGGAAGATAGACACCTGTAGACCTGCTTCATCACTTGTGAAGCGACCCCCCTGCAGGTGGGGAGCCGGGGGCTTGAACCTGAATCCTTACACAGGTCCTTGCGCTTTGGGCCACATGCACTTAACCAGCTGCACTACCACCCGGCCCCCTCTGTGAACCTTTTCTTCTAAGGTTTTTCTTTCTTTTTTAAAATATATATTTAATTTATTTTAATGAGAGAGGGTATAAAGAGAAAGGCTAGAGGACTAAACAGCTTTGGTTTATGGTGATATTGGGGACTAAACCTGGGGCCTCAGAACCATATGTATAAAAGACTTTTGCAGGGTCAGGCAGTAGCACACCTGGTTAAGTGCATACACTGTAAAACTCTAGGACCTGGGTTGAAGCCCCTGGTCCCCACCTTTGGGGGAAAGCTTCACGAGTGGTTAAGCAGTGCTGCAGGTCTCTTTCTCTCTTTCTCCCCACCTCAGTTTCTGTCTCTATCCAATAAAAAAAAAAAAGGGCAAGCAATGTTAAATAGTAGTATTAAAACAAAAAGACTTGAAAGAGAAGGTGGTGGCACACCTGGTAGAACGCATATGTCATGCGCAAGGACCCAGGTTCAAACTCCTAGTCCCCACCTGTAGGGGGAAAGCTTTGCAAGTGTTGAATCAGTGTTGCAGGTGTCTTTCTTCCTCCCTCTTTATCTCCCCCTTCCCTCTCAATTTCTAGCTATCTTTATCCAACAAATAAAGATAATTTAAAAAGTTTAAAAAAAAACTTTTGCAGAACCATTATTAAATAGCCCACTTTGGTGAATTTTAATGGGTGCTGAAGGTTTAATGGGTGCTAAAGGTTTAATGGGTGCTAAAGGTTTAATGGGTGCTAAAGGTTTAATAGGTGCTAAAGGTTTAATGGGTGCTAAAGGTTTAATAAGTGCTAAAGCTCTAAAGGTGAATGTTGAACTTGGCTGTTCTGTTAATGGGGAGCATTTATATGAGTAGCTAGGTGTGGGTACATAGCATAATGGCTATACAAGGAGGCTCTCATGCCTGAGGCTCCTAAGTCCCAGGTTCAATTCCTCACACCACCATAAACCAGAGCTGAGCAGTGCTCTTGTTAAAAAAAAAAAAAAAAAGATAATGGGTAGTCTAATATCAGGTAAGAGGCACATCACATTGTCTTTACAGTTGGTGATCAGACATCAGAGACTTTTAGGGATATGATTCAATGGTTTTCTTACTATGCACAGAAAAGCAATTCAGATGATCATGATAATTACAGGGCTCTAGTAGTGCAAAACTGAGTGAAGTTTCAACCAACAAGAGAAAGAAATCAGGCTGGTGAACTAATTGGTCTTGTTAATTTCTGCAATACGTTTAGCTGATGGGACTCTAATAAGAGAAAATTACTAGAATAGGTTTATGCTTCTACCTTTTTTTAAACAGTGGCTTAATAATAATTAACAAAAGTATAAGATAACGAGTACAATTCCATACAGTTCCCACCACCAGAGTTCCTTGTCTCATCCCCTCCATTGGAAGCTTCCTTATTCTTTATCCCTCTTTGTGAGTATGGACCAGAATTCTTTATGGGGTGCAGAAGGTGGGAGTTCTGGCTTCTGTAAGGTTCTGGGATACATTGGTGAGGTTGTCTTCCCAGGAAGGTCAGGTTGGTGTCATAGCAGCATCTGTAACTTGGTGGATGAAAGGTGTTAATATATAAAGCAGGAAAATTTGTTTAATACACAGAAACCCAAAGTTAGGAATAGAGCAGATGAAATTAAGGGTTTATTTATGTTCCCAGGGACCCATGACTTTATTTTTATTTATTTTTATTTTTTACCAGAGCACTGCTCAATTCTGGATTATGGTGGTGCAGGGGACTGAACCTGGGACTTGGGAGCCTCTGACATGAGTCTCTTTGCATAATCATTATGCTATCTATTCACCCTACACCAACTTTAGTAATTTTTGCCTGAGCCTAATAGCTACCATGCAGATTAAAAGTATTGTCTGGGAAGATAGTGTCAGAGTTGAGAATAGGGCTAGAGAGCTGGATTAGGGCAGAGAGTATATGCTTCCACTTTTAAAGTTATGCATGTACAAACTATTGTATTTACTGTTGAATGTAAAACATTAATTCCCCAATAAAGAAATAAAAAATAAAAATAAATAAAATAAAGTTCCAGTTAAGTATAGATTCAGCAAGAGAAGCTATAGCACTATGTACCGTGCCTGATAGAATACCCCTCTCCTAATTTTCCCTGTCCTCTCTCTGAGAATTCCTCCTGCAAGGTCCTCTCATAGCCTTTTGGCTCTTCTCCTTGCTGACCTTAAAGATATTTACTTAGAGGTTTTAATATTGCTGGATTTAGGTAGCCAAACTATAAGATTCCCCACGAAGTTTGAATTTCATAGAAACAATGCATGACATCTGGATAAGTACACTTCCTGAAGCTTCTGGGATATATGGGTTAAAATTAATTCAGCCACTGTTGATCTGAAATTTCAAATGCTGGCATCCTGGCTTGCCTCTATTGCTCCTAGCTGTTGACCTATTCTCCCACCAACCACACATTTTCAGGAGACAGATACTGTTTTTCTCATCACTATGCCTCTCATCAGTATTTACACTCGACAGGGACTTGATAAATAGGGACAGATAACTAGAGGGAGGAAGGAAATAGGGTGCAGTGGAGGCTCAGAGAAATGAAAAGCAAAAGGAGTATTTGAGTGCAGGTGGGGTCTGGGTACTAGAATCGGGATCCTTACACATGGTAATGTGTGCACTCAACCAAGTGTGCCATCACTTGAATTTTTTTTTCTTCAAAGAGATATTGCACAAAGTGAGTTTGACTTGTTTCTTTTTTCACTTTATTACTAGTATTTTTTAAACAGAGAGCACTTCTCAGCTTTAGACACTGAGGATTGAACCTGGGAACTTGGCAGTTTATCCACAAAAGCTATTCTGCATAAACATTATGCTATCTCCCCACCCTAGACTTGTATTCCTCAAGCAAATTGCAGCTGGTATTTTCTTTTCCTTTCTTTTCCTTTCCTTTTCCCTTTCCTTTCCTTTCCTTTCCTTTTTTCTTTCCTTTTCTTTTCTTTTCTTTCTTTCTTTCTTTCTTTCTTTCTTTCTTTCTTTCTTTCTTTCTTTCTTTCTTTCTTTCTTTCTTTTTTGCCTCCAGGGTTATCACTGGGGCTTGGTGCCTTCAACTACAAATGGCCTCCTGGAGGCCATTTTTTCCCTTTTGTTGCCCTTGTTGTTTAGCATTGTTGTTAATATTATTGTTGTTATTGTTGTCATTGTTGTTGGATAGGACAGAAAAATCGAGAGTGGAGGAGAAGACGGGGAGAGAAAGATAGACACCTGCGGACCTGCTTCACCGTCTGTGAGGCGACCCCCCTGCAGGTGGGGAGTTGGGGCTTAAACCAGGATCCTTATACCAGACCATCCACTTATCACCATGTGCACTTAACCCGCTGCGCTACCACTTGGCCTCCCAGCTGGTATTTTCTTTTCTTTTTTTCTTTATTTATTTTCCCTTTTGTTGTCCTTGTTTGTTGTTGTTGTAGTCATTATCGTTGTTATTGATGTCATCATTGTTAGGACAGAGAGAAATGGAGAGAGGAGGGGAAGACAGAGAGAGGGAGAGAAAGATAGACACCGGTAGACCTGCTTCACCGCTTGTGAAGTGACTCCCCTGCAGGCGGGGAGCCGGGGGCTTGAACCGGGATCCTTATCCCGGTCCTTGCTCTTCGCTCCATGTGCGTTTAACCCGCTGCTCTATCGCCCGACTCCCCTACCCCCCCCAGCTGGTATTTTCTACCAGGGTCTAAAACTGAAAATGAAGTCTGGACAGGCCAGACAGTAGGTATTTCCAGGCTTTATATGGAGATATTGACATAGATTTTTGAACTACCAGTAAATCTTACATAATGAAATACCAGAGATACTCTCTCCAGAGAAAAGGCAAGATAGGTTTATCTCAGTATGTTCCTTGAGCTCATGAAGAGTTGGTGTCTTTTTTAAAGAAATATTTATTGTAATATTAGTAGTGGTTTAATAATGATTTACAAAATCACAAGTTAACAGGAATACAATTCTGTGTCCCCATTCATTCCCTCCATTGGAAATAGCAGTGGTTCCACCAAGGTTATAGATATGGGATGATTATTATTTCTATAACTACTCATATATATATATATATATATATATATATATATATAGTTCATTTTTGAAATTTACTAGTGATTTAATACTGATTTACAAAATTACAAGGTAACAGGTACAACTCTGTACTGTTCCCACCAAAGTATTCTGTCCACATCCCCTCCATTGGAAACTGCAGTGGTTCTCCCAAGGTCACAGATATGAGTTGACTGTTATTTCTATAACTATATACACACACACACACACACACACACACACACACACACACACATTTTTCTATGGTCTTTCCTTCTCTTCCTTTCTTGGTCTTTCTTATATTTATTATCTTTTTTATTAGATAATGTCAGTCAGAAATCAGACAGTAAGGGGAGATACAGAGGGAGAGAGAGACCTACATAGCTGCTTCACGCTTCACCATTCACAAAGTCCCTCCCTCCACGTTCTGGAGCATTGTAACAAGTGCTATCAACCAGGTCCCCCCCACACACACACTCACACATCCCTTCTCTTCCTTTCTAAGTCATACCTACACCAATTGCTACTTCTGAATGTTCTTTCTTCTTTTTTTTCTTCTTATCTCTCTGGTCTTGTGGTTTTGATAGAATTGGAGTCCAGAGCCCTCTGGTCATCTTTGCCTAATATTCCTCCCCCACCCCACCCACCAGGGGTATGGACCAGCATTCTTTTGGAGCTGCAGAAGGTGAGAGTTCTGGCTTCTTTAGTTATTTCTCCACTGGACATGATATTGGCAGGTGGATCCATACCTTCAGCCTATTTCTGTCCCTAGTGGGGTAGGGCTCTGGAGAAGGGAGGTTCCAGGACATATTGGTAAAGTCATCTGCCCATGGAGGTTAGGTTAGAATCATAGTAGTATCTACAACTGGTGGCTTAAAGGCATCAAGATACAAATCAAGATAAAACAGTAAAATTAAATAATAAACAGTAACAAAAAGTTCAGAATAGAGCAGATGAGGATAGGGATCTTACGGTAGATAGAAGCTAGCGAGTCTCAATAACAAGACAACAAATAACCCCATCCAAAAATGGGGGGAGGACTTGGACAGAATATTCACCACAGAAGAGATCCAAAAGGCCGAGAAACACATGAAAAAATGCTCCAAGTCTCTGATTGTCAGAGAAATGCAAATAAAGACAACAATGAAATATCACTTCACTCCTGTGAGAATGTCATACATCAGAAAAGGTAACAGCAGCAAATGCTGGAGAGGGTGTGGGGTCAAAGGAACCCTCCTGCACTGCTGGTGGGAATGCCAATTGGTCCAACCTCTGTGGAGAACAGTCTGGAGAACTCTCAGAAGGCTAGAAATGGACCTACCCTATGACCCTGCAATTCCTCTCCTGGGGATATATCCTAAGGAACCCAACACATCCATCCAAAAAGATCTGTGTACACATATGTTCTTGGCAGCACAATTTGTAATAGCCAAAACCTGGAAGCAACCCAGGTGTCCAACAACAGATGAGTGGCTGAGCAAGTTGTGGTATATATACACAATGGAATACTACTCAGCTATAAAAAATGGTGACTTCACCATTTTCAGCTGATCTTGGATGGACCTTGAAAAATACATGTTAAGTGAAATAAGTCAGAAACAGAAGGATGAATATGGGATGATCTCACTCTCAGGCAGAAGTTGAAAAACAAGATCAGAAAAGAAAACACAAGAAGCTAGCGAGTCTATTTTAGCAATGTGCCTAGGAGCCCATGCCTTTAGTAATTTTTGTTTGAACTTGAAAGCTAAAATGCAGGTGGCCAAAAAACATTGTCTGGGAAGATGGTGTTAGAGCTGAAATTAGCACTAGAAAGCTGGATTAGCGAGAAAAGAGCTTGAGTTGGTGTCTTTCACCATACTTTTTTTTAAAAAAATTTTACTTATAAAATGGAAACACTGACAAAACCATAGGATAATAGGGGTACAATTCCCACCACCAGAACTCTGTATCCCATCCCCTCCCCTGATGATTTTCCTGTTCTTTGACTCTCTGGGAGCATGAACCCAGGGTTATTATGGGGTGCAGAAGGTGGAAGGTCTTTCTTCTGTAATTGTTTCCCCGCTGAACATGAGCATTGGCAGGTCAATCCATACTCCCAGCCTGCCTCTCTCTTTCTCTAGTAGGGCAGAGCTCTGGGGAAGCGGGGCTCCAGGACATGTTGGTGGGGTCATCTTCCCTGGGCATCATGGTAGCATCTGGAACCTGGTGGCTGAAAAGAGTTAATATATAAAGCCAAACAATTTGTTGACTAATCATGAACCTGAAGGCTGGAATATTGCAGATATAGATTTGGGGTCTCCATTTTGGAAATAGCTAGTAGGTCTACTTCAGGTATATTCCAAAGGGCCCATGACTTTATTAGTTTTTGCCTGAGCCTGATATCTGATACGCAGATGGATCCAAGTTATAGTCTGGGAAGATGATGTCATGGCTGGAAAGAGGGCTAGAAAGCTAGATCAGGGAAGAGAGTAGCTCCCAAATATGGGAAAGGTGTATGAATACTGTTGTCTGTAAACCCCACTGATTTGATCTGGGGTCCATATTCAGCATAGGAGCCTATGGAACCTTTGCATCCCTGTAGCTCTGAACTCACATTCTGTGGTCATGAGAATACATTTATTTCAGAACCCATCTTCCTCAGGTGGTAGATAGAATGTTATCCAACCCCCCTTCGGAGGATGGAACATTCTCTATCATTGTTGATCCACATTGCGGGCAAGGTCCTGTGGAGACCCCCAAAGGGATCCATTATGTTGTTCCTGATGGAGACAACCAGTGACAATGGAGAGAGGGATCTATTCAAGGTCTGGGCTCATCGTTTCTGTGTTGGAATCCCAGGACTCCCCGACTAGGGCCCCAGCTGATGGGGTGGGCTGATAGTGACTAAAAAGTCATCATTAAAGTATGCCAGTCTCTTGCCCTTACTCAGCTTTTTTAGTCCTTACTTTGATATGGTTAGCTTTGGTGTGACTGAGGGAAGTATAATAGGAAGTAGGTGAGGAAGGTATCTATGTCTAAGTAGAAACTATTTCATTAGGAGCTTTGTGGTGTCTTTTTAGTTCTTCCTTCTTTCTTGCTTTATTTATTGGCTCACTACAAACTATTGTGCACTTTTGCTTTCAGATATATATTTTGCCCTAATTTATGGATACATGTGTACATATGCCTTATCTCATGGGACATGGTCTATATCTAGGTTTTGAGATTTGTTAGAAAGTGAGCCACCTGAAATGAATTTAAGGAGTCCTATGAGAAAGGAAAAGTCTAACCCAAGTAATGATAGTGAAGGGTTGACATTCCACATCTGATGTCTCTGGGAACATTCTGAAGTGAAGCATGCTGAGGTGGTACTCATTACATTGAATAGGCTGGGATCAACAGATGCAGTATCATTTGGTAAGAATTGAGAGAAGCATCCAGGAAAGTGAGCCCCACTTTAGAGGTTCCAGGACTGGGGGAAATATGGGTTTTATAGGGGAAGCGGGAGGTTCCTACTGTCTTAGGGTTTTTTAAAAAAATTTTTAATCTTCATTTTATTTGTTGGATAAAGACAGTCAGAAATTGAGATGGAAGGAGAAGACAAAGAGGGAGAGAGACAGAGAGATACCCGCAGCCCTGCTTCACCACTTGTGAAGCTTTCCCCCTGCAGGTGGGGACCGGGGGCTCGAACCTGGGTCCTTGCACACTGTAACATGTGTGCTCAAACAGGTGCACCACCACCTGGCCCCTGTCTTGGGGTTTAAGAAGGCAATAGGGGAGTTGGGTGGTAGCACAGTGGGCTAAGCACATGTGGCACAAAGGATCCCGGTTAGAGCCCCTGGCTCCCCACATGCAGGGGAGTCGCTTCACAGGTGGTGAAGCAGGTCTGCAGGTGTCTATCTTTCTCTCCCCCTCTCTGTTTTCCCCTCCTCTATTTCTCTATGTTCTATCTAACAAACACGACATCAATAACAACAATAGTAAATACGACAATAATAAAAAGGGAAAACAAATAAATATTAAAAAATAAAAAAATAAAAGTAGGCGATAGTTATTGCTATAATCAAATTATTTGGCAATTGGGTTAATTTTGAAAATCCCCTTGTTAGGATTTGCTGTATCATACATGACCTCACTATAGTTTATGTCCTTTGATGTTATTTATATATATATATATGTATATGTATATATATCTGTATCTTATAAAGTAAGGCCACTGGTTGCTTCTGCTCTCCTGGTCTAAGCTTTTAGGAGAATCAACATTTCAAAGACTCAGCCTGTGGTCTGTGCATTAAAAAGTTTGATACATTCAATCAGTTTCCCCCTCTTCTGTTAATTAGTGATTTATACAACTACAAGTTAATAGGAGTGTACATCAACACCATTCCCAACACCAAAGGACTGTGTCCCCCCACCCCCCGAAACCCAACATCCACCCTCACCCTCCACCCAGAGATTTTTACTTTTGTGCCCTACTCCAAACTGTCAGATCTTGCTTTGAATTTCCCTTTTCTTTGTCAACTTCTGTTTATGAGTAGGGATCATCCCATACTCTTTGTCTTTCTGACTTATTTCACTTAACAGAATTCCTTCTAGCTCCATCCAAGATGGGTCAGAGGAGGTGGGTTCATTGTTCTTAATAGCTGCATAGTTCTTTCACCATACTTCTAACAAGATGTCATTTAGAAATTGCCAGACAAGGATTACTTAGTCATGGAAGCTTAGGAAACAGAAAGGGGGAAAAAGTTGCCTTACAACAGCAAACAAATGTGTAGATGCCAGTAAATTGATAGGGGTCAGTCAAAGGCTCACATGTGGCTTGAACAGTGTCCCATGTCATTGTCACAAAAAGCACAAACAGGATGTGGGAGTTGAAAGTATCCATTCTAGACCTTTATGTCAGCCCCAAGTTAAACCAGCATCAGTTTTCCAGCTGTGGAAGGAAAAAAAAACAGACACTGGGGGCCAGTTGTGGTGCACCAGGTTAAGCACATATAGTACGAAGCTCAGTCAAGGACCCACGCAAGGATCCCGGTTTGAGCTCCTGGCTCCTCACTTGCAGGGGGCTCACTTTACAAGAGGTGAAGTAGGTCTGCAGGTGTCTCTCCCCTCTGTCTTCCTCTTCCCTCTCAATTTCGCTCTATCCTATCCAATAAAATGGGAGGAAAATGGCCACAGGAGCAGTGGATTTGCAGTGCAGGCACAGAGTCCCAGAGATAAACCTGGACGTAAGAAAAAAAAAAAGACGAAAAAGAAAAACAGTGGTCAGGGAGGTGGTCCAATGGATAAAGCATTGGATTATCAACCATGAGGTCCTGAGTTCAATCCCCGGCAGCACATGTGCCAGAGTGGTGTCCAGTTCTTTCTCTCTCTTGCCTATCTTTTTCATGAATAAACAAAAAAAGAAAAAAAAAACCACTTTCCATTAAGAACATCTGCAGATTACTTATTTAGTCACATTTAATTAATCTTTTCATTTTGGATAGCCATGGAGTTGAACCCCCAAATATACCTTTGATGTTAAGGTCTTGCAGAAAACATCTAGCAATGTTTTCTTTGATGTATTTTGTAGTGATAGGTCTAGTACAGGTAAATTTTAATCTGCCTTAAGCTACTTTTGGTGCATGGCAATAACTTTTGGTCTAGTTTCATGTGGCAGTCCAGTTTCCCCAGCACTATTTGTTGAAAGGGCCTGCTTTTCCTCCATTTGAATGGTTTTGGGTCCCTCTGTCATATACCATGTGGTGGTATATGTGTGGGTATGTTTCTGGGCTTTCAATTCTATTCCATTGAAGATTCTTCTCTTTTTAAATAACCTTACTGATAGAACAGTTTTATCACATGAGTTTCAGGTGTGCACCCATTGAAAACCAACCCGTTTATATAGCCTATATTAAGTACACCATGGAAAGTCTAATTCTCTCCTTTACCTCACCACTGACCTCAGTGACCTGATTCACTCAGCCTCTTTCCTCTTACTTTCTAGTAACTGTGGATTGGTCTCACAGTGTACACGCTTATTCTTTATTTCATGTGTCCATTTACGTGGTTGCTTGTTATCTCATAGGAGTGAAATCAGGGTTTGTTTTTCTCTGACTTTACTTCACTTAGTATAATAGACTCTAGATTCAACCCTTGTTGCAGGTGGCAGGGTTTTGTTTTTTTTTTGCCTCCAGGGTTATTGCTGGGGCACAGTGCCCACACCATGAATCTACTGCTCCTGGAGGCTCCCCCCCTTTTGTTGCCCTTGTTGTTTTATCTTTGTTGTGGTTATTATTGTTGTTATTGATGCTGTTTTGGGTAGGACAGAGAGAAATGGAGAGAGGAGGGGAAGACAGAGAGGGGAAGAGAAAGATACACACCTGCAGACATGCTTCACTGCCTGCGAAGCAACCTCCTTGCAGATGGGGAGTTGGGGGCTCGAATCTGGATCCTTAAGCTGGTCCTTGCACTTTGCACCACCTGCACTTAAACCACTGCGCTACTGCCTGACCCCACTTTTTAAAAAAATCTGTTATTTATAGATAAAATACATGATGAGTAGTGTTATGGCTGAATAACATTCCATTGATACATATAACACTTATATTATTTTATATTATTTTATTTTATTTTATTTTATTCCTTCCAGGTTATCACTAGGTCTTGGTGACTGCACCACAAATCCACTGCTCCTGGAGGCCATTTTTTCCTATTTTTGTAACCCTTGTTGCCCCGACCAGTGGGGCGGTGAACAGGGGCTAGGAACCTAAAAGACCTGGAATGACAGGGACAAGAGATATGAAAGAACGACAGCAAGACAAGTTTCTGATCAAGCTGCAAAATTTTATTGTGTTCACAGGCATTATAAGGCTTTGGGAAAGGGGGAGCATAGGGGGAAGGGGGAGGCAGAGATGCTGGAGGAGGAGGAGGGGGAGCAAACTTCAAAGTGGAATGTTCCTTGCAACAAACAATGGCGAAACCATGTTTATTACCACAACTGTGTGTTGTCTCACTTGATTACTGATAAATGGTTTACCTGAGGAGAAATGGCCTGCCCAGAGGGGAAATAAAACTTGTCTCAAGGGCTTCCATTGTTTCAAAGCTTATCATCTATCAAGCAGAGAAATGGTTCCTGGCATCTCATCCCTTCGTTATAATTTAACTTGAGGCAGGCAATCGGGGGTGAGGAGCAGAGACCTTAACAGCAGGTTTGGTGGGCATAACCAGAGGGAAGAAGTATTGACCCAATTCCTCCCACGGGGTGAGTGCAAAACCAATCTTCCCGCATCTTATAAGGCTCTCGGTGTCTTTTTGGGGAGGGGAGGCAGAGCCATGGTTTCTAGGGAAACAATTGTTGTTGCTGACACCAACCTCCATGCAAATCAGGTTTGCTTCATGGGGGACTCAGAGGCGGACGATAAGGTCCTCTCCCTGCAGTGCTTTGCTTTGCACCCCTTACTGATGTCCTTGCCCTGCCAAGTTTGGATGTCTCGATGCATAATTCTGAGTTTTATGCCATCCGAAAAGGAGGTCTGTCATCCTCAGGTTCAGCCAGGCCTCTATCAGCCAAATCAAGTCTGTGATAATGTATTTGCAAAGGTTTTGATGCCAAGGAGTCAATCTGCCGTTTTATAAAATCAGTAATCTTATTAAAAATAAAGGGTCCTAAGGTAATCATTAACAAAAGACTAATCGGGGGTCCCATAAGGGGCATCAAAGTGTCCTAGCGTGCCACCAGCAAGTCTAAGGGAAGCAGTCAGTGGATGTTATGTCCAGGGGAAGAAACACAGCACGTCTGGTCCTCTGGTGGTGAAATTTTTCTTCTTCATAGAGGGTCAGCTGTGGAACAAGCAAAACTAGGAGGCAAGGACCAGGTAGAGAAGAATTTACATGAAAATATAGGATGGTGTTGTACCAAAACACAGAGGAGGTGCATACACATTAGGTGAGGTTCCTTGAACATGAGGAATATTTTGAGAAAAGTGAGCAGTCAATAAACATGCAAAGATGAAGTTAGCAGTGGTAGGTCAGCAGAAAGAGAAGACTTGGATAGGCTGGTGAGGTTAGCTGGAGTATATACTGCCATGGTGTCCTTTGAGGTAAGGACTTGCCAACAGGGACTCTGTGGATTTTGCAAGAGCAATAATGTCATCCACCATAATAAAAGGAAAACAAACATGGACATCCAGTGTTGAAAAAGAATATGTCTCTGTGACTGGAAAAGTGGGTGGCTTTGTCAATGAGATACAATAAATGGACAATTTAAATTTTTGTAAATATTAAGAAGGTTTAGTATGTTACTTCATTGACACTTTAGCCAACTGAATACTGGGGGGTGCATTCCCCTTCTTAATTTTTTTTTTATTAATTGAGCTTAAGGGTTTTAGTTTTTCTTGTTTGAGCTGTAGCCCACATAAATTTGGAAAAAATATCAACTGAGAAAGAAAAAAATGTTTTTGTTTACTAAACATGGGCAGGTGAATTACATCAATCTGTCAGAGAGCATTGGCTTTTATCAGTGGAGATTAATCTTAAAAGTCTGAATAGCAGGATCTTAATTAAACAATGCAGGAGCCAGTAAGTGCTCTCACTATGGCAGGTCAAGCATTAAAATTTTAAGAGGCTTGTAAAAAAATGAGAAAAATTTTAGGATATGAGTGACTTTAGGAGTCATCACACACCCATAAATAAAAAATGAAAAATGTTTAGTTTTAAATATTACCATATGAGCAGTCAGTTCTTCATGTGCAGATGTACCTATAATTATTTACTTAGGGAGAGAACTTGTACCAACTTAATTGATGATCTAGTGGTTAGAATTGGCTTGAGTTCTTTTATACGATTTTAGAAAGCTCTTTATTAGAATATACCAATATGTTATAGAAAGTCAATACCTAATGTGTTGACATGATAAAATGTTTATCATTTTTTAGCATTATTTTAAACTGATTAGACAGTTTAAGCACACTATTATAACTTTAGTTTACTAAGATCTTTACTCATCACAAGGCTATCATGAGTAAGCATAGATATAAAACTCTTAATAGATTTTGCTCTTTAGAACTCTAATATGGCAACTTAAAAGGCTAAAATAAAACCTCATAGTTTAAATGTTCAAAATATTAATTTTGTTAAATCAGGATTTGTCAAAATAATTCTATCAGACCAGAAGCACAATGTATTAACTTAATTTATCAAGAATAAACCTCTGGCAGTGTCTTAAAACAAACCAGATAATTTTTAAAAGCAGAAAGATATAAAGAGGAAAACCAGAGCAAAAGCCTCTGGCATGTAAATAATTAACATAACCATTGTGTTATCTTTTACTAACCCAAGCCAGTCTTAAACAATTTTAAGTAAAATGTTAAACTTTGTTTGTTAGGATCTTTGTTTATCACAAAGCTATCACACCCTTAGGGAAGCTATGAACAAGGGTGGGTACACAACTTAATTCATCTTTCACTTTGATTTGGATAGGTAACTTAAAAAGCTAAAATAAACCTTATAGCTGAAATGTTTAAAATAAATTTTTACTGTTAGCATTTCTTTTAGATGACCATTTTACACTAAATAATTTTGTTGAATCACATCTGCCAAATGAAAATTTTTTATCAGGCCAGGAATAGCACGTTTAACCTTTTTTTTTTCCTGGGAAGGCCACTGCTCTACACTGACTGGGTTATTAGAAAGCCAGTTCAAACATGGAATTAACAAATTAACAAACAGTGGCAGTTGGTATTGGGGTGCTGGTAATATTTACAATTCTCACAAGTGTGAGAGA
Source organism: Erinaceus europaeus (assembly GCF_950295315.1). Lineage (NCBI taxonomy): Eukaryota > Metazoa > Chordata > Mammalia > Eulipotyphla > Erinaceidae > Erinaceus > Erinaceus europaeus. The sequence continues at coordinate 62,329,333 of NC_080168.1, forward strand.
GACTGTAGAGGCATTTTACCATGCCTAGAGATCTCAGAAAATCTTTTAACTAATGAATTGATGCTGATATTAGCTATCAGAAGGACGAAACAGTCCTATATTTTAATTTGGTAGAGGTGTGCCAACTCTGAGTCGGGATCTTTAAAACCACATTTAGCTTAACTAAATCTTATTTAAAACTTAAAACAAACTTTAGTTACTTAGGGGTTAACACACATTAATGAAAACAAGGTTAGCAGACAGACTTAAAACAGACATTCTTGGTGAAAAGAAAAATTTTCCCTTTGAAAAGCGGCTTTTGGATTTTTAACTCACAGCCTCCTAGGAGGGGCGTTTGTGGCTAAGAATGATTGACTGAAGTGTTTGCCAATCTGTGGAGCAGTAGCTCTGTGCCGTGATTGGCTGCACGGGCAGAACAGGCGGGCTTAGTTTACCCCACGCAGAGAAAAATCTTTGGAAGTTCTTTTTCTGGGCTAAGGTACATTTTACAGTTTTAAAGAAACAAATCATTAAATTTCTATCAAAAGTGTGTACTGGTTCTCTGATTAATAGCTTTTAAGTTAAAGAGAACGTCTTATTTGATTGATTTCATTTTTTCTCTAAATAGCTTGCTAGCCAGATAAGATCTCATTCAGAACTGATTTAAAGCTTTCTGAGAGCTCTGGGGGGAAGCCAGAGGGGAAAAGCTGGATCTTTTTTGGCTGACTAGTTTTAAGATAATGCCAAATCAAGAGCCCACAGTTCTTTAACTAATTGTAAATGCTCTCATTTTTTTTAAATTAATTTTATAAGGGAAGCTGTTTTTTGTGCTAGTTTCAGGGGGGCCTTCAGGGTTTTCTATTTCTATAGAAGCTTCATGTGCAGGGTCAGTTTGAGCCTGGCTCCGAGTAACAGGGAAAGCCAAAACCGGTTTTGATTTGGATGGTTTAGTTTTAGTTTTAGGGATTGGGTTTAGGTTTTTTGGGCTTAGGTTTTTTGGTGAGGCTAAAAATGTAAGTTCTTCTGTAACTGCAGCTATTTCTTTCATTAATTGAAGCTTCTCTTTCCGGTCAGCAAGGACCTTGCAGAGGGTGGAAATTCTTGTAAGGGCTCCTGAGAGTGCCCGCCTGACAGAAGGATTGTCAAGGAGAGGGTCAGGCTGGAGAGCAGGGGCATGAGTGTTGGGAGGGGGATTAAAGGGAGGAGGACACCAATAGGGATTGTGGTATTTGGCAGCCTCTTTTTCTAGCAAAGCCTCATCCTCCGCGGGAAGTGCTTCAGGAGAGGGGGGGTTTTTGTAAAACTGGATAGAGGCAGGGAGGGGGAAGAATGCTGGGTTTCATTCTCATGTGAATTAGCAATAGGAGGGTCAATGGAGGGAACTTTAGTGAGTGATGTGGAACCTGTAGGGAGGGGGACAGGGCTTTTACTTTCATCGGGTGCTGGGAGGCTTTTATTTTGACTGGGTACTGGGGGATCAAGATCAATAATCACAGAAGGGCATAGGGATGGGGTCTTTGTCCTGGATGGTGGACGATAAAGTTGCCGGAGGACCTTTTCACCCTCTGTAATAAGGTTTTTAATATCAGGGTGATTATTATAAATTTTTAAATGTCATTAATTAAATTCTAGTAACAAAAGGCAGAAACAGGTACACGTTCAGGACCAAAAGACTGATAGTGATCATTAAGACAGTCACCAATTCTCCTCCAACGTTTCTCATCTATAGTGCCTTCCTGGGGGAACCAGGGGCAAATATTTCCAATATAGTCTAAAAACTTCTTCAATTCTTTCTTTTTAACCCTAGTTCCTCATGTCTTGAGTGACTCCTTGAGTCCTTTAATGAATAAATCTTGTTTGCTAAATTCATGTCCCATGGTATTGCTTACCTCAGCCGCTGTGACACTCCTCCAGATGCGACTCACAGTCGGGTAGTTCCGTGGCGATCTCTGCGAGTCTTTGCGTTACTCCCTCAGCCGTGGTGACTCAGTGAATTCGGGTAGGCGTACCCCCTCGATCAGCGGAGTTCCTAGGTCCAGAATGCTTCTTCGCCCCGTGTCTGGGCGCCAGATGCCCCGACCAGCGGGGCGGTGAACAGGGGCTAGGAACCTAAAAGACCTGGAATGATAGGGACAAGAGACATGAAAGAACGACAGCAAGACAATTTTCTGATCAAGCTGCAAAATTTTATTGTGTTCACAGGCATTATAAGGCTTTGGGAAAGGGGGAGCATAGGGGGAAGGGGGAGGCAGAGATGCTGGAGGAGGAGGACGGGGAGCAAACTTCAAAGTGGAATGTTCCTTGCAACAAACAATGGCGAAACCATGTTTATTACCACAACTGTGTGTTGTCTCACTTGATTACTGATAAATGGTTTACCTGAGGGGAAATGGCCTGCCCAGAGGGGAAATAAAACTTGTCTCAAGGGCTTCCATTGTTTCAAAGCTTATCATCTATCAAGCAGAGAAATGGTTCCTGGCACCTTGTTGTCATTATTGTTATTGTTATTGCTGCTGTTGTTGGACAGGACAGAGACAAATCAAAAGAGGAAGGGGAGATGGGGAGGAGACAAACAGACACCTGCAGACCTGCTTTGCTGCTTGTGAATCGACCCCCCTGCATGTGGAGAGCCAGGGGCTTGAACTGGGATCCTTACACTGGTCCATGCACTTCATACCATGTGCACCTAACTTGCTGTGCTACTGCCCGCCCCCCTTTTTAATTTTTTTTTAAATTTTAAACCAGAGCTGAACAGTACTCTTGTTTTTTATCTCTCTTACTTTGTCTCTCTCATAATAATAAGGCTTTTAAAGAAAATTTTCATTTATTTACTTATTTATTTTTCCTTTTGGTGCCCTTGTTTTTTATTGTTGTTGTAGTTATTATTGTTGTAGTTATTGATGTTGTTAGATAGGGCAGAGACATGGAGAGAGGAGGGGAAGACAGAGAGGGAGAGAAAGATAAGACACCTGCAGACCTGCTTCACCACTTGTGAAGTAACCCCCTCTGCAGGTAGGGAGCCGGGGGCTCAAACTGGGATACTTATGCCAGTCCTTGTACTTTGTGTCACATGTGCTTAACCCACTGCGCTACTGCCCAACACCCAAAAAGAAGTTTTAAAAAGTAGTTAAATGGAAGCCAGGTGGTAGCACTGGGTTAAGTGCACATAGTGTGAAGCACAAGGACCAGCACAAGGATTCCAGTTTGAGCCTCCCGCTCCCCACCTCCAGGGGGGTTGTTTCAAAAGCAAATCTGCAGGTGTCTCTTTCTCCCCCTTCGCTGTCTTCCCCTGCTCTCAAATTCTCTGTCCTATCAACAACAGCAATGGAAAAAAAAAGGTAATTTCAGGAGCAGTGGATTCATAGTGCATGCACCAAACTCCAGTAATAACCCTGGAGGCCAAAAAAAAAAGTAATTGAATATGCCAGATTGGTGAAGAAGGCCTTGTCCACTCAGTTTATTCTCAAAAAATTGGGCTTTGGGGGACTGGGTGGTGGTGTACCACTAATATAATTGTAAAATTATAATTGTAAATTGATTAAAAAATTATCAATTTTTGAAAAAAATGGGAGGGAATTGATTGTGGTTTTCAAGAGTTAAGAATTGTGAATGTATTGGGGGAGGTGACGTCATGGGCACTGTTCAGCTCTGGCTTCTAATGGTTGAAAGGGGGAAGAATTGAACCTGGGACCTTGAGCCTCAAGCATGAGTCTTTTTTGCATAGCCATTATGATATTTGCCAAATTCTTTTTTTTTTTTTTTAATTTTTTATTTAAGAAAGGATTAGTGAACAAAAGCATAAGGTAGGAGGGGTACAACTCCACACAATTCCCAACACCCAATCCCCATAACCCACCCCCTCCCCTGATAGCTTTCCCATTCTCTATCCCTCTGGGAGCATGGACCCAGGGTCGTTGAGGGTTGCAGAAGGTAGAAGGTCTGGCTTCTGTAATTGCTTCCCCGCTGAACATGGGCGTTGACTGGTCGGTCCATACCCCCAGTCTGCCTCTCTCTTTCCCTAGTAGGGTGTGACTCTGGGGAAGCTGAGCTCCAGGACACATTGGTGGGGTCTTCAATCCAGGGAAGCCTAGCCAGCATCCTGGTGGCATCTGGAACCTGGTGATTGAAAAGAGAGTTAACATATGAAGCCAAACAATTTGTTGAGCAATCATGGATCCCAAGCTTGGAATAGTGGAGAGGAAGTGTTAGGGAGGTACTCACTGCAAACTCTAGTGTAGTCCTGCTTTCAGGTATATATTTTGCAATAGTTTATGGATACGTGTGCACATAAGCTCTCTCTCACAGAAACTGGTGTATATCTAGGTTATGGGACTTTGTTAGAAAGTGAACTACCAGAGATGAAATTAGAGTGTACTATTAAAGGAAAGGTCTCACCCGAGTAATGAAGCTGAAGGGTTGTCATTCCACACGTGAAGTCTCTGGATACATTCTGAGGTGAAGCATGTTGAGGTAGCAATCGTTGCTTTGGTTAGGTTGTGATCGGCAGATGCAGTGTTATTTGGTTTGGATTGGGAGATGCATACGGGAAAGTGGGCCCTATCCAAGGGTTCCAGGACTGGGGGAAGTAGGGGCTCTATAGTGAAGATGTGAGGTTCCTGCTGTCTTAGGGTTCAAAAAGACACTCAATAGTTAATATTATCATCACATTATTTGTTAATTGGGTTAACTTTGAAAAGTCCCTTTGTTATGGTTTGCTGGACAGTACCCAGTATCTTACATATAGCTGTGCTATTGGAAGCTTCTAATCTACTTGGTCTAGGCTTTTGAGAGAGTCCGCATATCAAATACATAGCCTATATATATTAAAAAGATTCAGTTTGTCTTTTGAGAAACTTTGAGACATACAATTGATTTCCCCCTCTCATATTAATTAGCTACTGATTTATATGTCTACATTTTGCTAGGAGTGTACATAAACACCATTCCCACACCAAAGGACTGTGACCCATCCCTCCCGCCCACTCCCACCCCCCACTTGCCCAGGAAGCTACATGCCTACCTCTCTCCACTGGGTTTTTACTTTGGTGCCCTACTGCCAAATTCTTTTGTATATATTAACTGTTAACTGTTTTCTTAGAAATTCCATTGCGCGCGTGCGCGCACACACACACACACACACACATTTTTCTTTTTTAAATGCTTTTATCTTATTTATTGGATAAAGAAAGCCAGAAACATAGAGGGAAGAGGGAGATAGAGAGGGAAACAGAGAGACACCTGCAACACTGCCTGTTTCACCACTCACAAAGCTTTCCTCCTGCAGGGGGGGATCAATGGCTCGAACCCTGGGTCATTGCAACATGTGTGCTCAACCAGTTGTGCCACCACCTACCTGCTCTCCCTTTTCTGCTGATCTAAAAACAAAATCAGGGAAGTGTGCCAGTAGTTCTGATCAATTTCAGTTGAATTTTAGGTGCTCTGTTTAAGGGATTGCTTACCAGAGTCGCATATGGGATAGACACTGAGTGCCAAAAGGACACATGTTCCTCTTGCACTAGTGTCTGCTTTCCCTCTGTTTCCTTCTATTTTTCTGCTCTAGTTGCTTTCTCACACAAGACTTTTATTTCCACAGTCTCAAAAAATGTATTTCCCTCTCCATCTGCTTTTATTTCCTACTTCAACAAAACTTAGAAATTACAAAGGTAAAAGAAATAAAAGGACCTTCCCTGCCATTTAAAAAATGGGCATTTTGAGTTAATATATTGGAACTACAGAGATAGCATAGTGATTATGCAATCAGTTTTCAGGGCTGGGGAGAAAGCATAATGGTTCTACAAAAAGACTTTCATGCCTGAGGGTCTGAAGTTCTAGGTTCAATCCCCAGCACCACCATAATAAACCAGAGCTGAGCTGAGCTGAGCTCTGGTTAAATTAATATGTATATGTATACACATATACATATTTGAATAATTTTAGTATTGTTGATAAGTTTATTATCAACTTTGTCTCCTTTATTAAAATATGAAAAATTAGTCATTATATACATGAAACATTAGGTGCTAAAAACTTGTAGTAAAATGGAAACTGAAGGCAGCTATTGAAAATATTATCCACAGCAGAGACATATGTCATATCTGTGATACTCAGCTTAGCTAAACTGAAAATGACCTGCCCAGACATTTGGTAGAACTCTTGAAGCATCTGCACTTTTGTGAGAGAAAGGCAAGTGATTTGCTCATGCATGATGGTATGTGTCTGTCTGCCCCTGTACAGCCTCACTGGGGAATAAGAATAGCTGTTTGTCCTCTCTCCTCTTCTAGCTCCTTCCATACCCTCTATCTCCCTCCACCCTCCTCCCTCATCTCTCCATCTTGCCCCCCTCCCCACTACCCCACCCCCCCCGCGTCCCCCACCCGCCCCCTCTTCCCAGTCTCCCATCGCCCTCTCCCTTTCCTCCCTCCCTCTCTGCCACTCTGTCTCTCTTCCTCTCTCCCACTTTCCCTCTCCTCCCTCTCTCTCTTCCTCCCTCTCCCTCCCTCCCTCCCTCCCTCCCTCCCTCCCTCCCTCCCTCCCTCCATCCTTTCCTCCCTCAAAAGCCCTGCTCAGCTCTGGCTTACAGTGGTGGCAGGGATTAAAACTGAGACCTCCAGAGCTTCAGGCAAGAAACTCTGTTCAGTAAGCACCATGCCACCTCCCAAGCCCTGCTGCTGCCACCTCCCAGCTGCTGAGCTGAGGTGTTACTTCTTACTTCCTAACCTCCTTGCACTTATTCCACACTTAGCAGCAGCATCTTGGATCATCTTACCAAGCCAGTCAGCTGATTTACCTGCTGGCACCAGCTGACGGTAGCTGCTCACGTGTTACAGGTGTTGCCTGATCAAAAAGATGCCCTCAACATTTGTCTATACAAGCAGAGATCAAAAGTTTTACTAATCTGGGGGCCCGGTGGCAGTGCAGCACGTTAAGCATACATGGTGCAAAGCACAAGGACTGGGGTAAAGATCCCAATTTGAGTGGCGGCTCCCCACCAGGAGGGGAGTCGCTTCACAGGCAGTGAAGCAGGTCTTCAGGTGTTTCTTTCTCTCCCCCCCTCTGTCTTCCCCTCCTCTCTTGATTTCTCTCTGTCCTATCCAACAATGACAACAATAACAACAATAATAACAATTCTTCTTCTAGCATTTGTCCTTCTTCCATAGCCAGTCAACAGCATACAAAAGGGGAAAAAATAGCCTCCAGGAACAGTGGATTTGTGGTGCAGGCACCAAGCCCCAGCAATAACCCTGGAGGCAAAAAAAAAAAGTTTTACTAATTTAAGATTTTCACTTCTGTTTTTTTTTTTTTTTTAGAAATGTGCTCTTTTAAAAAAAAAAATTCCATGGGTAATTTTTAGCACACAAATGATTCATGCTTACTATAATAAAAGTAACACTGTAGAGATAAGCAAAAGAGAGAGAGAAAGAGATAGCATCTTGTGAGGTGGCTCAGGAGATGGATCTTAGGATTTGCGAGTGTGAGGTTCTGGGTTTAATCCCCCCCCCCCCCCAGCACCTGCTAAAGCTTCCCGTCATTCTCTCCTTGCATGTCCCCCTCCCCCATTCTTTCCTAAAACAGTATCTCAAACGACAAAGTAGTAATTTTTAAAATTTTTTAAAAATATTTATATATTCCTTTTTGTTGCCCTTTTGTATTATCATAGTTATTATTGTTGTTATTGATGTTGTTGTTGGATAGGACAGAGAGAAATGGAGAGAGGAGGGGAAGACAGAGGGGGAGAGAAAGATAAACACCTGCAGACCTGATTCACTACTTGTGAAGCGACTCCCCTGCAGGTGGGGAGCCGGGGGTTTGAACTGGGATCCTTATGCTTCATGCCACGTGCGCTTCACCTGCTGCGTTGCTGCCCGACTCCATTTTTTTCTCTTTTTTTGAATTTTTTTATTAGTGATTTAATGATTAGCAAAATTATAAGATACCGGGTATAATTCCATACAGTTCCTACCATCAGAGTTCCGTGTCCCATCCCCTCCATTTAAAGCTTCTCTATTCTTTTTAAAAAATATTTATTTATTCCCTTTTGTTGCCCTTGTTTTATTGTTGTAGTTATTATTGTTATTGATGTTGTCATTGTTGGACAGGACAGAGAGAAATGGAAAGAGGAGGAGAAGATGGGTAGAGAAAGATACCTGCAGACCTGCCTCACCTCTTGTGAAGCGACTCCCCTACAGGTGGGGAGCTGGGGCTCAAACTGGGATCCTTAAGCTGGTCCTTGCGCTTTTCGCCAGGTGCACTTAACCTGCTGCACTACTGCCCCTCAGCTTCTCTATTCTTTATCTGTCTGGGAACATGGATCACAATTCTTTTTTTTTTTAATTAATTTATTTTCCCTTTTGTTGTCTTTTTTATTGTTGTTGTAGTTATTATTGTTGTTATTGATGTGGTTGTTATTGATAGAACAGAGAGAGAAATGGAGAGAGGAGGGGAAGACAGGGGGGAGAGAAAGATAGACACCTGCAGACCTGCTTCACCGCCTGTGAAGCGACTCCCCTGCAGGTGGGGAGCTGGGGGCTGGAACCCGGATCCTTACGCTGGTCCTTGCGCTTTGCGCCACCTGCGCTTAACCCACTGCGCTACCGCCCGACTCCCGGATCACAATTCTTTATGGGATGCAGAAGGCGGGATTTCTGGCTTTTGTAATTGCTTCTCCGCTGGACATGGATATTGCCAGGTGGATCCATACTCCTAGCCTGTTTCTATCTTTCCCTAGTGGGGCAGGGATCTGGGAGGGGGCGTGTTCCAGGACATATTAGTGAGTTCATCTGCCTAGGGAGGTCAGGATAGCATCATGGTAACATCTGCAATTTAATGGCTGAAAGGTGATTAGATATAAAGCAATTGTTTTAATAATCAGGAACTTTTTAATATTTATTTATTCCCTTTTGTTGCCCTTGTTGTTTTATTGTTGTAGTTATTGTGTTATTGATGTAGTTGTTGGATAGGACAGAGAGAAATGGAGAGAGGAGGGGAAGACGGGGAGAGAAAGATATAGACACCTGCAGACCTGCTTCACTGATTGTGAAGCGACTCCCCTGCAGATGGGGAGCCGGGGGCTCAAACAGGGATCCTTAAGCTGGGCCCTTGTGCTTTGTGCCATGTGCGCTTAACCCGCTCTGCTACCACCGGACTCCTGATCAGGAACTTTTAACTTATTTCTCTGTGCTGAGAGACTGAATCAGAGAAAGTTTTAGTTAATGCTTTGGGGATAAAAATTCTACATAATGGGCATCACATATACTTTTTTAAAGGAAGGAATCGTATTTATTTGTATATTTATTTTACTGGAGCATTGATCAGCTCTGATTTATGGTGGTGTGGCAGATTAAATGTTGGGACTTTGCAGACTCAGGCTGGAGATTCTCTTTGCCGAACAACTATGCTATCTATACCCACCCAAGTATTTTAATTTTTCACAAGTAAAATGCACACACACACACACACACACACACACACACACACACACAACTGAAGATGAAAGTTATTCAAAGTTGTGTGTGGTACTATTCTAGCTTTTTCCAGATTTACCAACTGGGGTGGTCTGTACAGTGAAACTCTGCTGTGATTTATTCACTGCTTGGTGCTGAGTCTTGTTCCCTGACAAGAGTATGTTGTAGTTACCAATCCCTTCACCCTCAACTATGCCTGTTTATGTGAAACAGAGAGAAAAGTCAGGACATTTAGTGGTGATACAGTGCTACTGTTGAATGGGAAAGCTTCTATTCAAAGGTAGTTAATGGGGTGGGGGTAGATAGCATAATGGTGATGCAAAGAGATTCTCTTGCCTGAGGCTCCAGAGTACCAGGTTTAGTCTCCAGGGCTCTGGTTTCTCTCTCTCTCTCTTTCTCTCTCCTTCTCTTCTCTTCTCTTTCTCAAATGCCATTAATCATCCTAGTAAGGTACCTTACAGTTTCTGTTTGTCTTGTCAAAAGTTCAGAAATAGCTACATTTGGACCAAAGGAGTCATTGTAGCAGCAAGGAGTCAAAGTTGACTATGGACATAACAGAACAACAGCTGGCTAGACAGAAGGACCAGACCCAAGCATGGAATGAGCCCTGCGTATGTTGTGTTAGAAAGCAGTTTGGAGGGGTGAGGGGTGGTGGTGCACCTGGTTAAGTGCATATATTACCAGGCACACAAGGACTTGGGTTCAAGCCCCCAATCTCCACTTGGAGGGGGAAAACTTCACAAGCTGTGGAAAAGTGCTGTAGGTCTCTCTCTTTTTATCTCCTCTCTTTCAGTTCTCTTTGTTCTATCAAATAAGTAAGGTTAAGAGAGAGAGCAGAGAGATCGAGGAAGAGGAGAAGAGTTTAGAGAGTGAGAAGGTGGTGAGTGCAGGCTTCACAATGTGTGGCTGGTCAGAGTGCAAGAATTCTCTTAAATGACAGGGGATTTGGTCCATGGTTATTTCATAGCAACCCTAGGAAACAGACTTCAGTCTGGTTTCTGATTTCTGGAGGCAAAAAACAAGTGAGCGTGCTCTAACTGGCCTACTAGATGAGGGAGAATAAGCTCAATTTTGTCTGCTCAGGGCATTCTCAAGGCTTGTCTCCCTTTGTTTCTGATTTGAATATTTCCTGGTGTGCGATCCAGTTCAGAATCATACCTTGTACTGGGTTGCCACATCTCTCTAGATTTCATTAAAGCTGGAATAACAGCCCTGTGTTTTAGGAGTTTGACTTTTCTTAATGCAGTGCCAAGGAATGAACTCAGGGACTCACAGACACATGGTGTGGTATCACTAAGCAACAAAGCAACCTCCCTTGCACAGTTTTTTTTTCTTCCATTCTCTCACTAGGGAGAGGGATGAGAGAGAAACTATACAGCGCTGCTTCACCATCCATGAAGCTTCCCCAGTCCTGTCCATGGCTCTCCCATGTGGTGCTGTGTCTCTGCCAGGTGAACTATCTCTCAGCCCCAGCTTTGACATTTTTAAAGAGCAGGGATCAATTAGTTTGTAGGCTATCTGGCTAGACTTAGTAAACACACACATGCTTTTTAATTGCTACCAGGGTTATCACTGGGGCTGCTCAGTACCTATAAGATGAATCCACCACTCCCAGCAGCCGTATTTTTTCTTCCTTTTTTTTTTTCTTTTTTGATAGAACAGAGAATTTGAGAAAGGAAAAGAGGAGAGAGGGAAAAAGAGACAAAGGGACACCTGCATCCCTGCTTCACCACTCATGAAGCTTCCCCCCTGCAGGTGAGGAGGGAGGACCTAAACCCAGGACCTTGAATGTGGTAACATATGCACTTAACCAGGTATGTCACCACCCAGCTCTCTCTCTCTCTCTCTGTTTCCCCCTTCCTCCTCTCTCTCTCTATATGTATATACATATATATTTATTTTGTAGGCATGCAATATTGTATTCTTCTTGTACAACCTATCAGAATCATAAACTTTGATCACTTGGTTGGATGGCACCTGCCAAGTTTCCTTCTTGCAAGTTGCTGGTTTTGTAACTACAAAGCTGACCAAAGGGCCAGAAAACTAGCTCATTTGGATAGTGTGTTGTTTTATCATATGTACAATGGAGGTTTAAGCCTGATACCCCCCACACTGCACTGAGGGAAGCTTAAGTGCTGTCGTCTCTCTCTCTCTCTCTCTGTCTCTCTCTCTCCTACTCCTCTATTCTTATTATTTTATTTTTTTAAAAAGGGCAACCTATGGGGAGATGTGTTACATCTTTGTTAACTAGTCTATCAAAATTTGATAATTCTTGCTTAAATCAATTAGTGCAGCCAGATAGGAACTCTTGTGTCTTCATAATTGTCTCCACATTTACTACTTGTTAATCCACCAGATGGTTTTAAACTTTTACCCAATTAATATTGCTCTGAATATCTGAATTATTAGATTCATTGGTTCATAATATGTCCAATAATTATTTATTATGCTCAACCAGTCCCCAAATTGTCCTGTGGTATGTTCTTCAAGCTTGTTTACGTGTCTGTTTGATAAGCCCCACCTTCCTCACTCTCTCTTTCAGTGATTTAATATTTCTTTACAAAATTATAAGATAATAGTACAATTCCACACCATTCCCACCACCAGAGTTCTGTGTCCCCATTCCCTCCACTGGAAACTGTAGTAGTTCTCCCATGGTCACAGATATGGGTTGTTTTTATATATACAACTATCTCTACATATTTTGTTCATTTTTTTTCTATGGTCTTGTCTTCACTTCCTTTCTAAATCATACCTACATCTGTTACTACTTTGAGTGTTCTTCATTTCTCTCTCTCTATTTACTTACTGGATGGAGACAGCCAGAAATCGAGAGGGAAGGGAATGATAGGGAGAAAGACAAAGAGACACCTGCAGCACTGCTTTACCACTCACAAAGCTTTCCCTCTGCAGGTGGGGACTGGGGGCTTGAACCCGGGTCCTTTCCCATTGTAAAATGTGCGCTCAACCAGGTGCACCACCACCCAGCCCCTATTTTCCCCCTTTCTCTTTGTTAAGGGAGACAGTGCCTAGCTTCCTCTGGTGGTTTCCAGATTCTCTTCCCTTTCTGTGATGGTACAAAAACAAGATTCCTGGTGGCAAATGCTTTGGGTCCTGGTGGAATTTGGGTTCAGGGCCCTTTGGTCTTCTTCTCCTACCCTGTACCCCTCTGGGGGTATGGACCAAAATTCTTTATGGGGTGCAGAAGGTGGGAGGTCTGGCTTTTGTAATTGCTTCTCTACTGGACATGGGTCCATACCCCCAGCCTGTACCTATCTTTCCCTAGTGGGGCAGGGCTCTGAAGAGGGGAGGTTCCAGAACACATTGGTGAGGTCATCTGTCCAGGGAAGTCAGGATGGAATCATAGTAGCAGCCTCTCTCTTTTGCTTGGTTCAATGATACAGAGACATCACAATAACCCAGATGACTTGTGGGATTATCCTGTGACTGAGTCATCACAAACCTGATGGCTTAAGATAACCTTTGTTTGTTAGTTCTTCACTCCTGAGGGCCAGGAGTACAGACAGCTCCATGGGATCCTTGCTGAGAAGAGGCAGTCAGCCCTCTCCCCTCCTCTGGGGTGTAACTGGGGCATGACCTGCTTTGTGTGTATGTCTGTCCCTGTGGTCGTGGGACTGAAGGCTTCAAGTTCTTGCTGTCATCAACAGAAAGCTTCCCTTGGTTTCTGGCTAATTAGGACTCTGGCCAGAGCCTACTTATGCCAGGAAGATGGAAGAGAGGTTCTAGCAAGGCAGATATGGTCATACTGGGGGCTGAGTCATAGATGCCCAGGTAGCTCACCCCACCCTTTGCTGTGCCCTTGAACCTGTCACAGCCCTGCCTGTTCTCAGAGAAAGGACACATGGAGGGACCAACCCCAGGACCATGGAGATAGCAAGGACTTCCTACTGATCTGCCCACCTCACTATTATAGTATCATTGCTGAAAATAACTCATGTTCTCTCTTTCTCTCTCCCTCTGTTCTTAACTATCATCATTGTTATCGATGTAGTTGTTGTTGGGTAGGACAGAGAAATGGAGAGAAGGGGAAGACAGAGGGGGAGAGAAAGACACCTGCAGACCTGCTTCACCTCTTGTGAAGTGACCCCCCCTGCAGGTGGGGAGCCGGGGGCTTAAACTGGGATCCTTACACTGGTCCTTGTGCTTTGCGCCATGTACACTTAACCCACTGCGCTATTGCCCGACCCTCGAAAACGAATTTTCATCCATACTCCTGGGGAGGGGGTGGTGCTAGTGAAAGGTGACCAGAGAGCTCTGAAGTGCGATTTCATCAGGACCCAAAGCATGTCATCAGGAATCTTGTTTTATGGTAACAGTGAAAGGGAAGTAAATATGGAAAAGACCATAGGAAACCAGACACTGTTTCTCTTATTTTTCTTATATAGAGAGAAAAGGAAAAAAAAGGAGGGGCACTCAAAAGTAGTAATACATGTAGGTATGACTTAAAAAGGAAGAGAAGCAAGACTGGAGGGAAAAACATGGGCAAGTAAATGAATAGAAACAGTTATAGAAATAAGTCACCCCATACCTGTGACCTTGGGAGAACTATTGCAGCTTCCAGTGGAGGGGGTGGGGACACAGAACTCTGGTGGTGGGAAAGGTGTGGAATTATACCCTTGTTAATTGTTATAATTTTGCAAATCAATATTAAATCATTAATTAAAAAATAGGAAACACATATACATAGGAAACCTACAAATATACAAATCCACATGTTTAGGGATATGATGTTGAGATTTTTTTTTTTTATCCTACATCCCTTCTCCCACCAGGCATCTTTCTTGATGAGACCACACACACACACACACACGTCTTTACTGGTGTGTTGGTATCAGGCTAAGCCTTCAGTGGTTTTCAACTTGGGCCAGAAATAGTCGTCGGCTTAACTTAGCATCTCTGATGGTTATATCTGAGGTTTTGCTGACTGCCTGCCACCCCCACCCCCACAGTACCCACCGAGCTATTCTGAGAGTAGACCTGTTAAAAGAGGAACCAGGGCACCTGAAGATGAGCATGTACACTTCCCAAGAGCAGAGGAGCGTGTTGGGGGCCCAGATCAGACCATTAAGTCCCTGGAGTCCATAGAGGCCAGTGTGTGCCCTATCTAGTGAAATAAGGGCACACTTTGAGGGCACTTGGCTAGTGCACTGTTTGGTCCTATGTGCAACCCAGGTTCCAGCTCGGCTGCAAGTGGAAGGAGGTTTTGGTGTCGTGGTCTCTTTCACTTTCTTGGTCTCTATCTAGAAAAAAAAAGTGCATTTAGGGCCAAAATCAGATGTTAGTAGACTAGTAAACACATGAACTGGCAGTCTCTGAGAAAAATAAAGGCAGACAAGATAAAGCTGAATTTCCACTCAAGGCTGGAGAAGTTGTAATAAAATCTGAGATGTCTCTTGAAGTTGATAGGTGAATACTGATGGCTGCTGCTAAGAACCACTGGAATTTTTAGAAAAGTCAAGCTTTGTTTTTTTTATACAAATGTTCTTTTTCTTTTATTATTATTATTTTGTAATTTTATTTATTTATTTTCCCTTTTGTTGCCCTTGTTGTCTTTTTATTGTTGTTGTAGTTATTGTTGTTGTTGTTGATGTCATCGTTGTTGGATAGGACAGAGAGAAATGGAGAGAGGAGGGGAAGACAGAGAGGAGAAAAAGACAGACACCTGCAGACCTGCTTCACCGCCTGTGAAGTGACTTCCCTGTAGGTGGGGAGCCGGGGGCTCGAACCGGGATCCTCTCGCCGGTCTTTGTGCTTTGCGCCACCTGCGTCCAACCCACTGCGCCACCGCAGGCTCCCTTTTATTATTATTTTTAAAGATGATATTTACTTATTTGCTTTACTGAGAGAGACACAGGAAGATAGAGAGGGAGAGAGACCGAGACCAGAGAACTCGGGCTTATGGTGGTGCTAAGGATTAAACCTGGGACTTCAGAGCCTCAGGCATGAAAGGTTCCCCCCCCCCCTCAGGTTTATTTCTGGGGCTTGGTG
Organism: Erinaceus europaeus; assembly: GCF_950295315.1. Taxonomy (NCBI): domain Eukaryota; kingdom Metazoa; phylum Chordata; class Mammalia; order Eulipotyphla; family Erinaceidae; genus Erinaceus; species Erinaceus europaeus. Next base: position 62,344,782 of record NC_080168.1, read on the forward strand.
CCTGCACTGTGAATCCACTGCTCCTGGCAGCCATTTTTTTCCCCATTGTATTGGATAGGATAGAGAGAAACTGAGAAGGGAGGTAGAGGTACAGAGAGAGAGAAGGAAAGATAGATACCTGCAAACCTGCCTTGCTGCTCACAAAACATACCCTCTTGCAGGTGGGGAGCTGGGGCTCAAACCAGGATCCTTACTCCAGTCCTTGAGCTTTATGCCATGTGCACTTAACCTGCTGCACTACCGCCCGACACCCTAGACTGAGATTTAAAAAAAATTTATTTATTGGTGGATTAATGTTTTACATCTGACAGTAAATATAATAGTTTGTACATGCATACCATTTTTCTAGACTGAGATTTTTAAGTCACTCGCCAGAGGCCATTGTGGAGAATGGACACAGTGGGCTAGGTAGCTCTGAAGGAGGCACAGGAAAGGTTCCATAGGGTCTCTCAGAGCTTCTCAGAGCCCACACTGGGAGTCAGAATTTCTGCATTCTGTAGGCAGTTCATTCAGCCTGACAGCTTTAGACAAAATGCTAAGTCTCAGTACCCCACTCTGAGAATTGGGATGGCAGGATACAAGGCCTGAGTCCTAACCATTCAACCCTAATCCTCTGTGTTTTATGTTTTACCATTTCAGATGAAAAAAAAATACTTGGAATATTTTGTCTCTGCCAAGTATTAACAGAAGTTACTATTCTTCAAGAAGGAATGCACCTGCAAAATCTAGAGAGGTTTTAATCAGTCAAAGGCATGTGTCCAGGAAATGTTAGAGTTAGGGGAGCCAGTCAGTGGCCCACACATTACCATGTTTGAGGACCTGGGTTCAAGCCCCTACTCCCCCTGCAAGGAGGAAGCTTCATGAGTGATGAATCAGTTCTGTAGATGTCTTTGTTTCTCTCACCCCCCTCTCTCCCCCACTACCCTATGAAATAAAATAGGAAGAAATGGGGGAAGGGTAGAGTTAGATGAGAACTCTTTTGAGTCTAATTATGTGACCTGTGTATGTGTCCTGACCTGAATCTTATCATAAAATATTTTTACTTCTGATAGTTTTCACTTAGTCAATAGCTTTTAGGATTCACCTGTTCTATGATGTCAAATGTGGAAGTATCTACAGCTTTGATGTCATGTGTACTAAGGATACTTTCCTTCTTTCCTTCCTTCCTTCCTTTTTTATTATCTCTCTCTCTCTCTCTCATCAGGTTATCACTGGGACTCAGTGCCAGCACTATGAATCCAACACTCCCAGCAGCCACCCACACCCATTTTACTTGATAGGACAGAAAGAAATTAAGAGGGAAGGAGGGGGTAAGAGAGAAAGAGAAGGCTAGACACCTGCAGACCTGCTTCATCACTTGTGAAGCTTCCCCTAGCAGGTGGGGTTAGGGCTAGGGGCTAGGGAATGGGGTTCCAACAACCCAAGTGTTTTGTGTGCTCAGCTGGGTGCACCCCCACCCAGCTCCCTTAAGGATGTTTTTCAACTGGGACATGAGCTGGTGGTGTGCCAATATCATATTTAAAGCTGATGAAGGGAGAGGTTGTCAATATCCTTGGCATTTTCATCAAGTTCTGAAATATTATTATTTTTAATAACTCAGGAGATGAAAAGTCAGACACCAATTCTTAAGATTAAGATTCCCCAAGAACAGGTAGGTTGAAATCATTAAACACTGGTATAGATGAATATAGAGGTAGATTTGTAGGTTGTGACCTTGGGTTAAAATGAATATTAACTATGAGGTTTTTGCAGACCCCAAACCAGGTTTATATGATCAATTTCACAAACAAGGAAGCATGAATGGAATTTCAGAGCTGGACCCAAGTCCCCTAATTATCTTTGTGATTAGCTATGGAAGAAAGGGGGTTTCAGGGAGTCGGGTGGTAGCACAGCAAGTTAAGCACAAGTGGCAAGGACTGGTCTAAGGATCCCGGTTCAAGCCCCGGCTCCCCACCTGCAGGGGAGTCATTCACAGGTGGTGAAGCAGGTCTGCAGTTGTCTATCTTTCTCTCCCACTCTCTATCTTTCCCTCCTCTCTTCATTTCTCTCTGTCATATCTAACGATGACATCAATAACAACAACAATAACTACAACAATAAAGTCCCACCCTACTAGGGAAAGAGAGAGGCAGGCTGGAAGTATGGATCAAACAGTCAATGCCCATGTTCAGCGGGGAAGCAGTTACAGAAGCCACCTTCCACCTTCCACCTTCTGCATCCCACAATGACCTTGGGTCCATACTCCTAGGGATAAAAAATAGGAAAGCTATAGGGGGAGGGGATGGTATACAGAGATCTTGTAGTGGGAATTATGTGGAGTTGTACCCCTCTTATCCTATGGTTTTGTCAATGTTTCCTTTTTATAAATAAAAAAATTAAAATTAAAAAAACAAGGGCAGCAAAAGGGAAAATACGTTAATAAAAATAATACTTTAAAAAAAAGGGAGATTTCAGAAATTCAGATGTAAGAGGCAATGAAAGAAACCCATCTCTAATGTATAAATATCTAAAAGGAAATCAAAAATATTAAGGATTCTCCATTAAAATTCTACTGAGCTTTAGGCACAAGTTTTGAGCTTAAGACCAGAACTTGAGCATCTTGAGAAAGACACATCCTTTTTTTGAGGTTAATAACTACTTTATACTGTTATTTTGGATGTTAAGATAATGTTTGTCCTGTCATTTGTACGTATACCTGTTAAGAAACACTAAAATCTCTTAAAAATGAAAATATGTCTGGGCCAGGTGGTGGCACACCTGGTTCAGCGCACCTGTCACAATGCACAAGCATCCAGGTTCTAACCCCTGGTCCCCACCTGCAGGAGGAGAGCTTTGCGAGTGGTGAAACAGCACTGCAAGTGTCTCTGTCTCTCTCCCTATCTCTCCCTCCCCTCTTGATTTCTGGCTGTCTCTAGCCAATAAATAAAGATAATAATAAAAAACTTAGACAAATGAAAATGTCATGTGGGGATAGATAGCATAATGATTATGCAAAGAGACTCTCAGACTTGAGGCTACAAAGTTCCAGGTTCAATCCCCCACATAACCATAAACCACAGCTGAGCAGTGCTCTGGTTAAAAAAAGAATATGTCTGTGCAGTATACGTAATAGTATGAAGGAATCAAAGAAGCAGCAAATCTACTCATGAGTTACTTCTTTTGGAGGTAAATTTCCTCCTGGATACAGTTTGAATGCTAGGTGTTATTTAGTTTGGTCTTTCTGAGTTACATAAAGTCAACAGAGATATTTATCACCCTGTGATGAACAGCCTAGAGAATTGTAAAACATAAGGACCAAGCTGATATTTAAAACATGTCAAAGGCTTGGTAAAAAGAACATTCAAAAATTGGAAAGGAAGCTTGCATTCAATGAAACAGGGTACACTACAAAACCAGGTTTTCCTAAAAGCTAATATTTTGCCATGCCAACTCCCAAGGTAAAATGTTTTCTCCTGCTGTTGAAATGATTGACGAACATAGATATGTACTGAACCAAAGTAGAACCAAAATAGCATAGCAATTACTGCTTTACATGAGAAAAGGATTAGAAATATCATTGCTAAGACTTCAAGAAGAAAAAAATCAGATGTACTGTGAAGTAGCTACACAAAGATATATTCCTGTACTGATCTTTTTCTTTCTTCTTTTCTTCCTTCCTTCCTTTCTTTCTTTTCTTTTTCTTTCTTTCTTCCTTCCTTCCTTTCTTTCTCATTCTTTCTTCCTCTTTCTGCTTCTTTGGTTTTTAAATTTCTTTATTGGGGGATTAATGGTTTATAGTCAACAGTAAAATACAATAGTTTGTACATGTGTAACATTTCTCAGTTTTCCACATAATACAACCCTCACTAGGTCCCCCTTTGCAATCATGTTCCAGGACCTGAACCCTCCCCCCACTCCGGAGTCCTTTACTTTGGTGCAGTGCACCCAACTCCTGTCCAAGTTCTGCTTTGTGTTTTCCATTCTGATCTTGTTTTTCAACTTCTGTCTGAGATCACCCCATATTCATCCTTTTGTTTCTGATCTATCTCACTTAAACATGATACCTCCAAGCTCCATCCAAGATAGGGTGAAGAAGGTGAATTTACCACTTTTAATAGCTGACTAGTATTCCATTGTGTATATAGACCACAGCTTTCTCAGTCTCTCATCTGCTGTTGGACACATGGGTTGCTTCCAGGTTTTGGCTATTACAAATTGTGCTGCTATGAACATAGGTATACACAGATCTTTTTTGATGGGTGTGTTTGGTTCCTTAGAATATATCCCCATGAGATTGCAGGGTCCTAGGGTAGGTCCACTTATAGCCTTGTGAGAGTTCTTCAGACTGCTCTCCACAGGAGTTGGAGCAATTTACATTCACACCAACAGTGCAGGAGGGTTCCTTTGTCTCCACAACTAGCTTCCTCCCTTCCTTCCCTCCTTCCTTCTTTCCTTCCTTCCTTCCTTTCTGTCAACATTCTCACTGGGTGAGTTGTATGTACCAGGTACTGGTCTGGGTGCTGAGGATACAGGCCCAAGCCCGGTAACCCTGGAGAATGAGCCTATTCAATGCTGATGAAAGCTATGGGAATAGAAATCAGAACTGGGGAGGCAGTGGTACATCCAGTTGAGTGCACCTATTACCATGTGCAAGACCCTGGTTTCAAGCCACTGGTCCCCCACCTGCAGAGATAAAGTTTCATGAATGGTAAAGTAGAGCTTCAGGTGTTTCTCTTGTTCTCTTTCTATCTCCATCTTCCATTTGTTTCTCTGTCTCTGTTCAATAAATGAATAAATACAGTATTTTAAAAATAAACTTAAAAATATTGGGGAGGTATGATCAACCAGGCAGTTAGAAAAAAACACACTAAAATACTTGAAAGAAAAAGGTATGCATCATTTAATTAAAAGCTAGAAAGGAGACACCAGAATGCAGTTCATCTGCTATTACTTGAGGACCAGCAAGACAGATGGGGCTGGAGCAAAGGGAGCAAGTGAAAGAGGTAGACACGTAGCTGCAGGACCAGACCTCAGGTCAGCCAGGGTATAAGGACTCACATTGCAATGAGGGGAGTTTGGAACTGAGTAACATGACTGCATTCCTGCTCCAGTAAGATAACCCTAGCTGAACTCAGAAGCAGCCCAGATGTCCAATGTCTGTAATATATATGGTGGAATCCTACTCAGCTGTCAACAATAATAAAGTCATCTCCTTTGCATCCTCTTGGATGAAGCTTGGGGACATCATGTTCAGTGACATAAGCCAAAAAGAGGACATATGCCAAGTGATCTCACTTTTTAGTGGGGCTTAATAAAGTAGGGGCAGGGAGAGAGAGAGAGAGGGAGAGAGAGAGAGAGAACCCAAAATGAAAGATGGACTGGACACAATGTACTGCACCAAAGCAAAGGACTCTGGAGGATACAGGGAGAAAGGAAGAAAATTTGGGGGGCCAGGGCCGGATAGTGATGCACCTGGCTAAGTGCACATATTGCCAAGTGCAAAGACCTGGGTTTGAGCCCCTGCTTTCCACTTGCAGGGTGTCCACTTCACAAGCAGTGAAGGAGGTCTGCAGGTGTATATCTTTCTCTTCCTATCCCCTCATCTTCTCTATTTCTCTGTTCTAATAAAAATGAGAGGGAAAATAAAAGACCACTGGGAGTCTTGGATTTGTGGTGCTGGCACTGGCAATGACTCTGGTGGCAATAAAAAAAAGATAGGGGTTCCAGCAGTAGTGCAGCAGGTTAAGCACACATGGCACAAAGCGCAAGGACCAACGCAGGGATTCCGTTTCAAGCCCAAGGCCCCCACTCCTGCAGGTGCAGTCGCTTCACAAGTGGTAAAGCAGGTCTGCAGGTGTCTCTTTCTCGCCCCTTCTCTGTCTTCCCCCTCCTCTCTGTTTCTCTCTGCCCAATCCAACAACAATGACAGCAACAACAACAATAATAATGATAAACAACAATGGCAACAAAGGGAAAAAATGGCCTCCAGGAGCAGTGAATTTATAGTGCAGGCACTGAGCCCAAGAAATAGCCCTGGAAGCAAATAGAGAGAGACAGGTTGGGAGTATGGATGGACCTGTCAACACCCATGTTCAGCAGGGAAGCAATCACAGAAACCAGACCTTCCACCTTCTGCACCTCGTAATGTCCCTGGGTCCATACTCCCAGAGGACTAAAGAATAGAAAAGCTATCGGGAGGGAATGGGATATGGAATTCCAGTGGTGGGAATTGTGTGGAATTGTACCTCTCTTATCCTATGGTCTTGTCAGTGTTTCCATTTTATAAACAAAAACTTAAAAAAAAAACTTTGGGGGCATGGTACATAATGAAATTTATTTATGTGTCAATGACTTTACTATAAAGCATGAACACCCTCAATAAACTAAATAAGATAGGGCTTGGGTAGATAGCATAACAGTTAAGAGACTCTCATGCTGGAGGCTCAAAGTCCCACGTTCAGTTCCTGGCTCCATCATAAGCCAAAGCTGAGCTGTGCTCTGGTAAAAAAAAGGGGGGGGGGCAGTAAGTGGTGGTACACACATATTACAAAGCGTCCCCATCTGCAGGGGAAAAGTTTTAAGAATGGCGAAGCAGGACTGCAGGTGTCTGTCTCTTTCCCTCATCACCCCTTTTCCCTCTCAATTTCTGGCTATCTCTATTCAATAAACTGATAAAGATTTAAATTTTTATTAAATAAGATAACCCTGGCTGTGAGTGAAAAGCTCAAAATTAAACTTCAGTCTGTGATCTGGAAGAAAAAAAGAAAAGATTTGATTACCTTCCCTTGTTGCTGAGTTTAGTATCTACTGTAGCCAGCAAGGAGAGGTAGAAACCACTTAAAGGGTTTTTGTCCTGTGATGGAGGCTTGGGCAGAAGCAATAACAGGTGGAGAGAATAGTTTGTTTGTTTTTTTTTTTTTAGTGATTTAATAATTAACAAGACTGTAAGATAACAGGGATACAATTCCCACCACCAGAGTTCCGTGTCCTATCCCCTCCATGGGAAGCTTCCCTATTTTTCATCCCTCTGGAAGTATAGACTGAAACTCTTTATGGAGTGTAAAAGGTAGGAGTTCTGGATTCTGTAATTGCTTCTATGCTGGACCTGGGCATTGGCAGGTAGATCCAGACCCCCAGCCTATTACTATCTTTCCATAATGTGGCAGGGTTCTGGACAGGTGGGTTCCAGGACACATTGGTGAGGTCATTTGCCCAGGGAAGTCAGGTTGGCAACTTGGTGGATGAAAGGTGGTAAGATATAATGCAGGACAAATTGTTTAATCAAAGGTAGGAATAGAGCAGATGGAACTAAGGGTCTTCTTGCAGGAAGAAGCTAGGAAGTCTATTTTAGGTATGTTCCAAGGGGCCCATGACTTTAGTAGTTTTTGCTTGATCCCAATAGCTAACATGCAGGTAGACTAAAAGTATTGTCTGGGAAGATTGTGTCAGAATTGAGAATAGGACTAAAAAGCTGGATCAGGACAGAGAGTAGCTCCCAAGAGAGAGAAGATTTTTTTTCAATTAATATTTTTATAAATATTTATTTATTTATTTATTCCCTTTTTGTTGTCCTTATTTTATTGTTGTAGTTATTATTGTTGTCGTCATTGTTGGATAGGACAGAGAGAAATGGAGAGAGGAGGGGAAGACAGAGAGGTGGAGAGAAAGACACCTGCAGACCTGCTTCACCGCTTGTGAAGCAACTCCCCTGCAGGTGGGAAGCCGGGGCTCGAACCGGGATCCGTATGTCGGTCCTTGTGCTTTGCGCCACCTGTGCTTAACCTCCTGTGCTACAGCCCGACTCCCAAGAGAGAAGGGTTCTTAATGGCAGCTGCCTAGAATATGTCCAGACAGACAGTTCTTAGTAACTGTACAGGTTATGTGAATCACCCCCCCACACACACACACCCCCTCCACATTGCTTCTAAAGTCTCTGAAGTACAAAACAAATGCCAGCCCTCAGTGAGGGTGATGGAGGAGGCAGGGGAGTCTCAAGGAGAGAGAACAGATGAAACAGACCAAGTGCTGGCAGTTTTTCACTAAGATCCTGATGGGAAACACCTGTAGGTTGAGTTGGCAAAACCTTTGTCAAAACCACTGGTTTCTGCCATGGTACGGAGGAATTGGCCACAAGAGAAGATGAAAACAAAAGCACTGCTCTGTGAGCACAAAGGGACTGCTGTGTCCTCATGGCCTGGTGGTCAGCTAAGCGCTGAGGAAGTGACAAGAGTTTGCAAATGAGTCTTTGCAAATGAAACATCTTTCACTATGGTTCTCCACCCCCATCCTGGACCATAAATTTGTCTTATCTTAAACATTTGCCTTTGGGCCATTTCATATTATCCAACCATTTGCATTATATAGTGTTTATTTTTTTTCCTTCAGGGTTATCACTGGGGTTTGGTGCTGGCACTACGAATCCACTGCACCTGGTGGCCATTGTTCCCATTTTGTTAGATAGGACAGAAAACTTGGGAGAGGGAGGGGGGAGGGGGAAGGGGAGAGGGGGAGGTTCCTGCAGACCTGCTTCACTACTTGTGAAGAGACTCCCCTGTAGGTGGGGAGCCGAGGGCTTGAACTGGGATCCTTGTACTTTGTACTATGTGTGCTTAACCCCGTGTGCCACCACCTGGCCTAGTTTTTTCTTTTTTAATTTTTTTATTAGGGAATTAATATTTTACATTCAACAGTAAATAGAATAGTTTGTACATGCATAACATTTCCCAGTTTTCCATATAACAATACAACCCCCACTAGGTCCTCTGTCATCCTTCTTGGATCTGTATTCTACCCACCCACCCACCCCAGAGTCTTTTACTTTTGTGCAATACGCCAAATCGAGTTCAGGTTCTACTTGTGTTTTCTTTTCTGATCTTGTTTTTCAACTTCTGCCTGAGAGTGAGATCATCCCATATTCATCCTTCTGTTTCTGACTTATTTCACTTAACATGTATTTTTCAAGGTCCATCCAAGATCAGCTGAAAATGGTGAAGTCACCATTTTTTATAGCTGAGTAGTATATATATATACCACAGCTGGCTCAGCCACTCATCTGTTGTTGGACACCTGGGTTGCTTCCAGGTTTTGGCTATTACAAATTGTGCTGCCAAGAACATATGTGTACACAGATCTTTTTGGATCTTTTTGTGTGTTGGGTTCCTTAGAATGTATCCCCAGGAGAGGAATTGCAGGGTCATAGGGTAGGTCCATTTCTAGCCTTCTGAGAGTTCTCCAGACTGTTCTCCACAGAGGTTGGACCAATTTACATTCCCACCAGCAGTGCAGGAGGGTTCCTTTGACCCCACACCCTCTCCAGCATTTGTTGCTGTTACCTTTTCTGATGTATGACATTCTCACAGGAGTGAAGTGATATTTCATTGTTGTCTTTATTTGCATTTCTCTGACAATCAGAGACTTGGAGCATTTTTTCATGTGTTTCTCGGCCTTTTGGATCTCTTCTGTGGTGAATATTCTGTCCATGTCCTCCCCCAATTTTTGGATGGGGTTACTTGTTGTCTTGTTGAGACTTGCAAGTTCTTTATATATTCTGGTTATTAGCCTCTTGTCTGATGTATGGCATGTATAGATCTTCTCCCATTCTGTGAGGGGTCTCTTGGTTTGGGTAGTAGTTTCTTTAGCTGTGCAGAAGCTATTTAATTTTATGTAGTCCCATAGGTTTATGCTTGTCTTAGCCTTCTTTGTGATTGATTTCTTGCGTTGAAGATGTCTTTAAAATTTATGCAGAAAAGAGTTTTGCCAATATTTTCCTCTAAGTATCTGATAGTTTGTAGTCTAACATCCAAGTCCTTGATCCACTTGGAATTTACTTTTGTATTGGGTGAAATATACTGGTTCAGTTTCATTCTTCTGCATGTTTCAACCTTTTGCACCAAAGTAAGACTCTGGAGTGGGTGGGTAGGGAGAATACAGATCCAAGAATGATGATAGAGGACCTAGTGGGGGTTGTATTGTTATATGCAAAGCTGAGAAATGTTATGCATGTACAAACTATTATACTCACTGTTGAATGTAAAACATTAATTCCCCAATAAAGAAATAAAAAAAAAAAGCCTTTTCCACTGTTTTCAAGATCGATCCGTGTTCTTTTTCTTTTTCTTTTGTGGATAGCAACAGAGAAAGAGGGAAATGGGAGGGGTGGCATGGGAAGTGGCAGACACATTACCATTCATAAGGGCCTGGGTTCAAGCCCCTGATCCCCACCTGTGGAGGAGGGAGGATGCTTTACAAGCTGTGAAGACACATCTGTGGTACTACTTCACAGCTCGTGAAGCTTTCTCCCAGCGAGTGAGAACCAGAGGCTTGAACCCAGGTCCTTGCACAAGGGTAATGCATGAATTTAACTGGGTGTGCCACCGCCTGGCCCTGGTCCATCCAGGCTATGCCATATATTAGTACTGGATTTCCTTTCATTGCTGAATTTTCCTTGTCTGTGCATCAGTTGGTGGGGATTTGATTTGCTTGTACTTGTTGTCTTTGATGACTAAGGCAAATGAAGCACAGGCTGGGATGATAGGACAAGGTTACCTGAGGATAATCTAGGTTGACTGATTATAGATGGATAGGCAGCTATCATTCTAATGATTGTTGTGTCCTATGACAATAGCCTATTGGAAGCAGACTTCCAGCTAGAGAGATGCTGGTTATAGGGTCTTTATAAGACACAGGCAGTACTTGGCTTAAGTCAGCAGTTTTTCACATCCCAAGATGAAGTGGAGGTAGAGTAATGTTTGCTATTTTTCCTCTCTCTCTCTCTCTCTCTCTCCCTCTCTCCCTCTCTCCCTCTCTCCCTCTCTTTTTCTTTTTAGGATTTATTTGTTAATGAGAGAGAGAGAGAGAAAGAACCAGAGCATTCTTTGGCACATATGATACTAGGGACTGAACTCAGACTTCATGCTTTTAAAAAAGTATTAAAAAATATTTATTTACAAAATTTTGAGATAACAGTGTAGATCCACACCATTCCCACCACCAGAATTCTGTGTCCTCATACCCTCCATTGGAAACTGCTGTGGTTCTCCCTAAGTGACAGATAAGAGTTGAGTATTATTTCTGTAACTTATTTATCTATACTTGCCCACTTTTTCTATGGCCCTGAATTCTCTTCCTTTTTAAATCACACCTATATCTATTGCTACTTTCAAATGTCCTTTTCTCCCTCTTCTCTCTCTGGGTTCTGATAGAATTGGAGTTCAGAGTCCTTTGGTCATCTTCCCCTATCATTTACTCCTCTGGGAGTATGGACTAAAGATCTTTTGGGGGTGCAGAAGGTGGGAGTTCTGGATTCTGTAATTGCTTCTCTGTTGACATGGATGTTGACAGGTTGATCCATACCCCCACTGTATTTTTTCTTTCCCTAGTGGGGTAGGGCTCTGGAGAAGTGAGGTTCTAAGACACATTGGTGAGGTCGTCTGCCCAGGGAAGTCAGGATGGTATCACGGTAGTATCTGCAACTTAATGGATGAAAGGGAGTCATATAAAAAGCAGGACAATGTTTAATAGACAGGCAGCAAAAAGCAGGAATAGAACAGATAAGAATAGGGATCGTAGGGTAGTTTCTAAGAGCCCATGACTTTAGCAATTTTATTTATTTATTTAGTTTGATAGCCAACATTCAGGTGGGCTAAAAATATTGTGTGCGAAGATGGTGTCAGAATTGAGAATAGGACTAGAAAGATGGATAGAGAGTAGATCCCAAAGTTGAAGAAAATTTATAAATACAATTAAATGTTTACCATATCAACCTGACCCAGGGCCCATATCTGTTCATATTTTTTACAGGAGCCTATGTAACCTCTTAGTCCCTGTCAGTCTGAGCTCGTAGTCCATGATCACAACTGGGAACATCCTAAGATGCCCTCATTTCAGGATCAGTCTTGCTCAAGAGGCAGAGTAAATTGACTCAGCCTCCCTTCGGAGAATGGAGTGGTCCCTACCATTTCTACTTTATAATGAAGGCTGCTAGCCCACATCTTTTCCTTTCCTTGAACATCAGGATTTCAAAGAAGTAATTAGTGGTTTGGGAAGATTGACAGGAATATAGAAAATGGTACCCACTTTATCTTCCTTGTGGTTCTTCTGTGTCACTGTAGTGTGGTTGTGGTAGTTGTTAGTTCTAGATGAATTGAGTTTGTTTTTACTAGCGGTTAATCTTTCAGATCAAAGAGCTGAAGACATGGTATCTTTCAGTTTCCTTCTAGCTAATGGTTACTTCCTCTCTCACCATTTTGATGTTTTTCTTAAAGAGAAATTCCAGATGGTCTAAGGGGCAGTGAGCATGTTCTCACTGGTGCTTCCAGATCCTTTCTCAGTGTCTGGTGGTGTATTGGTAGCAGTGTCTGGTATCACTCACTTTGATAAATTAAAAACAAAGAAAGACCAAAGTGTCTGCTTGCTGATAGACTCCAAAGGAGACTGCATGGGGGAAAGCAAGGCTTTCTGTGTCTATTTCACATGTCTGCAGAGCATCTGTTTAAAGTTAGCATTTATACATGGCAATGTAATTAATAATGAGAAGTCCCAGCCTGGCCTTTCTCTTTGGTGTCTTGGTGAATTACCTAGTGAGTAGGATTGTAACGTCCATTAGGACTGCATGCATACTAGTATATGCCATTGACCCAAATTCCTCGTTGAAGACTTGATTTATTTATTTAATATGAAGATGTTTCTGAAGTTGAAACACTCCTTGGTATCACTCTGTAGTGGTTAATGAATCCAGGCCTTACCTGAAAAGAAACTGAAGGAGAAGACATTTACTGCAGCTGTTGTATTTTGTGTGGTTTTCCTGGTGGTTGTTCTTCTTAACCCAGGTAAAAAGTCTCATGTAGGGCAATCAAAGACCATCCTTTAGTCTTCTGCTGGCTCAGTCTAATGCTTATGCCATGTGTCTGGGGGAGTGCATGAGATTGGACATATTGACAAGAAAGTAAGTGGGTGGTTGAGCTGTGTGATGGTGTGTGTGTGTGTGTGTGTGTGTGTGTGTGTGTGTGTGTGTGTGTAGATGAAAGATAAGATGATTCAGTGCACAAGTTGATTTTCTTCAAAACATTTTAGGATCTGGCAAATCTAAGGTGGATTTTTTTCCTTGACTGATTAAAATTCTTCAACTTGGATAGGATGACTATTGTGCAAAAAAGTCTCCTTTCTAAGAATCTGACAATTTGTTCTCCCAGAACAAATTAGAACACTGGAGAAACAGGAACTTTTTATCTACTCCTAGTTTTGTTGGAGATATATAAGAAGAAATTTCTTTTTTTTAAATATCTTTATTTATTGGATATAAATAGCCTTAAATTGCTATTTTAAGGGGATGACAGAGATAGAGAGAGACAGAGAGACACCTGCAACACTGCTTCACCACTTGCAAAGCTTTCCCTTTGTAGGCGAGGACAGAGGCTCAAACCCAGGTCCTTAACATTGTAACATGTGTGCTCAACCAGCTGTGCCACCACACTCCTTTTTTTTTTTTTTTCTTTTTTAACCAGAGCACTTCTTAGTTCTGGCTTAAGGTAGTGCAGAGGATTGAACCTGGGACTTTAGAGCCCCAGGCACGAGAATCTATTTGCATAACCATTATGCTGTCTACCCCTTAGAAGAAATTTCTTTAATGCATCTACACTTATCTCTACAGATCACTTCCTAACACCCAAGCCTTCTCCCCTAAATTAAACTGAAAGATGAAGTAAAGGCTGGAAACTCTGGAATATTAATTTCAATTCATTTTCCAGCCTAAGCTAAAAACAAAAACAAAAACAAAACAAAAAACAGTTTTAAATATGTCTCTCAAATACTGATCACATTTCCTTGCCCCATCGTGCTGTAAAGCAAAGGTGGGGAGTTGGGCTGTAGCGCAGCGGGTTAAGTGCAGGTGGCGCAAAGCACAAGGACCGGCATAAGGATCCCGGTTTGAACCCCGGCTCCCCACCTGCAGGGGAGTCGCTTCACAGGCGGTGAAGCAGGTCTGCAGGTGTCTTTCTCTCCTCCTCTCTGTCTTCCCCTCCTCTCTCCATTTCTCTCTGTCCTATCCAACAACGACAACAACAATAATAACTACAATAATAAAACAACAAGGGCAACAAAAGGCAATAAATAAATAAAATAAATATTTTAAAAAAAAAAGCAAAGGTGATGACTGATGCAATGGTGAGGTATGTATTATGTTAAAAAGAAAAGAGCAGGGCTGGGTGGTGGTGCACCTGGTTGAGCATGTTACAATGTGCAAGGGCCCAGGTTCGAGCCCCCAGTTCCCACCTGCAGGGAGAAAGCTTCACAAGTGGTGAAGCAGTGCCACAGGTGTCTCTCTATCTCTCACCCTCTCTATCCCTCCTTATCCTCTCGATTTCTGACTGTCTCTATCCAATAAATAAAGATAATAAAAGAATTTTTTTTAAAAAAAGAGCAGGAGGAGTTGGGGAGTCAGCATAACAGTTACACAAGACTATTTTTCTGTGTCTTTCTCTCTGTATCTCATTAGAATTTTTAAAATTTTCATTAGTGATTTAATGATTAACAAGATTGTCAGATAACGGGTACAATTCCACATATTTCCCACCACCAGAGTTCCTTGTTTCATCCCTCCATTGGAAACTTTCCTATTTTTTATCCCTTGGGAGTATGGAACAAATTTATTTTTGGGGGGGTGCAGAAGGTGGAAGGTTTGGATTTTGTAACTGCTTTTATGCTGAACATGGGCATTGGAAGGTTGATCCATACTCCCAGCCTGTTTCTATCTTTCCCTAGTGGGGCAGGTTTCTGGAGAGGTGAGACTGGGAAATATTGATGAGGTCATATGCCCAGGGAAGTCAGGTTGACGTCATGGTAGCATCTGCAACTTAGTGGCTGAAAGGTGGTAAGATATAAAGCAGGACAAGCTATTTAATAAACAGGAACCCAAAGGTAGGAATAGAACAGATGAAATTAGGGAAGTATATTTTAGGTAAGTTCCAAGGGGTCCATGACTTCAGTAGTTTTTGCCTGAGCCTAATAGTTATCATGCAGATGGACTAAAAATACTGTCTGGTAATATGATGTCAGAGCTGGACATAGGACGAAAGCTACATTATAGCAGAGAGTAGCTCTCAAACTTGAAAAAAATATATAAATACAATTAACTATTCACCATATCGATCTGACCCAGGAATTGTAACTATTCATATTTATCACAGGAGCCTGTATGACCTGAGTCCCTGTCAGTCTGGTCACAGTCAGTGGTCACAGCTGGGAACATTCTAAGCTGCACTCATTTAAGGACCAGTCTTCCTGACAGAGTAGGCTGACCCAGCCTCCCAACAGAGAATGGGGCAGTCCCTACCATTTGCTACTTAATAGTGAGGGCATGGTCCTAGAGAGACCCTCAAAAGGGCTTCACACACACACACACACACACACACACACACACACACACACACACACACATACACACATACACACACACACACACACACACACACACACTCTTTTAGATAGAGACAGACGGAGTGAGTGAAAGAGATCATACCACCAAAGATTTCAGTATAGTAGAGGCCAGGCTCAAACCTGGGTTCAGCACCTGGCAAAACTGCACACTAAGTGAGCTATTTTACCAGCCTGTGTGTGTGTGTGTGTGTGTGTGTGTGTGTGTGTGTAATGAATGTATGTTCCTTTTGTACCTGTGGTGTATCATGTTTATTGATTTGCCCATGTCCAACCATTCTTGCATTCCTGGAATTAACCTCACTATATCATGGTATGTAAATATATATGAATTGCTTCTACACTGAATATAGGTGTAGGCAGGTGGATTCATACCCCCAGCCTGTTTCTATCTTTCCCTAGTGGGGTAAGGCTCTGGAGAGGGGAGACTTCAGGACATATTGGTGAGGTTGTCTGCCTAAAGTCAGGTTGGAATCATAGTACTATCTGCATTTATTGTTGACTTTCATTTGTTGGTCTTTTGTATCAATGTTTTTCAGAAATTTTGGTTTTTGGCTTTCTTTTTATAATTATTATTTACTTTCTGGTTTTGGAATCAAGTTAGTGTCAGCATCAGAAAACATGTTCAGAAGTCATCTTGCCTTTCCATCTTTTTTTTGGGGGGGGGGAGTTAAATGAGGGTTAATATTCAATGTTCTTCGAAAGCTTGGTAGAATTCACAAGTAAAGCCAACTGGTCCTCAGATTTTCCTTTGTGAAGTGTGAGCAGGAGCTTCACGTATTGTTTTGACTTTCTTACTAATTATTGGCCTGTCCATATTATTTCTTCATGGTTCAGTCTTGGATGTCTCTAAGAATTGGGTCTTTACTTCTGAATGATCCAGTTCAGTCATGGAAGCATTCAGAATGTTTCTACTATCCTTCATATTTCTGTAGTGTCTGTTACAATGTCTTCCTTTCAGTTTGGGGTTTTGAGTTTTCTGTTTTTCTTATGAATCTAGTGAAAGGTTGTAGTATTTGGTCTCATTTCAAAGAAAAGTTCTTTGAACTTTGTTTTCAATTTTAATTACATTTATTTCAGATTTGACTTATTTTTACATACTGTATTTTATTTCATTATTTTAATGAGAAAGACCAGAGCACTAGAACCTCTGAGCCTCAGGCATGAGCCTTTTTTTTGTATAATGGCATGACTTTTTTTTTAATCAGTGATTTAATAATGATTGACAAGATCATGTGGTAAGATGGATACCATTTATACAGTTCCTACCACCCCCTCCATTGGAAGGCTTCCTATTCTTTATCCCTCTGGGAGGATGGACCATAGATCTCTATGGGGTGCAGAAGGTGGGAGCTCTGGCTTCTGTAATTGCTTCTCTGCTGGACATGGGTATCGCCAGGTGGATCCAGACCCCGAGCCTGTTTCTGTCTTTCTCTAGTGGGGCAGGGCTCTGGAAAGGTGAACTTCCAGGACACATTGGTGAGGTCATCTGCCCTGGGAAGTCAGGTTGGCATCATGGTAGCATCTGCAACTTTATGGCTGAAAAAGCATTAAGATATAAAACAAAACAAATTGTTTAATAATCAGGAATCTAAAGGTAAAGACTATAGCAGATGAGATTTGGGGTCTCCATTTTGGAAAAGGCTATTTTAGATATATTCCAAGGGGCACATGACTTTACTAATTTTTTACCTGAGTCTGACAGCTAATATGCAGGTGGACCAAAAGCATTGTCTGGGGATATGGTGTCATAGTTGGAAATGGGACTAGAAAGCTGGATCAGGGAAGAGAGTAGCTCCAAAATATGGGAAAAGTATATAAATATTGTTAACTGTAAACCCCACTGATTTGATCTGGGACCCATATTCAGTGCAGGAGCCTGTGTAACCTCTGCATCCCTATAGGCTTGAGCTCACATTCTGTGGTCATAGTAGTCATAGCTAGGAACATTTTAGGCTACTGCCAGATCCATCTTCCTTGAGTGGCAGAGTATGTTGACCCATATTCTTCAGAGAATAGGGCAGACCCTACCAATGTTGACCCACATAGAGGGTAAGGTCCTGTAAAGGCCCACAAGAGGGTCCACTATATTGTTCTGATAGTGATGACCAGTGACAATGGAGAGAGGGATTTGTTAGAGGTCTAGGCCCATCATGTCTATGTAGGAATCTCAGGATTCCCTGACTAGGGCCCTGGATGATGGGATGACCTAGTAATGGCCAAAAGAGCCATCATTAAAGTGTACTGGTCTCTTGTCCTTATCCATATTTTGTAGTACTTACCTTCTCAGTGAAGGTTAGCCTTGGAGTGACTAAGGGCAGTAAAATAGCAAGTAGGTGAGGAGGGTATCTAGGTCTAAGTAGAAACTGTTAAGTACTTTATATGGCATCTAGTAAGAAAAGTGTCTTCATCTCTCCTATTTCTTACTGTGGGAGTTCTGTTTACCTGATTCAGGTCAGAGATACATATAAATAGTTTCTGCTGTAGATGGTAACTTTGTTGGGTCCACGGGAGGATGTCAGTTCAGGTTCTTTCTAGGTCACCATCTTGAACTAGAATCAAGAAATGCTCTTTGAATGAATGAGTGTGGATTTACATTGAATTTTACACTTTAAAAATAAAGTTAGAGAGGTCCAGGTGGTGTGGCAAACCTACTTAAGCGCAAATGTTACACTGAGCAAGGACCTGGGTTTGAACCCCCAGCCCCCACCTGCAAGGGGAAAGCTTTGTGAGTGGTGAAGCAGAGTTGCAGGTGTCTGTCTGCCTCTCCCCCTTTAGCCCCTTTATCTCTTGATTTATGGTGGTCTCTATTCAATAAATATAATTAATTTTTTAATAATTAAAAAAATAAACAGAAAACAAGACTGCTCAAAGAATATACCCAGAAGAAGCCTTTATTCCTCAAAAATAAGGAATCTAGATACTCAGGAGAGGTTAATTGCAGGCAGAACCCTTGAGAACATGATCCTCTGTTTCTGCTCATCTGCAAAGAGCTGAGACTTCCCCACAGTGGTCAAGGCGTGGGCGAAGTGGACATACAGCTTCCTTACAGATACAATCTCCACAAAAGGGGGCGTTGAAATGCTTGCATTTTGCAGCAAAGAACTATTTGGACCTGTGCTAGAGTCAGCTCTGAATCTATCCACCCCACTGAGTACACAAACAATTCAGTAGCATAATAGTAGGGACCATCTGCCCAGAGCTTACTGTGTGGGTGTTGTTCTACACACACACACATACACACACACACACACACACACACACACACACACAATCTCTCTCTCTCTCTCTCACTCCCTCCCTCCAGAGTTTCAGTAATTTGACCAAAGTCACCCAGCTGAGATTAAAAAGTGTTTAGCCCTCCATGTGTTCAACTTCAAACCTGTGTCCTTTTTCTAAATTTTAAATGGTCATTCTATTATGAGCATTTTTTGTTTTTTTGTTATATTTATTTATTTTAATTTTATTGGTGGATTATTATTGAATTACAAAATTACAAGATAACAGGGGTACAACTCTGTACTGTTCTTACCACCAGAGTCCTGTGTCCCCAGTCCCTCCATTGAAAGCTACTGCAGTTCTCCTAAGGTTGCAGATATGAGTTAACTGTCATTTCTATAACTATCTGTCTAGATTTGTATAAAATTTCCCATTTATTTTTAAGGTCCCATCTTCTCTTCCTCTCCAAGTCACACATAGACCCATTATTACATCTAAATAGCCTTCCCTTTTTCCTCTTCTCTGTTTGGGTCCTGATAGAATTGGAGTTCAGAGCCCTTTAGTCAACTTCTCCCTATCACTTCTCCCCCTCTGGCTACATAGCACTGGAAATAACAGTCCTTTTTTTTTTTAAAGTTTAAAAAAAATCTTTATCTATTGGTAAGACAGCCAGAAATTAAGAGGAAGAGATCAGTGATGGAGATACCTACAGCCCTGCTTCACCACTCGCAAAGCTTTCCCCCTGCAAGTGGGGACTGGGGGCTCAAACCCAAGTTCTTGGACATTGTAATGTGTGCTCAACCAGGTGTGCTACCACCAGGCCCCTTTTTATTTTAGTTTAATGATTTTTTTTTTTTGTCACAAGGGCTTAGTTCCTGTACAACTCCACTCTACCTGGTGGCCTCCCTCCCTCCCTCCCTTCCTTCCTTCATTTCTTTTTGATAGAGGATGAGAGACAGAAGAGAGAGAAAGAGAGAGATACCTGTAGCACTGTTATACTACTCATCACACACAACACACACCATACACCATGGTCAAGAGGAATTTGCCTCTGGGATGCAAAGATAATTTAACATCTACAAATCCTTTAATATGACGCACCACACAAGGAAACTGAAGGACAAGGCAGATGTTTTATGTAAATACAGAAAAAAATTGCACAGCAATGGGCACCGTTTCATGTAAAAACTCAATTTGGGAAGAAAAAATGCATTCATATAATAAAGGCTATTTTTAAAACCCTGCAGTTACTATCATATGCAAGAGTGAAAAACTGAAAACTTTTCCTCTGTGATTAGAATGTTCCAGATGAGCAAACACACATGGTACCAAGGCAGCATGCAAGAATTAGTTGCCTGTCTCTCCACGGTGAGTAAAAATTTTCAAAAAGGCAGTTAAGAGGACAGTTTGGTGTGCAGCAGCATCAACATGAATAAGAGAAAGAGCTGCTCACTGAGAATGATAAAACTGCAGAACAAATAGGTGACACACATTCATGGAAAGACAGCTTGTGTTTGTGGATTGGAAGATTTATGATTATTAAGGCAACCCAAATCAACCTACAGATGCAGGGCAAGCCCCAGTTGAAACCTTATGGCACATTGTGTTATGTTATTATGTTCATATAAGAACACAAGGGATCTCGAATTCTGATAACAATCTTGAAACAAATCTTCAGTTATCAGTTGCAATAATCTGAAAGCTTCAGTTAAAAGATTTAAAAACCATATGATCATTAACCTGTCAATGCCCATATCCAGCAGAGAAGCAATTACAGAAGCCAGAACTCCCACTTTCTTTTCCCCATAGAGAATTTTGGTCCATACTCCCAGAGGGGAATAAATATTAAGGGAAGATGACCAGAGGGCTCTGTACCCCCATTCCAACAGTACCAAAGTGTTGGTCGCCAGGAATCTTGTTTTTATGCTAACAGTGAAAGAGAAGTGAATCTGGAAAACACCAGAGGAAGCCAGGCACAGTTTCACTTATCTGAGAGAGAAGAGAGGGAAAGGAAAAACACTTGGTGTAGTAGTAATAGGTATAAGGGTGAACTAGAAAGGAACTGAAAGCAGAGCCTTTGAAAAAATAGGGAGGAGGGGAGAAGAGAAAGAGGAGGGGGAGGGGGAGAGGGGAGGGGGAGGGGAGGGGGAGGGGGGGAGGAGGAGGGGGAGGGGGGGAGGAGGAGGAGGAGGAGGAGGAGGAGGAGGAGGAGGAGGAGGAGGATCAGCCCATATTGGTGGCCTTGGGAGAACCACTGCAGTTTCCAATGGAGGGAAAGGGGACACAGAACTCCGGTGGTGGGAACAGTTTAGAATTATACTCTTTTTATCTTTTAATTCTGTAAATAAATATTAAATCACTAATAAAAATCTTAAAAATAAAACCATGGGGCTAGGCACACCTGGTTGAGCGCACACATTACAGTGTGCAAGGACCTGGGTTCAAGCCCCTGGTCCCCACCTGCAGGGGGGAAGCTTCACAAGTGGTGAAGCAGGACTGCAGGTATCTGTCTCTCTCCCACTCTAGCTCCCCCTCCTCTCTCAATTTCTCTGTCATTATCTGATAATAAGTAGATATTTAAGAAAAATAAAAGCCACATGATTAAGTGCATGAGGACAGCTGTATTGATCCATGTTACAGAATAATAGCACAACCAGGAATCAACCCTCACATATGAGTCTCTGGCCATGGATTAGGGTATCATGCCTGCATGCTAACAAAGTTTAGTCTCTTTAGCAAATGGTGTTAGACAAACTGAATAGCCAGAAACAAAAGAGTGAAATTGAACTTCTATGCCATAAACACAAAGCAACTTAAAATGGATTAAAGTGCATTACCTGCTTTGCTTTGTCATGCATGAAACCCAAGTTTGAGCCCTTGGCACTCCCCCCCAAACAGCACTCTTTCTCTTTCTCTAGTTTTATCTCTTTGAAAAAGTTGGCTTGGAGCAGTGAAGCCTCAACAATGACCAAAAAAAAAAAAAAGTTAAAGATTTCAAACATATGGCCTACCATGGCATAACTGCTGGCACAACCATGAAAAGCTTCATGTAGTTGTTCCTGGCAATGATTTCTTGGATGTAACACTCAAAGAACAACAACAACAACAACAAAAAGCAAAAATGGGGGCCGGGTGGTGGCACACCTGGCTGAATGCACATATTACAATGCACAAGGACCTGGGTTCGAGCCCCTGGTCCCCACTTGCAGGGGGTAAGCCTTGCATGTGGTGAACAGGGTTGCAGGTGTCTCTCTGTCTCTCTCTCTCTTCTCCATTTTCCCCTCAACTTCTGGCTGTCTATATCCAATAAATAAAGATAATTTTTAAAAAATCAAGAAAGACAAGTAAATTGATATCACACTGAAAGTATATGCATGTTAAAAGAATTAAAAGATAATTGCAGAAGGTGGAGAAAATATTTTCAAACTATGTATCTAATAAGGGGTTAACAATGGAAATCCATGGAAAACCTAACAACAGCAACAATAAACCCTGGCTGAAAATGAGCAATGGACTTGAATAGACATTTTCCTAAAGAAGACATCTGGTTGATAGCAGGTATATGAAAAGATACTCAGCCTCACTCATCAGGGACATGCAAATCAAAACCACAATGAGTCATTCACAGTGGTGAATGAATTGCACCTGTTAGAACGTCTTCTTAGAATAAAAGATGCGAAGGGTTGGTGAGAATGTCAAAAAAATGAAATGTGAACTTGGTGGAGTGTTAAAACAGTGCAACTGTTCAGAAAAACAGTATGGAGTATCCTTAAGAGATTAAATTCCATGATCTAGCACTCCCATTTTTAAAAATGGATATTTATTTTACTTATAAAATAAGTGAAAACAGAATCTTGAGGGAGTGGCATACTCATGTTCATACAGAATTGTTACAATAGTCAAGGAGAAACAGGCTACATGGAATATTATACAGCCTTTTACATTTTTTTTCTACACCATCAAGTTGCAGATGCTACTATGATTCCATCCTGACTTCCTGGGCAGACAACTTCACCAATGTTTCCCAGAACCTCACCTCTCCAGAGCCCTGCCCCACTAGGGAAAGATAGAAATAGTCTGGGGGGTATGGATCCACCTGCCAACGTCCATGTCCAGAGGAGAATCCAGACCTTCCACCTTCTCCACCCTATAATGATCCTGCATCCATATGCCCAGGAAGATATAGAATAGGGAAACTTCAGTGGAGGGGATTGGACAGAGAACCCTGGTGGTGGGAACTGTGTGGAATTGTACTCTTGTTATCTTACAATCTTGTTAATCATTATTAAATCACTAAAAAATTTTAAAAATTCTACATGCAACAACAGCCAAAATTTTAAGGGCATCACACCAAGTGAAAAATAAGTCACAGAAAGACACATACTGTGTGATTTCACTTTTATGTGGTATCTAAAATTGTCTGGGGGAGCTGCTATATATTCTGGTACAGAGTTTCAGTTATGCAAGATGACTAAGTTCTAGAGATGTGCTGCACCACATTGTGCTGTAGTTGACAAGAATGCATTGCGCTATTTTAAAAGGTGTTAAGAGGCCAGATCTTGTGTTGAATGTTCTAAATGCCATTTTTAAAAAGAAGAGATTTAAGCGATAGAACAATGCTCAGCCAAATGTGTGTTTGGATCATTGTTGTTTTCATGTGGGGGTTGGCTTCTCTTGATGGGAAAACATCCTGGGAGGCCAGCCTTGTCTCTCTCCTGATTCTTCTGTGTAATTTAGGCTGTAGTTACACCCACATGCAGTGGGGATTGTGTGTGTTAACACTGGAGGCATACTCAAAAGGAAGTAACTTGACAGTCTCTTCCTTGCTGCTTTGAGACTCAAGTTTATCTTTGAGATCACAAATGGCCCCCAAACAGTGACTAGTATAATTGGCACAAACCAAGTAGATTGATTGCCCATGCCCATGTCCATCAGAGAAACAATTACAAAAGCCAGATCTCCCACTTTCTGCTCCCCAAATACAATGTTGATCCATACTCACAGCGGGGGAGAAATGATAGGGGGAAGATGACCAGAGGGCTCTAAACTCCAATTCCATCAGTACTCAGAGTGGAGAAAAAAGGGAAGTACATTTGGAAGAAGAGGTTGTGGTTGTTGTTGTTGTTGGTGGTGGTGGTATTGGTGGTGGTGGTGGTGGTGGTGGTGGTGGTGGTGGTGGTAGGGGAGAGAGAGAGAGACTTGGAAAAGAAGAGAAAATAAGACCTTAAAAAGAGTGGGGGTGGGGCGGGTGGTAGCAATCTGGCTGAGCGCACATGTTACAATCTGCAAGGACCTGGGTTTGAGCCTCTGGCCCCCCTCTGCAAAGAGAAAGCTTTGTTAAGTGGTGAAGCATTGTTGTAGGCATATCTCTCTCTCTCTCTCTCTCTTTCTCTCTCTCTCTCCCTCTTTGTCACTCCCTTCCCTCTAAATTTCTGGCTGTCTCCAATTAATAAAAACAATTAAAAAGGAGGGCATATACAAATATAGACAGATGGTTGTAGAAATAATAGTTAACCCATAACTGCAACCTTAGGAGAACTGCTGTAGCTTTCAATGGAGGGAATGGGAACACAGTGCAGAGTTGTATCCTTGTAATTTTGCAAGTTAATATTAAATCACTAATAAAAAGTAAGTAGATTGATTGAGCTCACAATTGGCTAACAATGAACAGATGCATCTATTTTTACTTGGGGGAGTAGGATCAGAGCAAAGGAGAAGAAAAACGGCAATGAGAGGTTTGCGGGAGAGGAAGAAAGAGAGGGGAGACTGGAATAGAGAGAGGATTTCAGTGAGCATAGCAGTGGAGCTGTCTTTCTGCTGGAACAGCCTTTGCTGTGCTCAGGTCTCATTTATGCCCTGACTGAGGATGATGAAGACCGAGTTCTTCATTCTCTTATCTTCTCCTTTATGCTCTTCTCCCCTTTTATCCCCTTCTCTAGTGAAAGTGATCTACAATATACTAATACCATATCTGTCACTGTGACCTCATTCTGAACAACAGGCTACGGTTGCTAAGGACTAAGAATGGCACTCATGGGAAACAGGCGGGCTATTCCAGTTGTCACTGAAGAAACAAGTTTTTTGTTTTAAAGATTTTTAAAATCTTTGATTTAATTTGATAGGGCAGAGAGAAATTGAGAGGGGAAGGGGTGATAGAGAAGATAGAGACCTGCAGACATGCTTTACCACTTGGAAAGCTTTTCCCCTGCAGGTGGGGGAGCAGAGGATTGAACCCTGATCCTTGTGCATGGTGACAGGTGCACTTAACAAGGCATGCCACCACCCAGCATCTTTAAGCGTGGCGGGGGGGGGGGAAGCTGGGGGTTGTCACAGTAATCAATATGCTGGCTTTGACCGGAACGCTCTGTGTGTGTAGTATATTCATAAGAAGGTAGATACTTTCACTCTTTCCTCTGATGTCTGTTTGTCACGACTTCCCAAAGGGGTGGCTCTGTTGAAATGTCACCGATGGCTTGTGGTTTGAACTTTTTTTTTTAACTCCAGGCAGAAGAAGCAAGAAGAAGTTGTGAAACAAGTGCAGAAAGATGTTAGCAGCCGGAAATCAACCTCAGGAAAGGAAAAGAAGGATGGAAAGTCAGCTGTCAGCACCTGGAAGAAGTGGAGGTGCAGGTAGGGTGTCTGGGACAGCATGGCATTGGGGGTGAGGGGAGGCTAAAGGGGGGAGGTGTCTCCAGTTGAGCTTAAAACCACGAAGTAGAAATGGAAGAGGAATCAGAAAAAAAAAAAAAAAAAAAGCCCCAAGAGGAACTGTGCTGTTCAGTCCCTGTGACCAGCCTGAGCGGAGGAAGTACAGGGGAGAGTTGGCAGAGGCGGTGGCAACAGCCGGCTGATGAAACAGGCAACTCTGCAGGGGTGTGTGTGCAGGTTGTCATTATCAGTCCTCCCTGTGCTGTAGGAAGAGCTGTGGTTCCCAAGCCCATGCAGACACGGCTCTGCAGAAGTTGAATGGAGGAAGCAAGCTTATCACTTCCCTGAGAAGAAAAGCACATTTTCAGTTTCACTGGCCGAACACCACAGAGAGGACTCTCTTGATCTCTCTCTTATCTCTCTCTGCCTGGCCCAGCACTAACCTTTAGGATCCAGGACCAAGAGATCCAGGATCCAGGCCACCCTGCCCACCTCCCCACCCCCGCCCAGGAGAAAGCCCAGTGTTTGCTGTAGAAATTGGAGGAAACAGTTTCAGAACAACAGGATCTTTGGACTATAAATACCCAAGGAGGCGGCGGGGGACTTGTCAGAAGCACAAACGGAGGACGAGGAAACTGAAAAGTGAGTAGCAAACATGCCTTAAAGTGCTCCCACTCGGTACACTCTGAGGTGAGGGGCCTGAGGACTCTGAGGCATTTCTCTAGACCAGAGCTGCTCTCTCAGTGATGAGTTTAGGCCAGTGGCAGGGCTCCTGAAAGTACATTGGGGCCTATTGGAGGGGCTAGCCTAGGTGCCCGGAGGCTGGCTTAACCATTCATTTTCCCGTCTGTCTGTTTAGAGTCACCCACGCCTGCTAGTTCTTAAAAAAAAAAAAAAAAACTACAGAAAATTGTTCTGTATTCCTCAAAATAAACAGGGGTTGGGGGTCAGGGAGTAGGAAGAACCCTGCGTGCGTGGGATATTTCAGCTCTAAAGACCACTTTCCATATTGAGCCAGACTTGATAAGTTCATTCTCACCCATCGTATGGTAGAAAGAGACCCAGGGTCTCTGTCTGCTCTAGTGATTTTAGGGTTGATCAAAAAGGCCTGTCCATTCAATGTAGATCACCTAGTAATTATGTGTCAGAGGGCTTTGTGAGTGAAAATGGGTTCTTTCACAGGTATGTTTGTAGCCACGAGAGTCGCTGTCACACCCTGTATCATCTAAACATACAGATGTCTCTATCAAGGATACAGGCAAGAAGGTAGTTGTCAAGTGACACATGTCAGACGACTTCTAGGCTTATTCTAGAAACATAAATTTAATGAAAAGCTTATTTGACCATGTGTCAGATGGCTGTATTTTGTTCAGCTGAGCTTTTTCTAGCAATGCAAACATTCTCTTTATAGAAAGTTACTGGTTTCCATAAAAAACCAGTGGGATATAAACTCAAGGTAAGCTGGAGATGAGAAATGTTTGCGTGTGTGTGTGTGGAGGGTGGATTTATTGAATCTATTGTTATCTGAGAGAGCTGCTTAAGAGTTGAGAGGGACTAATTCCAAAATAGTAATGGTTGTTCAAATCAAATATTTGATTACAAAATTTAGGGGCCAGGCAGTGACACATATTACAGTACACAAGGACCCAGTTTCAAGCCCCTGGTCCCCACCTGTGCAGGGGGTGTGTGGGGGGAGCTACAGAGAGGTGAAACTAGGTTGTAGGTGTCTCTCTATCTCTTTCCCTCTGATTCCCCCTCTCCTCTCAGTTTCTTACTGTCTCTGTCCAATAATAAATAAATAAGAATATTTTGAATTTTTTAAAAAGCAGAACCTTGTAGGACTTATTTTCCAATAATGGTTAAGTACCCGATTATTCCCCATGTCAGACAGTGTAAGGCATGTTTCCTGTTACATAATCTATTTTCAGATTGCTCAGAGGAGCTGGGGGGGGTACTTTTGTGATCAGAGACCTTCTTGTTGAGACAGGAATAATAAGATTGTTTCAAGTTTGACTTAAGGCATGTTTCCTTGAGACCACTGGCTTAGAGGACTGGGTCATTTGGTCCAGTTATATTTATCTCTTGATGAAATCCGTAAGATATACCATAGTTTTAAGAAAGTAAGACCTCATCTCTTCCTGCCCCCCCCCACCTGGACTTCTTTTTCTTTATCATATCTCCCTTGAAAAACCAACTTTTATAACTTAACCTTAAGGGTTTAGTCTTTTATCATGAACTTGCTGTTGCCTCCCCAGTCTACCCTCAGGATCTAAGTCATTCAAATACTGTTCAAAGCAGAGCTTACAGGCTACCTGGAGGGTAGAGGCAAGTCCCTCATCCTCTCTGGATAAAGCAGAAGAGGGCATCCTTTCTCTCTTTAAAAGTTTTTATTAGTGATTTAATATTAATATACAAAATTAGAAGATAATAGTGGTCTACACCCATACAGTTACCACCACCAGCATTCTGTGTCCTCATCCCTTCCATTGAAAACTGAATATTTCTCCCAAGGTCACAGATATGGGCTGATTCTATAACTGTCTATCTGTATTTATGTGTATATGTATATATATTTTTTCTCGTCTTTTTTTCCTGTAGCCCTGCCTTCACTTCCTTTCTAAGTCACCCTTATACCTACTACTATTTCCATGTATCTTTCCTTTTTTCCTCTTCTCTCTCAGATAAGAGAAACAGTGCCTGACTTCCTCTGCTGTTTTCCAGATTCACTTCCCTTTCAGTGATGGTATAAAAACAAAATTCCTGGTGACAGACATGTCAGGTCCTGGTGAAGTGGAGGTGCAGAGCCCTCTGGTTTATTTCCCCTATCATTTATCCCTCTGGTAGTATGGACCAAAGATCTTTATGGGTTGCAGAAGGTGGGAGGTATAGCTTCTGTAATTGCTTCTCTGCTGGACATGGGTGTTGGCAGGTGGATCCATATCCCCAGCCTGTTTCTAGCTCTCTAGTGGGGTAGGTCTCTGGCATCCTTTCTCTTGAGTGACACACAACCTGCCTGGTGTTCTGAAGTTCTCTCTTACTTGGCTGCATATCTCTTCTGTTTAAAGAAGGCTTTCACAACAAGATACTGCCCTTTTTCAGGCCACAGTGTTCTCGAAGGCAAGTTCTTGGGAAAGACTGCACACATGCCAGTGGGGTGGAGCAACTATCACACGAGTATACTCTCCTTAACACAGGCCAACATTGCTTCCCCACACATGCTCTGCAGTCTGAGTCAGAAGATAAGCCCAGTGAAGTTCCTTTGGTTCGCCTGAACCTCCCTAGTTAGTGTTTAAGTGTTTAAGGCTGTTGCTTTCAGCTGCCTCTGAGGATGATTCATGAGCAAACTGGGGATGTAAGCTTTTATTTTTTCCACTTTGTGCCAAATGTGCGTGCCGGGGACAATGTACACAAATGGGAACTAGGAAGTGAGTTATTTGGTGATGTGAGAGGAGATACCTATCTTGAGCTTAATGCTGAGTAAATAATGTCCATGTTCCCGAGTGCTGCTTGGACAGGACCGATGCATGAGGCAGATGAGCTTGCCTCTCTGAGATGAGATCTATTTGCTTTCCTGGGGCTATCATGGAGGTGGACTTTTGAGAGGACATGCACAAGCTGCCGGGATCTCTCATGTGCACACCACATAGTAGGCAAGTTAGACTGCCTACTATGCTTCTTATATTTTTTAAAAAATTATTTTATTTATCTATGAGAAAGATAGGAGGAAGGAGAGAAAGAACCAGATGTTATTCTACTACATGTGCTGCTGGGGATTGAACTCTGGACCTCATGCTTGCAAGTCCAACATTTTATCCACTGTGCCATCTCTTGGACCACACCTTTCTTGTATTCTTTACTCACTTTCCATCCTTATCTAACATGACATCATCATGGAGTCATTAATCTTCTAAAGACTGAGGGAACCGGGGCCAGGTGGTGCATTTGGTTGAATGCACTTGTTACCATGTGCAAGGAACCCCCTGGTTCAATTCCCTGATCCCACTTGCAGGGAGGAAGCTTTGCAAGTGGTGAAGCAGTGCTGCAGGTGTCTCTTTTTATGTTTTTATTTTTTTTTCATTTTGTTGAGTAGAGAGAAACTGAAATGAGAAGAAGAGACAGAGAGGGAGAGAGAAAGAGAGACACCTGCAACACTTTTCGGAAAGGTTTCCCACTGCAGGTAGGGACCAAGAGCTCAAACCCGGGCCTTGTGCTTGCCCAGGGGCTCCACCACCCAGCCCCACAGCAGGCATCTCTCTTTCTCCCTCTATTCCCTATTCCCCTCCCAATTTCTCTCTATCCGATAAATTAAAAAACATTTTAATTTTATTCTTACACAAATATATATTCAACATATTATATATTTTCAGTTTATAAAGAGAGTGAGGGACTTAACTTTCAGAACCATAAACATGTCTTTAGGAAGAAGCTCTTGTGGTCTTTAACTCCTTTACACATTGGACATAGATACCATCTGGGTATGAACATAACAGGTTCGAAGGGGCTTGCGATAGGGACATTCTTCTTTGACCTGCCCATCACCTAGAGTGAGGGAGATAGGAAGCAGATACTTGCTGCCAGGCTTTGAGGATGGATTCAAGGAGAGGTGCAGATCCTGGGCAGAAATGAGCCAGGAGTGGGGAGTAAGGTTATAGAAGCACTTAAGCATAGAAAGCATGAGATGAGGAGAAACCAAGGATAAAAATCAAAGCTCTAACTTGGTTAGAAGCTTTGAGTGTATGGAGACTCAATTTTAGCACGTGTGATCAGCAGCATGGAAAGATTGGAGGCTGTGCATGCAGTGATCAAGCGGGTGGCATCTGAGGCTTCACAGTGAGTCTTCTTATGGGCTGCACACAAGCCCTCACCCCAGATAGTGGGACACATTGTCCTCCATCACTAGTTTACACACAGCATGTGCGGAACGAGAGGCAGGGCCCGTGCACAGGGGGTGTTGGTCTGTTCTGCTTGAGTCTGTTTCTAGCATGCAAGTGGGCCCCATTCTCTCTTGGTCAATGAAGAAGGATGAGAACTAGAATATGCACATTATAGGGTTCCATTTGCAATTTTCTTAGAAGTGGGATCTGAACTGGTGCAAGTGGAAGCCTAACGTGCAATGGAAAGGTGGAAGGGAGGGCTTGGGAGATAGCATCATGGTTACACAGAAAAAACTTCCATGCCTGAGGCTCTGAGGTACCAGATTTAATCCCCAGCACCACCATAAGGCAGAAATGAGCAGTGTTCTAGTCCCTCTCTCTCACAGAGACAGCCAGAAATCAAGAGGGTGGGGGAAACATATATATATATATATATATATATATATATAGAGAGAGAGAGAGAGAGAGAGAGAGACCTGCAGCCCTACTTTACCACTCATGAAGCTTTCTCCCTGTGGGTGGGGACTGGGGCCTTGAACCTAGGTCCTTGCACATTGTAGCATGTGCATTCAACCAGATGTGCCACCATCCAGTCCCTGAACTAACTTTTTCTCTCTCCCTTTCTTTCTCATATTAAATGATTATTTTTTTAAAAAGAAAGATAGGGGAGTTGGGTGGTAGTGCAGTGGGTTAAACGCACGTGGCCCAAAGTGCAAGGACCGGGGTGAGGATCCCAGTTCAAGCCCCCAGGTCCCCACCTGCAGGGGAGTCACTTCACAAACAGTGAAGTAGGTCTGCAGGTGTCTATCTTTCTCTTCCCCTCTGTTTTCCCTTCCTCTCTCCATTTCTTTGTCTGTCCTATCCAACACCGATGACATCAGTAGCAACTACAAGAATAACTACAACAATAAAAAACAAGGGCAACAAAGGGAATAAATAAATAAATATTTTTTAAAAAGAAAAACAGAAAGATGGGAGGGAATTCTTAATTTGGGGGCAGCAGAAGCCCTTACAATTTTTGTTTTTGTGTGTCTTGTTTGTTTTAATGAGAGAGAGAGATTGAGCAAGAACACTGCTCATAACTGGCTGATGGTGGTGCAGGGCATTGAACCTGGAACCCCAGAGCATCAGGCATGGAAATCTCTTTGCATCAGCCTATGTGCACCCTCCCACCCCCTCCCCAGCTTAATTTTAAGGTCATAAAAAACAAGTGTCTTTACCTGGGCCATCCTCCCCAGAGAATCCAGGCCCCCCAAAGAATCCACCTAGGTGGGAACCCCTACCCCAACCATGGCAATCTGACTTCACGTCCATCTGCATTTTCTTGGCACACCCACCCCCCAGCACGGAGCCATCTAATGCTTGAGGCATCTCTGCTCTTCTGTGCTGGTGCGTTTCCAGTGAGGCAGCCATCTTGACATGGAGTCCTGGTGATCAAGGTCTTTTCCCAGTGCCTCTTAGGCAGACTGTGAAACATGGAACTTAGCTTTCACAGTGTTGTACAGACAAAGGCAGTGGCCTCTTTCTGGCTATCTCAGAAAACCCTGTTACTTAGCTCTTTACTTATTTTCTATTTTCAAAAGAAAAACTGGGGGCCATGTGGCAGCACAGTGGGTTAGGCGCACATGGAGCAAAGCACAAGGACCAGCACAAGGATCCTAGTTCAGGCACCTGGCTCCACATCTGCAGGAGGGGTTGCTTCACAAGCTGTGAAGCAGGTATGCAGGTGTCTGTCTTTGTCTCCCCCTCTGTTTTCCCCTCCTCTCTCAATTTTTCTGTCCTATCCAACAATAGAAATGGCAACAATAACAACAACAAGGGTAACAAAATGGGAAAAATGGCCTTCAGGAGCAGTGGCTTTGTGGTGCAGGCTCCAAGCCCCAGCAATAAACCTGAAGGCAAATAAATAAATAAATAAATAAATAAATAAATAAATATAATTGTAATGCTTTAATATTGATTTATAAAATTATGAGATAATAGGTATAATCCCACAGTGTTCCCACCACCAGAGTTCTGTGTTCCTATTCCCTCCAGTGGAAACTGCAGTAGCTCTCACAGGGTCACAGATATGGGTTGACTGTTATTTCTATAACTATCTATATATGTATTTACTTGTGCATTTTTCTATAGTCCTGCCTTCTCTTTCTAAGTTATACCTACACCTGTTTGTTCTGCTGAAAGTCCTTTTTTCTTCTCTCTTCAGGTCATGATGGAATTGGAGTTTAGAGTCCTCTCTAATCTTTCTCTGTAGCTCTTGTCACCTTAAAGTTCACATCACAAAATAGTCAGGACTTAAATGGACTATTCAACCAGCTGAGCTAATGTACAATAAATAGAAGACTTAAGACACACACACCTCAAAAGCTTCCTTGTGTTACATCCATTCTTACATACACCCTCACCTCTCTTCCCCACCCCTTCCCCGGGAGCTGTCACTCAATCTGATGTCTGTGGCAGATGGGTTAGTTATCCTGCCCCAGAGCAGAAATACGCTGGTGTGCACTCTTGGTATGTCTTTTTCATTCAGCGCTGGTATTTTATTAGAGACTCATCCATGTTGTGTACATCAGTGGTGTGTGGCCTTGGTGTGAACATGCTCCAATTTGATTATCTCCTCTTGTGTTGTTCTTACGTTCAGAGTTAAGGAGAATAGTGAGTGTATGTGTGTGTGGGTGGGGAGTGGCACCCCTGGTTAAGTGCACATATTATCATGCACAAGGTCCAGGTTCAAGCCCTCAGTACCCAACTAGAGGGGGACTCTTCAAGCTGTGAAGCAGGGCTGCAGGTGTCTGTGTCTCTCTCTCTCTCTCTCTCCTTCTCTACCTCTTCTTCCCTCTCAATTTCTCTCTGTTCTATCAAATAAAGTTTAAGAAAACTTAAAAAAAAAAAGAGAATATTAGGGTTATCACGAGGGAAAGTTGCTATGAACATCTGGCAGGTTCTCTGGCCACACATTTTCCTGTGACCTGAGGTGAGACCTGGGGATGAAGCTGCTAGGTCATTGCATACTTAGAGTGCTTACTTTGTTTTGTTTTGTTTTTTGTTTAAGAAACTGCCAAGCGGTTTTCTGTTTAGCCCACCCTCAACCCCAGTAACCATGGTTCCAGGTGTTGTACAGCCCCAATGTTTGGAATTTTTATCTTTCTCATTTTAGCTTATCTATTGAGTATTTTTTAAAAATAATTTGATTACATAATGG
Source organism: Erinaceus europaeus (assembly GCF_950295315.1). NCBI lineage: Eukaryota > Metazoa > Chordata > Mammalia > Eulipotyphla > Erinaceidae > Erinaceus > Erinaceus europaeus. The sequence continues at coordinate 62,378,133 of NC_080168.1, forward strand.
GCGGGGGTGGGGAGAGAAAACCAGAGTATCACTTGTGTACATGTGATACTGGGAATTGAACTTATGAACTTCATGCTTGAGAGAACAAGAGTTTATCCATTATGCTACTTCCTGGGTCCCTCTACTGGGTCTCATGGTCCTCACAAGTGCTGGCTGGATTTTGCATATAAATTTTTTAAATAAATAATGATAATGAAAGAGAAGCCAGAACACCCCTTGACTTTATATAAGATGATGCCAGGATTTGAACCTATTTTCTCTGAGGTCTCAAGCATGTAAGTCTTGTGCACTAACAGACTGAGCTATTTCCCCAGTCTGCCTTTCCTCTTCCTCCTCCTCCTCCTCCTCCTTTTTCTTCACCTCCAGGGTTATCACTGAGGCTCAGTGCCAGCACTACAAATACACTGCTCCTGTTAGCCATTTTTTCCATTTTATTAGATATGACAGAGAGAAATTGAGTGAGGAAGGGAAGATAGAGAGGTGAAGAGAGATCTGCTTCACCAATTGTGAAGCATCCCCCCCTGCAGGTGGGGTAGCCAGGGGCTCGAACCTGTGTGGTCACTGCACTTAATACTATGTGTGCTTAACCAGATATGCTACCATCCATCCCCTTCTGAACACCTTCTCTTGTTGAAGTTTCTAAGTATTTTACCCATTTTTCAAATTAGGTCATTTATCCTTTCTTGCTATTAAGTGGCAGAATTTCTTCATATATATATATATATATATACATATATATATATGAAGAAATTATAGTTATATATTATATAATTATGTTCTACTAGTTTGTGGCTCTCCCAGAATACTTTATGTTCAACACATAACTTTCTTTTTAAAAAATTTTTATTACCTTTATTATTGGATAGAGATAGCCAGAAATTGAGAGGAAGGGAGAGAGAGAGAGAGAGAGAAAGACACCTGCAGCCCTGTTTCACCACTTATGAAGCTTTCTCCCTGTAGGTGGGGACCAGAGGCTCAAACCTGGGTCCTTGCACACTGTAACATGTGCGCTCAACCATGTGCACCTCCCCCCATCTTTCTAGAACACGAGGCAGCACACTCTGTGATACAGAAGCCCACGCCCTGCACGTGTCAGCTCTCACTGACAGCTAACATTATCACAGCCCTAATTTATAGCTTTGCTTTTTTCAACAACCTGCTCATTGCAGAAGCTTTGCCCGGGAACCTCATTGCATAATCATTCAGAAAGTGGCTGTAGCTCAGCTTCTTTCACAGGCCATGCACCCGAAGCTCCTGGCTGCCCGACCTCTGTCCCAGCTGAACCCAGCTGGGATACAGTGGCCATGGCTACATCTTCCAGGAGACCCCAGGGTCCTCGGGGTGCTGAGGCTAGAGCTTCAAGCCCAGGCAAGCTTGCAAAGAGGAGGCAAAGCAGGGCCTGCCAGCCAACTGGGGGGCAGCATTGTGAAACACAGAGTCATCGCTGCACCTTGCACAATGCGTCTGTGGAAAACACAGTGAGACCGGGTTCGAGATGGACCGTGTCTAAAGCCCAAGCTTGCTGCATGGGAAAGCAGAGGGACCCTCTAAGTTGTGTGACACTGACTCGTTCCTGCTGAAACCTGGGCTCACTGGAGACAGTGTGTAGGACGGGGTGTAAGGGGACACGTAGGGCCTGGGCTGCCCTATAGTAGCTTGGCAGGGAGGAGGGCTGAGCTAACACAGAGCATGTTACCAGATGCAGTCCAAACTGGAATTCTTTGTCTTTTTTGATAGTTTTTTTAAAGTTTTTATTAACTTTATTTATTTATTGGATAGAGACAGCCAGAAGTTGAAGGAAAGGGGGAGATAAAGAGGGGAGACCTGCAGCTCTGCTTCACCACATGTGAAGCTTTCCCCCAGAAGATGGGAGACTAGAGTCTTGAATCTGGGTCCTTGCACACTATAACATATGTGCTCAACCAGGTGTGCCACCACCCAATATTTCTTTATTTTAATGAAAGAGATGGAGAGATCAGAGCCCTGCTCAACTCTGGCTTATGGTGGTGCTAAGAATTGAATTGGCAGCTCAGAGCTTCAGGCATGGAAGTCTTTTGCAGAATCATTAGGCTATCTCCCCAGCCCAACAGATTGTGTTTCTTTTTCTTCAGATTTTTAATTTTTTATCTTTATTTGTTGGATATAGACACTCAGAAATTGAGAGGGAAGGGGATGATAGAGAAGAAGAGAGACAGAGACACCTATAGCACTGCTTCACCATTTGTGAGGCTTTCCCCCTGCAGGTGGGCATCTGGGAGCTCAAACCTGGGTCCTTGCACCCTGTAACATGGTGCTCAACCAGGTATGCCACCACCTGGCCCCCAGATTGTGTTTCATTAAAAAAATTTTTTTTTTGCCTCCAGGGTTATTGTTGGGGCTTGGTGCCTGCATTATGAATCCACTGCTCCTGGAGGCCATTTTTCCCATTTTGTTGCCCTTGTTGTTACCCTTATTGTTGTCATTGCTGTTGTTGTTGGATAGGACAGAGAAATCAAAAGGGGGCGAGAAAGATAGACACCTGAAGACCTGCTTCACTGCCTGTGAAGCGACCCCCCTGCAGGTGGGGACCTGGGGGCTCAAATCAGGATCATCATGCTGGTCTTTGCACTTTGCGCCATGTGCACTTAACCCACTGCACTACTGCCTGACTCCCCAGATTGTGTTTTTAACACTAGGTCAGACTTAACTGAGAAATAAGTCATTTTACCAAAGTCTATTATTAATTATTATTATTATTATTTTTATTTATTGGATAGTGATAGCTGGAAGTGGAGAAGGGGGAGGTAGAGAGGTAGAGAAACCCTGTAGCTGTGCTTTACCACTCACAAAGCTTTCCTCCTGCAGGTGGGGGACTGGGGGCTTGAACCTGGGTCCTTGCATTTTTTAATATGTGTGCTCAACCAGGTATGCCACCACCTGGCTCCACTGGAGGTATATTCTCAAACGGGCACTGGTGGTTGTTTCCCCCAACCCCCACATTTGAATGAAGCTCTAAACTCCTTTCTGTCACAGGGTCTGTCAAGACATCCAGGAACGAGTTCACTGTCTTTATTCCCTCTCTGGCAAAACATTCTTTTTTTTTGTCTATAAATGAAGAGCAAGTGGCAGAATGCCTAAAAAGTCCCCTTGGATAAATGGAGCTGAAAAGGTCTCCATTTCTAAGTATGTTTTAACCATCCTAAGAATGCTAATAAAACTGTCTATTTGGATGTAACTGTGATAAATGCCTATCTCTTGGGGCAATGCCACAATTTGATTCATCTAAAATTTTTACTGCTTTGTGCTTTCTCTCCAACAAGCTACTTTGATCTGTGTGTGTGTGTGTGTCTAAAGATTTCAGGGGTGAGGGACTGGGCAGTGGTGCACGTGCTACCATGTGCAAAGACCCAGATTCAAGCCCCCCAGCTCCCCATCTACCATGGTGTGGGTGGAGGGGATAGTGAAGTAGAACTGTAGGTTTCTCTCTTCTTCTCCCCTGCTATTTCCCCCTCACCTATTGATTTCTCTCTGTCTTGTCAAATAACAAGTAAAGAGGAAGGGAAAAAAATGGCCATTGGGAGCAGTGGATACATTATGTAGGCATCCAGCACCATTCATAACCCTGGTGCAATAAAAATAAATAAATAAAAATCAATTAAAACAGTGACAAAACCCATTCAATTTCCTGTTCTTGGCCTTTGCATTTCACTACTGGAACGGGATAGCAGGGCTAGGTAGTAGAGGTTTATAATTATTCTTTCCTTTTCTTACCAGAGCACTGCTCAGCTCTGTCTTATGGTGGTAGGTGGGGTGGGGGGAAATGAACCTGTGACTTTGGAGCCACAGGCATGAGAGCCTCTTTGCATAACCATAATACTATCTACCCCCTGCCCTTGAAGTTTATAATTATAAACGTGTCTCTTAACATATAATGTAGGATAAAAAAGGGTGGGAGCTACTCTTGAACCTGAAAGGTGTTGTGTCTTTGTGACCATTGTCTGTGAATGTGCCCCCACCACATCCTCACGGCAGAGCTGTTGAGATGGAGAATTTCTTCCATGTTGTCTCTTGACCTGCTCAGATTAATCCAGAAATCACTTCAAGAGCAATTTGGCAAGTTTAAACTTTCTGAAATGACTTATTGCCCATGGTGAATCAGCAGTAATATGCCAACACTTAATCTCATAATTTATTGGTACTCTCAGAACTCTTAGGCTCCAAACTTTCCTTTGAGAGAGTATCAGATAAGAGATAGATAGCTACTTCTTTGCTTTATCATATAGATCACACAATCCTGGTAACAACCTCTCTATGTCCACCATAGTAGCTTTTTAAAAAATATTTTATTTTTCCTTTTTGTTCTTGTTTTTTCATTGTTGTAGTAGTTATTACTGTTGTTATTGATGTCGTTGTTGTTAGATAGAACAGAGAGAAATGGAGGAGGGAAAGACGGCGGGGAGAGAAAGACAGACACTTTCAGACCTGCTTCACTGCTCCTTTTCTCCCTCTCTATCTCCCTTTCCCTCTCTATTTCTCTCTGTCCAATAACAAATTCTTTTATTTTTTTTCTTAAAGAAAAATGGCAGGGGAAAGGTGTTCCAATATGGGAGAATGAAATGAAGGAAATGTCAAGAGTAAGAAGACAAAATAAATGTTGGAGGAAGGGTCAGAGCTGGACAAGGCATATTGGAAGGCAGAGGGATTGGGCTGGGCCACAGTCAAATGTGTGTTTGGAGAACCAGATTCTAAGTATAGACTGCCACTCTGCTAGGATGCAGGGCTGTGTCACCTTAGGGAATACTCCAAGCATTGCCATCTCTCCTCACCACCTACATTTGGTTGAAAGCAAACATTAAAGACTAGCTCTGAGGTGCTGGGCAGTGGCACACCTGGTTAAGCACACATAGTACTAAGCACAAGGACCTGCATAAGGATCTGGGTTCAATCCTCTGCTCTCCACCTGCAGTGGGGACGCTTCACAAATGGTGAAGCAGGTCTGCAGGTGTCTTTCTCTCTCCCTCTCTGTCTCCCCCTACTCTATAAATTTCTGGCTGTCCTATCTAATAAAATGGAAAAAACGGCCACCAGGAGCAGAGGATTTGTAGTGCCAGCACCGAACCCCAGCGATAACCGGGGAGGCAAAACAAACAAACAAACAAACAAAAAAAACCCAGACAAATAAACAAAAACCAATTAGCTCTGAAAGGACAAAAGAAATAAGATGATAATTTGAGGTGGCTCACCTGGTAGGATGTACAAGGACCTGAGTTTGAGCCCCCTCAGCACCTCATGGAAGCACAATGGGGGAGGAAAGGGGGGTTCATGAGTGGTGGAGCAATGCCACTGTGTCTTGCCTTCTGTCTTTTGGCTCTTCCCCCTTCTGACCTGATGGGGAAAGAAGCAAAGTATGATGAGAGTAGGACAGTTGCACAGAGGCACCAGCAGCAAGAGAAAGAAGGTGTGTGTGTGGGGTATTGGCATGCTTGGGAGATTGCATAATGGTTCCACAAAAAGACTCTTGTGCTGGGCTGGGTGGTAGCACACCAGGTTAAGTGCACATGGTAAAAAGCCCAAGGACCAGCACAAGGTTCCTGGTTCGAGCCCCCAGCTCCCCACCTCCAGGGGACTGCTTCACAGGTGGTGAAGCAGGTCTGCAGGTGTCTGTCTTTCTCTCCCCCTCTCTGTCTTCTCCTTCTCTCTCCATTACTCTTTCCTATCCAACAACTACAATAACAGTAACAACAACAAAAAACAATGGAAAAAAGATGACAGCTAGGAGCACTAGATTCATAATGCAGGCAATGAGCTCCAGCGATAACCCTGGAGGCAAAATAAATAAATAAATAAATAAATAAAAGACTCTTGTGCCTGAGGCTCTGAGGTCCCAGGTTCAATCCCCTAGGTCACCATCAGCCAGAACTGAACAGTGCTCTTGTGAGGGATGCAAGGAGGGAAAAAAAGAGAAAAAGGAGGTGGTCAGAGGCCAAAGTGTTAGTTTTGCATTAGAGCACAAAACTAGTTCCAGTTTTAGAGCCTCATATATCAGACCTGGAAGTCCTCACTCTCATAAAAATATGATTTAAAAATATTTTATTTATTATTGCATAGAGACAAAGAAATTGAGAGGGGCTGGGAAGATAGAGAGGGGAAAAGACAGAGACCCCTGTAGCCCTATTTTACCACTTAGGAAGTTTTTCCTCTGCAGAGGGACCTGGGGCTTGAATCCGGGTTGTGAAAAAACATTGTTAAAAAATATAAATCAATCTGAGAAGAAGAAGAAAAAAGCACAATTACTTGTGGATTATTTCAAGTAGAGGAGAGACAGTTACTTCCACTCCTGCTGCTGTGCCGTTTTATGTCAGAATAGACAGGTGCCCGGCAGAGACAATGTTACACTAGCTGGGTGATGATAACACAACACTTAGGTGCTGTGCTCCTGACAGCTACTAGCTCATCTAAGTGGCTTCCCCATTCCTACGAGGCAGATGCTACTGTGACCCCTTTGTTGAGAGAGAAGAAATGGGAACCTTTTAGTCATTTTGCCTAAGTTCCTAGGTCACATAAGTATTTCATCATCATAGTTGTTTAAGGATTGATCAAGATCTCACCATCAATATGTGGCAGAGAGGCACTTTCATCTATACCATGAGATAGACTTGTAAGCCTGCATGTTGTTCTACCATGAGATAGACTTGTAAGCCTGCATTGTTGTTATAAGCGGCTACTTGTATACTGAGAAAAAAAAATAACTAGATGGCTTCCTTTCAAAATACCAGCTGGCTAGCTATACTACTCTCAAAGTTTTAGTCACCGTCTTCTTTCTTTTTCTCTTTCTCTTTCTTTTTTTCTTTTTGCCTTCAGGGTTATCACTGGAACTCGGTGCCTGCACTATAAATCTACTGCTCCTGGGGGCCATTTTTCCTATTTTGTTGCCCTTGTTGTTGCCTTTGTCGTTGTTATTGTAGCCATTGCTGTTGTTGTTGGATAAGACACACAGAGAGAGATCAAGAGAGGAGGGGAGAGAAAGACAAACACCTGTAGACCTGCCTCACTGCCCCTGCAGGTGGGGAGCTGGGGGCTTGAACCCACTGTTCCTACAACCATTTTTTTAGTTTATTTTTTTTACTGGACAGGACAGAGAAAAATTGAGAGAGGAGGGGGAGATAGAGGGAGAGAGAAAGATAGACACCTGCAGAACTGCTTCACCGCTTGTGAAGTGACCCCCTGCAGGTGGCAACTGGGGGCTTGAACCCAATACTTGTGCAGGTCCTTGCGCTTAGTGCTATGTGTGCTCTTAACCAGGTGTGCCACTGCCTGGCCCCCTTGTCACCCTTTTCTTTTCTTTTGTTTTCTTTTCTTTTCTTTCTTTCTTTCTTTTTGGTATTACTTTTATTTTATCACCACTCACAAAGGTTTCTCCCTGCAGGTGGGGACTGGGGCCTTGAACCCAGGTCCTTGCACAGTACAGCATGTGCACTCAACCAGGTGCACCACCACCTAGCCCCAAGCCAACTGTTTCCATACATCATTAAAAGATTCATAACTGGTCTGGGGAGACAGCATAATGGTTAGGCAGACTTTCATGCCGAAGGCTCGGAGCTCACAAAGTCAATCCTCAGCTTGTCACCCTTTTCTATAGGAGTCAGCAAATAGTTTGTGTCAAGGTCCATACAGCAAATATTTCATGTTTTTGCAATCCTTGGGGTCTCCATGGCAACTGCTCAACTTTGCTGTGGAAGTCCACAAGGAGCCTGGAAGGATACTACACACTGCTGTGTGCTTGTGTTCCAGTAAAATTTTATTGACAAAAATCAGGAAACTGGCTGAGTTTTGTCCCCTACCCTCCTGCTTTCTGACTGTTTAAAAAATTATATATATATTGCCTCCAGGGTTATCACTGGGGCTCAGTGCCTGCACTACAAACCCACTGCTCCTGGAGGCTGTTTTTTCCCTTTTGTTGCCCTTGTTGTTTTATCATTGTTATGGTTATTATTATCATTGTTATTGATGACATTGTTGTTGGATAGGACAGAGAGAAATGGAGAGAGGAGGAGGAGGAGAGAAAGACAGACACCTGCAGACCTGCTTCACCACTTGTGAAGTGACTCCCCTGCAGGTGGGGAGCCGGGGGCTCAAACTATTATATATTTTTAAGATTTGATTTTATGAGAAGAGAGAGAGAGAGAGTGCTCTGTTCAGCACTGTAGCAGTGCTGGGAATTGAACCTGGGTCTTCAGGTGTTCCAGGTCTATGATTATTCATAGATTTTTTTCTTTTTGGTAGTTAGGACTTCAATCTTCCAGTCTGAATTTTACTGAGAGACATCCAGCCACCAAAGCTTCTTCCCACAATGCCATGGTGCTCCCATATCATACCAGGGCTGTAAACCTGGCTGCTATGCCCTCCCAGGTGCACTGTCTTGCAAGTTCCTTGTTTGTTTGCTGTTTGGATAGTACAGAGAAGTGAAGAGGAGAGGGGAGGGAAAGAGAGAAGGAAAAGAGGAAGAGAGACACCTGCAATACTGCTTCTCCACTGCTGAAGCTTTCCCCTGCAGAGGCAGGGACTTGAACTTGGTTCCTTGTGCACTGTAACATGTTTGCATGCAATCAAGTGTGCCACCACCTGCCCCCTTTTTTAGTGGGGGAGGTTAATGGTTTACAGTAAGTACAGTTGTCGATACATGTGTAATATTTCTCAGTTTTCTGCAAAACACTCTTTTCCCCCAGCCTAGGTCCTCCTCCTCCTCCATCAGGCACTAGGACCTGAAAGTCCTCACCCTCCAGAGTCCTTTACTTTGGTGCAATTCACCAAACCCAGTCCAAGTTCTGCTTTGTGTTTCCCTTTTTGTTATTTTTTAACTTCTGTCCATGAGTGAGATTATCCCATATTCATCATTCTCTTCTGCCTTATCTCACTTCACAGGATTCCTTCAGGCTCCATCCAAGGTGGGAATGTCTGTGGGTTCAGCCCCTGTGGAGAGCAGTCTGGAGAACTCTCAGAAGGCTACAAGTGGACCTACCCTATGGCTATTTATTTATTTATGTAGCATTTGGCATTTCTACACCATAAAACCAGTCATGGATGGGTTAGGTTAAAATAGGAACAGTCATGGGTGTATTGCACCAGTGTGAAAGAGTCTGGGGTGGGGGGAGGTCCAGGTCCTGGAAAATGATGGCAGAGGAGGACCTTGTGGGGGTGGAATTGTTATGTGGAAAACTGAGAAATGTTACACATGTACAAACTACTGTATTTTACCTGTAAACCATTAATCCCCCCCCAATAAAGGGGGGGAAAGAATATTAATAGACATGGAACAGTCCATTTTAGATTTTTCAGGAGTGGCAGTCTCTCTCCAGAGTAAAGACTTTACATACATGTACATGAATACCAGTTCTTTGTTGATTGGTGTAATTTGTATGTAAGATCAATACAGTTTGAACCACGGGTCCAACTCCATTTTTGTTCTTGTCTGTCCATACAGATGACTTGTGTCCAGGTAATCTCACTGCAGGTCCCAGACTGGGTCTGACCCCCTGCATCTGTGCTGTCCCTCTCACCCAGGCTTCCTCCAAGGGGACCACAGAGAGAGAAAGGATGGTGCTTTGAACACAGCGAGAACATACACGTAAGTTACAGGGGCACAGGGCTGACTTAGCCTCCCATCCGAGGCCACACCCTTGCTGTTACCAAATCTCTTCAATGGCGTCTTCATATCCTGATATCATAGCACCTACATTGTGAGACTTCCCCAGCTTTCTTTTTCATTATTAGTGATTTAAAAAATTATAACGGGTACAATTCCATACTGTTGCTACCACCAGAGTTCTGTGTCCCCATTCCCTCCATTGGAAATTGCAGTAGTTCTCCCAAGGTCACAGATATGGGTTGACTATTACTTCTATAACTGTCTGTCTGTCTATCTGTCATCTATCTTTATATGTTTGCCCCATTTTTCTATGGCCCTGCCTTCTCTTCCTTTCTAAGTCACAACTACACCTGTTACTACTTCCAAATGTCCTTCCTTTTTCCCTTTTTTCTCCCTGGGTCCTGATGGAATTGGAGTACAGAGCCCTCTGGTCATCTTCCCCTAACATTGCTCCCTCTCTGGGTGTATGGATCAAAATTCTTTGTGGGGTGCAGAAGGTGGAAGGTCTGGCTTCTATAGTTTCTCCACTGGACATGCGTGTTGGCAGGTGGATCCATACACCCAGCCTGTCTATATCTCTCCCTAGTGGGGCAGGGGTCTAGGGAGGTGAGGTTCTGTGACACATTGGCTAGGTCATCTGCCTAACTTCTCCAGCTTTCTTAAAATTGATCACCATATTATTATTCTTATCATTATTACTATTTGTATTGTATTTGGGAATAGACTCAGGGCCTCACATAAGCACTAAAATACCAAGGAAAGGAATTCCAGGCCCAGTTTTTTTTTAGGTGTGTGTGTGTGTGTGTGTGTGTGTGTGTGTGTGTGTGTGTGTTTAGAGGGAGGTAGGAAGAGAATAGAGACTCAGAGAGGAGAAACCCCACTGCACTACTTCACTACCCCTGGAACTTCCCCAGTGCCATGGGTGGTGCTCTTCTGAGGTGCTGGGGCTCAGATCCAAGCCTTGTATGTGGAAATATGTGCTCTTCCTTGTAAGCTCTCTCCTGGCACCTGAAAGCCAACCATCCTCCAGCCAAGATCTTTCTCCCTCTTCCTGGCCAGTGAAGCTGACTTGCTTTCTTTGACATTTCCCAATAAACACTCTTAAATGTGAGGCAAATCAGCCTTCCTAAGATACTTCCCACTTTCAGGATGGTGCCCTGGACTGGAAAATTGATGGAGTCTGGTGACTCTTGGTCCTACTCTTTATTCCTTCACCTCAAAGTTACCAACCCCCTGGGAACCTGTCCGGGGCCTGCACCCACCTTTCTGAAGCCCATTGCTGTTCTTCATTTTTATTTTACTTTTTTTTAAAGTTTATTTATTATATATAGAGAGAAATAGAGAGCGGAGGGGGAGATACAGAGGGAGAGAGATGAGAGATATCTGTAGCCCTGCTTCACCACTCATGAAGCTTTCCCCCTACAGGTGGGGATCAGGGACTTAGATTCAGGTCTTTGTGAACTGTAATGTGTGTGCTTAACCAGGTGCACCACCACCTGGCCCCTATTTTTATTTGTTTGTTTATGTATTTATTTATTTTACCAGAGCACTGCTCAATTCTGGTTTATGGTGGTGCAGGGGATTGAACCTGGGACCTTAGAGCCTCAGGCACGAGACAGTCTATTTACATAACCATTATGTTATCTCACCAATCCTAAAATGGCTTTTTAAATTACTTTCTTGGTTTATTACATATGAGAGAGTTTCACACGATGCAGAGGAGGGAAAGAGAGAGAGAGAAGCCCGAGCACCACACCAGCCCACATGGCATCAGGAACCTTAGACGTGAGAGACGCTTTGCCAGTCTAGCCATCCTTCCCCAGCCCCAACCTGCTCATGTTTCCAGGCACAGAGACTGAGTTCCTGGGGGGACAGTTCAGGAGTGGTCTTGGGAGTGCATGAGCTCTCCCTACCCAAATGAAAACTCCCTCTGTTGCCAGGACAAGGAAGCCAGATTTTGTATTGCAAATTCCTCATTTTCATCTCCAACTCTAGGAGCTTCACTGGTCAAGGTGGGGCCAGGCAGGGAGGCTAGAGCTTGGCATCTGCTGGGTCGGGTGGCCCTGCCACGTGCTGCTGAGTAGCTTTGCTGTCTCTGCAGGTACCCACCCAGGAGCTGCTCCCCCAGCTCTCACAGGAATGAGTGAGCATGGCAGACCACAAGTGAGTACTGGGCCTGGGGCGAGTGGTGGGCCCCTCCTACAAGTAACATTCTCTTGCTTCCCTTTCCTTTCTTTTTTTATTAGTGATTTCATAATGATTAACAAGATTGAAAGATAACAGGTATGATTCCATACAGTCCCTACCACCAGAGTTTCATGTCCCATCCTCTCCGCTGGGGCTAGGTGCTGGCACTACAAATCCACTGCTCCTGGCAGCCATTTTTTTTCCCCATTTTATTGGATAGGACAGAGAAGTTGATAGGAAGAGAGATACCCCTGTAGATCTGCTTCACCATTTGTGAAGTGCCCCCCCCAGCAGGTGGGGAGGTGGGGGCTCAACTCAGATCTTTGTGCAGGTCCTTGCACATAGTACTATATGTGCTCTTCACCACATGTACCACTGCCTAGCTCCCAAGGTCTGGCTTCTATAATTGCTTCTCTGCTAGACATGGGCATTAGCAGGTGGATCCATACCCCCAGCCTGTTTCTGTCTTTCCCTAGTTGGGCAGGGCTCTGGGGAGATGAAGTTCCAAGACACAGTGGTGAGGGCCCAGGGGAAGTCAGGATGAAATCCTATTAGCATTTGCAACTTGGTGGCTGAAAGGTGGTAAGATAGAAAGCAGGACAAATTGCTTAGTAAACAGGAACCAAAAGGTAGGTATAGAGCAGATGAAACTAGGGGTTCTGGTGTTGGAAGAAGCTAGGAAGTCTATTTTAGGTGGGCTTCATTACTTTTCCTGAGTATGATAGAAACCCACTCAGCAGATGTGAGTATTCCACCCAAAGCCTGAGAAATGCCAGCCTTGAATAGCAGAAGCTTGAAAGGCAGGTCATCTGGGGTCTTCCTGTTCCTAGTTGAGCATCCTCTCAGGAATGCTGAACCCAAGGGGGTATCAGCAAAGCAGGCTGAGAGCTTATATGTGAAGGACAGGCTGGCTCTGGACTGACTTCTCTATGAAGTCTCAGGGCTCCTGGGTTCTCTTCAGATGGAGGCCAGCCTGGCTAACCTTTGTGGTGCTGGTCCTTCATAAAGAGTCCCGGAGTCGGGGCTGGGTTGTGACACACCTGGTTGAGTGCACATGTTACAATGTGCAAGGACCTGGGTTTGAGCCCCCAGGCCCTATCTAGGGTAAGCTTTGTTGGTGGTGACGCAGGGCTGCAGGTGTCCTGTCTCTCTCCCTTTCTATCTTATCATTCCCTATTGATTTCTCTCTGCTTCTATCCAAAATGTAAATAAATTAAATAGAATGGTAAAAATAAAAAACTTTATGGAGCTATAGTTCACACACTCAGCTACCTTATCCATTTGAATTTTGTTAAGTACTTTTAAATGTGTTCAGAGTTGTACAACCATTCCCTCAGTCAAATATATAGTGGTATGTTATATGAAACCACATAAGCCAGCATTTTATTTTATTTTGTTTTTTGCTTCCAGGGTTATTGCTAGGGCTCGGTGCTGGCACCATGAATCCACCACTCTTGATGGTCATTGTTCTTTCCTTTTTCCTTTCTATTTTTTTATTGATTCAATAATGATTGAAAAGACCATAGGATAAGAGGGGTTCAATTCCACATAATTCCCACCACCAGAGTTCTGTATCCCACCCCCGCCATTTGAAGCTTTTCTGTTCCTTATCCCTCTGGGAGTATGGACCAAAGATCTTTATGGGGAGCAGAAGGTGGAAGGTCTGGCTTCTGTAATTGCTTTTCTTCTAGACATGGGCATTGTCAGGTTGACCCAAACTCCCAGCCTATCTCTACCTTTCTCTATTTTCTTTTTTAATTTGATAGGGCAGAGATAAATTAAGAAGAGAGGGGGAGATAGAGGGAGAGAGACACCTGCAGACCTGCTTCACCACTCATGAAATGTCCCTCCCTGCAGGTGGGGAACAGGGGCTCAAACCCAGGTCCTTGCCCTTGGTAATACATATGCTTAACTAGATGTGCCACTGCCCAGCCCCCTTAGGATTTCATTTTCTCTATGTCCTTGCCAACACTTAGCCCTTTGATTATTAGCATCACATTGGGTGGGAGGTACTACCTCACTTGGGTTCTGATGGGCGTTCCCTTAATGATCAATGACCTTAAGGTTCCTTTCTTGCTGTTGCGTATATATGTTGAAGAGATATGACCGTCCAGGTCTCTTGCCCATTTTGAAAATGGGGTTCTTTCTCTTTTCACTGCTGAGTTATGTGTTATTTATTTTTAAATATTTCATCATTTTCATTTGAAGGAGATATAAAGAGAAAGACACACAGACCAGAGCCCTGCTCAGCTCTGACTGATGGTGTTGCTGAAGATTGAACCTGGGAACCTCAGAGCCTCAGGCAGGAGAGCCACTGTGCTGGCTCCCCAACCCTGTGGGTTGTCCTTAATTCCCTGAGATGTGTCTTTTACATGACTTTGCTTCTTGCCCCCACACCCTTCCTATTGAATAACTAACAAAAAGTAAGAAAAGGAAAAAAAAAAAAAAAAAGGAAATGAATGTTGCTGTTCTTACAAAGCTTTAATAAAGGAAGTTGAACTGGGAAGTTGACAGGATGTTGGGTTATTAGTAATTTCCCTTTTGTCTTGCTTGAGTTTTGGCCAGCAAGCAGGGCTTGTCTCCTGGGTGCTTGGTAGGGAAATGTTTCTTCCTTCCTTCTTTTCTTTCTTTCTTTCTTTTTTTTTTTTTTTATTGAGGGGGTTAATGCTTTACAGTGTAGTCACTGACATATGCATCCAATTTCATTATATAACTGCCCCCCCCCATAGTTTTCTTGCTATCCACCTTTTCCCTCCCTCCCCAGAGTCCTTGGCTTGGCTGCAATAAATATACATGTCTGGGCCATGTTTTCACTTTGTGCTCTCCCTCCCACCTCCCTACTTTATTAAGTCTTGCTAATAATATGTGAGCTCACTTGGTATTCATCCTTCTCCTTTTGGCTCATCTCACTCAATGTGATGTCCTTGAGATTCATCCAAGAGGCTGCAAAGGAGGCAACCTCATCATTTTTTAACAGCTGAAACGTTTCTACCTGCCTCGAATAGCCTTGGGCACCCTCTGGTTTTGATAGAGGAGGCAGCAGAGGTTCAGAGAGGTGGAGTCACCTACTCGAGGTCTCTCAATGAGCGCAACTCCAGCTGAGGTTAGGACAGAAGCCAAGCAGGTGCCTGTGCCCTCATACACTGTGTGTAGATGCTGCCATCATGCCACTACTCCTACTTACCTCCAAAGTCGTTTTTTTGGCTAAGAAAGCAAATACTTTCCTTCTAATGTGCTGCCATTAAAATATGTGCTGGGCAAAGCAGAATTGGAACTGGCTTGCTGTATTGCACTAAAGTAAAGGATTTGGGAGAACAGGACTGAGAGGTCCTGGTGCCTGATGGTGGAGGGGACCTAGGCTGGGGGGGGGAGTGTTCTGTAGAAAACTGAGAAATCTGACATATGTACCAACAACTGTATTTACTGTAAACCATCAATCCCCCCAATAATTGTTTTAAAAGAAAGCTTCCATAAACTAGATGAGTAATAGCAACATCATTTCAATAAAAATCCAAGCAAACATTAAGAGATAATACTACAATTTTAAGATAAAATGTATAACTTGCAGTGAAGATGAATAGACATGTATACCACTACAAACCCCAAAATTCAGACATATACTTAGGGTAAGAAATAGTTCATAAATATAAGGAGAAACTATAAGATCTTAAGCAAGAAGACAGTATAAATGTGTGCTACACTTAGCCAGTCAGTCAGCTAACATGCCTATTCAGCAGTGATTCTGGTAGAAATGGTGCTTCTTTTTAATAAGCTTGAGATTTTTCACACTTTTTATGTGCAATTCAAAAACAAACAATGTTCAAAATAAAACTGGTCATAAATTTAAAAAATAATGGGGGAGGGATTGGAGATACCAGCTGACCTGGTTGGTAGAGCCAGGCCTTGTAATGTGCTGGTCCTCAGTCTAGGCCCCCACACCACATGGGAGTTACCACAGCTTCAGGGGGAAGCTCCAGTGCTGTAGTCTCTCTTCTCTCTCTCTCTCTCCCCCCTCCCTTCTCTCATTCTTCTCTCTTTCTCCCCTTCTCTTCTATGTCTCTCTCTCCCTCTCCCCTTCTCTGTCTCTCTCAGATGAAAGCAGGCCATGGATATAGTGGAATCACACATGTATGAAGCCCCTGGAACTACCAAAAAAAAAAAAAAGACATTTGGCAGAGTTGCCTTGTTTATGGTTTTGACATGCACTAAGAAACAAAAGCTGGGGGGTGACACACACATTAAAGTGTTCAAGGACCTGGGTTCAAGTCCCCAGTCCCCACCTGCAAGAGGAAGCAGGTCTCCAAGTGTCTCTCTCTTTCTCCTGTTCCCTCTCAACTTTCTCTGTCTAAATAAATTGAAACACAATGTCCTGGGAAATGATTCATCTGGCAGAGCACTGGACTTGAGTGTCTGAGGTTCCTGACTCTTGCCTTTTCTGTTTTTTCTTGGAGCCAGACAGTGGTGCACCTAGTTAAGTGTACACATTATAGACTCAGGTTCAAGCCCCCACCCCCACCTGCAAGGGGAAAGTTTCATGGGAGGTGAAGCAGATCTGTTTCTCTGTATCACACTATCTTCCCTTCCCTTCTCAATTTCTCTCTATTCAATAAAAAAAAATACTAAAAAATAAAGATAAGTTTTTTAAACTTGAAATCTGATAGGACAGAGAGAAAGTGAGCAAGAAGGAGGATGAAAAGGGAGAGAGAGGCCTGCAGACCTGCTTCACCACATGTGAAGTTTCCCCCTGTAGGTGGGGGATCCAGGGCTTAAACCTGGATCGTTGCACAGGGTAATATGTGTGCCACTGTCCGGTCCCTTTGTTTTATTTTAATAAGAGGGAAAGGTACACACAAAGAAAGACCAGAGCCCTGCTCAACTGAGGATCGAACCTGGGACCTCTGAGCCTCAGACAGGAGAGTCTTGTACAGAACCACTGTGCTGCCTCCCCAGTCTGGCTCTTCCTCTTTGGTGACCTAGCATAGAAAGTGCTCAGCTCTGTGTGTGCCTACGTGTGGTGCTGGCTGACAGCCTGGGAGACTCTGGCCCCACCCAGCCTGCCCCGCCCTCCCAACCCCCTGCCTCCAGCTTGTCCCATCTCAGGAAAATGGAAAATGGGCTGGACTACAGCCCTTCATGCAAATGCCGTGCAGGTCATATCTGTGGGTCTGCGACAGGAAGCACCGTCTTTCTGCTCAGTGCCACCAGCATGACTTAGAGGCATCACCTAGTTCTTGCTGCTGCATGTAAGTCTCCCCTGGGGTCCCTGGTACACCCAATTCCCAGTTTTTGGCCAGTTTCTTCACCAGCCCCCTGTGGTTAGAACGTCTCTGCTGTGCTCACCTTCTTCATGGACCCCCATCCTCAGTTCTCTCTGTGCTGGGTGACTAGATTTCCCTGTGGAACCACAATGCTGGTGTGGGTGGGGTTGCCTTGGGAAGCCAAGAGGACAGAGCACCACTCCTCCGTCCCGGCATGTGCACATGCACCCAAAGGACTCTTTCTATAACTTTGGTTGTTACTGTGATCTTTTTATTTTTGGGGGAGGGATGTCAGAGAAAGTCAAGGAGAAACACACACACACATACACACACACACACACACTGGGTGGTGGCACACCTGGTAAAGCACATGTGTTACAATGCTTAAGGATCTAGGTTTGAGACCCAGGTCCCCACCTGCAGGGGAAAAGCTTTGCAAGTGGTGAAGCAGGGCCGCAGGTATCTATCTCTCTCCCTTTCTATCTCCCCTTCCTTCTCAATTTCTGGCTGTTTCTATCCAATAAATACAAATTAAAAAAATAAAAAACAGAAATTATTAAGAGAAAGGGAAAACACCCTAGCACCAAATTTTCATTCAGTGCAGCAAGGGCCAGGCTTGAGCCTTGGCCACATACATAGGAAATGCAACACACTACCCAGATGAGCCACCTAGCTGGGGATACCCCCCCAGCCTTTAAAAAAATTTTTTTATTATTATCTTATTGAATAGAGACAGCCAGAAATAAAGAGGGAAGGGGGGTGACAGAGAGGGAGAGAGAGAGAGAGACAGACAGACAGACCTGCAGCCCTGCTTCACCACTCGTGAAGCTTTCCCCTTGCAGGTGGGGACCAGGGGCTTGAACCTAGGTCCTTGCTCATTATAACATGTGCATTCAACCAGGTGCGCCACCGCCTGGCCCTTTTTATAAATCTTTAGCCTCTGATGGTTTTTGCAAGAAGGGAAAAATGTTGCTACCCCAATTTGTGAAAAATCTGAGCTCGTGGCAAGCTGTGGGAAGGGGTGCTCTCTATCTACCGAGCGGATTTATAAAGAGACCAGAGCTCTGAGCCCCTGCTAGTCTTGTCACTGCTTCAGAGCAAGGCCGTCCTGGAGAGCTACTCAGGCTGTTTGCAGAAAGTCATGGGATTATTACTTGCTTGGCCAGTGATTGTGTTCTGTTTATCAAGAGGCTCTTCACGAAGATGCTTCACACAGGAGGTCTGAGACAAAAGGCACAGACACACATGACCAGTGAGGTTCATTGTGGTGTGAGCAAGGTGATTCACATCTGCCCTTGGGCTTTAAGTAACAGTAATTACCATTACTAAATACACAACAAATGTGGGTAGGGGCTGGGTGGGAGCTCACCCTGTTGAGCACACACAAGCCATTTTTTTTAGCCTTTTTTATTTATTTTTTTTTTAGTGATTTTTATATTGATTTACAAAATTAAAACAGGGTATAATTCCACACTGACCCCACCACCAGAGTCCTATGTCCCCACTCTCTCCACTGGAAACTGTAGTGTTTCTCCCAAGGCCACAGATACAGGTTGACTATAATTTCTATAACTATATATATGTATATATATTACCCATTTTTTCCTATGGCCCTGCCTTCTCTTTCTGTCTAAGGCATACCTACACCTATTGCTACTTCTTTATGTCTTTCCTTTTTTTCCTCTTCTTTCTCTGGATCCTGATAGAATTGGGGTTCAGAGCCCTCTGGTCATCTTTCCCTAACATTTCTCCATCTCTGGGAGTATGAACCAAGATTCTTTATAGGGTGCAGAAGGTGAGAGTTCTGGCTTCTGTAATTGCTTCTCTGCTGGATGTGGATGTTGGCAGTTGGATCCACACCCCTAGCCTGTTTCTATCTTTCCCTAGTGGGGCAGGGCTCTGGGGAGGTGAGGTTCTAGGACATACTGGTGAGAGTGTCTATCCAACTTCTCCAGCTTTCTTAAAATCAACCACTGTATTTTATGAATACAGGCCCCAGTGTGTTTTATGAACACTAATCAAACCCAATCTTCTGAAACCCCTGCTAGTTAGGAACTCCTGACAGAGGCCAAGATAGTCAAACAGGTCTTTCAGACACTTTTCCTAGCAGGCAGGCTGGAACTATGATTGTGTTAAGCTCCTTTTGAGCCCCAAGTAATAGGTACTGACTTAGGATGTAATCGCTCCACTCTTTGAGAGCTGGACTCAGGTTAAGAATATATGTTAGGGAGTCGGGTGGTAGCGCAGTGGGTTAAGCACAGGTGGTGCAAAGCAGGACTCCCGTAAGAGTCCCGGTTTGAGCCCCCGGCTCCCCACCTGCAGGGGGAATCGCTTCACAAGAGGTGAAGCAGGTCTGCAAGTGTCTTTCTCTCCCCCTCTCTGTCCTATCAATAACAACAACAATAAAACAACAAGGGCAACAAAAGGGAAATAAATAAATAAATAAATAAAAAATTTTTTAAAAGAATATATAGTCTACTTAGATACTTGAGAACCTTTTTGAAATCATCAGGTCACAAGTTTTAAGGTAAATCATAATATAACTATGTCCATAAATAGAAATGGGATTCTCAGAGAGAATATTCTATTTAAAGAATACTTAAGTTCACGCACTCCATTTGCTCTGCCCTTTAAGTTTAGAATTTGTTTTGCCCCAGACTGTATCAGGGTTTTTTTTTCCCCCTTTAAATACCAGGCATGTAAGTATACTTGAAACGGAATCATTTTGCAAGCACTGTTTTAAAGGGAGCGTGTGTGTCAACCCCCCCCATCTACCGTCCCACTCCCCATCTTCTCCCAAAGAACAAAGTCAACATCGAGCATTGGTTGAAATATTGGCACAAGTGTTTGCTTAAAACCACCTCTCTGGGATGGAAAATGTCAAATGGTGGGACTTGTTTCTCAATCTCTCTTTTTTTTTTCTTTTCCCCTCAAGGAGGATGGTGTGGAAGGCTTGCACGCTGACAGCTCACCACAGCCCAGGTCTGTCCTTGGCCTTCTTTGGTGCATTTGCACGCACATTTAGATGACTTTTAAACACACCTCTGTCGGGGCCGGGTGGTGGTGCACCTGGTTGAGCACACATGTTACAATGTGCAAGGAACTGGGTTCAAGCCCCCAGTCCTCACCTGCAGGGGGAAAGCTTTGCTAGTGGTGAAGCAGGGCTGCAGGTGTCTGTTTCCCTCTCTCTCTCTCTCCCCCTTTTTGCTTGATTTCTGGTTGTCTCTATCCAATAAATAAAGATAAAAAAAAACACTTGGGGTAGGTGGTGGCACAGCAGGTTAAGCGCACATGGCGTGAAACACAAGGACCTGCGCAAAGGTCCAGGTTTGAGCTCCCAGCTCCCCACCTTCATAAGCCGTGAAACAGGTTTGCGTGAACCAGGTGTCTATCTTTCTCTCCCCCTCTGTCTTCCCATTTCTCTGTCCTATCCAATAAAAAGAAAGAAAGAAAAATGGCCACAGGAGCAGTGGATTCACAGTGCTGGCACCAAGCACCAGCAATAACCCTGGAGGCAAAAAATAAAACCTACTTCTGGGAACCTGAGGCACCCACCAACATTTCCTCTCCTTTCCTGCTGTGCAGGGAATCTTCCACGCCACCATCCCCTGGACCTGCTTCATCCACAGACAGCACTGTGATGTCTAGTGGTGAGTGGACTCGGGACAGATGGGAAGCCCTGCTTGGGGTTATCAGCATAAGCTGTTGGTCTGCTTGCGGGCTTGTCAAGCGTGTGCAAATGAAGAGCCTCTAGGCAAATGCTTCTTTTGCATAGTGTATTCTGGCCTTTGCTTTCTTCTGGCGGTGGGTAGATTCTGGATCCGACACAATGAACATGGCTTCTCATGGCCCTGGTGGTGAGTCACTCGGTGAGAATGAGGAGGATGCCAGACCCCCTTCCACAATGATGAAGCCCAAAAGTAAGTTTCATATGATTTTTAAAGTTCTTACAACAAAAAAAACTATAAATTACTTAAAATTCATTACCATGAACAAGGACGTGGGTTAAAGTCCCCTAAGTCCCCACCTGCAGGGGGTAGGGAAGCTTCATGAGCAGTGGAACAGTGTTGCAGGTGTCTCTCCTCTCTCCCTCTCTCTCTCTCTTGCCTTCTATCAATAAATATTTTTATTAAAATCTAAAAAAAAAAGACCAAAGGTAAGCTCATGGGTGGCTCAGGGAGACTTGTTCTAAACAGCAACTGGGGGTGGGTGGATGGTACGTGGTGGCGCACCGTGTTGAGTGCACATGTTAGCATGTACAGGGACCCAGGTTTGAGCCCCCACTCCTCACCTGCAGGGGGGACGTTTCATGAGCCATGAAGCAGGTCTGCAAGAGTCTCTCTCTCTCCCTCTCCCTCCCTCCCCCTTCCCTCTCAGTTTCTCTCTGTCCTTTGAAATAAAATAGAGAAAAGAAAGAAAGAAGGAAAGAAAGAGAAGGAAAGAAATAAATAAAGAGAAGGAAGGGAAGAAGGACAGCAGAAATGCCCCCTGAGAGCAGTGGATTCATAGTGCAGGCACTGAGCTCACCCAGTGACAACCTTGGCAGGAAAATAAGTGAAAAGTAAAACAACAGTTGAAGGATTTTGCAGATATTCATCATGTGGAGGTGGGAACCTGGACTCATATCTCAACAACTGTACTGTAGACCATTAATTCCCCCAAATAAAATGGGGAGGGAGACCTGCAGGTGTCTATCTTTCTCTCCCCCTCTCTGTCTTCCCCTCCTCTCTCCATTTCTCTCTGTCCTATCCAACAATGATGACAAGAATATCTACAACAATAAGACAACAAGGGCAACAAAAGGGAATAAATAAATAGAAAAAACTAAAAAGGAAAAGAAGAGGAAAAAAAAAAGAAAAGAAAAGAAAAGAAAAGAAAAGAAAAACACAGTCAGAAGAGAAAACACAAGTAGAACCTAAACTGGAGTTGTTGTACTGCACAAAAGTAAAAGACTCTGAGGTGGGTTTCGGGTGAGTACAGGTCCAAAAAGGGTGACAGAGGACCTAGTGGGGGTTGTATTGTTATGTGGAAAACTGAGAAATGTTATGCATGTACGGACTATTGTATTCACTGTCAACTGTAAAATATTAATATCCTAATAAAGAAATTTTAAAAAGTATGTAGCTGGACAGCTGAAAAAAAATGGGGGGGACAGCAGGCACACCTGTGATTTATTAGCCAGGGGGAGTGACAGCTCCCAATAGCTCAGGATTATTATTCTACCAAAGAACATTAAAGGCCCTTGGAACCCACAGGTTCCTCACCGAAGCACCACATGATGACACCAAAGAGAGCTCCCTAGATGGTGGGGCAATGCTGTTTTATCCCCTCTCTCTCTTTCCCTCTCTCTCTCTCTCTTTCTCCCCCTCCTCAGTCATTGGGCCTTGGTGCCTGTAGAATGGGCCATTCAATGGCAAGGACCCAGGTTCAACCCTCTACTCCCCACCTGCAGGATGGAAGCTTTATGAGCAGTGAAGCAGGTCTGCAAGTGTCTCTCTTCCTCTATCTCCCCCACCCCTCTCAATTTCTGTCCCTATCCAATAAATAAAATATTGTTAAAAAGAAAGAATTTGGATGATTGAGGACCTAGTGGGGATTGTATTGTTATATGGAAAACTGGGAGATGTTATGCATGTACAAACTATTGTATTTACTGTTGAATGTAAAACATTAGTTCCCAATAAAGAAATAAAAAAAAGAATTTGGTGGTGGTGGAGGGGTAGATAGCATAATGGTTATGCAAAGAGACACTCATGACTGAGGCTGCAAAGTCCCAGATTCAATTCTTCACACCAGCATAAGCCAGTGCTATGGTAAAAAAAAAGAGAGAGAGAGAGAAAGGAAGGAAGGAAGGAAGGAAGGAAGAAAAGAAAAAGGAAAGGAAGGAATAAATAAATTATAGATGAGTTAGCTTCCTTATGAGCCTCAGCTGGTCTGATTCCGAATGGAAGGACATGGTCTGGGTTCTAGGACATGGAACTTGTCTCTCTCGTTAAGGTCTCTGCCACTTGTTCACTCACTTTGCCAGCCTATTTCTCCTGCTTCCCTAACTGTCCGTGTGCTTCCTTTTCTCCACAGACAGCAGTCCAGTTCCCCAGAATACCACACTGGGAAGCTCTGTGAGTGAGGACAGAGCCAGGCTGAGTCAGGTGAGCAGACCTGCCCCTTTAAGGCTGGGGCATGCGCTTAGATCCATTCTGTCATCCTGGTCTTTCAAGCTATTGAATATGTAATAGGGCTTAAGCACTGCAAGACTTTAGAGATGAAGAGATTGAATCCAGAGCCTCCTTGGGACTTGTCCAAAGTGATACATCACTGGAGTTGGGATCCTTTGCCATCACACTGACTTTTCCTTCCTTACCCCTTTCTTCCCTTCCTCACTTCCTTCCATCATTCCTTCCTTCCTTCCTGTGTTCATTTGTCAGACATATATTGGAAGGAGAGAAACCAAAGCACAGCGATGCCTGCCTACCCTCAGAAAGGAGACAGTTTGGTTGGGGACAGAAGCCTAGAGCAGATGCCTCCCAGAAACTCAGAGGGTCAGAGCTGGGCAGTGACAGGTGGCAGAGTCTCTGCTTTGGGTCACCTGGACCCAGAGTCTTGCTTTAGTTCCTGCAGGTTCAGCTAGGGGAACAACAGTCAGGCGAGTCCTGAGTCTTTGCAAGCGCAGCTCTGAGAGCCTTGGCGCCCCCTCGTGGCATTTGTGGGTTATAGCAGAGTGGACTTGACAATGAAACCCTGTTATAACTTCACCTGCAGAATGAAGAGGATGTGACTATGGGGAAGGAGGGAAAGAAGAGAGAGATTGTGGGGTAAATGAGTTTTAGAGTAATGTGAGTCATCCTCTGTCTGTAAGATACTTGGCAGGGGGAGACAGCATAATGGTTCTGCAAAAAGACTGGTGCCTGAGATTCTAAAGTCCCCAGGTTCAATCCCCTGAACCACCATGAGCCAGGGCTAAGTGCTCTGGTAAAGGAAGAAAGAGAGAGGAAGAGAATGAGAGGAAGGAAGGAAGGGAGAAAATTTATCTGTAGTTGTGAAACCAAGTGGAGAAAAGAAATTTCTCCTTATGATCTGGGCTCTATCCAGGCTGGTCAAACAGTCAGACAGATAACAGATTCTTAGAAGTGAAATAAGGGAGTCTGGCGGTGGCGCAGTGGGTTAAGCGCACGTGGCGCAAAGCGCAGGGACCGGCGTAAAGATCCTGGTTCGAGCCCCCGGCTCCCCACCTGCAGGGGAGTCGCGTCGCTTAACGGGCGGTGAAGCAGGTCTGCAGGTGTCTATCTTTCTCTCCCCTCTCTCTCTGTCTTCCCCTCCTCTTTCCGTTTCTCTCTGTCCTATCCAACAACAAAGCAACGTCAACAATGGCAATGATAACCACAACGAGGCTGCAGCAACTAGGGCAACAAAAGGGGGGGAAAATGGCCTCCAGGAGCGGTGGATTCATGGTGCAGGCACCAAGCCCAGCAATAGCCCTGGAGGAAAAAAAAAAAAAAAAAAAAAGAAGTGAAATAAAAACCAACTTATGTGTGCATGTGGACTCTGCAAAGATGCAGGTTCAAAGGCCAGTGAGGGGAAATGGGATTTGTCCTTGGCTAAGAATGATAGGTAGGGCCTGAGGCTTCAAGTCCAGAGGATTGGACTCACATGACAAGGAGAGGGGACAAATGACAGAGGCAGAAGCCCTATGATCGACATGTTTGCCCTGCTTTATACGTCCTGTTCTCCAATAGAGATGGTATTTGGGTGGTCCAGGAGGTGGTGCAGTGGATAAAGCACTGGACTCTAAGGCATGAGGTCCTGAGTTCAGTCCATGGCAGCACATGTACCAGAGTGATGTCTGGTTCTTTCTCTCTCTCTCTCTCTCTCTCTCTCTCTCGCCTATCTTTCTCACTGATAAATAAAATCCTTTTAAAAAGAGAGAAATGGTAATTGGGTAATAACCTAAATTCTGGGTAGTTATGGCAGTGTAAAAACTTTCTCATGGGCCTGAAAGACATTTACCAATCTTGACATTATTACTATTTCTCTTAGCTTATTTTTCTTTTTTTGCCTCCAGGGTTATTGCTGGGGCTCAGTGCCTGCACCATGAATCCACTGCTCCTGGAGGCCATTTTTCCCATTTTGTTGCCCTTGTTGTTGTTATTGTTGCTGCTGTTGTTGGGTAGGAGAGAAGAGAAATCAAGAGAGGAGGGGAAGATAGAGAGGCGGGAGAGAAAGACAGACACCTGCAGACCTGCTTCACTGCTTATGAAGCGACCTCCCTGCAGGTGGGGAGCAGGGGGCTCAAAATGAGATCTTTACATCAGTCCTTGTGCTTTGCACCATGTGCGCTTAACCTGCTGCACTACTGCCAGACCCCCATTTCATTTTTTTTTTTTTTTACCATCAGGTTTCTTTTTCTGGGCCTCAGTGCCTGTACAACCCTACTGCTCTTGACTGCTTTTTTTTTTTTTTCTATTTCCTTTTACTTTCTTTTTTGATACAGAAATACTAGGCTGGGTGGGCAGTGGGATGGGGTGGGGGGAGACATCTGCAGCCCTGCTTCACCACTTGCAAAGATTTCTCTCTGCAGGTTTGAACTCTGGTCTTTGCACATTGTAACATGTGCACTCTCCCAGGCACACCACCACCTGGCTCTCAACCTTGGCTTTAAATAATCCACATCCTTGGGCCAGCCACAAGCTCCCCTGGTGGAGTACACACCTTACCATGGCCCTGGGTCCAAGTACCACATGGGCACACTATGGAACAACCTCCTTTGCTGCATGGATGTTTCTCCTTTATTTCTGGCTGTTCATTTTGCTAGTTGGCTTTGTTGACAGCTCTTCACATGATTTCTGCTTCTACTAGAAGCAGTGTGTGGCCTGCCTTGCCTAGGCTGGACACTTTACCCCCTCTTTAAAAACTTTTTATTAGTGATTTAATAATGATTAGCAAGATTGTAAGATAACAGGAGTACAATTCCACCATTCCCCCCACCAGAGTTCCGTGTCCCATCCCCTCCATTGGAGGCTTCCCTATTCTTTATCCCTCTAGGAGTGTGGACCAAAATTCTTTATGGGGTGCAGAAGGTGGGAGGTCTGGCTTCTGTAATCGCTTCTCTGCTGGACATGAGCATTGACAGGTCAATCCATACTCCCAGCCTGTTTCTATCTTTCGCTAGTGGGACAGGGCTCTGGGGAGCTGGGGTTCCAGGACACATTGGTGAGGTCATCTGCCAGGAAAGTCAAGTTGGCATCGTGGCAGCATCTGCAATTTAGTGGCTGAAAGGGAATAAGATATAAAGAGGAACAAATTGTTTAATAATCAGGAACCTAAAGGTAAGAATAGAACAGATGAAACTAAGGGTCTTCATGTTGGAAGAAGCTAGGAAGTATATTTTAAATATGTTCCATGACTTTAATAATTTTTGCCTGATCCTGATAGCTAACATGCAGGTGGACTAAAAGTATTGTCTGGGAAGATGTTGTCATAGAGTTGAGAATAAGACTAGAAAACTGGACTAGGGCAGAGAGTAGCTCCCAAACACGAGGAAAGTATATAAATACCATTAACTGTAAACCCCATCAATTTGATCCAGGGCCCATATCTATTCATATTCAGCACAGGAGCATGTGTGAGTCCCTGTCAGTCTCACAGTCCATTGTCACAGCTGGGAACATTCTAGGCTGCACTCATTTCAGTACCCGTTTTCCTCGAGTGGCAGAGTAGGTTGACCCAGCCTCCCTTCAGAGAGTGGGGCAGATGGACACCCCCCTTTAATGCCAGTCCTGTTCTGTCTCCTCTTGTGGGGTCCTGTGAATGCTCCAGAGTTCCCTCAGGGCAGGGTCAGCAGAGGACAGGAAGCAGGGGAATGGTTGACTCAGAAGGTTTTCCATTATGTGCTCAGCCATAAAAATCTCTTTACTGTTTTAGGAAGCCAAAGCAGAACTAGAAACAATAGTGGACCACAGGAAAGAATGTACCACCAGAGGTAAGGAATGTTCCCTGGTTCCCCATGGATTTTTTTTTTTTAAGTAACGAGACAGCACCTTCAAATTTTTCAGGGCTTGATTAAGTTGGCTGGGAGTATCCACTTTTTATTCCATTTGGTGTCTTTTGAAAAATGTCACCTTGTCACATGGCTTGTCCAGCCCTTCCCCCACTTACCTCATCTCTGTGTGGATGTAGCCATGGATAGAACTCAAGCTAGGAGGGGGAGGAGGTCACAGACCACAAAGACTGGGTCGGTCTCACAGGAGCTCTGACTTTGAAGAATTAGCCAGCTTCAAATTTCAGTTTCCTTCTTTGTGAAATAGAAATGATGCCGAAAGGAACACACACACACACACACACACACACACACACACACACACACACACACACACACTTGATAAGATACTATGTTGGCCAAGAATTCATGGGAGCAACTGTATAGGAAAGAAGTTTTACAGTCTTTAAAAAAAAAAAAAATGAGACCAGGCGGTTGTGCACCTGGTTAAGCTCACACATTACAGTGCACAAGGACCTGGGATCAAGCCCCTGGTCCCCACCTGCAAGGGGGAAAGCTTCACAAGTGGTGAAGTGGGGCTGCAGGTATCTCTCTCCCTCTCTATCTTTCTCCCTTCCCTCTCAATTTTTTTGTCTCTATCCAATAATAATAACAATAATAACCTGGGAAGCTTGATGGTCAACTTAAGTAGAGATGGAAGATTCTGTCTTTGTACATAGTGTGGTGCAGTGTATATAATTAGCAGTTTTCCAGGAGAATAAAAATAAAAAACAGGAGTATGTACAAAGGGGAGGGATGGGCAGGCACTACTGAAGGTCATGACTAGATGGCAGAGGAAGCATCACCGGGGACATGATTTTTATGATGTCTGAGGCCCTAGTGGGCTCCAGTGCCCAGCTCAGTCCAGCTACGGGCCTGAGTCCATCTCAGTACAGTTTCCATCTTGGTCCAGTGAAAACCAAAGGAATGGATCCAGCGGCATCTCCCTTGGAGGAGCTAGGTGTGACTATAGCCTCAGGCCAGTTGGATTCTGCCTTGCCAAGCCCAGACTCCACCCCTGTTCTATTCTAAAGAGGTACAGAGTTAAAAGGAAAAAAAGTTTGTAGGTATATAGAAAGTGATGACTAAGATCACTACTGTGCAGAGCTTGAGTTCTCCCAGACTCTGTGGGAAGAAGGTGGACTGTGCACCCCTTCCCAGAGCTGTTGACTGAAGATCACAGCACCGGCTGCAGGAGCTCAGCTGAGTGCAGGGCATGGATTCTGCATGGGATGCTCAGGACAGGACCTGGCAGTGACACTCTTGAAGGCTGACTACTCCTTAGACAGACAGTTGTATCACACCTGCCTTATGTGGGGCTGGCTTCAGTCTCTGACTTGCTCCTGGTGGTATAGTTCTAAGGGTCAAACTAGGGCAGAAACTTCATTTTTTGCTTTTCAATTCAAAAAATTTAATGGCATATAATTGCATTGCTATATATGATACATATATAATATTATATATATGTAATGGTATGTATAATTAAATTGTATATATATATTTTTATTTATATTTATTCCCTTTTGTTGCCCTTATTGTTTTATTGTTGTAGCTATTGTTGTTGTCATTGATGTTGTTGTTGTTGGATAGGACAGAGAGAAATGGAGAGAGGACAGGAAGACAGAGAGGAGGAGAGAAAGATAGACACCTGAAGACCTGCTTCACCGCCAGTGAAGCGACTCCCTTTGCAGGTGGGGAGCCAGGCTCGAACTGGGATCGTTACTCTGGTCCTTGTGTTTTGTGACACCTGCGCTTAACCCACTGAGCTATCGCCTGACTCCCAAATTGTATATATTTAAGTGGTATATAATTGGTATGTAATTAAATGGTGTATAGATGTGGGTTTTTTATTTTTTAATTTAATGATTTTTTAATAATGATTGACAAGACTGTGGGATAAGAGGGGTACAATTCCATATAATTCCCACCACCAGAGTGCCATATCCTCTCCCCTCCACTGGAAGATTCCTTATTCTTATTCTCTCTGGAAGTATGGACCAAAGATCTTTATGTTTGTTTTTTTCCCTTTTGTTGCCCTTGTTGTTGTAGCCTCATTGTGCTTATTATTGTTTTTTTAAATTTTATATTTATAAAAAGGAAATATTGACAAAACTGTAGGATAAGGGGTACAACTTTGCACAATTCCCACCACCAGACCTCCGAATCCCATCCCCTCCCCTGATAGCTTTCCTATTCTTTAACCCTCTGGGAGTATGGACCCAAGATCATTGTGGGATGCAGAAGGTTGAAGGTCTGACTTCTGTAATTGCTTCCCTGCTGGACATGGGCATTGACAGGTTGATCCATACTTCCAGCCTGTCTCTCTCTTTCTCTAGTGGGGAAGGGCTCTGGGGAAACGGAGCTCCAAGGCACATTGGTGGGGTTGTCTGTCCAGGGAAGTCTGGTCGCATTCTGCTAGCATCTGGGAACCTGATGGCTGAAAAGAGAGTTAACATACAAAGCCAAACAAATTGTTGAACAATCATGGACCTAAAGTCTGGAATAGTGCAGATGAAGTGTTGGGGGGTCCTCCATTTTGTAGATAGCTAGTAGGCATATTTTAGTTATATTTCAAAGGGCCTGTAGCTATACTAGTGTTTTTTTGTTTGTTTGTTTTTTGCCTGAGCCTGAAATCTGATATGCAGGTATCCAAGTTATTGTCTGGGGAGATGATGGTCATGGCTGGGAAAAGGATTAGAAAGCTAGATCAGGGAAGAGAGTAGCTCCCTAATGTGGGAAAGGGGTATAAATATTGTTGACTATAAACCCCATCGATTTGATGTGATCTGGAGCCCATAATTAGCTTAGGAACCTGTGTGACCTCTGCATCCCTCTATATCTGAGCTCACATTCTGTGGTCATGAGTAGGAACATTCCATGCTGCCCCAGTGTCAACCCATCTTCATCAGGTGTAGCATAGAGTATGTTGTCCATCCTCCCTTTGGAGGATAGAACATTCTCTACCATCGTTGATCGTGGTTATTATTGTTATTGTTGATGTCATTCATTGTTGGATAGGACAGAGAGAAATGGAGAGAGGAGAGGAAGACAGAGGGGGAGAGAAAGACAGACACCTGCAGACCTATTTCACCTCTTGTGAAGCGACTGCCCTGCAGGTGGGGAGCCGGGGGCTCGAACCAGGGTCTTTACATCAGTCCTTGTGCTTTGTGCCAGGTGCACTCAACCCACTGCACTAACACCTGACCCCCTATGGGGTGTTTTTTTCTTTTAAAAATTATTTATTTATTATTGGGTAGAGACAGAGAAAATGAAAGAGGAGGGAGAGATAGGGAGAGAGACAGAGAGACACCTGTAGTCCTGCTTCATCACTCATGAAGTTTTCCCCCTCCAGGTGAGGACCAACAGCTTAAACATGGGCCCTTGTGCACTGTAATTTGTGCGCTTAGCCAGGTTCACCACCAACCGGCCCCCTTCAGGGGTCTTCATAACTATTGCCTGTTTTCTCTGTGCCACTGTCAGGAGAAGCCCCGTTAATATCCTTGATGCCTTGAGCAGGCCATTGGGAGAGATGGTGGCCCCAGTGTTTACTCTGCTGTGATGCTTATGAGAAGTGTTGCTATCACCTCTGCAGCCACTTGGGACCTCTGAGGAGAGGAAAGCCACAGGGAGGTTGGCGATTAGCCAGGGAGTCACATCAGGCTGATGTTCCAGTGCAGAGAGGATAGCTGTGCCGTCCCTGGCCCAGGTATCACCAGGGCTCAGAGTATTCCCATGCAGGTGTGAGCCACTGATGTCTCTGTCTCTGTGGTCAAAGGAGCAGAGCTGCCAAACATCAGAATGATTAGATAGGGCTGGGAAGATAGTAAAATGGTTCTGCGAGAGACTTTTATTCCTGAGGCTCTGAGGCCCCAGGTTTGATCCCCAGTACCACCATCAGCCAGAGCTGAACAGAGCTCTGGTCTCTCTACCTTTAATTTAAAAATAATTAAAACATTTTAAAAGAATAATTAAATAAGGGCTGGGTGGTGACGCACCTGGTTGAGCGCACATGTTACAATTCACAAGGACTCAGTTTGAGGCCCTGGTCCCCACCTGCAGGGGAAAAGCTTTGCGAGTGGTGAAGCAGGGCTGCAGGTGTCTCTCTGTCTCTCTTTCTCTCTACTCTCTCAATTTTTGGCTATCTATAATAAAAATTTTAAAAATGGATAATTCTATATGATTTATTGGTATGACTATAATGACTAAAACACATTAACGTACATCCATTAAATATATGGTTCTACCAGTTGTTTTTTAAAAAATTATTTTGATGAACAAGGGAGATGCCAAAAGACACAGACTAGAATCCTGCTCAGCTCTGACTGGTGGTGCTGGGGATTCATTCAATCTGGGACTTCAGAGCCTCAGGCATTAAAGCCTTTTGCAGAACTATGGTGGCATGAGGGTCTTCAGAACCCACTCCACCCAAGTTTTGTTATCCTAAATCTTTTTTTTTTTTTAATTTCCACTAGGGTTATCTCTGAGGCTCAATGTCTACACAGTGAATCTACCACTCTCAGTGGCTGCCTTTCTCTCCTTCTCCTTCTTCTTCTCCTTTTTTTTTTTTTCTTTTTTGCCTCCAGGGTTATTGCTGGGGCTGGGTGCCTGCACTATGAATCCACTGCTCCTGGAGGCCAGTTTTTCCCTTTTGTTGCCCTTGCTTATCGTTATTGTTGTTCATATTGCTGTCATTATTGTTGGATAGGACAGAGAAATCGAGAGAGGAAGGGAAGACGGGGGGGGGAGAGAAAGACACCTGCAGACCTGAAGTGACTCCCCTGCAGGTGGGGAGCTGGGGGCTCAAACCAGGTTCCTTGCATCAGTTCTTGCGCTTTGCATCATGTGTGCTTAGCCCACTGCACTACCACCCAGCCCCTTTTTTCTTCTTCATTTGCTAGGACAAGGAGAAATTGAGAGGGAAGCAGGGGGGTAGGGAAAGAAGCTTTTCCCCTGCAGGTGGGGAGTGGGGGCTTGAACCCAGGTCCTTATGCATGAAAAATGCATGTGCTCAGCTGGGTGTGCCACCACCTGGCCCCTCCAAATTTCAAATCTACGCAAATGCATTAGTTAGTGTGTCAGCTGTGTAGACGAATGGCCTTTGCTCAGTGGTTAGAGAACAGTCATGCTGACTCTCGTGTGCCCTAACCCCTAAGCGTGGGAAAGCGACTAATACCTCACTGTCTTCAGCAGACACGGCTGTGCCCTCTCCTGCCTCCATTGTGAAGTCAGTAAACTTCAAACAAAGCGAAAAGTAAGTCCTTCCTCACATCCCTGTTTCTCCTCCTCCTCCTTCTCTTTCCCTCTTCTGCTTCTTCTTCCTTCCTTCTCCTCGTCCCTCTCTACCTCCTCCTTTTTTAAATTAAAAAATATATATCATCTATTTATTGAATAAAGACAGAAAGAAATGGAGAGAGAAGAGGGAGATAGACAGAGAGACCAGCAGCCCTGCTTCACCACTTAAAAGCTTCTCCTGCAGGTGGGGACAGGGGCTCAAACCAGGTCCTTGTGCATGGTAACATGTGCTCAACCAGGTGTGCCACCACCTGGCTGTCCTCCTCCCCCTCCTTCCTCCTCCTCTCCTCCTGCCTCTCATCCTGTTGAATCACATTGACATCTGTCTTCTGTCTCATTCTGCAGCACATCTGCTAATGAAAAGGAGGTGGAGGTGAGTTTGAACTCTTTGTCCCTTCAGGGATGTACAGGCGACTCACCTGTTGGTGGCTTCCTGCTCCTGCTCTGGTGTCTGGAGTCTGCTGGGGGCTATTGCTCACTGGGGCCTGTTGCTCTCTGGGGGCTGGTGCTCTTTAGGGGCTGGTGCTCACTGATGGCTGGTGCTCATTTGGGGATTTTTGTGTTTGCTCTGCTTGTGCATTTGGCCTTCTGGTGAGTCCTGGTGGCCTGTTTGCTTGGTCATGTGTTTTGGGGGAGGAGGAATCATGACCTCAGACAGGTATTTGACCACCTCTGGTCTTCTCTTCCCTTTCTGCTGTTCTGACAACAGGCCGAATTTCTCAGGTTGTCACTGGGGTTTAAGTGTGACTGGTTCACCTTGGAGAAGAGAGTGAGGCTGGAGGAGAGATCCCGCGACTTGGCGGAAGAGAACTTGAAGAAAGAAATCACTAACTGCCTAAAGCTAGTAGAGGTGAGAACCCTCGTGTCTGGGGACTGTTTGTGTGGTTCTGTGCCATAGAAACACAAGTAGGGGGAGGACGGACAGTGGTGCACCTGGTTAAGCACACATACTGCCTCGCACAAGGATCTGGGTTTGAGACCCCGGCTCTTCACCTGCAGGGCGGATACCTCACAAGCAGCAAAGCAGGCTTGCAGGTGTCTCTTTCTCCCTATTTCCTCCTCCTCTCTCGATTTCTCTCTATCCTCTCAAATAAAACACAAAATGAAAAAAAAAAATTGCTGCTAGGACGTGTGGATTCATAGTGCCAGCACTGAGCTCCAACAATAACCCTGGTAGCAATAAAATATAGATGTGTACATATACATCATCTATAAAGATTTATTTCCATGAAAGAGAGCTACGTACTAAGCTCTGGCTTACGGTGGTGCTGGGGATTGAACCTAGGACCTTAGGGGCCTCTGATGTGAGAGTCTGATGCACTACCACTGCTCTGTGTCCCCAGCCCTCCTTGGCCACACTATCAGTTACACTTCCAGGATCACCACTACATTGAATTCTGCGACCACAGCCACTACCAGCCACTAAGCCCCCGACTGACCCAACTGTGAATTATTATGAAGCAAAAAATTCAGGGTTAGGATGAAGAAAAAAAGGAAGGAATAAAGAGAGATAAAGAAAAAGAAAATGAAAACTAAAATAAAAGTCTTGTGAGGGAGAGTTGTGTGCATTACCTGCTTTCTCTAAGGATTTTTTTTTCAGACAGATCCCAGGCAGGAGGGTAGTCATGTGTGAACTGAGGCACAGGAGACGGTAACACATT
Organism: Erinaceus europaeus; assembly: GCF_950295315.1. Lineage (NCBI taxonomy): Eukaryota > Metazoa > Chordata > Mammalia > Eulipotyphla > Erinaceidae > Erinaceus > Erinaceus europaeus. Next base: position 62,412,189 of record NC_080168.1, read on the forward strand.
TAAGCTTCCAAGAAGGTCACTGAAAGTCTCCTATTTGAGCAATTAAAAAAGAGTGGTGGGTCGGCAAAATATCTCATCTGAACACTGCACCTGCTTTGTTCACATTCAGCCCACAGCACTGGAGGAAGCTTCGGTGCTGTGCTATCTTTCCCTCTCTCTGTCTCCATTTCTCTGTATGAAAAAAAAAAAATGCAGGCGAGGAGTGATGAAGCCCCAGTGATAATGAAGGAGGGAAGGGGATAAAGAAGAGACAGAATGGTGCCTGGCTTCAGTTTTACCCAAGTGATGAAAAAGTCTGATTCATAAACACTTGACTTTTTTAAAGGATTTATTTATTTACTCATGAGAAAGATAGGAGAGAAAGGACCAGACATCACTCTGGTACATGTGCTGCTGGGTATCGAACTCAGGACCTCATGGTTGAGAATCCAATACTTTATATTCACTGCACCACCTCCCGGACCACAAACACTTGACTTTGTAAAGTCACCATAAGTGTAGAGATGGGCCGATGTATGTATGTATATTATTGGATAAAGACAGAGGGAAATTGAGAGAGGAGGGGGAGATAGAGATACCTGCAGCCCTGCTTCACTTGTGAAGCTTCCTCCCTGCAGGTGGGGACCAGGGGCTTGTGATGTGTTAGGCTAGGTGCACCACTGCCAGGCCCCCATCCCCTCTCCCCTTTTATATTTTTTGGTCATTTGAAATCCACTGAGATTGCGCGTGTATCTTAGGCTTAATTTTTCCATTTCTGCACACTCTCACGCACACACTCACTCCAGTGAGCTAGTGATACAAATCACATTGAATTTGTGAATTTGAGTTGTCTAGGTATCTGTAAACATTCTTCTAGTCCATGAACACAGGATATCTTCACGTTGACTTGTGTCTATTTGATTTCATTTGAAATTCTGTCTTTCCAAGTATACCAGTCACTTTCCATCTTTGTGGAATTGCTAGGTATTTCACTCTCCTCTATGTTACAGTGAGTGCAACTGCTAATTTCCTTTTTGGATTTTTAAAAAATTATCTTTATTTATAGGATAGAGACAGCCAGAAATCAAGTGAGAAATAGGAGATAGCAAGACAGACACCTACAGCCCTGCTTCACCACTTGCAAGGCTTTCCCCCTGCAGGTGGGGACTGGGGGCTCAGACTTCCAGGATCATTAAGCATTGTAACATGTGCACTCAACCAGGTGTGCCACCCCCCACCAGCCCCCTTGTTTGAATTGTTTATTGATAGTACGTAGAAATGCAACATGTTTATTGACTTTGCTCAATGTGTACATTGGTTCTTGGTAACTGTGTGGCAGGTTAAGGCATATTTATGTCCTTTGCAGACATCTTTTTCTCTTTCTTATGTGGACTCCTTTTCTTTTCTCTGCCTGACTGTTTTTGCTAGGAGCTCCAGCACCAAGTTACAGAGATGTTTGAGGAAAGCTTGTAGTCTCTCACCAACAGCTGTGATGCTGTTATTGGCTGTAGGCGTCTCATGTGTGACCCTCACTGTGTCTAGCTAATTCCTTCTCTCAATAGCTTACTGAATTTTGTCAGGTCTGTATTCAATCTTGTTCTCGGCAGTACTGGGCTGTCTTTCCTTGTCTATATCTGAAATTAACCAAACATGTAAAAAGACTAGCCATAGATTTCCACTTGCTTCAGAGCCCAGTTCTGAAATGAAAAGGAAAGGAAAGGGGGCTGGACGGTGGTGCGCCTGGTTAAGCACACATAGTATGAAGCACAAAGATCTGAGTTTGAAACCCCAGCTCCCCATCTGCAGGAGAGGATGCTTCACAAGCAATGAAGCAGGTCTGCAGGTCCCTTTCTATCTCCTCCCTCCCTGTCCTTCTCAATTTGTCTCTGTCCCAGCCAATAAAATGGAAAAAGAAAATGGCCACCAGGAGCACTGGATTCATAGTGCTGGAACTGAGCCCTAGTGACAACCCGGGAGGAAAAAAAAAAAACCAAACCACAAAACAAGTGGGGGAAGAAGGCAGAATGGACTGGAAGGCCTTGCGAGGACTTGCACAGCTCCACCTGCCTAGAGTCAAGGTGTTCATGCGTCCATGTCATTTGCTGAGTCCCTGTGGCTGCTTCTTGGGCTGCACCAAGTCCGCTGTGCTTTCAGAGCTGCCACCAGCATCTTTTCAAAACGATCTTTTAATTAGTGATTTAATGATGACTGACAAGATTGTAAGATAACAGGGGTACGACTTTATACAGTTCCCTCCACCAGAGTTCCATGTCCCACCCCTTCCATTGGAAGCTTCCCTATTCTTTACCCCTCTGAGAGTATGGACCAAAATTCTTTATGGGGTGTAGAAAGTGGAAGCAGAAGGTGGAAGGTCTGGCTTCTGTGACTGCTTCAAAAAGGAAACACGAGGAGTCGGGCAGTAGCGCAGCAGGTTAAGAGCATGTGGCGCGAAGCCCAAGGACTGGCATAAGGATCCCTGTTCAAGCCCCCAGCTCCCCACCTACATGGGAGTCATTTCACAGGCAGTGAAGCAGGTCTTCAGGTATCTGTCTTTCTCTCCCCCTCTCTGTCTTCCCTTCCTCTGTCCATTTCTCTCTGTCCTATCCAGCAACAATTACATCAATAACAACAATAAAAAAAAAAACAAGGGCAACAAAAGGGAAAATGAATAAAAAAATAAAACAAAAAGGAAACACAAAGCAGAATTTGGACTTGGTTTGGAGTATTGCACCAAAGTAAAAGACTGGAAGGGAAGGGTAAGTTTTGAGGTCTACTGTATGTAGGAGGGTGGGGTTAGGGACACAGACCTTTGGAGATGGCAATGGTGCTAAACTATACACCAGCATCTCTAAGTCGGAATCGGGGCCGTTTCTGAGGGCCCTGGCTGGACTCTCTTTAATGCCCTGCTCTCTTCACAGTCTTTGATGCCACTCTGTGAGGAGGACAACCAGGCCCAGGAAACCCTCAGGAAGCTGGAGAAGAGCATTGCCTTCCTGAGTCAGTGCACAGCGCGTGTGGCCAGCAGAGCCGAGATGCTGGGAGCCATCAACCAAGTACGCACCGCCCCATCCCCTTAGCTGGTCAGGGAGACATGCCAAGGGGGTCGACTCTCCCAGAAACTGTGGGATATGGTTCTAGGAGGAAGATGCAGACAGGGAGAGAATGTGTGTGTGCGATTTGAGAATGGCTTACAGCATTAGGTTACAGGGGTAGAGTTGCACACTGTACCCTCCACCAAAGTGGTAGAGTGGATTGGATGGTGGCATCTCCAGTCAGGTACACGTTACCATTCACAAGGACCAGGGCTCAAGCCCCCAGACCCACCTTTGGGAGGGGGATGTTTCACAAACAGTGAAGCAGGGCTACAGGTGTCTCTCTCTTCCTCATTGCCCCCCCATTCCTCTCTGCTCTATCAAGACAAAATAAAAGAAAATAGAAAAACAAAACAGAGCAAAAAAAAAAAAAAAAAACACTGGCCCAACAGGAGCAGTGGATTCATCATATAGATACCAAGCTCCAGTGATAACCCTGGTGGTAACTAAAAAAAAAAAAAAATGCAGAGGGGCCAGGTTTGAGCTCCTGGTCCCCAACTACAGGGGGGAAAGCTTTGCAAGTGGTGAAGCAGGGTTTCAGGTGTCTCTAAATATAATAAAAATGCATAGGGACATAGAAACATGCAGAGAAAAATCAACTCAGAATAAGGATAGCCGTTATAAAAAAAGATTAAGATGGTTCTTTCTGGACACTCCCTGCCTTTTCAGTCCACAGGCAGCATAAATCTCTGTCTGGTCAACATAGGTTCAATCCTACTGTCACCAGAAGCCAGGGCTCAGCAGTGCTCAGGAAAAACAATGCTGTCAGATTTTTGTGTGTGTCATTTAGTCACAGAAGTAGAATTTATAATTTCCTTCATGGAGAAATCTAAGGAAACATTGTTTTAATCTGTGCCTACATGGGCTTGATAGTCTTGTAAGAAAAAGACACTTTATTGTGATGATTTTTTTTACATAAATGTTTTATTTTTTTAAATTTCTTTATTGGGGAATTAATGTTTTACATTCAACAGTAAATACAGTAGTTTGTACATGCATAACATTCCCCAGTTTCCCATATAACAATTCAACCCCCACGAGGTCCTCTGTCATCCTTCTTGGTATTGTGATGATTTTTATTAGGTCACTGATAGTGTATTGTTACTGTCCGAGTGATTTTTTTTTTTTTTTTTTTTTTTGCATCAGAGCCCTGCTCAGCTCTGACTTGCAGTGATGCCAGAGATCAAACCTGGGGTTTCTGAGTCTGCTGTGTGATCAGTCTGCTGTCTCCTCAGCTGGCCACAGTAGCCCCAGTTCATGTTCAAATCCTTACTAGAATGTCACATTTTATTTTGTGTTGAGTCATGTATGCCCAGTGGTAAGAAAAATGACAGGTTGTTCTGTAAGATTTATTATCTCACGTCCCATCTTCAGAGCAACGACTTGGACTATTCATAGAGACACAGAGAAGGGGGCTGGGCAGTGGTGCCCCTGGTTGAGCACGTCACCATGCACAAGGACCTCATTTGGTGCCCTCATTCCCCACCTGCAGGGGGGAAGCCTCACAAACGGTAGAACAGGTCTACAAGTGTTTGTCTCTCTCTCTCTCTCTCTTTCTGTATCCTCCTCCCCTCTCAATTTCTGTCTTGTCAAATAAAACAGAAACGAAACAACAACAAAAAAAAATGGCCTCTGGGACTGGGGATTTGTAGTGCTGGCACTGAACCCTACAAATAAGCCTGGTGGCAATAAAAAGAAAAAAGTTGAGAAGGGAGAAGGGGAAAGAGGAGGGGGAGACAGAGAAACACCTGCAGACCTGTATCCTGTGTGAGAAGCTTCGTGCCTGCAGGTGGGGAGTGGGGACTCCAGCCTGGGTCCTTGTCATGGTAACGTGGGCGCACTCAGGCGCATCACTGCCCGGCCCCCACCTTCCGCACCTTGCTTCTTGGGGCTGCTGGGCCTGTCCCACCAGTGTGCAAGGCAGCTAAGACAGGGAAGACCCAGAATCAAAGCAGAACTCCACCCCCTCCCCCTGCCTGCCAGCAGAGCAGAGAATCCCAGCAAAGCCATACTCCCCGTACCCCTTGCCCAAGCCACTCTTTCTGCTGCTTCCCCTGGCCTCCTGGGGACCCTGCCCAGGGTGCCCCACGGACACCTGCCCAGCCACCCCTAGTGTGCCTGTCAGAACCCGCCCCAGCTGACTCAGCCTTTCCACTGGGGTGTTTGCTTAACAGCTCAGGCTGAGCACACCCCAAAACGCCCTGCCCATGTTCACCCACCTGGAGCTCAACCCTTCCCCTCTTCTGAATCAATCAATTTCTATACAAACCCAATCCTCTCCCCCAACCCAAGTAAGAGCTCATTAAAGAACAGTCAACAATCCTTTTTAGATCAGTCCAGGGGCCGGGTGGTGGTGCATCTGGTTGAGTGCCATGTTACGATTCACAAGGACCCAGGTTCGAGCCCCCAGTTCCCACCTGCAAGGGGAAAGCTTTGCCAGTGGTCAGTGTTGCAGGTCCCTCCCCCTCTCTCTTCCCCTTCCCTCTAGATTTCTGGATAAATAACAAGCAGAAGTTCAGCCCAGGGGAGAGCTCAGGGCTAGAGCACAGGACTTGCATGGACAAGGGCTCAGGTTCCATTTAGAAAATAGAACGTTAATTAAAAAGTAAGCTGGATCATCTTTAAAAATAATCATTGGTAATTTACAATATTGTAACCGGGGTTTAGTTCCCTCCCACCCACCACCAAAGTTCTGTGTGCAGACCCTCCCAGGGATAACCACCAGAGTTCTCACAAAGTCTCAGACAGTTCATCTATTTTTCTAGTTTCTCTGTTTTCTGGATTCCACGTGAACAAAACCATCAGGCAGCCAGCCATTTACCTTTCTCCTCCCTTCACTGAACACTAGTACCTCCAGTGCCATCCACCTTGTCCTGAAGGATATAGTACTATTTTTTTCTTAATTACTGAGAAGCACTCCAGAGAACTGCCTTTTACATCAAAGCCCTCATGGCTTTTTTTTTTTTTTTTTTTTTTAGCACAAAAGCCCTTGGGATGGCCTGAGTTCTTCCCGAGTACCTTCTGCAGGGCAAGTGTCCATGTGCCCCCATTCTTACTCCCTCCCGCTCCTGTACAGCTGTCATCTCCAGTGACCTCTGACTCCTCTCCCCACCTCTAAGCCCCAACCCAGAGCTTCCTGCTCCTCTGTCCTCTCTCCACAGCACTAATCACCTTCTAACATTGTCTGCTCCCACTGGAACAGAAGCTCCAAGCAGTCAGGGATGTCTATATGGCTTAGTGTTTTTTTTTCTCCTTCTAAATATTTCATTTATTGAGCAGAGAGAAATCAAGAGGGTAGAGAGAGACAGGGAGAGATACAGACACCTGTAGGTGGGGACCAGGGGCTTGAACTTGGGTCCTTGTGTGTGGTTATAAGTGCTCTCAGCTAGGTGCATTACCGCCTGGCCCAGGCTTACTTCCTCTCTTTAAAGATTTTTTTTTTAATATTCAATTCTTTTTTTTTTTAATTATATTATTGGATAGTGACAGAGGAATTGAGGGGGGGAGAAAAAGGAGACAGAGATACCTGCAGCCCTGCTTCACCACTTACGAAGCTTTTCCCCTGCAGGTGGGGACCAGGGGCTTGAACCCAGGTCTTTGTGCACTTGACCAGGTATGCCACTGCCTGGCCCCCACATGCTGCTTCTTGTTTAAAGGATGAGATGCTTTGTTAACTCCTTGGGGTCTCAGTGTCTCTGTGGTTCCCTTTTTTCTGTCAGGCCTCGGTGCTGCAAGCCTCCCTCCCCCGGTGGCCAGGGGCTGTGCTGGGTGGGGGGAAGGCTCTTGCCTACCTGAGCTCAGAGGCTGAGTCACTGGTGTGTTGGGGGTGTCAAGTGTCCTCCCACTGAGCTCCCTCCACACTCTGGGGGTCCCTGCAGTGCCAGTGGTCTCCACACTCTCCTGGGATGTTAGGGACCCCCCCACCACCACACACACAGCTGCCTGCCTGAGGGGCAGAGCCTGGTCCAGTGTACAGAGTCAGCAGGAGGCATCCAGCTGCCCAGCCCTGACCTTCTGGGCTTCTTGTGGACAGCCATCCTGGGCTCTTCCATCAGAGCTGGCAGTGGGGCAGGGGAAGCCATGGTCGGCCAGAGGGAAGTGGGCTGAGTCCAGCAGCTCCTTTCTTTAAATTTTATTTATTATTGGATCAAGACAGGAGGAATTGAGGGAGGGTGACAGAGGGGAATAAGACACTTGCAGCACTGCTTCACTACTCCTGAAGCTTCCCCCCTGCAGGTGAGGACCAGGGGCTTGAACCTTGGTCCTTGCACACAATAACATGGGTGCTCAGCCAGGTGCGCCACTGCCTGACTCCTCAGGCTGCTTTCTTCTTTCACATCTCCACCTTCAACTCGAGCCACCGAAGGCTTCTGTGCCACTTTCTGGGCATGTTCAGGGCTCAGACTTCTTAGTGCCAAGCCATGAGCTGCTCCTGCTGTGGCAGAAGTGACCCCCCACACACACACACCCAGGCTTAAGACATTTGCCAGTGCAAGAACTTGCGGCCAACTTGTGAATATCCAAAGAGGAGGTTTCTGCTTCTTCCCCCAGTGTGGTGTGCCTCCCAGGAAGCTTCTTCAGGAAGGTATTTCACAGTTGGTGTCTGAGTCCAGTGAAAATCTGACTTCTCTTCTGGAGCTCTGAACAATTCTTCAGCCTTCCTAAAGACTGGCATCTGCACAGGCTCTAACTATTGTCAGATTCTGTGGTGATTCCATCAAAAAAGGAGGGGAATTTCCTCTTGAGCAAATTATCCGCCTCCAAAAAGTAAAACAAAACAAAAACAGACAAAACAAAGAATGGTGCACCTGTGTATGTATGATTATGTACCTCAGTGCTGCTGTCAGAAATTTCCAATAAATATTCGCCATTCACAAATCAAAAGAGAGATGGCTTCCACACCTGGCAATGAAATAGGAGGCCACTGAATAGGACAGAAATTTGCCCCGATGCCAGTTCTTTCCACAGACCCAGTTGTCATGGAAATGGACATAGCCAGTGCACAGTCCTGCCTAGCAGGTGGGCAGTCAGCTCTCTCCTTGCTGACACCCCCATCTCAGCTGTGAGCAGGTGGTTCCTGACCTTTGCTGCTGTCTAGTTCCCTCTCCCCTGAGCGTCTGAGGCCAGAAGACAGCATGGTGTCCCCACCCCCCTCCTCCTGGCTGGGACCAGAATCCGGTGGCTGCCACAGCCTGTCCTGCTCGGGCCGTGAAGCACAGATGGAGCTTATTCTGGGGGCGTGCAGGGGTGGGGTGCAGAACGGATGCCTGTGTTCCATCACCACCTCTGGCCGGGGCGGCAAGCCAGCCTTTCCCAGGGTTATCCTCTCCCTCTAGGAGAGCCGGGTGAGCAGGGCCGTGGAGGTGATGATCCAGCACGTGGAGAACCTGAAGCGCGTGTATGCCAAGGAGCACGCGGAGCTGGAGGAGCTCAAGCAGGTGCTGCTGCAGAACGAGAGGTCCTTCCGCCCACTGGGAGATGAAGGTGGGCGCCCCAGAGCATACTCCCCTCACGCTGCTCTTTGGGAGGAGACCCTTCTGGGAGGGTTTTATCCAAGAGCCCATTCTCGCTGGCTGGGAGGTAGGACCGCAGCGGGGCCTGGCCCCACAGTCAAGGATGCAGACATAAGATGTGTCTCCTGGTCCTGGGAGCCAGTGCTCGAGTTCACCCGCTCCAGACAGGGGGAGACCTGGCCCTCGAGGCCTCTCCTTGCACAGCAAGTCATATCTCACGTGAGCTTTTCATTCTTTATTGTATTTATTTTAATGAAGGGGTGGGAAAAGAGACTGAACCATTATGCTGTTTCCCCAGCCCCTGCTGTGACTTTGCAATCCTTGTGGAGGGAGATGAGTCAGGACAGTGAGCTTTACCATGAACTGAGGAGATATTATACTACTGATTTTAATACTGACTTGCAAAATTGTAAGATAATAGGAATATAATTCCACACTGTCCCCACCACCGGAGTTCTGTGTCCCTATTCCCCTCCACTGGAAACTGCAGTAGCTCTCCCTACATCACAGATATGGATTAAATTTATATCTATTTCTAAATATTTATACCCATTTATTTCCCTCTGGTCCCACCTTCTCTTCCTTTCTAACTCACACCTACACCTGTTACTACTTCTGAGTGTCTTTTTTTTTCCTTTTCTTTCTGATAAGGGAAACAGTACCCAGCTTCCTCTGGTGTTTTTTAAATTCAGGGGGATATTTTTCTACAATTGAAAATAAAAGTCACATATAGCTATAGGTGAATGTTATGAGGGAGAGACATTCAAACTATCCAAATAGGAGGCTGGAGTTTGAATCAGGAGCCTTCAGCATGCTCTACCAGCTGAGCTGTGTCCCAGGGAAAAGTCCAAGGTTGTCTGGAAATTGTTTTTGTTACTGTTGAAAGATCTGTTAATATGCAGTATCACCTCCAGCCCCTTCCTGAGCTCTTCTTTGCTTTTATTTTTTATTGCCATCAGGGTTATCACTGGGGCTTGGGTGCTGTAGGACAAATCCACTGCTCCTGATAGAAAAAGAATGAGAAAACTGACTAATTTGATATGACAAAATCTGCAAGTGAGGAGCAGGACCTCAAACTTGGGGCCTTGCGCAGGGTGATATGTGTGCTAAACCAGGTGTGCCACCGCTGGCCCCTGAGAATTTCTAAAGGCTGTTTGTTCCTTCCTCTGTACTACAAAGTCTTTGGTAGTCGCCTGGCCTGTTTTGGGGTAGTTTATCCAGCAGACATGCACCACGGTGTGCTTGGCACTCTGGAGGAGCCGGGGTCTCCCAGTGACTGGAAGCCCCCCTGGTAAAGAGGGTCACTGTTATTCATTCAGGTCAGTCGGACAGATAGGACACTGTGGTCTTCACTGAATTTCCCTGTGGAGAATCAAGACCCCATGTTCTTTACTTTTCAGATGACTGCCAGATAAAAAAACGCTCGGCCTCTCTCAACTCCAAGGTAAGCACTGATTCACTCAACACACGAGATGCTTTAGAACCTTGCTGGGGGCACACCCAGCTAAGTGCACTATGTGCAAGGACCTGGGTTCAAGCCCCCACTTCTCACCTGCAGGAGTCTCTTTTCTCTCTGACCTATCTAAAAATTGAAAAGGAAAAAATGGCCAAATTTCTCAGAATTGCTAGGAGTCTGTAAAATCTTTCCATTGAGGGGGCCAGGTGGCACACAGGGTTAAACACACACATTATCATATGGAAGGACCTGGGTTTGAATCCCTGTTCCCTACCTGCGGGGGGGGGGGGGGGAAGGGGGGAGCGTCCACCAGTGGTGAAGCAGGTCTGCAGGTGTCTTTCTTTCTCTCCCCACTTCTATGTTAAAATCTCAAATTCTCTGTGCTATCAGAACAATCTAGAAAGAAAAAATGGCCCTCAGGAGTGTGGATTCAGAGCTCTAGCACCGAGTCCCAGTCAAAACCCTGATGGCACTTAAAAAAACAACTTTTCATCCAAACCCTTTCAAAGTGGTAGAGCCAGGATTAGGCACTAGGTTTCTTAAAAGCAATGTCAACCAACCTAGGACATTAGGGATGACAATATAAGACAATCAACCACATTAAATTCATTTATTTAAACTGTTAGGCACCAGGTGATATTACATAACACTTGTGTGAAGTAAAATACCATTTATTTATTTATTTATTTATTCCCATTTGTTGCCCTTGTTGTTTTATTGTTGTAGTTACTGTTGTTGTTATTGATGTCATCATTGTTGGATAGGACAGAGAGAAATGGAGAGAAGAGGGGGAGATCGAGAGGGGAAGAGAAAGTTAGTCACCTGCAGATCTGCTTCACCGCCTGTGAAGCGACTCCCCTGCAGGTGGGGAGCCGGGGGCTCGAACCAGGATCCTTATGCCGGTCCTTGTGCTTTGCACCATGTGTGCTTAACCCATTGAGCTACTGCCCAACTCCCATAAAATACCATTTCTATCCTTAACTGTGTCAAGTGAAAAAAAGCAGCCATGGGGGGGGGGTTTAAAAGCTATAAAAATGGGGCTGGGTGGTGGCTCACCTGGTTGAGGGCATATGTTACAGTGTACAAGGACCTGAGTTTGAGTCCCCAGTCCCCACCTGCATGGGGAAAGCTTCATGAGTGGTAAAGCAGTGCTGCAGGTGTCTCTCTCTCTGTCTCCCCCCCCATCCTCTCAATTTCTGGCTGTCTCTATCCAATAAGCAAATAAAGATAAAAAAAATTTTAAAAGCTATAAAAATAGGCGTTTATTTATCTTGAGTTTGGGAAAGTCTGAGCATAAAAAGACAGAGCAGAGATGCATAGCCTTGGCCACATCTTCCAGGTACACTGAGCAGACACACCTGTGCTGAGGCCGCAGGATGCCAGGCCTCTCACAGCCCTTTACTGGCCAAAAAAAAAAAAATCACTCACCCGGCACCTGGGAAATGAGGATCAGGGAAGGCGATGTGGCTGTGCCTCACTCTTCTAGAACATGTCTGACTTGGCGTTGGTCCGGTGCATGCATTTTCTGAATGTCCATCCCCTCCGACCCCACAGCCATCTTCTCTGCGGAGAGTGACCATCGCCTCTCTGCCCAGGAACATCGGGAACGCAGGCATGGTGAGCACATCCCTAAGAGTATGGCCTGGTGCCGGGCTGGTTCCCTTTCAGGACAGAAATGGTTGTACTCACTGAGCATTTGTTCTTTCACTCCTGTGATGCCTGACCTCAAAGGTGGCTGGGGTGGACACCAGTGAGCGGTTCAGCCGCAGCTCAAGCAGCTGGTAAGTGGGAGTCCTGGGCCACGGGGTGACCTGCCATCTTGCAGTTGAGCAGAAAGTAGGTGATATTTGCTCTGTACACATACTGGCACACGCCCTGGGGTCTGAGGAGGGAAATGCTGCCCAGAGTACCAACTGGCAGGGCTTTCGGCCGCGGGGAGCAGTCTGATAAGGCTCAGGGGTGCCGGACCTGATGAGGGGCTGTGATCATCTCTCTTTAGGCGGATCTTGGGGTCAAAGAGCGAGCACCGTCCCTCCTTACAGCGGTTCATTAGCACCTATTCCTGGCCAGATGCGGAAGACGACAAACATGAGCTCAAGTGGGTGCAGCTTGGTGTTCTAGAGCCTCATGCGGGGCAGGGCGGGGCTAGGGAGGGTGCTTTCTCAGCTCTGCACTATTTAAGGGTCTGGGAGAAACCCAGGACTGTACTCTAGCATTGTCCTCTACTTCAGTCTTGAAATGATTTTTTTTCTCCTTCCTATTTGAGTGGACAGAAATTGAGAGAGGCCTACAGACCTGCTTCACCACTTGGGTGGAAGCTTCCCCCCTGCAGGTGGGGAGCAAAGCAACGAGCTTAGCACTAGACCCCCAAGATTAAAATTCTACTGTACATGTATCACCATTGTGACATGTGCATTATGGCATCAGGTGGACAAAAAGCCACATGACTCTCCCTAGAAAAGTTGTGGGGCAGGTGATGGTGTACCCAGTGCGACACGCGTTACCATGTGCAGAGACTCAGGTCCTGCCTTCCTGCTTCTCTCTCCGTCCTACTGAATAAAACAGAAAAATGGGAGTGGAGGAATCGCCATGCAGGCACTGAGCCCCAGCAACAACTTTGGTGGCAAAACAAACCAACCCACCCCACTTCTTTAAGAGGTAATGGGGCACTGAAAGCAGAGCCTCACCAGGTTGCTCCCCCTACTCCTTAGACATGAGTGAGCTCATGTCCACTCTGCACATGCTCCTGGCCTCCTGCTTCACGGGGGACAAAGGGCTCAGTTCTAAATGACAGAGCAGTAAGAGTTGGGACGTACCTGCAAAGTCTTGGTGAGACAACTGGGAGCCAGAGGTGAACTCTTTTCAGATTGGGAATTAAAAAAAACAATTAGGGGGCAGGATGGTGGCATACCCATTTGGTTGCATATGTTACCATGTGCAAGGACCCAGGTTCAAGTCCCCTCCCTCCATCTGCAGGAAAGAAGCTTCACGAGTGGTAAAGCAGGTCTGCAGTTGTCTTTTTCTCTCTCCACCTCCTCCTTTCTCTCAGTTTGTCTTATCCAACAAAATAGAAAAAATGGCCACCAGGAGTGGTGGAGTTGAAGTTCCAACACTGAGCCCCAGAGATAACCCTGCTGGCAATAATAAATCTTTCCTGATCTGGATTGAAAAGTTTCCTTCAAAAACTTACCATCTAGTCTGTGCAATATTTAAAATCAATTGAGGGGGCCAGGTGGTGGTTACTAATTGCAAAGACATGTAAGGATCTGGGTTCAAGCCCCTACTCTCCACCTGCAGGAGGACACTTCACAAGCAGTGAAGCAGGTTTCTGTCTAACTCCCAGTCCTCGCTCAATTTCCCTGTCCTGTTGAATAAAATGAAAAAGAAAACAAAAGGGGGAAAAATGCTACTAGGAGCAGTAGATTCATAGTGCTGGCACTGAGCCCCAGTGATAACCTGGGAGGCAAAAGAAAAAAAAAAATTCTGGTACTTTTACAAAGGAAAAAAAAAGGAGCTATTAAAAAACAACCCAAACTTAGTTTCTTTTGCTAATTATAAAGATATTATTGGATAAAGAAATTGAGAGGGGAGAGGGAGATAGAGATGGAGAGATACCTGCAGCCCTGCTTCATTCCTTATGAAGCTTTCCCCCTGCAGGTGGGGACCAGGGGATTGAACCCAAGTCCTTGTGCACTTAATGAGGTACACCACTGCCTGGCCCAAGCCTTGTTTTTTCTTTATTCTAGAAAGTTGGGATACTTTCCCCCCCCCTGCTAAGGAGTCACTTTTTAAACAAAGTTGCTTATAAGTACTATAAATTTTGTTGATGTGACTTACAAATGCATCCTCTCTTTCTAGAAAGGGGTGATAAATACTGCTACGCACCTTTAAATAGCCTCGTTACTTTCCAGAACTAAAGAACACTCAGAACCTCCTGGAGAAGAGATGGTGGAAAAGGCCCGGAAGCCGAGTCTTTCTGAGAAGAGGAATAACCCTTCAGAGTGGGATGCAGCTTCACTGTGAGTAGCTCCATTACTTCCTCTGCAAAGCCGCCGTGATGGCAGTCCCCTACATTGGCTGTCGTCAGCTGGCTGTAATAACCATCTTAGTAGGCGTTTCTTTCTTTTTTTTTTTTTGTATTTTTATTTGTAAAAAGGAAACACTGATAAAAACCATAGGATAAGAGCAGTACAGCTCCACACAATTCCCACCACCAGAACTCCATCCATATCCCACCCCCTCCCCTGATAGCTTTCCTATTCTTTATCCCTCTGGGAGTATGGACCCAAGGTCATTATGGGGTGCAGGAGGTGGAAGGTCTGGCTTCTGTAATTGCTTCCATTAGTAGGCATTTCTAAGGGCCATACTTCATGTATCACTATAGCTCTCTGCCTGAGTGAGCTCAGTACTTGTGAATTTGTGTGGAGTTAAGAATACCCAGCTTACATGATTTTCAGATTCCAGTCACTTTGGGACCAAGCAGTAGAACACACACATTACAGTGCACAAGAACCCAGGTTCAAGCCCCCATCTTCCTGGGGAAAAGCTTCAAGGGTGGTGAAGCAAGGCTGCATATATATATATATATATATATTTTTTTTTTTTTTAAGAATATATATATATTCTTAAAAATTTTTTGGGGAGCCAGGCAGTGGCACACCGAGTTAAGTGCACATAGTAGCCCAACCCACTCAAGGATCCTGGTTCAAACCCCTGGCTCCCCCAACAAGCCATGAAACAGGTATGCACATGTCTGTCTGTATCTTCCCCTCCCCTCTAAATTTCTGTCCTATATATATAAATCACATGAGCAGTGCACCAAGCCCCAGCAATAACCCTGGAGGCAAAAAAAAAAAAAATTATTAGACACCTGCAGCCCTGCTTCACCACGGGTGGAACTTCCCCCTGCAAGTGGGGACCAGGGCTTGAACCTGGGTCCTTAGGCATGGTAATGTGCGCTTAACCAGGTGCACCACAGCCTGGCCCCTGCAGGTGCTTAACAAAAAGAAAATGGCATGGCCAAGAGTGGTGGATTCATAGTGTTGCCTCTGAGACCTAGCAAAAATCCTGCTAGCCAAAAGGAAGAAAAATTCATATTCCTTCCATGTTGAGCCCACTTGGCAGAGAATGCATCTAAGCCATGATGTACTGTTCTGTGCTTTTGCCAGGGTTTATCCCTGGGCTCTGTGGCTGGAGCATAAATCCTCTACTTCCTGCAGCTATTTTTCTTTTTTTTTTTTCTTTTGCCTCTAAGGTTATGGCTCAGTGCCTGCACTATGAATCAACTGCTCCTGGAGGCCTTTTTTTCCATTTTGTTTGCCCTTGTTGGACTGGACGGGTAGAGAGACACCTATAGACCTGCTTAACCACCTGTGAAATGACCCCACTGCAGGGTTCAAGCCAAGAGCTCGAACTGGGATTCTTAAGTGGGTCCTTGCACTTCAGGACATGTGTGCCTAACCTGCTGAGCTACTGCCTGGCCCCCTCTTTCCTTTTTTTATATTTACTTTTCCCTTTTGTTGCACTTGTTTATTGTTGTTGTAGTTACAGAACAGAGAGAAATGGAGAGAGGAGGGGAGAGAAAGACAGACACCTGCAGACCAGCTTCACCGCCTGTGAAGCGACTCCCTTACAGGTGGGGAGCCGGAGGCTGGAACCATGATCCTTACGCTTCCGACTCCTGCCCCCCCCCCCCTTTTTCCTTTTCATTCAAGGACAGAGAAATTTAGAGGAGAGACATAGACACCTGCTTCACCACTTGTGAAGGTGGGGAGCAGGGGCTCAAACCCGGGTCCTTGTGCATGATCTGTGTGACAGTTTCCTCTGCAGAGATGCGCTATGGCTTTCCCCATACACCGTCAGTTTGTGGTGACAGCCGTGTTCTGAATCTCCTCCACAGCTGCAACCCCCTGGCTTCCTGGGCAGCCAACCTCAAGGCCTCTGTCAGGGGTGCCAACAAGGCCCTCTGGCTGCCTGTTGCCGCCCTGGTCTTCTTCGCAGCTCTCATGAGCTTCCTCACCGGCCACTGCTTCCAGAAGCCTGTGGATGCCACACCCGTGCGGGACGGGGGCCTCTGGCTGTCCCTGGAGCGCCTGCTGCGGCCGCTGGCCGGACTCCATGATGGCCCACCTGCGTGAGGGTGATAGGCTCTCACTTGGCAGGTGAAGAGGGACGTGGAGGAGGGATGGCCAACAGAGACTGTGGCCCTCTTTCTCTTGGGGCTACCTCCCTGACTCAGCGACCAGGCAGAAGATAGCCTGTGACCTTTTTGGAGAGATTGTGGTTTTTAAAGCATTTATAGAAATAAGAACGGTAATAGTAATATTAAAAAGTAGTGTCAGATACCGAATAATACCGAGCAGATCCTTTTAATAGCGCCCAAGTCCGTGCCTGGATGGAGAAACAGGTTTTTCCCTCTTTGTTGTCGTAGACTCCTCTGAAGCCCTGGGTTCTAGGAGTAGCTGAGCACCCTGGTGGACAGCAGCATGGTGCACACAGAGTCCACGAGGCGGGGGCTGCAGTGCTGGGCCTTGTCCAGGGCAGCAGGGGATGCAAATTCCTTCACCATGTGGTAGAGGGTAGAGTGGAACTCAGTGTTCTCCTTAAGGGCCTCCGAGAAGGTGTCACTGTGCTCATTGATCCTGAGCACCTGTGCTCGGTCGCCGCTGAACATGAGCAGAGACCAGTTGGACAGTTGGGTGGGCTCCACCTCCCTGGAGAGGTGTTCACGCACCTAGAGAGGAGGGAGGAGAATGGTGCTCAGGCAGGAGACGAGAAAAGGGATGGGGCGGGGGAATTGGAGTGGGGATGGTGCAGCACCTGGTAAAACACACGTGTAGCTACCATGTGGCAGGTCCTGAGTTCCAGCCCCCAGTCCCATGTAAGGGGGGAGAAGCTTCACAAGTGGTGAAACAGGGCTGCAGATGTCTCTTCCTCATCCCTTTCAATTTTTCTATATAATAAATCAAATGTTTCAATTTTTTTTTTTTTTTGTTAAAGGTGAGCAAATATCTTCATAAGAGGAGACAGGTGAGGCGACTGTATTCTGGGCACATGGGGCTAAGGGCAGGTCAAGGTGGTCCATGAGCTGTGTGTGTCATGGTATAGCTTATCCAGATGTGTCCATTCAGCAACAGTGAGTAGCTGTCATGTACTATCCTGGGTGCTGGGGACTGAGCAAAACCACCAATACCAGAGTCCTGTCCTAGAGGGGAGCTCCTATTCTAACAGACGACACACAGGAAGCCACTCATTTGGGCTGGTGGTGGTGCTGAGCACACACGTTACCATGAGCAAGGACCCGGGTTTGAGGCCCTGCTCCCTAGCTACAGGGAAGAAGCTTCACAAGGGGCGAAGCAGGTCTGTAGCTGTCTCTTTCCTGCTCCCCTCTCAATTTCTTTGTCCTATCAAATACAATAGAAAGGGAAAAAAATAGCCGTTGGGAGCAGTGGATTTGTTGTTCTGGCACCAAGCAATAACCCTGGTGGCAAAAAAAAAAAAAAAAAAAGTGGGGAGATAGCACAATGGTTATGCAAAAGACTCTCATGCCTGATGCTCAAATCCCAGGTTTAACACCCCACCATCATAAAGACAGAGCGGTGCAGTGCTCTGGTAAAAAGAAAAAAACAAATTGGAAGATACCTGTTTCTGCTGACACACCCACCAGCCTTCAGAACTGGAGATGCCAGCTGTACTGGTGCTGGTGGTCTGGAGCAAGTGGGTCAGGGTCACTTAAGGCTGCCACTGGCTCAGACCATGGGCCTGGAGGTGGTCACCTTCCGAATATGACACTTTAATTTTTGCCTCTAGGGTATTGCTGGGGCTCAGTACCAGTACTATGAACCCACTGCTCCTGGTGGCTTTTTCATTATTCTCTATTAGGACAGAAATTGAGAGGGGAGGGGATGAGAGGAAGAGAGAGACACCTGCGGCCCTGCTTTACTGCTTGAGGCATCCCCCCTGCAGGTGGGAAGCAGGGGCTCAAACCCAGATGCTTGTGCAGGTCTCTGCACTTCTTACTGTTGTTTTCGACGGGTTATGTTGTTTTCGCCGGGCTGGCTTCATGGGCGGGTAACAGACGACCCGGGACTCATGACTGGGTTGTACGCAGTATCTCTTTATTCATGCAGGACACAGCGCAATCTAAGCCAAGCTAAGCTAAACTCAAGTACCCTAAAACTCACAATGCTGTCTTTATATATACTTGCCAAGTAGGGTGGAAACAGGATGTGACATAGAGAGGGTGGAGAGAAAAGTGACTGGTGAAAATCAGAGTGTGACAAGGAGGGGGCAGAGCAGGCGAGAATCCTATCACTGAACCACCAATGCCCTGGAGGGAGGGTGGTGCTTGTTAACAGTGGTTATGTAAATAGAATGCAGTGGTTATGTAAATAGAATAGTGTTAAGCAGGGGGAATTTAAACCAAATAAAACAGAAGGGGTCTCATGCATACCAACATCTTACTATGTACGCTTACCCCCATTTGGAAGGCTAATCTAAGGAGAAGCCGTGCTCCACATGCATGTAGTTGCTGACTCCCCACCTTCCTGAGGTGAGCTGTCTGAAAGGGAGGGCAGGTGCATGTCCTACCTTGAAGACGACTCTGTGAGAGTCACACAGCAGATTCCACTTGCTCCAGCCATAGGCAAATGCAGAACTCAGCAGAGCCATCTGACGGTAGGCTTTCAGTTCAACGGAGGCAAACTGTCAACAGAAGCAGGCAGGGTTGGTCAGAGACACGAGTGGTGACCTGACAGGAGCCTCTGGTACTCTCATGGCACCTTGGGAGCTCTGCTTCCCGCTCTGCTCTCCCTCTCCCAGCGGGTGCTGGAGGTTCACTCGGGCCCCATCCCCTCCCTCATCAGCTTTGGATAGACTCCATTCCTTCCCTTTGTGTCTTTACCGCTTCCTCTACAGAGCTGAGTGCTACAAGCACAGCGAGCTTGGCCTTATTCACTCCTGTCTCAAGAGCATCTAAAACAGCGTCTGGACACCGAGGTCATACACCCCTTCCCGACAACTCAGCACACTGTTACCAACGGCACGGCTTCTCCTACATACCTGTGTGCATGTGCTATGTTTTATTTTGCCTCCAGGGTTATCATGGGGGCTGGGTACCAGCACTACAAATCCACTACTCCTGGTGACTTTTCTTTTCTTCTACTTTATTGGATAGGACAGAGAAATTGAGAGGGAATAGTGAGGGAGAGACACCTGCAGACCTGCATCACCACTCGTGAAGCTTTCCCCCTGCAGGTGGGCAATGGGGACTCAAACCTGAGTCTCCACATAGGATGATACACGCACTTAGCCTGATGTGCCACCACCCGACAATGCAAGTCAAGTTTTTAAGCTCTATTTTTGATAGAGAACAGGAACATAGGGAGAGAGAAAAAAACAGACCTGCGCTCTGGCTCTCTTTCACTGCCTCCAGCATTATCAGTGGGCCTTGGTACCAGCACTACAAATCCACTGCTCCCCGTGGTCACCATTTTTCCTCCCTATTTTATTAGATAGGACAGAATCAAATTGAGAGACGGGGGGAGATAGAGATAGATACCTGTAGCCCTGCTTCACTGCTCATGAAGCCTCCCTCCACAGGTGGGGACCGGGGGCTTGAACCCAGACCTTTGTGCCTGGCCCCCTGAACAATAATTTTTGAATGTTATTTGAACATCTACATTGCCATTTTTTCCCTGTCTGTCATAGTACAGTGCCCTCCTGCCTCAAACACCTTGTATGATTTTAAATTACTTTTACCTTCACTTGAGAAATGCCCACCCCCCACCCCAGGTTGCTGCAAGAAGCCAGGACTCAGTGTAGCACAGGGCACTTGTGTCACAGCCTTATGAACACCAAGAGCAAGGTAAAC
The DNA here is from genome assembly GCF_950295315.1 of Erinaceus europaeus. Taxonomy (NCBI): domain Eukaryota; kingdom Metazoa; phylum Chordata; class Mammalia; order Eulipotyphla; family Erinaceidae; genus Erinaceus; species Erinaceus europaeus. The sequence continues at coordinate 62,432,100 of NC_080168.1, forward strand.
ACGGGGACTTTGTGTACCGGGGGCCTGGTCTGCTTTTACCTGACTCACCTTTTCAGGAAAAATGCTCAGTCACTTACTGGCTTAGGAAATCTTACAGGGGCCAGGCGGTGGCACACTAAGTTGAGCGCACACATTATAGTATGTAAATACCTGGGTTCAAGCCCCTGGTTCCCAGCAGCTAGGGGAAAGGAAGCTTCATGAGTGTTGCAGGTCTCTCCTGTATTTCCCTGCTTCCTGCTCATTTTTTTCCCCTCTCTATCCAAAATAAGTGAAAGTTTAGAAAAACAAAAGCCATGACGCCTTACATGTTTTTGGTCCAAAGAACTGATGCTCTAGTCTAGGCAGAGAGGAAAGCCCATCCTCCACCAGTCTGAGAGAACCCTTGGCCCTGATTCCTTCCTTTGTTTTCATAAGAGCCCCACGGAAGCAAACATGAAGAGCCTGTGGTGGCCTTTGGGATATAGTGAGGGCTCCACGTTCCAAACACCCTGTGCGCCGGGGGCATACAGGGCCCCTCTTACCTTGTTGTTGATGATGACGTAGAAGTGAGAGTAGTTGGAAGGGAAGATGTTCAGGCCGGCTTCTTTCAAGGCAGTGATGAAAGAAATGTGAGTCATCCACTTCCCTTCGAGGAGTGAGACCCTCTCCTTGTTCCCCAGCTTCACAGCAGCCAGCATGAAGAGTTCTTCCTAGTTCCATGGGCAAAGAGGAGTGCATGTGCACAGGAGGAAGCCATCACTTTGGCCTCACCACTCTGGGCTGCAGGATGCTGGGCGGTGCTCCAGATCTGACCTGAAGCGGGCTCCAAAACCATCTGGGTCTCAAAGGACTGAACTGAAGAGACTCTCAGGCCTTGCATTTCAGGGTCAGGAGCTGAGGACACGCAAAGCAGCTGTTTGCTGAACAGCAGCATTGATGCTGCCTGCACACTCAACACCTAACAGCTCAGTCGCTAGCTACCAGGCTTGAGGTGCCAAGTGGTCATTTGAAACCGCTCATTTCAAACCTCGTTTTTTTAAAGGAAGACCCAATGACATTTTAATCATAGTGCCACTTTCCAAAGGAGTTTCAGAGCCCCACTGAGTGTATGCTACTTAAGTTCTTTTGGAGGGTCGGGCAGTGGCGCAACAGGTTCAGTGGACATGGCACAAAGCACAAGGACCAGAGTAAGGATCCTGGCTCCCCACCTGCAGGGGAGTCACTTCACAAGTGGTGAAGCAGGTCTGCAGGTGTCTATCTTTCTCCCCCCTCTCCATTTCTGTCCTATCCAATGACGATGGCAACAATAACTACAATAAAAAACAAGGGCAACAAAAGGGGGAAAAAAGTCTCCAGGAGCAGTGGATTTGTGGTGCAGGCACTGAGCCCCATCAATAACCCTGGAAGCAAAAAAATAGTTTTTAAAATTGCAAAGAGACAGCCAGAGATCAAGAGGGAAGGAGATGACAGAGATACCTTCAGAACTGCTTTACCACTTGCAAAGCTCTCCCCCTGCACATGGGGACCAGGGGCTTAAACTTGGGTCCTAGCACATTATAACATTGTGCTGGATGAAGAGCAGCACCACGAGAATGCCCTGCCTTTTTTTTTTAAATTAAAAGAAAATTAAATATTTTATTACTGGAGACAGAAATTGAGAGGGAAGCAGAAATGGAGGGAGGGAGACAGATACCTACAGCACTTTCACCACTCATGAAGCTTTCCTCCTGCAGGTGGGGACCAGAGGCTTGAACCTGGGTCCTTGCGCACTGGTTAAGGGTGCACTTAACCAGGTGCACCACCGCCTGGCCCCCCTGCCTTTCTTTGATCGCTACCAAGATTATCATTAGGGCTTGATGATTGCAAGGGACCATACCCTCCCCCACCTTTTTTTTCCTTATTTAATAGGACAGAAATTGAAAGGGGGAAGGTAGATAAAAAGACACACCTGCAGACCTGCTTCACCACTTGTGGGCTAAAGCCCAGGTCCTTGCGCATGGGAACACATGCACTCCACCAAGTCTGCAACGGCCCAGCCCCCTGCTGGCCTATTTTGATATCCCCTCCCTGAGACAGCTTGGGCTGTGTGCCCTATGAACCATGCATACACGGGCAGCTACCTTGATGTGTATCTGCATCTCAGCAAACACCGTGGTGACAGTCAGCAACACCTTGTCCTCATCCAGTGGCTGCAGCTCCCAGGACTGGTAGGGCATGTGGACGTGGGCATCCTGGATCAGGGTCACGGGGCCCAGGGTGTCCAGGCTAAAGGTGATGAGCTTCTGCTTCGAGGCGTAGACCACGTTGCTGATACCATCCGTTTTCCAGTGCTGATCTGGACAATGAACGGGAAGGTGGTGTCAGCCTCAGGGGCTCCCCAGCCTGCTCAGACAAGTGAGCACTGATTGTATGCACTCTTGCTCTCCCCAGGGCTCCCTGCTCTGGGAGGGCTGCTCTCTGTGTAGCTAGTTCAAGAGGACAGTTATGGGGCTGGGGAGATAGCATCATGGTTCTGCAAAAAAGACTCTCCTGCCTGAAGCTCCAAGGCCCCAGGTTCAATCCCCAGCACTACCATTAGCCAGAGATGAACAGGGCTCTGGGGAAAATATTGATATATATAGGCATACACACACACACACCCATTAAGTTTGAAGACAGTAACAGTTTTGCAAAAAATTCTCTGACTGAGGCTCTGAGATGCCAGGTTCAATACTTAGCACTTCCATGAGTCAGAATTGAGTAGCACTTGTTAAAAAAAAAGTGAACAAAATTTTAATTTGCTATCAGGGTTATGGCTAAGCGCCCCCCCCCCATTTTTATTAAATAGGACATAAGAGGGAGAGAGGAAAGAAAGATGGACACCTGCAGACTTGCTTTTTCCCCCTGCATGTGGGGAGTGGTGGGCTTGAACCCAGGTCCTTGCACATGGTAATTCGTGTGCTTAATCAGGTACATCATGTAGTCTGGCCTCCAAGACAGTTGTTTTTACCAACTTATCTAGCCCTGTTGCTGAGCACCACTGCTGAGTCTGAGTGAGAATATTGTTACTCCATGTTCCCACCTGTAGCCCTGGGCAGCCCCTACATTACTGTGTACTTGCTGTCTGTAGAGACCTGTCTCTGCTGGCTAGGAGAGGGCTGCAGTGGTGCATTTCCCTCTCCTGCTCCGGCTGAGGCTCTGAGGTCCCCTTCCAGAACCACACAAGAAGGAAAGATGTCTGGTCTCTAGGAGAAAAGATTTGCCTTTCCTGGACTTTGTATACCAATGCAATCATGTAACAGCTATGCTCTTACAGACAACTAAATAGAAGAAGCCCATTCAGAAATGATATGGGGGGGGCCTGGTTGAGCACATACATTGTAGTGTGCAAGGACCTGAGTTCAAGCCCCTGGTCCCCACTTGCAGAGGAAAGCTTCACAAGTGGTGAAGAAGGGCTGCAGGTGTCTATCTCTCCATCTCCCTCTTCCCTCTCAATTTCTCTCTGCCCATTAAATAATAAAATTTTAAAATTATTTTAAATAATACAATTTAAAAATTTTAAATGGGGAGTCGGGCTGTAGCACAGTGGGTTAAGCGCAGGTGGCGCTAAGCTCAAGGACGGGCGTCAGGATCCCGGTTCGAGCCCCCAGCTCCCCACCTGCAGGCAGGTCCCTTCACAGGCGGTGAAGCAGGTCTGTAGGTGTCTGTCTTTCTCTCCCCCTCTGTCTTCCCCTCCTTTCTCCATTTCTCTCTGTCCTATCCAACAACAACGACATCAGTAATAACTACAACAATAAAACAACAAGGGCAACAAAAGGGAATAAATAAATAAAATAAAATAAATTAAAAAAAATTTTAAATGATAAAATGGACTTTAAGAAAAATCTTAAGGGGGCCAGCTGGGTTAAGTGCACACAGTACTAAGCACAAGGACCCACACAAGGATCCCAGTTCGAGCCCCTGGCTCTCTATCCACAGGGGAAGAAGTTGTAAAGCAGGTCTGCAGGTGTCTCTCTCTCTCTCTCTCACTAAATTTCTATCCAATAAAAAAAAAAAATTCTCAAGACTTCAGTAAAGTGGCAGGCTACTAAATATAAAAGTCTTTTTTTGTGTGTGCCTCCAGGGTTTGGTGCCTGTACCACGAATTCTCTGCTTCTGGAGGCCATTTTCCCCATTTTTTTGCCCTTGTGTATTTTTGTTATAGCTGTCGCTGTTGGATAGGACAGAGAGAAATGGAGAGAGGAGGGGAAGACAGGGAGAGAGAAAGACAGACACACCTGTAGACCTGCTTCATCGCCTGTGAAGCGACCCCTGCCCCCTGCAGGTGGGGAGCCGGGGGCTCGAACCAGGATCCTTATGCTGGTCCTTGCACCGTGCACCATGTGCGCTTAACCCACTGCACTACTGCTCGGCCCCATTTTTGTTATTTTTATCAGAGCTTCACAGAGAAACAGCCACACAGAAGAAAAGACAACACAGGGCAGAAGCTTCTGGTGCAGTGGAGGCTGGGCCCTGAGTTGTGTGCAAGGTAGAGCAGGAGTTCATTTGGTGAGCCATCTTGCTGGCCCTACTGCATTTCTATACATGATTAACTAGGAGAGGGAAGGAAGGGGCAGAGGAAGTAAAGATTTAAAAATGCATCAAAAGAATGATTTGTGGAGGGCCATGTGGTGGTCCAACTCGTTGAAAACACAGATCATCATCCCCAAGGACCTGGGTTCAACCCCCATTCCCCACCTGTAGGGAAGAAAGCTTCCTAAGTGGTAAAGCAGTGTTGCAGGTGTCTCTCTTTCTCCCTACTCAATTTCTCCATCCTGACTAGTAAAAAGGAAACAAAGCCTACTGGGAATGGTGAATTCTTAGTGCCCACAATAATAACTCTGGTAGCAAAAAAAAAAAAGTTTTGTAAATAAGCAGAAGAATTGACATCTTAAAATACACAGAGAGCTAAAAAAAATATGGCTCAATATAGGTGGAGGGAGTGATGTAGGACAGGAAAGAGCCCAGGTCAACTATGTACGAATGCAGACAGACAGCTGTAGAAACAATGGTTCAGCCATGCAGTGGAGGGACTGGGCATTCAGAACCCTGGTGCCAGGAGCGGTGTGGAATTATACCCGTGACTTGTGATTTTGTAAATCAATATTAAATCACTAATAATAAAGGAAGGAGCCCAGGTCACTGTGTTGGAGCAAGGATGCTGGTGACCCTGTGGAAAGGGTCAGACTCAAGACAGCGGATGGAGGAGGTATCCCAGTTGGCGGCGTGGAGCCGTGAGTGGATCCCCAGTGGTGCAGATGGGGAAAGGGGGGGGGTCCCCACCACCAGGGAGGCCCCTGGGGAGCTGTCCCCTCACAGCACACACAGTCCCTGTGTCCCCAGCTCATGCAGGGTGACTCACCTTGTCCAGCTCCATAGGAATGACTCAAGGGGTAAGTACTTAGGGGCCCTACTATAAAGGAAAGGAATCCTGGGGGCCGGGAGAACACACACTTCCCTTTGTTTTGTCATCACGCTTGAGGACTTGGGTCTGAGCCCCCAGCCACCACAAGGGAACAGCACACAAAGGGGAAGCTTCATAAGTGCTGAAGCAGGGCTGCAGTGGTGTCTCTCCTCCCCCTGCTCCTCTCTCTGCCCTTGCCTGTCTTTTACCTGTCAGTCTGCCAGGAGTGGTGGAATTATATAGACATGAATTCCCAGTTAATCACTGGCAGGGGAGAAGACGAGAGGAAAGCTAAAACCTGTAAAGCAACCTTTCAGGAGAAATGGTTCATCTTTACTTAGTGCAGTGAGAGTTTTGAGAACACAAACAGGCCTGGGCCAGGACAGCTGGTGGCTGAGTCCGTCCACCAGTGTGAGGAGCGCTGTCTGGGCAGACACCTGCCTTCCAGGTACCGAGTCCCTACACTTCCCGCTCCACAGCTCTGTACCGAGTCCCTACACTTCCCTCACCAATAAATCAATGAAGACAAAATCATTCTTGTTAAAAACAAAGCTGAACATGGGGCCAGGCAGCGCACCTGGTTAAGTGCACACACTACAGCATACAAGGACCCAGGTTCAAGCCCCTGGTCCCTACTTGCAGGGGGAAAGCTTAGCAAGTGGTGAAATAGAGTTACAGGTGTCTGTCTCTCTCCCTGTCAACCCCTCCCCTCTCAATTTCTGTCTCTATCCAATAATAAAAAATTTTAGAAATGCTGAGCACTTTTTTTTAAACCTAGGAATCTTTTAAGTGTTATGTGTGCATCCACTCACAAGTTCAGCCAGCCTGTCCACAGTTACAAGTGCACCAGAAGCTCTGTTCTGTGAATACTTCTGACTCTGACATTAATCCTTTAAAAAATATTTGAGATAGAATTAACATGCACCAGAGCATCAACTCTGGCATGTGATGCTGGGGACTGAACTCAGGACCTCATGTTTGGTTAGTCCAGTGCTCTAGCCACTGCACCACCTCCTGGGCCACATGATATTGACACTGAAGCTGGTCTCCCACAGCTCAACACTCAAGCTTTCAGCCCCCAACCCCCAGGCCAAAGTCTCACCATTTATATATCAAGAATCAAAATGCAGTCACCTCCATCTGAGTTGTTTGTGGTTACTTTAGGAGAGAAGAGAGGTTTTTCCTTTGCTACATTAGCTTCCTATTTTCATTTTTCTTTTCCTCTAGAGCACTGATCAGGGGGATTGAACTTGTGACTTTGGACCTCAGGCATGGGGGCCTTTTTGCACAAGTATTATGCCATCTGCTCCCCGCCATTAATTTTCAAAAGCATGAAGCACTAACTGCAAAGCAGCTGTGCAAGTCCCAGAGCAGATTTATGCAGTTGAGCAACTAAGCCGTAAGGTCCGATCTGTGTCTGTGCCCCAACCCTGTTTGTTTCCAAGATCCAAGAAGGTGGGACCGACCATCAGCACAGGAGCCTGCAGGACCCGGGGCTTGGCCTCCATACTCACTACCTGATAGGGCTCTTGTCATGAGGCCTCTGGACCAGAGACATGGCTGTACCTTCAGCGTCCCACCTTGCAACCATCGGGTCCTCGAAGAAGATGACGTTCTGGTGGACCTTGAGCGTGACCTCGATGGGTGGGAAGTTGTTCTCTGCGTCGTTGCTGTCCTCCATGGTGTCCGGGGGGTACGAATGTTTCTGCAGTCCTTCCTTGAGGATCTTTTTAAAAATGGCACCCAGTGAGTTACATGCTGGCCGGTGACAGCTAGAGATGCAAGCAGTACTGGGTAGGTTTGTTATTTCAGCAAGTACTGTAGCTGACTAAACATTAGCAAATGTCACAACATTTACAAACACCACAAAGAGGCAGCATAGTGGTTCTGCAGAAAACTCTCCTGCCTGAGGTCCTGAGGTCCCAGGTTCAGTCCCCAGCACCACCACCATCAGCCAGAGCTGAGCATGGCTCTGGCCTCCCTCTGTCTCTGGTCTGTCGTAACCCCCTCTCATTAAAGTAAATATAAATGAAATAAAGCAGGGAGTCGGGTGGTAGCACAGTGTGTTAAGCGTACGTGGCATGAAGCGCAAGGACTGGCATAAGGATCCCGGTTCGAGCCCCCAGCTCCCCACCTACAGGGGAGTTGCTTCACAAGTGGTGAAGCTGGTCTGCAGGTGTCTATTTTACTCTCCCTGTCTTCCCCTCCTCTCTCTATTTCTCTCTGTCCTATCCAACAATGATGACATCAACAACAACAGCTATAATAACTACAGCAACAATAAAAATGGACAATAAAAGGGAAAATAAATAAAAAATATTAAAAAAATGAAATAAAGCACTCAAGTAGAATGTAATTCTTGACTCCTCTTATAGACCACGTTCTGTGCTGGAACTTATTCTTTCATTTCTCCAAGCAATCCTACAAAGCACGTATTCAAATTGCTTAAAAAATGAAGCAATTTGCCAAGAATTACAAACTGACTCCAGAGACACCAGAGCTCCAGGACAGATGAGCAGGGATCCAAGTCCTCCATCCTAACACCTGTGGTTAGGGCACACAGATACAGAGACCACCCTGGAAGCAGGGGGCAAGTGAATGGAGGAAAAGCCCTTTGAAAACCATCTGGCTGTCTGCCTTAGTCCCACACTCTGCTGGGGGTGGAGGGCAGCACATGAAGCTGTCAGACTTCCCTGATACACAGTCTAGATGCAGCACGGAGGAGCCCAGGAAGGGAGAAAACCAAAGATGGCAGAGAAGAGGGGGGGCTGCGTGAACCCCAGTGCTGGTCTGGCCTGCCTCCTCCCCCTTCTCTCTCATGTGAAACTTGCTCCTGTGTAACAAACAGAAATAAACAGTTCTTAGACTTAGCTCACCAGGTAGCAGTAGGCCTCTCACTGCATGTGGCTCACACTCAAATCCCAGTACTACATGATGGGGAGCATGGCACCAGGGGAAGCCCTGCTGCTGTAGTGTCTCTCCCTCTCTGGATCAAACAGCCATCCAAGTGTGGAGAGACTGTGCATGTACAAGGTGCCAGCTCAGGCAAAAAAGGGCAGGACACGAGATTCCAGAGAAGGGACTTGAGAGGGGAGGAAGGCCTCTGTCTTCGGGAGAGGAGTGGCACCTCCAGTGGACAGTGCGGACTGGTGGTGGCTTCTGAGCCTAGACTCCTGGGACACTGGGTTGGGGGGGGCACGGTGCTGAAGGATCAGGGGCCACAAGGAGAGAACGTCCTCAGGCTGCTGACATGCGGCAAAGACCCTCTGTGGGCAGGGCCGGGGGAAAGGGGCAGAGGGAGCAGAGAGACACACACAGGAGAGCCAAGTTGGTGCACACATTACCAGGAGCATGGACCCAGGTTTGAGCCCCTGATCCCCACCTGCAGGAGGGGGCACTTCACAAGCAGTGAAGCAGGGCTGCAAGTATCTTTTTCCCTTTTGTTGCCCTTGTTTTTTATTGTTGTTATTGATATCATTGTTAGGACAGAGAGAAGTGGAGAGAGGAGGGGAAGACAGAGAGGGGGAGAGAAAGACAGACACCTGCAAACCTGCTTCACCACCTGTGAAGCGATTCCCCTGCAGGTAGGGAGCTGGGTGGGGGCTTGAACCGGGATCCTTACGCCGGTCCTTGCGCTTTTCGCCACGTGCACTTAACTCACTGCACTACTGCCCGACTCCCGTGCCTCTTTTTTAAAAAATCTTTTTACTTATTAGACGTCTAGACAAAAATTGAGAGGGGAAGAGGAGATAGAGAGCTTGTGAAGCTGTTCACACCACTTGTGAAGCTTTCTCCCTGCAGGTGAGTGTTGTCTCTCCCTCTCTACCTCCCCCTTCTCTCAAACAGAACAGAAAGCAAATAGGCCTCTGGGAGTGGTGGGTTTGTAGCACCAGCCCCCAACCCCAGCGAGGACCTTGGCAGCAATAAAATGCTGAACCACTGACTGGAAAGCATGTACATACTTGCACCATGACCCATCCCCTAATGGGCCTGCACTGCGGGGGCAGCTCCAGGATGTCCAGGTGGTAAATTCCACCCAGAGGCATGAACTGGCACAGGTCCACCTCGTTGTCCTCGAAGAGCATTGGCTTCTCCAGAACATTCTCCAGCAGTAGCAGCTGCGCTGAAACCAAGCGGGCCAGTCAGCCTCCACACAGAGTGGTATGTGTGTGTGTGTGTGTGGGTGGGGGGTGTGTACATGGGTGTACACTTGCTGGGGCAGGAAGTGAGGGCACCCCGGGTCCCGGGCCCAGTCCAGAAAGCGGTCACTGCTGGCTGGTTCAGGCTTTTCATCAGCACTCAACCCAGAGCTGCTCACAGAGGGGCCAGGAGAGCATCTGGGGAGGCACAGGGCTGTGTGGATGATGAGCTCTCTACTACTGAAATGAAAACTAAGAATCCTACGGCCCAGGAGGCAGGGCAGTGGGCAGAGCACAGGATTCAATTGCCACCACCACACCTCTCCTTCCTGGTTAGTGAACACATGAATCTTTAGGAGAAATTCACTGTTGGGAGTGGGGGAATAGCCTACCATGTGTGAGGACCTGGGAGCACAGCTTCACAGTGGAGCAGTGCTGTGGTGTCTCCCCCTGCACCCCATATCCTCTATCTGGACATAGACCCCTAAAGAGTCCGCCAGGAGAGGTGTAGTCACCCAGGGGGTAGAAAGCCCCAACAGAACACTGGTGGAGATAGAAGCACTGACAAGCTGAATTGCAGGGGACAAAGAGGCGAAGACCCCCGTGATGCCCTCGGATGAGCAGGAAGAAAGAAAGCACAGGTCTGTCAGTGTGAGCCCTCACTTTTGTCCAAAGACAAGATGGAAGGGGGGCTTTACAGAGGGGATAGAGGGGGGTCTCAGCTGTGCTAGGAGTCCAGCTCTGCCCCTGCAGGTGGGGAGAGAGGGAGGGAGGAAGCACCTGGCAGGCTGGCATCCTGCTTTAGCAGGGCAGGGGCTCCGTGGACATCTTTCTCAGTGGCTTCCCTTCCTCAGGTTTACATGGAGGGACGACACTTGATGCTCGCTCCCCTACTCAGGAGCCCCCACTATCTGCAACTTCCAATGTCTTTCTTGGCAAAAGGCAGATTCCTGGGGAGAAGTGGAGGGCCTAGGCCGGCTAGGGAGAGACTAACCTGCAGAGAGGCTTCCTGGGGGGGCTGGGCGGTAACGCATATGGCGCAAAGCACAAGGACTAGAGTAAGGATCCAGGTTCAAGCCCCTGGCTCCCCACTTGCAGGGGGATCACTCTGCAAGCGGTGGAGCAGGTCTGCAGGTGTCTTTCTCTCCTCCTCTCTGTCTTTCCCTCCTCTCAATTTCTCTGTCCTATCCAACAGGAACAATAGCAATGACAACAACAATAATAAGGGCAACAAAATGGGAAAAATGGCCTCCAGGAGGAGTGGATTTGTAGTGCAGGCACTGAGCCCCAGCAATAACCCTAGAGGCAAAAAAAAAAAAAAAAGAGAGAGAGAGAGAGAGGCCTCCTGTGGAAAAGGCTCTGTAGGCGAAGCCCAGGGAAGGAGGAGGGCACTGCCCGATCTTCCCAGCCTCAATGGGCCTCTGCACAAAGGCCAGGCCTTGCTGTACTGCCCAGGGCCATGGGATACCACCCCCCCCCAAGCCTCCCCTCCTCCCAAGACCCTCTGTCCTGGCCAAGTAAGGCACATTAGGAAGGGGGCTGTGTCTCATGCCTGAAGCTGCAAAGGTCCCGGGTTCAGGCTCCTGCACCACCATAAGCCAGAGCTGAACTCTGATTTAAATATATATATATATATATATATATATATATATATATATATATATATATATATATATATATATATCATTCCATTGTAGGAAGGGGACTGTGACCCCCCTGGGGTCCTTGGCCCAGGAGGGGCACCCACTACTCCTGCCCTTTTCTCTGGTCTAGAGCCCTTTAGATCACTCTCCCAGGTCTGGAAGCATCTGGGTCCCTGGTGCCCCAACAATTATACAAGATAAATAGATGTGAACTTGAGGATAAACTCTGGGGTAAAGATTAACATGGAGACATGAAATGTCCGCTCGTGTTGGAAACAGGCTAACTTTCCCAACAGAGATGCAGGTCACAGAAGAATGGGGCCAAGTCTTGAAAGTCGAGAAGCCTTTTGGACTCTTGTGATCCCAAATCCCATGGGGAGAGGTGGAGGGGGAGACCCTTGCTGGAGTCACATGGCCTTGGGGCCCTCCCCACCATCCCCCTCAACTCTCTCAATGCTGGATGAGAGAGAGACTCAGAGCTTCCGGAGCCCTGAATCTACCATCTCCTCTGGGAGCCAGGTCAGAGCATGGGGAGAGCCTGCCACTGTTACTGCCACCCTCTCCCTGTTCTGTCCCCCTAGAGGACTCTGACTTTAGACTGTGCAGAGCAGCATTGAACTATCCAAGCCAGGTACCTACCCTTTCTTTCCATGTGCATTTAGGGAAATGCAGGCTTTAAGTGCATCTAATCTTAAAAGACAGACTCAGGGGGCTGGGCGGTGGCGCACCTGGTTGACCTCACATGTTACAGTGAGCAAGGACCCAGGTTCAAGCCCCAGATCCCCACCTGCAGGGGGAAAGCTTCAAGAGTAGTGAAGTGGGGCTGCAGGTGTCTGTCTCTCTCCCTATCTCCCCCTTCCCTCTTGATTTCTGGTTGTCTATCCAACACATAAAGATAATAATTAAAAAAAAAAGACAAGAGTAACTAAAACAGGTTCGTAGTTTCTCACAAAATGGGACTATGCTTAAGTTCCACTTTAAATATATTTCTGGGGCAGGAGAGGAAGCACAAAAATTCTGCAAACAGACTCCAGCCTAGGTTCTGAGGGTCCAGGTTCAGTCCCCCTGCACCAGCAACAGCCAGAGCTGAGCAGGGCTCTGGCAAAGAACAAACTAACACCATCACCAGCAGTCAAACAAAAAATCTGAAGTGCTCTGTAGGCAATTCTTAGAGGAAAAGTTATAGCTTTAAAGATATCTCTGCAGCATCTGAATCTCTCTCTCTCTCTCTCTTTTTTAAAGAATTTATTTATTCATGAGAAAGGAGGAGAGAAAGAACCAACCATCACTCTGGTACATGTGCTGCCGGGGATCGAACTCAGGACCTTATGCTTGAGAGTCTAGTGCCTTAGCCACTGCGCCACCTCCCAGACCACAGCATCTGAATCTCTTAACAATGATCCTCCAAGCCTTTTGCCGGCAAGAGCATCCCTCTGAAGTTAAACTCTGAAAAGGGTCAGTATGATTTATAATACCTTCCAGAACTGCAGCACTTAGCAATTTCAGCCCCAGCTCACTTTTCTGGGCTTCTGAGTCCTCGAGGGCGATCTGCGGAGAGAGCACAAGGCGGCTGTGGGTGGCTTCAGCCAGTGTGTTCCCCGCCCTCTGCCTGCCCCGCTGCCTGCCTCAGTGCCACCAGCTGCACTCCAGTATCCCTGTGGGCCCTGGCACAAAGCCTGTTTGCAACAGGAGTGAGGGCATCCCCACAGAGTGCCCCCAGGGCTGGGGCGAGCCTGCTCTGTGCCTCAGTGCAGAACACAGGAGGTCCTGGCATGAGCTGCAGGCCTCCTCTCTGTCTGCAGGTCAGCTCTGAATATATATATATAATATTACTGCCTCCAGGATTACCACTGAGGCTTGGTGCCAGCACTATGAATCCACCACTCTCAGTGGCCAGTTTTTTTCTCCCCATTTCTTCCCTCCTTTTATATTTTTATCTGAGAGAAGAGAGAAAAATTGAGAGGGGAGTGGGAGACACAGAGAGACACTTGCAGACCTGCTTCACCACTTGTGAAGCTTCCCCCCTGCAGCTGGGGAGCTGGGGCTCACACCCGGCCCCTCAAGTGCTATAATTTGTGAGCTCAATGAAGTGCATCACTGTCCTGGCCTGACCACATTCTAGGCAGTGCCTGCTTTTGTTTTTAAAAAAAATATAAAAAAGGTCAATCCTGAATGATTCTCTCCCAACAGCTCACCTCTAAGTCTGACGAAGACCTAAAGTTTGGCGGCATCACCTGTCACCCACATGGTTGCCAACAGGCCCCAGCACGCACTGCTGAGAGGAAGGCAAGACACTCAGCCTTTCCTGGAAAGACATCTGGCAACCTGAGCGCGGGTGCACAAGGCGCACCTTGGAGGAAGTACTGCAAACTGGCTCCATGTCTCCGCAATGAACCCATGTATGTCCCCATCTCTCCTCCCTCCCTTTTTTCTCCAGAGCTAAAGCCTCAAGTGTACATGATTCCACCTCACCAGGCCACTTCCCCCTGCCTCCCCGCCCCTAGCCCTTCTAGTGCCTCTGCACCTCCCCTGTGGTGCTGGGGCTTGAGTCTGGGCTGAACACATCCCCACCCTGATGAGCTATCTTCAGCCCTAAACCCAACATGGTCGTGAAGCCAGTCACATGACTTTCCCAGTGCATATACAGTAGATGTGGGGGTCAGGCAGTGGCGCACCTGAGTGCACATTACCATCCATGCGCAAGGAGCCCGGTGCAAGCTCCCAGGCCCCAGCTGCAGGGGGAGAGCTTCACAAGTGGTGAAGCAGGTGTCTGTCTCTCTCTCTCTCTATCTCCCCTTCCTCTTTCAATTGCTCTGTCCTATCCGGTCCAATCAAATAAAACTAAAACCAGTAGGTGTGTAGGCTATACTCTCATCTAAGCTGTGTGGTTTTGCTTAACTGGTGATAGCCTGCTCCAACAGAGTCGTTCTTAAGTCTGGTTTGGGGAAGCTTCTTGAGGGAACTAGAGGTGCCAGACATCAAGTAATACACCGTAAACACCAGGGGAAAGACCACAGTCGGAGGGCGTCAGCTCTAGATTTTAGATCTGCACTACCAGCAGCTCAGCTTTGTGAGCCTGCTACCTTGGGCTCCTGATGTCACAGCTCTGGCCATGCTGTAGACACAGAACTCTGCTTGCGTTCTGAGAGATGTTGTTTGTATTCACAGGACAGCTTAAGTGTCGGCTGCTGGCATGTTCAGTTCATAGCCTCTTGGTTACTCAGAAAGAGACTGAGACCACAGTACTGGGGCCCCCACCCCTCTATGCTCTGCTGTGTCAGGGACTTGTGCATAGCAAGGCATGCACTCTACTAGGTGAGCTATCTCGCAGCCCTAGGACACCTATGTGATCATTACTAGAAAAGCAAATAAGGAAGCTGGGGGAGAGAAGTGTGCCAGGGGCAAGTGAGGGCACTGGGGTGTGCTGTGACTTGGATGGTGTGGTGTTGTGGCAGCAGCATACCCAGTTAAGTGCACATAGTACTGTGCAGAAGGACCCGTGCAAGGACCCACTCCCCCACCTGCAGTGGGGACACTTCATGAGTGGTGAAGCAGGTCTGTAGGTGTCAGATTTCTCTCTCCCTGTCTCCCTCTCCTCTCTCAATTTCTCTCTGTCCTACTAAATAGAACAAAATTAAATTAATTTTTTAATATTTATTCCCTTTTGTTGCCCTTGTTTTATTGTTGTAGTTATTATTGATGTCATTGTTGTTGGATAGGACAGAGAGAAATGGAGAGAGGAGGGGAAGACAGAGAGGGGGAGAGAAAGATAGATACCTGCAGACCTGCTTCAGGTGGGGAGCTGGGGGTTCGAACCGGGATCCTTACTCTGGTCCTTGCACTTTGTGCCACGTGCGCTTAACCTGCTGCGCTACTGCCCAACTCCCAATTTTTTAAAAACATTTATTTATTTATTTCCTTTTATTGTCCTTGTTTTATTTATTATTGTTGTTGTTGTTGGATAGGACAGAGAGAAATAGAGAGAGAAGGGGAAGACGGGGAGAGAAAGATAAGACACCTGCAGACCTGCTTCATCACCTGTGAAGCGACTCCCTGCAGGTGGGGAGCCGGGGGCTCGAACCAGGATCCTTATGCTGGTCCTTGCACTTTGGGCCACATGCACGTAACCCGTTGCACTACTGCCCAACGCCTCCGATTTTTTTTTTTTTAAAGGAGACGCAGGGGTCGATTGGGAGCAGAGGATTCATAGTGCTGGCACTGAGCTCCAATGATAACCCTGAAGGCAAAAAAAATTAAAATAACTACTAATACCTATGAGATCAAAGTTATGCTGTCTGTTTAGATGCCAGAACTGTAGCTAGATTACCCCCAGAAAACTTGAATAGATCTCAAATAGTGCCAGGTAAATACCTCAGCCAGAGGGTGAGTGACCTCTCATACAATTCCAGGTGGCCCCTTGCAGCTGGTGAACCCTACTCCCCACCTCTCCCCCATGTAAGGGGACTCCCCTGTGAGACACTCCTCCCCTCCCCTCTGCTTTCCTGCTCATAGGTAAACTTTAAGAACACGGTGCCAAGTCTCAATGCACCTATCGCTCATGTTTATCTGAAGCACACTAAATTTAACAGGCTTATAATGAATCTATACAAATAAGATGTGCTAAAACTACGGGCCTGGACACGCTGACTGAATATGAGGAGGAGAAGGTAGCTACCATGCACTTAGTTGAGCCGCTGTGGCTTCAGAGGCATGGGCTGTCCTGTCACAGGAAAGAACTTGCCAGAAGGCTAGCAAGTACTTTTCATTCTGACTTAATACATGTAGGCACTGCGATGCAGAAAAAGCACACATGCAATCTGACTGGTATAAAAACATCGCCTGGATTGTGAATAAGATCTACTGGTGCAGAAAGCATATCAGTGGAAGGACTGGAAATCTAGAATCCACTTGGGGAGCCAGCCAATGCCATTTCCCACCAAGGGGGTTGAGAGCTCTGAAATAGCAGAGGCTAGCAGTAAATGCAGATACTTCCCAGAGCCCTTCCCAGATACTCTAACATCAATGCCAGGTGGGCACAGGTAAGTGTAAATGCATCACTACCTCAGCCAAAATCCACCGAACCACCACTGTGTTTGAAGAGAAAGAAGGGGCCAGGCGGGGCTGGGTGGTGGCGCACCTGTTTGAGTGCACATATTACAATGCACAAGGACCCAGGTTCGAGCCTCCAGTCCCCACCTGCAGGGAGGAAAGCTTCACGAGTGAAGAAGGGCTGCAGGTGTCTCTTCCTCTCTATCGCCCCCCTTCCCTCTTAATTTCTGGCTGTCTCTATCCAATAAATAAAGATAATAAAAAATTTTTTAAATGATGAACATCAGCTCCAATGTCAGCAGACTTTTATAATAAATGTCGTGTGAGGATCAAGAAAACAGACCAAAACGATGATGCAGAGGAGCAATGAGACCAAGAAACTTTTTAAAAGAGTAAATAAACACATCACTAGGTTAAGAAAAAATAAACAGAAACCATGATTAAAAAAAGAATCAGTGGGGGCCAGGCAGTGGCACACTTCGTTAAGCACACATAGTACTAAGCACAAAGGACCCGAGTGCAAGAGTCCGGGTTACAGCCACTGGCTCCCCACCTACAAGGGGGTCTCTTCACAAGTAGTGAAGCAGGTCTGCAGGTGTGTATCTTTCCACCTCTCTGTCTTCCCCTCTTCTCTCAATTTCTCTCTGTCCTACCCAATAAAATGGAAAAAGTGGCCTCCAGGAGCAGTGGATTTGTAGTGCAGGTGCTGAGCCCCAGTATAACCCTAGAGACAAACAAATAAGCAAACAGAAAAGAATCAGACATCAAAGAAGAGAAATTACAGCCGCCACTACAGAAATGCATGCAGACTCTCACAAGAGACTATGATGAGTGTCTATATACAAATGAAGTGGGAACCCAGGAGAAAGGGACTCAAGCTTAGAACTACACAACCTCCCAAGATGAGCCAGGAGGAGCTTGCTTGGAGTGGACTGACTACATGTGCAGAATCAAGAGCAGTCAGACATGTCCCTGAGGGGAGAGGAGCAGATCAGTCTGTCAGGCAGCAGCTGGCGTGCCTGCTACCACAGGTCTAGTCCTCAGCACACTCATTCTTCTCTCCTAAAAGCCCAGCACCAGCAAGAGCTCAGTCAGTGAGAGCATCAGATTTGTATGCATTAGGCCCGAGAAGCCACAGGTTCAATTCCTGGCACAGTGAGAGCCAGAGCTGAATGGTGTGCCTTGGCCTCTCCTGTACAAAATGAGTTAAGTATCAAAAGTAAATAAAACAAAACCTAGTGAAATTTAGACAACTTTCAAAACAGAAAATACTATCTTGCTCAATTTTATTTCTCCCAAAAATCGAAAGGGGAGAGTCAGTCTAAAACAGACTCCACAAGGCAGTGTCACTGTGACATCTAAAGCAAAACAAGCCAACAGAAAACAGCTTTCACTGAACAGTAAAAGGATATGACCTGTCCCTGATGAGCACTGACAGAAAAGCCCTCAACCGAGCTCTGACAACTCGAGCCCAACAATTCATCAAGGAAAACATCCACCAAGACAAGTGGGGTTTACCCTGGAGGTGCAAGCTTGTCTGTTCACACACAAATCACCAACAAACAGGAAGATAAGAACCACATGACTGTATTAGTGGATGCTGCAAGGCCATCAATAATACCCAACACTCATTTCAGCAAAAAGCCTTCATAAACTTGGAACAGAAGACACAAGACTCAGCGCAAAGGTCATGCTGCGCACACACAGCTGGCATCATCCTCTGCCAGCTGAGAGCTTTTCCTCTAAGATCTGAGACAAGACAAAGATGTCCACTCTTACTATTAATGGTCAACAGTTTCAGGAGTCCTGACCAGAGCAATCACACCAAAGAGACATAAGAAGGAATGCATGTGAAGAAATGTTCCACTTCACTTGTCCTTAGAGAAATGCAAGTTAAAAATGAGATACAAGCTTACACCTGAACAGAAAATGACAGGTGTTGGAGAGGCTGTGGTGAAAAGGGAACTCTGCTCCACTGCTGGTGGGAATGCAAGCTGGTGCAGCCCCTTTGGAAGACTGTATGGACAGTCCTTAGACAAGTAAAATGCAATTACCTTGTGTCCCAGCAATACCACTCTTAGGCATTATCCACTGGACACTCAAACACTAAGTAGCAGGGACATATACACCCCCATGTTCAGAGCTACATAACAGCCAAAGAGTGGAAGCAGCCTACATGCCTATCCATAGATGACTGAAGTTAGGAGATATATACTCCATGGAATACTACTCTGCAATAAAAAAATATGATATTGTGGGAGTCAGGCAGTAGCGCAGCGGGTTAAGCGCACATGGCACAAAGCACAAGGACCGGTATGAGGATCCCAGTTCGAGCCCCCAGCTCCCCACCTGCAGGGGAGTTGCTTCACAGGTGGTGAAGCAGGTCTGCAGGTATCTCAATCTCTCTCTGTCTTCCCCTCTTCTCTCCATTTCTCTCTGTCCTATCCAACAATGATGACAACAACAACTACAACAATAAAAAAAAGGGGAACAAAAAGGATGGAACTGATGATGCTTAGTGAAATAAGTAAAGAGATGAAAAACAACTACCAGATGTGGTTTCACTTATATGTGGAATCTAGAGAGCTAATTCACATGAACTTGAAAAAAGAAAAACCAAGCAAAACAGAAGCAAGAAAACTTGTGAGAACTCTAGTGATTATCTTTGGGAGGTGGGAGGGTGGGGATATGGAACTTTGGTTGTAGATTTGGTGTGGAATCTTGTAACTATTGCTAACTCACATGAGTGAGTAAGGCTGAAGCACGGGGAGGGTGCGGGGTGCAGCGCAGCTGTGCATGCATGAGGTCATGAGCGCTATCTCAAGCAGGACTCACACCACAGTCACGCTCTGGTTGGCTCTCCTTTCCACCCCTCCCCCTCTTTCTCCTTTCTCATAAATAGATCCATGCATTCTGAAAAGCCTGCGGAGAAAGTGCTGGTGAAGACATAGAGAAAGGATACTGGTGCATTGTTAGTGGAAACACAGACTATCGCACCTCTGAGGAAAAAGGCAAGGAGGGGCTTTAAAAAAAAATGAGAATGGAAAAAGCCCTGCAACCCTGGTCCTATGAGGATGTGGAAACACTGACCTGACAGAGTCTGTACCTAATGTTCACAGCAGCTTAACTTCAGTGCCTATGGCATGGAGTGGGAAGATGACTGGGCACAGAAGCTGGGGGATTATTAGTCAGGTAAGTGTCCTCTTGTTAAAAAAAAAAAAAAATCAAAGTGTGCATTTTAAGACCAAATGGGTAGAACTGGAGGTGATTCTGTTCAGTGAGGCAGAGGTGAAACAATTATTACTTGGGTTCACTCATATATGGCATAGAAACTAAAGTGACCAAATTTGAAAAAAGACTGAAAAACTAAATGGATTCTTACTCTGGAAACTATAGTGGCTAGTGGTTCTGGGGAGGCAGGTGGCAGGGGAGTTGCTCTGGAGTGACAGCATAGGACTCTGGTGGTGGGTGTGCTCAATTGCACACACAAAGGTGTGAAACTCTGACTCAACTGAATAGTAATTTATGTGAAGTAGATTTTAAAAGTGCACCTGTGCAGGAGGTTGCTTCACAGGTGGTGAAGCAGGTCTGCAGGTGCCTGTCTTTCTGTCTTCCCCTCCTCTCTTGACATCTCTGTCCTATACAACAACAATAACAACAACAATAACAACAATAAAAAATGATAACAAGGGCAACAAAAGGAAAAAAATAGCCTCCAGGAGCAGTGGATTCGTAGTGCAGGCACTGAGCCCCAGCGATAACCCTGGAGGCAAACATAAAATAAAATAAAGGTGCTGACTAGATCTTGTATGTTTACATAAATCTACATGCACGTGTAAATAATAGACTATATACTCATTTGTATTAAGGGGTTGATCTGTTTAGTGTTTAATAAAAGATTATGCTAGCAGTAGCTTTAAAAAGTTCAAAGATGAGGATGGGAATATAGTGAGAGTTAAACAAAATGACTCTTCATGCCTAAGGCTCTGAGGTGCCATGTTCAGTTCCCAGCACCACCATAAACCAGAGCTGAGCAGGTTAATATATATACACATAGACATATAAACAGTCAACCAAATCAACGCAACCAGTGCCACCTGGACATGTTTCACTGTGGACTGTGTCCAGACATGCCAGGCATGGGATGTCAACCCTCCAGCTTCATTACTCTGGTGAGACTTTTCCTAGCTCATAGGACTCCTTAGTTCCATTTTGGGTGGTGCCCCTCCTAACAAAGTTACAGAACCTAGATACAGACCAGGCCCATGAGATAGGGTACATGTGTCCATAAGTTGGGAGAATATATATACCTTAAAGTAAAAGTGCACAATAGTCTGCAGCGACAGTAAGTACAGCAAGCAAGTAGAAAGGTCTAAAAAGGGAGTTGGGCGATAGCACAGCGGGTTAAGTGCATGCAGTACAAAGCGCAAGGACCGGCCTAAGAATCCCGGTTTGAGCCCCCAGCTCCCCACCTGCAGGCGGTGAAGCAGGTCTGCAGGTGTCTGTCTTTCTCTCCCCGTCTTTCCCTCCTCTCTCCATTTCTCTCTGTCCTATTCAACAATGACGACATCAATAACAACAATAATAACTACAAAAAAAAAACAAGGACAACAAAAGGGAATAAATAAATAAATATAAAAAGATTTTTAAAAAGACACTATAAAGTACTTAATCAAGTGTTTCTACTTAGGCTTAGATACGCTCCTCACCTACTTCCTATTTCACTTCCCTCAATCATTCCAACTCTAACCCTGTCAGATTAAGGATGACAAAAGCTGGCTAAGGACAAGAGATCAAGAGATCGGCAGACTCTAATAACAGAGTCTTTTTTGGTTACTACCAGGCCACCATATCACCCGGAGCTCTAGTTAAGGAGTCCTGAGGTTTCCACAAAGACATGATAGGCCTAGACCTCTTAACAGATTCTTCTCTCTACCATCACTGCTCATCTCCATCAGTAACAGCATCACAAACCCTCCTGTGGGCCCCTATAGGACCTTGCCTTAAATGTAGAACAACAATGGTAGAAACTGCCCCACTATCCAAAGAAAGGATGGGTTAACATACTCTGCCACTCGAGGAAGACTAGTCCTGATATGAGTGCAGCCTAGAATGTTCCTAGCTGTGACCATGGACTGTGAGCTCAGACCAATAGGGATGCAGAGGTCACACAGACTCCTGTGCTAAATATGAATAGGTGTGGGCCCTAGGTCATATTGATGGGGTTTACAGTTAATAGTATTTATATACTTTTCCTATATTAGGGAGCTACTCTCTGCCCTAATCCAGCTTTCTAGTCCTATTATCAACTCTGACACATCTCCCCAGACAATACTTTTAGTCCACCTGCATGTTAGTTGTCAGGCTCAAGCAAAAATTAGTAGTCATGGGCCCCTTGTTATGTTGTTTTCGCCGGGCTGGCTTCACGGGTGGGTAACAGACGACCCAGGACTCATGGCTGGGTTGTACACAGTATCTCTTTATTCATGCAGGACACAGCGCAATCTATACCAAGCTAAGCTAAACTCAACTACAAACTATCTTGGCCTTATAAATATACTAGCCCAGTAGGGTGGGAACAGGATGCGACGCAGAGAGGGTGGAGAGAAAAGTGACTGGTGAAAATTAGGGTATGACAAGGAGAGGGGGCGGAGCAGGCAAGAATTCTACCACTGAACCACCAATGCCCTGGAGGGAAGGTGGTGCTTGTTAACAGCAGTTATGTAAACAGAATGAAGTGGTTATGTAAATAGAAAGTGTTA
The DNA here is from genome assembly GCF_950295315.1 of Erinaceus europaeus. Classification (NCBI taxonomy): domain Eukaryota; kingdom Metazoa; phylum Chordata; class Mammalia; order Eulipotyphla; family Erinaceidae; genus Erinaceus; species Erinaceus europaeus. The sequence continues at coordinate 62,454,094 of NC_080168.1, forward strand.
AGCAGGGAGGATTAAACTAATGAAACAGAAGGGGTTTTTAGAAGCATACCAACATATTAGGGAGCTACTCTCTGCCCTAATCCAGCGTTCTAGTCCTATTCTCAACTCTGACACATCTCTCCAGACAATACTTTTAGTCCACCTGCATGTTAGTTGTCAGGCTCAAGCAAAAATTAGTAGTCATGGGCCCCTTGGAATATACCTAAAATAGACTTCCTAGCTCCTTCCAACATGAAGGCCCCAAAGGTCATCAGCTCTATTCTTACCTTTAGTTTCCTGATTATTAAACAATTTGTTCTGCTTTATATCTTAGTGCTTTCAGCCACCAAGTTGCAGATGCAACCATGATGCCAACCTGACTTTCCTGGCAGACGACCTCACCAATGTGTCCTGGAACCCCACCTCCCCAGAGCCCTGCCCCATTAGGGAAAGACAGAAACAAGTTGGGGGTATGGATTCACCTGCCAACATCTATATCCAGTGGAGAGGCACTTACAGAAGCCAGAACTTCTACCTTCTGCAACCCATAAAGAATTTTGGTCCATCTTCCCAGAGGGATAAAGAACAGGGAAATGTCTAGTGGAAGAATTGGGACATGGAACTCTGATGGTAGGGACTGTATGGAATTGTACCCCCGTTATCTTAAAATCTTATCAATATTAAATCACTATTCAAAAACAGCTTTCATTTTGGAAGTCAGAGCAACATTCTGCCTTAAAAATATAAGTAGCTGTATTTAATTACCCCACGTGGAGATGCAGCACTGGGGCTGTGGGCTTTGCAAACTGCTCCCTGACCAGTTTGGATCAGAGATGCTGTCAGGGTCCAATGGCCACTTCTAGGACACAGGGGTTATTTCTGGTCAGAGTGTGGCACTGCCTTATTAATCATGCCTCTGTGTAATCTGGGTTTATTTATTTATTTATTTATTTTGCCTCCAGGGTTATTTCTGGGGCTCAGTGCATGCATCATGAAACCACTGCTCCTGGAGCCCATTTTTCCCCCTTTTGTTGCCCTTGTTGTTGTAGCCTTGTTGTGGTTATTGTTGTTGATGTCATTCGTTGTTGGATAGGACAGAGAGAAATGGAGAGAGGAGGGTGAGAAATGGAGAGAGGAGGGTAAGACAGAGAGGGGGAGAGATAGACACCTGCAGACCTGCTTCACCACCTGTGAAGCGACTCCCCTGCTGCTGGGAAATTGTGCAGATGCAGTCACATCTGCCATGTTGTCCCCTCAGGCTACTGCTAGTTCCCACGAGATTCTCGGAGTGCCTGTTCCGCCATGTTGTGCCCTCAGGGAATTGTCTATTTCCCCACGATATTTGGAGTGCTTTGGTTACTCCTCCCCGCTCCCATTCTCACAAGAGTTATTATCCTATCCTGGAGTGCTATGGTTACTCCTCCCCCTTCCCATTATTGCGAAAGCTGCTCCTATAAAAGCCCTTCTTCTTCCGCACCTCGCTCTCTTGTCAGCGCTTCACTTCAGTGTTCAGAAGCAGGAAAGGTTACTGTGTGAGGTGGCCATTTTCGCTACCTCCACGTGGCCCAACCTGTTTCTCTAGTACCTAACTCTGAGGTGCCAGCGCAAATAAAGATTTGTGTTCCCTCTTTGCTCCGGACCTCCTCTCTCTCTTCTCCATGGCACACAACAACACCCTGCAGGTGGGAAGCCAAGGGCTCGAACTGGGATCCTTAAGCCAGTCCTTGCACTTTGTGCCACGTGCGCTTAACCTGCTGCGCTACCACCCGACCCCCATAATCTGGGTTTATTTTAAACCTCAGAGTTGGCTGGTCACCATCCTGCTCTGTGGAGGCATCATAGTCATCTCACCTGGCACTGCAGGGGTTCACCCCATGGTCCTCACTGCAGTTTGGATGATCTGAAAATACAGATTCCCAGGCAACATCTAGGCAACATGTTCAAGTTATTTATCTGAAATTCAAGTGTAACTGGGCATTTGTTCTATAGTTTTATTTGCTGAACCTCGTATTCCTTCCTGCTGGTGTTTACATTAAATTGATGGTGTTAAGTGTGAAAAAAATATATAGATATATCAACAATTAAAAGCTAGAGAACCTGGAAGAAATGGATGAGTTCCTAGACACCTACAAACTTCCAAAATTAAATAAAGAGCAACTAGAAAATATGAACAGGCCAATCTCAGCCAACAAAATTGCAAGTTATCAAAAACCATCCCAAGAATAAAAGTCCCAGACCAAACGGTTTTACAAATGAATTCTACAAAACCTTCAAGGAAGAGTTAATCCCTCCATTTTTTTTTTTTTTTGCCTCCAGGGTTATCACTGGGACTCAGTGCCTGCACTATGAATCCACTGCTCCTGGAAACCATTTTTTCCCTTTTATTGTCCTTATAATTATTGTTACTATTGTTATTATTGCTGTCTTTGTTGTTGGATAGGACAGAGAGAAACTGAGAGAAGAGGGGAAGACAGAGGGCGAGAGAAAGAAACCTACAGACCTGCTTCACCGCCTGTGAAGCGACTCCCCTGTAGATGGGGAGCCGGGGGCTCGAACTGGGACTCAAACAACAGCCCTTGTGCTTTACGCCATGTGCGTCTAACCCACTCTGTTACTGCCTGGCCCCCAATCCCTCTACTTTTAAAACCCTTCCAAAAAAATTGAGGACACAGGAATACTCCCTTCCCTTACAGCTTCTATGAAGCCATCACCACCAATATCAAAAGCAGACAGGGATACAACAGACATAAAAGAAAACTACAGACCTTTATCTCTGATAAACATAGATGCTAAAACATTGAACAAAACTCTAGCCAAGAGAATACAGCAATAAATTAAAAAGATTGTTCATCATGACCAAGTGGGATTTATCCCAGGGATACAAGGTTGGTTTAATATACGTAAGTCAATTAATGTGATCCACCACATCAGTAAATGCAAGACCATGGCAGAGCCAAGATGATGACTTGAAGACAACACCTAGCCTGAGCTCCAAGAAGAAGCAGCTTACAACCTGGGGTTCTCTGGAGAGGGTAGTAAATGCAAGACCAAAAACCACATATCAATAGACACAGAGAAAACCTTGACAAAATCCAACATCGCTTTATGAGCAAAAGGCTACAAAAAATGGGAATAGGTGGAAAATTCCTCAAGATAGTGGAGTCCATACAGAGCAAGCCTACAGCCAACATCATACTCAGTGGTGAAAAACTGTAAGCATTTCCCCTTAGATTAGGTACAAGACAGGGCTGCCCACTATCACCATTACTGTTCAACATAGCGTTAGAAGTTCTTGCCATAGCAGTCAGGCAAGAGCAAGGAATTGAAGGGATACAGACTGGAAGAGAAGAAGTCAAACTCTCCCTACTTGCGGATGACATGACAGTATGCATAGAAAAACCTAAAGAATACAGCAGGAAACTTTTGGAAATTATCAGGCAATATAGTAAGATGTCAGGCTACAAAATTAACATACAAACGTCAGTGGCATTCCTCCATGCAAACATTAAGTTGGAAAAAGAAATCCAGAAATCAATTCCTTTTACTATAGCAACAAAAACAAAGTAATAAAAACAATAAACCTAAGAAAAGAAGTGAAAGACTTTTATGCTGACAATTATAAGTCACTATTCAAGGAAGTAGAAATAAACACAAAGAAGTAGAAAGATACTCCATGTTCATGGGTTGGAAGAATGATCAAAATGAATATTCTATGGAGAACCATATATAAACTTAATGCAATCCCCAAGGTCCCATCTAATTTTTTTTTTTTTTAGGAGAATAGAACAAAAACTACAAATTTTATCTGGAAACAGAAACTACCTAGAATTGCCACACACAATTTTAAGGACAAACAGAACTGGAAGCATCACACTCCCAGATCTCAAATTGTATTACAGGAACACTGTAATCAAAACTGCTTGACACTGAAACAAACAGATACAGTGACCAGTGGAATAGAACTGAGAGCCCAGAATTAAGCCCCCATACCTATGGACATCTAATCTTTGACAAAGGTGCCCAGATTATTAAATGGGGGAAAGATGAGTCTCTTCAACAGATGGTGTAGGAAAAATTGGGTTGAAACATGCAGAAGAATGAAACTGAACCACTATATTTCATCAAACACAAAAGTAAATTCCAAGTGGATCAAGGACATGGATATTAGGTCAGAAACTACCAAATACTTAGAGGAAAATATTGGCAGAATTCTTTTCCATCTAAATTTTAAAGGTATCTTCAATGCTATGAATCCAATTGCAAGGAAGACCAAAACAAAAAAAGTCAGTGGGACTACATCAAATTGAAAAGCTTCTGCACAGCCGAAGAACCCACCACCCAAAGAGACCCCTCAGAGTGGGAGAAGATCTTCACATGCCAAACATCAGACAAGAGGCTAATCACCAAAATATATAAAGAGCTCACCAAACTCAGCAACAAGAAAACAAATGACCCCATCCAAAATTGGAGAGAGGACATGGACATAATATTTACCACAGAAGAGATCCAAAAGGCCAACAGACATAAAAAAAATATTCCAAGTCATTGTCAGAGAAACGCAAATAAAGACAACGAGATACCACTTCACTCCTGTGAGAATATCATACATCAGGAAAGGTAGCAGCAACAAATGCTGGAGGGGTTGTGGGGGCAAAGGATCTCTCCTGCACTGCTGGTGTTAATATCAGTGGGTCCAACCCCTGTGGAGAGCAGTCTGGAGAACTCTCAGAAGGCTAGAAGTGGACCTGCCCTATGATCCTGTAATTCCTCTCCTGGGGATATATCCTAAGGAACCAAGCAAACCCATCCAAAATGATCTGTGTACACCTATGCTCACAGCAGCACAATTTGTAATAGACAAAACCTGGAAGCAACCCAGGTGTCCAACAACACGAGTGGTTGGGCAAGTTGTGGTCTATATACACAATGGAATACCACTCAGCTAGTAAAATGATGAATTCACCTTCTTCACCCCATCTTTGATGGAGCTTGAAGGAATCATATTAAGTGAGGTAAGTCAGAAACAAAAGGATGAACATGGGATGCTCTCACTCGAAAGATGCACAGAAGTTGAAAAATGAGAACAGATGGGAAAACACAAAACAAAACTTGGATTGGAGTTGGTGTATTGCACCAAAGTAAAGGACTCTGGGCTGGGATTGGGATTTGAGGGGGGCGGTGGTGCTCAAGTCCTGGAACATGATGACAGAGGAAGACCTAGAGGAAGTTAGATTGTTATGTGGAAACACAAGAAACGTTACACATGTACCAACTACCGTATTTTGTTGTTGACAGTAAACAATCCTCCTCAAGAAAGAAAAAATAAATATATCTCAAAGATGCATATACCGGGGGCTGGGCAGTAGCACAGTGGGTTAAGCGCACATGGTGCCAAGCACAAGGACCAGCATAAGGATCCCAGTTCGAGCCGCTGGCTCAACCACCTGCCAAGGTGGGGGGGGGGGGTCACTTCACAAGCAGTGAAGCAGGTCTGCAGGCATCTATCTCTCCCCATCTTCCCCCCTCCTTTCTCGATTTCTCTGTCATATCCAACAATGACAGCAGTAAGAACAATAACAATATCAACAAGGGCAACAAAATGGGAAAAACGGCTTCCAGGAGCAGTGGATTCGTAGTGCAGGCACCGAACCCCCAGTGGTAACCCTGGAGGTTTAAAAAAAAATGCATATTCCTCAGATCACCCAAATATTCCTGAAGGTAATGATCACTTTATTTTTTTAAAAACATGCTTCATCAATGCGTGTTTCTAGAAAATCTGTAGGATTTATCAATTGAAAAAAGTGGCCCCCCAACACAGTCTTACTGTGTTAGCACACATATAAATGAAGCACAGTGTGGTGTTAAGAGCCCTCTAGTGTCAAGTAGCTTAATAGACCAGAGGAAAAGAACAGAATGTGGGCCATCTTCTAAGACATTCAGCTGAACAACAAAGTGCTAACACACAGTTATCTCTGACAGCACACACACACCAAAAACAGTATAGCTATTCTCAGTCTTAAGTCCCTATATGATTATTCTAACATGTGCATAGCAATTTGCTTCCAAATCCAGAGGATTATAAGAGATGTCACATTTATATTGAACTATGCCAGTCTCAAATTACAACACAGGCAGTGAACCCCAAACTTTGAAAGTTATAAAGAGAGTGATGTCTTCAGAAACTCCAAGTGATCTTAAGAAATAATGGATTACTACCATACACGGTGCTGTATGTAAGCCTCACAGTAAAGCACAAGACAAAACCCCACAGCAGACAATACACAAAGGAAAAGGGATCTAGGCAGAAAACCACCAAACCACAAAGGAATAGCAAAATAAAGATACCATGGAGTTATAAAAAACAGGGGTGGGGCGGTAGCGCAGAGGGTTAAATGCACATGGCTCCAAGCACAAGCATTGGCATAAGGATCCTGATTCGAACCCCTGGCTCCCCACCTGCAGGGGGTCGCTTTGCAAGCAGTGAAGCAGGTCTGCAGGTGTCTTTCCTCTGTCTCCCCTCCTCTCTTAAGTTCTCTGTCCTATCCAACAACAACAGCAGCAATAACAATAATAACAACAACAGTAAATAACAAGGGCAACAAAAGGGGGAAAAATAGCCTCCAGGAGCAGTGGATTCTTCGTGCAGGCACTGAGCCCCAGTGATAACCCTAGAGGCAAAAAAAAAAAAAAAAAAAAAGCCAGAGAAAACAAGATATAGCAAGTATACAGTTCAATGATCACTTTAAATACAAATTGACTAAGCTGTCCAACCAAGAGCTACCAAAGTAAAGCCACACGGATAAAAACAAGACAAGACAAAGCAAGACCCATTTATAAACTTCCAACAATTGACTCACTGCAGATGGAAGGGCCATATAGATCCAAAGATGGAAAAAAATGTATTCCCCACAAAGGGAAGCCAAAAGGAGGGATGAATATCTACACTTACAGAAGACATAGGGATTTTTAGACAAAGGCTGGAATAGGAAAAGGAAGGTCACTGAATAACAACAGGGTTGATCCAGGAAGAATGTCACATCTGGAAATAGGCATGCACCCAACAAAGGAACACCTCAGTACACAAAGTAAATACACTAACAGCCCTGAAGGGGCAGACAGCAACACCACAATTGTAGGGGACTTCAACACCTCACTTTCTTCATCAGTGCATGCAATATCCAGAGAGAGGAGTAGTAATCCACACATGGCCCTAGACAGCATCTGGCCAGAGTGATTTAGCAGGTGGGATATACGTGAAATGGAAACTAAAATTAAAAGAATTGAAACAAAGAGCTGGCTTTTATTTATTTATTTTTAAGTAAAAGATCAATTTGAAAAACCTGTAGGTAGACAGACCTAAGCAATGCAACCAGCACCACCTCGGCTTGTTTCACTTTGCACTGTGTCCAGAGACAACAGGCGTGGAATGTCAACCCACCCACCAGCTTAAATACTCTGGTGAGACCTTTCCTAGCTTATAGGACTTCTCAATTCCATTTTGAATGGTGCACCTCCTAACAAAGCCTCAAAATCTAGATGTAGGCCAGGGCCCATGAGATAGGGCATATGTACATGTAACCATAAGTTAGGGGAAAACATGCCTTAAAGCAAAAGTGCACAACAGTTTGCAGTGAGTCAATAAATGGAGCAAGCAAGTAGAAAGACCTAAAAAAGACATCATAAAGTACCTAATCAAATAGTTTCTACTTAGACCTAGATATCCTCCTCACTTACTTCCTATTTCACTTCCCTCAGTCACTCCAAAGCTAATCTTGTCAAAGTAAGGACCACAAAAGCTGAATAAGGGCAAGAAACTGGCATACTTTAATGATGACTCTTTGGTCACTACCAGGCCGCCCCATTACCCGGGACCCTAGTCAGGGAGTCTTGGGATCCCCACACATGATGGACCTAGACCTCTAACAGATCCCTCTCTCCACCATCAGGAACAACATAATGGACCCCTTTGTGGGCCACTATAGGACCTTGCCCTCAATGTGGATCAACAATGGTTAAATAATGTTCCATTCTCCAAAGGGAGGTTAGGCAACATCCTCTACCACTCGAGGAAGTTAGGTCCTGAAATTAGTGTAGCCTAAAATGTTCCTAGCCATGCAGGGATGCAAAAGTTACATAGGCTCCTGCGATGAATATGGGCCCCAGATCAAATCGATGGGGTTTACAGTTATTTATATACTTTTCCCATATTTAGGGAGAGAAACACTTGCAGCACTGCTTCACTGCTCATGCAGTGGCCCCCTACAGGTGGTGAGTGAGAGGAGTCAACTGGGTGTGCCACCACCCGACTCCCTTAGGGTTTTTTTTTTTTTAAGTATTTTTAAACATTAATTTGAATGTAGACAGAGAACTTGAGAGAGAAGGGGAAAATATAGAGGAAGAGGAAGAGAGAGAGAGAGACCTGAAACACCACTTGACTGCCTGGGAAGTTTCCTTTCTGCAAGTGGAGACCGGAGACTTGAACCCAGGTCCTTGCACACTGTAACATGTGAGCTCAACCAGGTGTGCCACCGCCTGGCCCCCAGGCTATTTGTCCTAGAGCACTTCCTGTGTCTAGGATGATGTGACAAGCAGCTGAGCCCCAGGCGAGGGACCAGTAAGAAGTGCTTAACAGTACACACCCAGCAAAACTGAGCTGCTGGCAGCAGAGGGGCCTTCAGGGGACACCTAGTTACTTGGAAAGCCTCCTGAGAGTTTATAATAGAGAATAATCAAGGGCACCCAGAGAAGCTCATGTGACAGTGCATGAGGATGCTGGTTCACTTCCCCCTCCACCCCACCCTGAGCTTCCTGAGCTGTGAAGCAGGTCGGCAGGTGTCTCTCTCTGCATTTCCACCTCTGCCCTAAATGCATAGAGAACTTCCTGAGAACACATCCAGCGCCCCCCGGCACTGCCGCACATGGTGTATGTGTGGGGCTAGACAGCTGGAGGGGTCCTACCGCTTCTTCTTGGGGGTCACCAGCTTCCTGGGTTCTCGTCTCGCTGGTGTCTGCATTGTTGGGCAGTTGAGGTGCCTCTTCCAGGGCCTCCTGAGCCTGCCCGGCCGCCTCCGCTGTCCCCACGTCCTGCTCCTCCTCCAGGGCCTTCTCCTGCGAGGCAGCTGGTGCAGGGCGCAGTGGGGAGACATGGTCATAGCAGGTGTGCAGGAGGCGCAGTGCAATGTCGCTGGTGGCTAACACCCTGGGGATTTCAAAGCCGATCTGCGTGTCCGAGAACTTGATGGTCCTGTACCTGTTGGGGGGGTCACACGTGTGTCCCTGTATGAGTGTATGGCCCCAGGGGGCTCAAGCTCTGCAGCCTCTGACCAGGTTCTCAGTCCTGGCCAGGTTCACCCTCTGCAGGTCTGCACCTAGGGCTGCTGCCACCTCATTCTGCCTGTCCCCAGCCACTGCCCTCCAGCCCATGTCCCTTCAAGGACCTGCTACTCCATGTCGTGTCCTGTCTTGCGTCCTCCCCGCCCTCTGAGTTCTGTCCCAGACCAGTGGCCCCCAGGACTCTGGTCAAACACTGCTTAGGCCTGTGGGGCCGTTGACAGGGCTCACATACAAAGTGTGAGGGAGGGGGCCGGGCAGTGGCTCACCTGGTTGAGTGCACACATGACCATGGGATAGGACCTGGGTTTGAGGCCCAGGTCCCCACCTGCAGGGGAGATGCTTTACAAGCAGTGAAGCAGGGCTGCAGATGTCTCTCTCTTTTTCTCTCTCCCTACCTCCTCCCCTCTCAATTTCTCTGTCCTATCAAATAAAAGATAGAAAGAGGGGAAAGAAGAAGACCTTTTGTGTCTAATGGAATTTGGAAGACATTTCATTCCTCCCATAAACAATCAGAAACACAGCCTAGTTTCCCCAGTCATTTGATCGTCTTATCTGCCAGCTGAGCCTAGACCTCGTCTCCATTTGGGTCATTCCCCCGACACTGTGATACCAGTTCAACTGGTGAGATGTTGAAGGTCACCACAGTAGAGCCAGGTGAGCATGAAGCTATCTGCTGCTCAAAGACAGCCTCCTCCGAGAGGCAGCCAGCCAGTCTTGCTCTCAACAGTCCAGCAGGAGAGAGGGATCACATTTAACTCCCTGACTGAGGTGGAAAGAGGGCCCAGCATCCCCACACTCTGACAAGCGAGTGGGGAGGGGAGGGAAAGACCTGGCATTTGTTCTGCATATGTGACCTCTGACCTTTTAAAAAATATATTTTTATTATTTAATTATATATATATATATGTATGGAGAGTGATAGCAACCAGAGCCCTCCTCTACTCTGCCTGCTGGTGGTGCTGGGGATTGAACCTGGGACCTCAGGGCCCCAGGCATGAAAGGCTTTTTGCAGAGCCCTTAAGTGGTCTCTCTCCCCAGCTGCCTCTGTCCTTTTCATGCCCTGATACTAAGCCTTCCCCCAGCCTCCTGAGCACAGCATCCACAAGGGTGGGGCCTGACAAGGCTGAATAACCCACCCAGGCCTAGGGGAGGCCTGAGACCCTGACCCAGTGGGGTGGCCATCATGGGAGCCCCTGACGCTGGCCCTCGGCATCCCCCAAGGGATACCTGGGGTTCTTCTTGAGGTTCGCCCACACGTACAGAGTGACATTCTCATCCTGGATGATTTTCTCCATGTTCCCACTGTCCAGGTCAGCCAAGGTGCTGGCGTGCTGTCAGAGAAAAGGGCCGGTGTTGGGGCAGGCTGGAATCCCCCTGCAGACACTATGGCTCTTAACTCCCTCCCCATTGCTGGTACCCATGTGGCCTAGAGGAGTGGCCCACAGCTGGACTGGCATGTCAGGGTTCCCAGCTGAACCCCAGAACCACACACATCAGAGCAGACGTGATTTGGCCCGCTTGTATTTCTCTCCCCCACCCCTCCCTCCTTCCCTCTAGCTTCTATGAAACTCTCATAAAAATCTATCTTTTTTTCAAACGGTCATTTGCATAAAAATAAGGTTCCATAAAAATGAGAAAGAAGGGGTCAGGCGGTAGTGCAGCAGGTTAAGTGCACATGGAGTGAAGCGCAAGGACTAGTTTAAGGATCCCAGTTTGAGCCCCCAGCTCCCCACCTGCAGGGAGGTCGCTTCACAAGTGAAGCAGGTCTGTAGGTGTCTATCTTTCTCTCCCCATCTTACCTTCCTCTCTCCATTTCTCTCTGTCCTATCCAACAATGACAGCAATAACAATAATAATAACAACAACAATGATAAACAAGGGCAACAAAAGGGAAAAAAATAGTCTCCAGGAGCAATGGATTTGTAGTGCAGTCTTGGTGATAACCCTGGAGGCAAAAAAAAAAAAAAAAAAGAAAGAAAGCTGCTTTTAGAAGTCCTCTGTGGCAGGGCACTACTTTGCTGGATGAAATATTCTCTTCCCCACCCAGTTTCTCCTGAGGGCATCTCAGGAACTGAATCGCTCCTATAATCTCAGATGGCACTTGCAGAGTGCTAGCAATGGACTCTGGGATGCTTACGGGATCTCTGCTTACTTTAATAATCAGAATCTATTCCAAGCCATGGTTATAGAGAGGGCTGCTTTCTAGAGCAAAGGAAACCAAGAGGCAAGGGCTGGGTGGTGGTGCTCTTGGCTAAGTGCACATATTACCATGTGGAAGGCCCTAGGTTGTTGTTGTAGTTGTTGATGTCATCGTTGTTGGATAGGACAGAGCAATATGGAAAGACGAAGGGAAGACAGAGAAGGGGAGAGAAAGACACCTGCAGACCTGCTTCACAGCCTGTGAAGGGACTCTACTGCAGGTGGGGAGCCAGGGATTGAACCAGGATCCTTACTCCAGTCCTTGCGCTTTGCGCCATGTATGCTTAACCCGCTGCGCTACCGCCTGACCCCCAAGAGTTAATTTCTTTATGGCTATGGGACATCATCACTTAGTGCTCTGCACTGGAGCAACTCTGGTGTCTTTCCCTCTTTCTTTCTTTAGACAAAGCAGACTTTTAAAAAAATTTTTTTAAAAATTTATTTCTTTATTGGGGAATTAATGTTTTACATTCAACAGTAAATACAATAGTTTGTACATGCAACTCTGGTGTCTTTCCCTCTTTCTATCTCTTATCTGGGGGAAAAAAAGTCAGAGTGGTGAAGCCCTGGTGACACAACAACAACAACAACAAAACTAAATTAAAAAACCTTGGGGCCAGGTGATGGTGCACCTGGTTAAGTGCTCACATGTTTGGAGAAGCCTGTGATTATCAATCACTGCAATCTTATGTCAACCGATTCTTCTAGATGAATGCAGTTTTGTGGACCAATTCTCGGGTGGTCCCAGTAACAGGGGGGTCAGAACGTGTCTCCCCAGGGGCTCCATTCCACATGTGGCTCCACTGAGTTGAGCAATGCCTCCCCCTCTGACACAGACTTGGCTCATCGAGAAAGCTCTCCCTGGGGGTGACCTTCTGCCTGCAGGGGGCCAACTCTATCAGGGACAAGCAGGTGCTCTTGCACCTGCCCAGCAGCCCAGGAAGGTCCCTTCCACCTCTCTGAAGCCTGGACTGCCCTAGGGTCCATCTCTGGGGCTCCCGTGTGTCTGACAGCAAATGTATTTTTCTCAGGCTGATGAGGTAGCTCACCTGGACAGCACACCTGCTTTATTATGTGTGTGACCCACAGATCAAGCTGGACCCTCAGTACCTTGGGGAAAACTTTGGTGTCTTTCCCTTTTTTTTTTTTTTTTTTGCCTCCAGGTCTATCACTGTGGTTCAGTGCCTGCACTATGAATCTAGTACTTCAGGCGGCCATTTGTTTTCCCCCGTTTTATTGGGTAGATGGGAGAAATTGAGAGAGGGGAAGATAAAGAGGGGGGGGAAGAAAGACACCTGCAGACTTGCTTTGCCACTTGTGAAGTGACCTCCCCTACAGATGGGGAGCTGGGAGCTAGAATTGGGATCCTTGCACAGGTACTTGCACTTCATACTGTGTGTGCTTCACCCGATGTGCTACTACATGGCCCCTTCTTTCTATCTCTTATATGAAAAAAGAAAGAAAGACAGAAAGAAAGACAGCTGGAGTAGGAAGCCCCAGTGACAAAAAAATTCTTAAATATATATATTGGAGCCAGGTGGTAGTGCACCTAGATAAGAGCTCGCATTACAGTGCACAAGGGCCCAGGTCCAGGCTCCTGCTCCCCACCTGCAGGAGGAAAACTTCCCAAGTGGAGAAGCAGGGATGCAGGTGTCTCTCTCTCCCTCCCTTCTTGTCTCCCTTTTACCTTAAAGTTTATGTCCTATCAAATAAAAGTTTAAGAATAAAATTTAAAAAAGAAGAAATTTTTAAAAATCTTGTCTGGAGGGTAGATAGCATAATAGTTACGCAAAGAGATTCTCATGCCTGAGGCTCTGAAGTCCTAGGTTCAATTCCCTGCACCACCATAAGCCAGAGCTAAACAGAGCTAAACAGTAAAATAAGTAAATATAAAAAATAATCTCTTGTTAATCTAATGTGTGTCATTCAGGTACTTAGACTCACCTCAGAAACAAAAAGAGTAGAAGGGCAATGTTTTCCTGGCTTGTCCAGGCAAACTTCAGCATGGACGGAAACGGGTGAGGCTTTATCTCTGACATCAATCATGTTCTATTGTTTTTATTGCCTCCAGGGTTGTCACTGGGGCTCAGTGACTACACTGGAATTCACTGCTTCTGGCCACTCTTTCTCTTTTCTTTTTTGATAGGACAGAGAAATTAAGAGAGAAGGGAAAAAAATGGGAGGTGGGGAGAGAGGGGGAGGGACAGAGGGACATCTGGAGACCTGCTTCACCTCTTTTTTTTTTTATTGTTTGTTTTTTTTTTTTTCCTCCAGGGTTATTGCTGGGCTCGGTGCCTGCACCATGAATCCACCGCTCCTGGAGGCCATTTTTTCCCCCTTTTTGTTGCCCTAGTTGTTGCAGCCTCGTTGCGGTTATTATTGCCATTGTTGACGTTGCTTTGTTGTTGGATAGGACAGAGAGAAATGCAGAGAGGAGGGGAAGACAGAGAGAGAGGGGAGAGAAAGATAGACACCTGCAGACCTGCTTCACCGCCCGTGAAGCGACGCCCCTGCAGGTGGGGAGCCGGGGGCTCAAACCGGGATCCTTACGCCGGTCCCTGCACTTTGCGCCACGTGCGCTTAACCCACTGCGCCACCACCAGACTCCCACTTCACCTCTTTTGAAACATCCTCCCCCCTGCAGGTGGTGAGTGGGGGCTCGAACTGGGGCCCTCAAATAGGGTAGTGTGTGCGCCCAGCCCCATGTCCAGTTCATTCTGGATGGGCCTACGTGTTCTCAGAGCATCCTGCTCATGTCACCATGACCTCTTTGGTTTTCAGCTAGTGAAGACCCTCTAGTGTGAGGTGTTAGCCCTGGAGGCAGTGTGGGCACCAAGCCCTGGCTTACCCTGAGCAGGATCTCTGTGGCGATGTTGAACTTGAGCTGGAGGAGCTCCTGCAGTTCCAGGATGGAGCCTTGGTACTGGGCTACATTCTTCTCTGACAAGTCAGACGGCGGCGTCTCCCTCAGGACCAACTTCAGTGTCTCAATCAACTACACAAAGGAAGGGTACGTGCATGAGCCTTCTCACAAATAACAGGACAGGACAGCTCCTCTCACCTTCACTTTGTGGAGAGCATCAGTAAGACGGGAAAAAGCCCATTCTTGCGTTCAGTCTGTGGTCTAAGGGAGCGAGGAGAAGCAGCTACCCCTCCCTGGCTCCCAGGCCAACAGGCCTCAGCTCAGGTCTGTGGGCCGAACTCCCCACGGGTGAGCCCACAGGTGAGGCGCAATCTGCTCATCACCAGATGACCTACACCGGAGGAGACACAGGACAGCGACTGGGAAGGGAGGAGGATGGGGTGGGCCATTACAGCCAGTTGTCCAACGCTTCCTGTGTGTCACTAACTGTGTGGCCCATGTTCTGTTTTTGCCACCAGAGTTATTGCTGGGGCTCAGTGTCTGCACTGTGAATATTTAGCTCCTGGGGGCCATTTTTTTTCTATTCCATTCCTTAGGACAGAGAGAAATTGAGGGGGTAGAGGGATAGGAAAGAGACAGATACCTGCAGGACTGTTTTACTGCAGGTGGGAAGCAGGGGCCCGAAACCAGGTCCTTGTGCTTGCTAACATGCGCTTAACCATGCGTGCCACTACCCAGCCCCATGCAGTTCACACTTTAAGCCATCTAATTCATATCGTGACTCTGTAAGGTACTGTCATGTGCTATCTCAGTTACTTGCTTTTTTATGAAAGGAACATCTTGTCATACGTGGTGCCAGGGACTGAACCCAGGGCCTCGGCAGGGAAGTTCTTTTTATTCTACCAATTAAGTATCCCTCACCGTGCCCCCCCCAACCAAGACCCAGTGGGTCCCACCTGTGGGGAGCTGGGAAACTTGGAAGCTGCAAGTAAGATGCTTAGGTGACAAACTCTTCTCAGATCTGGGAGAAAGGATCCAGGAGTAAAGAGACAGGAATGGGGCTCATGGGGAGCAAAGCCATGGTAGGAAAGTAGGGAAGGATGCCACCCCCCCAAAAAAAAAAAAAGAGAAGAAAAAAGGCTGCCTGGCAGGAAGCTCAGAAGATCGAGGTACAGGCTGGCCTGCCTTCTTAAATACTGCAAGTAGATCCAGGTTCCCACAATAATCTGGGATTAAAAATCCCTTGGTGTGGTGGGCAGAGAGGACCTACATTAAAGACTCAGAGCTCATTCGGTCCAGTGGTGGTGCACCTGGTTAAGTGCTCAGATCATGGTGCACAAGGACCCAGGTTCAAGCCCTTGGTCCCCATCTGCAGGGGGAAAACTTCATGAGTGGCGAAGCAGGGCTACAGGTATCTCTTTGTTTCTCTCCCTCTATATCTCCCCCTTCCTGGAAATTTCTGGTTCTCTCTATCCAATAAATAAATATAATAAAAATTAAAAAAAAAACAAAAAACCCAGACTCTTCCTAATAAGCCAGCCTCGGCAGAGCCAGCTGGTGCAGAGCAGAGCCCAGGTGAGCTGGGAAACACTCACGGTAGGACCCCCCCCACCCCTACCCACCCAGCCCCACCTGAATCCAGGGCACTGCTCCCAAAAGACCTGCTGAGACCACTCTGCTCCCCAACCCCACCCAGAGGCTTGTTCAGAGGCCTTTTCTTTTTCAAGAAGCAGGTGGAGGACAAGTCCAGAGGTGTCAAGCCCCAGCAAAGATCCCGTGCCAGGAGGAGATGTGGGTGGCAGGGGGCAGAGACAGCATGAGGATGACAACCTGCAAGGACCACAATGCCATCAGAAGCCTCCGAGATGGGTCCCTCCCTTTCTCCTGAACTAGGTGCTAACCTGCCTGAACACTATGGATCTATTCCCAGCCATTCCTGGGGACTTGTAAAGTGTTCCCATCTACCCTGGCTGTGGGGATTGGAGGCCATTCCAATTAAGGATAAGACCTTGCCACCTCCAAGTTTTGTTTTTGTTTGTTTTGTTTTTCTCTTTTTGCTTGAATTAACTGTTTACAGTTAGTTTATTGCATTTATGTTCTGTTGGTGTAATACAAGGTGCCAGGAACCATTTCTCTGCTTGATAGATGATAAGCTTTGAAACAATGGAAGCCCTCGAGACAAGTTTTATTTCCCCCGAGCAAGCCATTTCCCCTCAGGTAAACCATTTATCAGTAATCAAGTGAGACAACACACAGTTGTGGTAATAAACATGGTTTCGGCCATTGTTTGTTGCAAGGAACATTCCACTTTGAAGTTTGCTCCCCCTCCTCCTCCTCCAGCATCCCCCCCCCCTTTTTCCCAAAGCCTTATAGTGCCTGTGAACACAATAAGATTTTGCAGCTTGATCAGAAACTTGTCTTGCTGTCGTTCTTTTGTGTCTCTTGTCCCTGTCATTCCAGGTCTTTTAGGTTCCTAGCCCCTGTTCACCGCCCCGCTGGTCGGGGCATCTGGCGCCCGAACGTGGGGCAAAGAAGCCTTCTGGACCTAGGAACTCCGCTGATCGAGAGGATAGGCCTATCCGAATTCACTGAGTCACCGCGGCTGAGGGAGTAACACAAAGACTTGCAGAGATCGCCACGGAACTACCCGACCGTGAGTCGCATCTGGAGGAGTGTCACAGCGGCTGAGGTAAGCAAAACCATGGGACATGAATTTAGCAAACAAGATTTATTCATTAAAGGACTCAAGGAGTCACTCAAGACACGAGGAACTAGGGTTAAAAAGAAAGAATTGAAGAAGTTTTTAGACTATATTGGAAATATTTGCCCCTGGTTCCCCCAGGAAGGCACTATAGATGAGAAATGTTGGAGGAGAATTGGTGACTGTCTTAATGATCACTATCAGTCTTTTGGTCCTGAACGTGTACCTGTTTCTGCCTTTTGTTACTGGAATTTAATTAATGACATTTAAAAATTTATAATAATCACCCTGATATTAAAAACCTTATTACAGAGGGTGAAAAGGTCCTCCGGCAACTTTATCGTCCGCCGTCCAGGACAAAGACCCCATCCCTATGCCCTTCTGTGATTATTGATCTTGATCCCCCAGTACCCAGTCAAAATAGAAGCCTCCCAGCACCCGATGAAAGTAAAAGCCCTGTCCCCCTCCCTATAGGTCCCACCTCACTTACTAAAGTTCCCTCCATTGACCCTCCTATTGCTAATTCACATGAGGATAAAACCCAGCATTCTTTCCCCCGCCTCTATCCAGTTTTACAACTCCCCCCCCTCCTGAAGCACTTCCCGCGGAGGATGAGGCTTTGCTAGAAAAAGAGGCTGCCAAATACCACAATCCTGATTGGTGTCCTCCTCCCTTTAATCCCCCTCCCAACACTTATGCCCCTGCTCTCCAGCCTGACCCTCTCCTTGACAATCCTTCTGTCAGGCGGGCATGCCTAGGAGCCCTTACAGGAATTTCCACCCTTCGCAAGGTCCTTGCTGACCGGAAAGAGCAGCTTCAATTAATGAAAGAAATAGCCGCAGTTACAGAAGAACTTACATTTTTAGCCTCACCAAAAAACCTAAACCCAATCCCTAAAACTAAAACTAAACCATCCAAATCAAAACCGGTTTTGGCTTTCCCTGTTACTCGGAGCCAGGCTCAAACTGACCCTGCACATGAAGCTTCTATAGAAATAGAAAATCCTGAAGACCCCCCGCAACTAGCACAAAAAACAGCTTTCCTTAGAAAATTAGTAGAAGAAAAATGAGAACATTTACAATTAGTTAAAGAACTGTGGGCTCTTGATTTGGCATTATCTTAAAACTAACAAGCCAAAAAAAAAAAAAAAAAAAGATCCAGCTTTTTTCCCTCTACTCTCAGAAAGCGTTAAACCAATTCTGAGTGAGATCTTATCTGGCTAGCAAGTTATTTAGAGAAAGAATGAAATCAATCAAACAAGACGTTCTCTTTAACTTAAAAGCTATTAATCAGAGAACAAGTACACACTTTTGATAGAAATTTAATGATTTGTTTCTTTAAAACTGTAAAATGTACCTTAGCCCAGAAAAAGAACTTCCAAAGATTTTTCTCTGCGCGGCGGTAAACTAAGCCTGACTGTTCCGTCCATGCAGCCAGTCACAGCACAGAGCTACTGCTCCACAGATTGGCAAACACTTCAGTCAATCATTCTTAGCCACAAATACCCCTCCTGGGAGGCTGTGAGTTAAAAATCCAAAAGCCGCTTTTCAAAGGGAAATTTTTCTTTTCACCAAAAATGTCAGTTTTAAGTCTGTCTGCTAACCTTGTTTTCATTAAAGTGTGTTAACCCCTAAGTAACTAAAGTTTGTTTTAAGTTTTAAATAAGATTTAGTTAAGCTAAATGTGGTTTTAAAGATCTCGACTCACAGAGTTGGCACACCTTTACCAAAGTAAAATATAGGGCAGTTTCGTCCTTCTGACAGCTAATATCAGCATCAATTCATTAGTTAAAAGATTTTCTGAGATATCTAGGCATGGTAAAATGCCTCTACAGTCTCTCTCACTCTTGTAAAAATTCTAAATATTACCAGCACCCCAATACCAACTGCCACTGTTTGTTAATTTGTTAATTCCATGCTTGAACTGGCTTTCTAATAACCCAGTCAGTGTAGAGCAGTGGCCTTGCCAAGAAAAAAAGGGTTAAACATATTCCTGGCCTGATAAAAAATTTTTATTCAACAGATGTGATTCAACAAAATTATTTAGTGTAAAATGGTCATCTAAAAAAAATGTTAACAGTAAAAATTTATTTTAACATTTCAGCTATAAGGTTTATCTTAGCTTTTTAAGTTACCTATCCAAATCAAAGTGAAAGATCAGTTAAGTTGTGTACCCACCCTTGTTCATAGCTGCCCTAAGGGTGTGATAGCTTTGTGATAAACAAAGATCCTAACAAACAAAGTTTAACATTTTACTTAAAATTGTTTAAGACTGGCTTGGGTTAGTAAAAGATATCACAATGGTTATGTTAATTATTTACATGCCAGAGGCTTTTGCTCTCGTTTTCCTCTTTATATCTTTCTGCTTTTAAAAATTATCTGGTTTGTTTTAAGACGCTGTCAGAGATTTATTCTTGGCAAATGGTGTTTTTGGTCTGGTAGAAGATTTGTTTTGGCAAATCCTGATTTAACAAAATTATCATTTTGGACATTTAAGCTATGAGGTTTTATTTTAGCCTTTTAAGTTGCCATATTAGAGTTCTAAGGAACAAAATCTATTAAGAGTTTTATATCTATGCTTACTCTTGATAGCCTTGTGATGAGTAAAGATCTTAGTAAACTAAAGTTATAGTATTGTACTTAAACTGTCTAATCAGTTTAAAATAATGCTAAAAAATGGTAAACATTTTATCATGTCAACACATTAGGTATTGACTTTCTATAACATATTGGTATATTCTAATAAAGAGCCTTCTAAAATCATATAAAAAACCTCAAGCCAATTCTAACCATTAGATCATCAATTAAGTTGGTACAAGTTCTCTCCTTAAGTAAATAATTATAGGTACATCTGCACCTGAAGAACTGACTGCTCATATGGTAAGATTTAAAACTAAACATTATTTTTTATTTATGGGTGTGTGATGACTCCTAAAGTCACTCATATCCTAAAAATTTTTCTCATTTTTTTACAAGCCTCTTAAAATTGTAATGCTTGACCTGCCATAGTGAGAGCACTTTACTGGCTCCTGCATTTTTTAATTAAGATCCTGCTATTTAGACTTTTAAGATTATTCTCCACTGATAAAAGCCAATGCTCTCTGACAGATTGATGTAATTCACCTGCCCATGTTTAGTAAACAAAAACATTTTTTTCTTTCTCAGTTGATATTTTTTCCAAATTTATGTGGGCTACAGTTCAAACAAGAAAAACTAAAACCCTTAAGCTCAATTAATAAAAAAAAAATAATAAAGAAGGGGAACGCACCCCCCCAGTATTCAGTTGGCTAAAGTGTCAATGTAGTGACTATACTAAACCTTAATATTTACAAAAATTTGAATTGTCCATTTATTGTATCTCATTGACAAAGCCACCCACGTTTCCAGTCACAGAGACATATTCTTTTTCAACACTGGATGTCCATGTTTGTTTTCCTTTTATTATGGTGGATGACATTATTGCTCTTGCAAAATCCACAGAGTCCCTGTTGGCAAGTCCTTACCACAAAGGACGCCATGGCAGTATATAGTCCAGCTAACCACACCAGCCTATCCAAGTCTTCTCTTCCTGCTGACCTACCACTGCTAACTTCATCTTTGCATGTTTACTGACTGCTCACTTTTCTCAAAATATTCCTCATGTTCAAGGAACCTCACCTAATGTGCATGTACCTCCTCTGTGTTTTGGTACAACACCATCCTATATTTTCATGTCAATTCTTCTCTACCTGGTCCTTGCCTCCTAGTTTTGCTTGTTCCACAGCTGACCCTCTATGAAGAAGAAAAATTTCACCACCAGAGGACCAGTCGTGCTGTGTTTCTTCCCCTGGACATAACATCCACTGACTGCTTCCCTTAGACTTGCTGGTGGCACGCTAGGACACTCTATATCTTCCTCCCATGAATTTTCTGACAAATTACAACAGGTTATAGACTCCACCACAAATAGTCTTGAGTCACTACAGAGCCCCTTATGGGACCCTTATTAGTCTTTTGTTAATGATTACCTTAGGACCCTTTATTTTTAATAAGATTACTGATTTTATAAAACGGCAGGTTGACGCCTTGGCATCAAAACCTTTGCAAATACATTATCACAGACTTGATTTGGCTGACAGAGGCCTGGCTGAACCTGAGGGTGACAGACCTCCTTTTCGGATGGCATAAAACTCAGAACTATGCATTGAGGCATCCAACTTTGGCAGGGCAAGGACACCAGTAAGGGGTGCAAGGCAAAGCACTGCAGGGGGAGGACCCTATCGTCTGCCTCTGAGTCCCCTGTGAAGCAAACCTGATTTGCATGGAGGTTGGTGTCAGCAACAAAAATTGTTTCCCTAGAAATCGTGGCTCTGCCTCCCCTCCCCAAAAAGACACCGAGAGCCTTATAAGATGCGGGAAGATTGGTTTTGCACTCACCCCGCGGGAGGAATCGGGTCAATACTTCTTCCCTCTGGTTATGCCCACCAAACCTGCTGTTAAGGTCTCTGCTCCTCACCCCCGATTGCCTGCCTCAAGTTAAATTATAATGAAGGGATGAGATGCCAGGAACCATTTCTCTGCTTGATAGATGATAAGCTTTGAAACAATGGAAGCCCTCGAGACAAGTTTTATTTCCCCTCTGGTCAGGCCATTTCCCCTCAGGTAAACCATTTATCAGTAATCAAGTGAGACAACACACAGTTGTGGTAATAAACATGGTTTCGGCCATTGTTTGTTGCAAGGAACATTCCACTTTGAAGTTTGCTCCCCCCCTCCTCCTCCAGCATCCCCCCTCTTTTTCCCAAAGCCTTATAGTGCCTGTGAACACAATAAAATTTTGCAGCTTGATCAGAAACTTGTCTTGCTGTCGTTCTTTTGTGTCTCTTGTCTCTGTCATTCCAGGTCTTTTAGGTTCCTAGCCCCTGTTCACCGCCCGCTGGTCGGGGCACCAAGGTAGCAAGTTGTTTTGGGGAATACATATAAAAAGAAAGTAGGAAGGCTAGCAGATACATATATAGTCCTTCCCCTCCTTCTCCCCTTTCCCCCTGGCCCCTGCCCTTGGGCAGGGAAGCAGTAGTGTTATTAACTGCAAATATTATTTGATTTAGTTGGGTTCTTTTGGAAGTGAGTTGCCAGACACACTCTCAGCAGCCTCAACCTACAAGCTGATGCTTTGGTACTTACACTGAGCACAAGTTTACTTTTCTCAATCACTTCCTCAAATGTCTCGTTTGTTTCCTCTTTCCACAAGCTGATGAAAGTGTTGATCTCAGGGGCCACTGAGGGGTCGGGGCTCCCGTCACACTGGATGTAGTGTTTCCACTGTGGGAACAGACATGCAGATAAACATAAACGACTTTTTTTTTTTTTTTGCCTCCAGGTTTTTGCTGGGGCTTGATGCCTGTACTACAAATCCACTGCTCCTGGAGGCTAATTTTTTCCCTTTTGTTGCCCTTTGTTCCCTTTGTTGTTTATCGTTGTTGTGGTTATTATTATTATTGTTGTCACTGTTGTTGGACAGGACAGAGAGAAACCGAGAGGGGAAGACAGATGGGGAAGAGAAAGACAGACACCTGCAGACCCGCTTCACCGCTTGTGATCACCCTGCAGGTGGGGAGCCGGGGGCTCAAACCAGGATCCTTCCACCAGTCCGTGTGCTTCGCGCCATGTGCACTAAACCCGCTGTGCTATACCGTCCAGCTCCCTGAATGACTTCTTTTTAAAGTATGAATTCTCAGAACCAAGTCTTCCCAATTTGAGTAAAACAATAATAATCATTATTAATACATATATGCTGAGCTATCTCTAAAATAACCAAATCCTTCTTCATAAAAAAAAATAATAATAAGCCTCAAAGTTTACATGGAAAGAAATAATGTTTATCTTTTTTAAAAAAAAAAATCTATTGATCTGGCTTTGTTTTGCTTCCTTCTCTAATCACATATCTCATGTGCTTATTTAATCAACACTTGGGAGTAATTTCAATTTCTCACATGAGTACTCACCAGTGGATATGTCTGTGGGGCCAGGGCTTTGTGCACGTGTGATTTTGCCACTCTGGACCCCTCTTTCCCTTAAGCAGAGAGGCGGGAGACACCTGAGCTTCTCTTGTGCTGTGGTGCCCTGTGTGGTGCTGTGGTTTGGACCTGGGACGTGCCTGTGGCAGGGCTAGCACCCACCTGGTGAGTCATCCCACTGGCCTGCTAATCAAAGCCTCCCATTCCTTTTGAAGCCTGTGTGCATTCTGTACTTGCAACCTTCTGTGATGACTTTTTGCTTACAATGACAGCTGATCACCGTTTGCTGTGTTGGTACTTTCCTCCTGCTGACAATACATAGCCTGTTTCCAAAGCCATGCTGGCTGCTCTGAGTGTTACTAAACTGTCTTGGATGCAAAGTTTTGCCTCCAGGGTTACAGCGGGGGCTCGGTGCCAACACTACGAATCCTTCTCCTGGTGGCCATTTTTTTCTCTTTTTCATTTGCATTAGATAGGATAGAGAGAAATTGAGAGAGAATGGGGAGATAGGGAGAGGGAGAGAGAAGATAAGACACCTGCAGACCTGCTTCACTGCTTGTGAAGTGGACCCCTGCAAGTGGGGAGCCAGGGGGCTCGAACCCTGGATCCTCGCACTTGGCAGTATGTGCGCTTCACCAGGTGGGCCACTGCCCAGCCCCAAAGCTCTGTCTGACATTTTACCATAAGCTTCTCAGCACTGATTCTCCCAAATGAAGTCAGTCACAACATCTCAGTGTTTTGAAGGTTTATCATCAACAATGAACTTTCCACAAAGTTCTACGCCTATCTGCTGGGCTATAGACCACAGGTTTGTCAGAGTCAGATATTTAGTGGACAACTGTAAAGCTTCTTGAGATTACATGCACATATGACTAGAACATGCTTTTGTAGCACAAAAGTCCAAGTGTTAACTCAGGGCAAATGAACCAGCTAACAGTGGTACCTGAGCCAGTGCTCTGTCCTCTTGTTTCAGCCTCTCTGCATAGGGAAAGCAGAGCTCCAGCAGAGTCAGCTCCTCCAGCTCCATGTTCCTCCTCTCCAGGTCCTGGGATGTGGGGAGAGAGACACAGCCCACTCTTCACTCGATAAAGTCTTTTATTTCAGAGTCGGCCCTAGGACTAGTTTGCATGGAACTGACACATCTCAAACTGTGCTCTGCCAACTGAGGTCTTGGGGTGGGTCCCCAAGACCCTGGGGGCCCAAGGCCTCAGCTGTTCCCGGTAAGATAGGATTCACCTTTGTGGACTGCTCTTGGTCGGTTGACTTAGTTGTACAAGGCCAGGCATGCTGGGGTTTGCAGGGGGCTGGAAGCAGCCAGTTTCACCTGAGAAGGACCTGAGGGAGCAGCATAGTAGGACTTGCATGTGTGAAGCCCTGGGTTCGAGGATGAAGGACTTGGGCAGGTCAATTCCAGGAGACAATTCAAAAGTCTGTGTGGTTGAATACAACTTAAGCTTTGTCAAAATTCGAATTTCAGAAAGTATGTGATCTACCACTGTGAAACAGTTTCCCAACCCTAAAAAGCTTTCGGGTTGGGTGGGAATTCTTAGATAGGATAGAAAAGTTTCTGATTAGGGTGTGTGTGTGTGTGTGTGTGTGTGTGTGTGTGTGTATGTGTGTGTAGAAAAGTTTCAGATTAGGGTGTGTGTGTGTGTGTGTGTGTGTTTTTCTCCCAGTTTAGCACTGCACCACCTTTAGCTGATGGTGGTACAGGGGATTGAATCTGGGACTTTGGAGCCTCAGGCATGAGAGTCTCTTTGCATAACCATTATGCTATCTAACCCCTGTGCTTTTCAAATAGTAACTATCTCAAGCACTGGTGTGCACAGTTCTGCAGAATCAGGCCTTGGGGAAAAACTGACTCTCGGGGTGTGAGGCTGGTGAATGGTCTAGTGGTACAGAGTATGAGAACTTGACAGACATGGCTTCAGATTCCACATGAAGAAATGACTATGAGGCATGGAGACGGCTCACCCACTAGGCAGAACACACAGCTTGCTAAGAGCGAGGCTCTGGGTTTGAGCCCAGGAACCACATGCAGCACCATGGATTCTGGGGGAAGTCAAAGGTTGGAGTGGTGCTGAGGAGCCTTTGCTGCCTGTCTTCTCTCCACCCTACCCTTTCTCTCTGTAAAGAGAAAGAGGGGAAATGGGGCTGGGAGGCAGTGGGAAGCAGGCTGCAAGAGGTTCTGAGATCATTCCTCACGCTGTGTGATGGAAGAAACAGACAGTTACTGAGTTCTGATAAAATTTCAAATGACCACAATCATCTAAAAAGTTCTTACACCAGTCTCTGGTTTGCCAGCTGTATGCTGTCTTGAGGACAGCTTCCTTCCTTCCTTCCATTGCCACCAGGGTTATCATTGGGGCTTGGTGCCAGCACTATAAGTCCACCTCTCCCAGCGGCCATTTTCCCCACTCCCACTGCCCCCTATTTTATTGGATGGGACAGAAAGAAATTGAGAGAGGAGGAGGAGATAAAGACACCTGCAGACCTGCTTCAGAGTTCATGAAGTGTCGTGTGTCCCCCCCCCCCCTCCCCGTGCAGGTGGGAAACAGAGGCTAGAACCTGAATCCTTACGTGGGTCCTTGAGTTCCTTACTGTGTGTGCTTAACTGGGTGTGTCACCGCCTGGCCCTGAGGACAGGTTTCTTTCATATAGTCAGTCAAAATAGCCCACAAAATGGTGATCTTAATTAGACAATGACTAACAGCTGTTAAATCTGACACTAAAGAGATTTTAAAAATAAAAATTCAACTCACTTCCCTAGCTAACAATAACATAGTTGCTTCCTTTCTCAAAAACAAGTTAGTGTATTTACTTACTTATTTCATGTTTATTTCTAACCATGTTTACTGTTCGTTGATTGCTTATTATTTTTCAATTTTGATTTCTAGCCTAGCAAGTAGTGACAGATGTGGGGAGGGAGCTGGGCCTGCCGCTTTTAATTGCTGAGTTTAATAGTTCTGTCCCGAGATCAACATGCTTCTCAACCATCGGTCTAAGAAGTGATGGTGGAAAGGAGAAGTGAAACTTAGAAGAGGCAGGCTTGGAACCATTTTAAACTGTTAAACTGTGCAGCACAGACTGGGCACAGCAGTTCCATGGCTGCAGACATGAGCTAGTGAGGCTGTTCCCGGCTGCGGCCAGGCTCTGTGACTTCACGCGGCTTCATGTCTCTCTACTCAACCGCCTTGTCAGCACCAGGTGGGGAGCAGCACCAGCACTGATGCCATGGTTAGTATGGCCAGAGGGGTTAGAAAGCTCACATCTCACATAGGACTGAAGATTCCTGCTAGCCATGAGCTAATTAGTGGCCAAAGAGCTCTGACAGTCATAGTCATTATTAATATTAATACTTTTTTTTTGTTTTTCCACCAGGGTTATTGTGGGGCTCATAGCATGCACTGTAAATCCAACAGTCCCAGCATCAATTTTCCTTTTTTTTTCCTCCCTCCTTTCTATTTTGATTGAGACAGAGAGACTGAGGGAGGGGAAGCTATAAAAGGAGAAAGACACCCGTAGACCTGCTTCACCACTCGTGGAGCACCCCCTCTGCAGGTGGGGAGCAGGGACTTGAACCTGGATTCTCATGCACGGTGATGTGTGCTCAACCAGATGCACTACTGCCACCCCCCCAACCACATAATTTCTCATCTTCACTAACAGCATTGGTGTTCGCTTACTTTTGCTTCAAGTTTTTGCCATTTTTCTTTCTCAATTCGCTGTGTCTCAAGCCTTTCCAGTTCTTCCTTTTCATGTTTCACACGGGCTTCCTCTGAGAACAGAAGGTCATTTCTCTGTGATTAACTCAGTCAAGTTTAAGGAATCAGGAAGCTCACCCACTAGACCATATGCCTTGCTGTGCCTGAGGTTCTGGGTTCAAGCCACAGCACCACGTGGGAACACCAGGGGAGCTCCACAGATGGTCATTGCTGAAGCCTCTCTGTCTCTCTTTCTCTAAGAAAAGAAAAAAAAAAAAAATATATATATATATATAAAAAACAGTCTGGGAGGCTGGCTGTTCAGCTGTACCAAGAAAACAGAAGACCCTGAGTGCATTTCCTGAAGCCACACTAAGAACCATCATCACTAGATCTAAAAATATATTTATTATTTTTAACTGTCTTATTTACTTATTACTGGATAGAAACAGAGAAACTGAGAAAGGAGGGGGAGATAGAGAGGGAGAGAGACAGAGAAACACCTGCAGCCCTGCTTCACCATTCATGACACTTTCCCCCTATAGGTGGGGACTAGGGGCTTGAACCCGGGTCCTTGTGCACTGTAATGGATGCAGTAAGCAGGGGCGCCACTGCCTAGGCCATTTATTTATTTATTTATTTGAAAGAGACAGAGAGACAGACACCAGAGCACTGTTTCTACTCTGGGTTATGGTGGTACCTAGTCCTTAGCACCTCAGGCAGGAGAGTCTCTTGCAGAACCACTATGCTATCTCCCCAGCCTATCTCTAGATGTTTTGAGTCCTTAAAGCTACTTCAAATGTTCTCAAAGTGGAGTGGCAACAGAAGATATTATAAGAGTCACAGACACTATGATGTGGTAGGAATAAGAAAAGTGCCAATTTTTAAAAATTTAACATTACTTTCAAATTTTCTACAAAAAAAAAAAAAAAAAGATCCAGTCTTCTCCAATAAATTTATTATAATGATCCAGTAGTGGTTTTATTTACCTTTATCCAGGGAAGTGATGTCACAAGATTGTTGACACTTGTGTCCCATTTCTTGACTTCCTGTGCTAAGTGTCAGCACTCACACCCTCCCCAGCTTGTCATCTTCCCCATTAGTGATGTTGACTAATAACAACACAACAGCTTAGCCACTGGTAGTTAAGGGAAGTAAAGTCTTTGCACCATCTGAAATAACTACTTCAATCTTCCCTTGCTTTTACTATTATAAAATACATGTTAAAGAATTCCAGTTTAACCCACTGTAATGATACACCCCCTAAGATATAGATTTGAGACTGCAGTGCCAATCTCAAAAACGGTATTAAAGATTTTTTAAAAAGTGGAACCAAAGAACATTCAAACCCTGGATTTGAGTCCACAAGCACCGAAATGCTATATAGCCTTTCAGATTGCTTAGTGTTTTTTTTTTAATCCCTTCAGCATTGTAATTAAACAAGGCTAAGAATTATAATTTAACAGATGAAAGTCCTCTTGGAGATGTGGTAAATAGAAATCATTAAACTCTAAGGTCTCGGGCCACTTGTGTGTGGCCCATCTATTGAACTTCAGACTTGGAGTCCATACTGTACAGTAAGTGCTGACGCCTGATTCCAGCAGTAAGAATCAGCAAGTGGCACACACAGCTGAGCGCATGTTACCATGAACAAGGATCTGAGTTCAAGCCCCTAGTCCCACCTGCAGTGAAGCAGGTCTGCAGGTCTTTTCTTTCTTCCCCCCATCTTCCTTTCTCCATTTCTCTCTGTCCTATCAGATAAATAAAAAATAAATAAGGGTGGGGGTATAGCATAATGGTTAATGCGAAGAGACTTTCATGCCTGAGGCTCTCAAGTCCCAGGTTCAATCCCCAACACCACCATAAGCCAGAGCTGAGCAGTGCTCTGGTTAAAAAAATAAGGGGGTTGGGCAGTAGCACAGTGGGTTAAGCGCACATGGCACAAAGCCCAAGGACCAATGTAAATATCCCAGTCCGAGCCCCTGGCTCCCTACCTTAGAGGGGGTCACATGACAAATGGTGAAGCAGGTCCACAGGTGTCTGTCTTTCTCTCCCCCTCTGTCTTCCCCTCCTCTCTCCATTTCTCTCTGTCCTATCCAACAACAATGACATTGATAACAATAATAATAATAACCACAACAATGATAAAAAAAAAACAAGGGCAACAAAAGGGGAAAAAAATAGCCTCTAGGAGCAGTGGATTCATGGTGCAGGCACCAAACCCCAGCAGTAACCCTGGAGGCAAATAATAAGTAAATAAAATAAATTTAAGATTAGCAAGATATATGGATTGGGGGAAGATATCCGGAAAGATATCATAGCAGTTTGTACAACACTTTCATGCCTGAGGCTCCAAGGTTCCAGGTTCAATTCCTGGCACAACCACAAGCCAGCCTGGTGGAAAAAAAAAAATGTATGTGATTTTATTTTTTACAAATACAATATTTTAAAGAATCCTTTGCATTTCAGAATCTGAATGGAGTGTATAAATATATATCAAATTTGGGTTAAGTATGTTTCCAGTGTCCTATGAGAGATATCATCCCCACCTGTCCCATTATCAGCAATCAGCATTTAACTAGTCCTGTATTCCATCAGGCAGCTCTACCTCAAATAGATCCGCATGTGACTGTGTGCTAGCAGAACTTTCTGGGTATCTTTTAATAGCACGTGTTTGTAAGAAAACAGATTATAGTGTGGGGCAGAGCGCGCATTTAATGGGTATGCAAAATGCTTTCCAGCCTGAGACTCTGAGGTCCTAGATTCAATCCCCAGCACCACCATCAGCCAGAGCTGAGCAGAGATCTGATCTCTGTATCTCTCTCTCTCTCTCACACACACACACATAAAGCCAAAACAAATTTTAAAAAAATTACATGATTCAAAGTCAAGGCTTCTGACAATTACAGAAGCCAGAACTCCCACCTTCTGCACTCCAAACCCAACTGTGATCCACACTCCCAGTGGGGGAGAAGTGATAGGAGGAAGAGGATAAAGGGCTCTGAACTTCAGTTCATCAGGACCCCGAGAGAGAGGAAGAAAATAGGAGGAACATTTGGATGCAGTAATAGGTCATGAGTGGCTTGGAGGGAAAGAGAGGACTGGACCTGGAAGAAAGAGGGGACCAGAGGGCAATTATGTACAAATCTAGATAGACAGTTGTAGAGATGACAGATAACCTATACCTACAACCTTGGGAGAACTGCAGTGGCTTGCAGTGGAGGGACAGGCGATTCAGAACTCTGGTGGTGGGAACAGTGTGGAATTATACCCCTGTTGACATGTAATTTTATAAATCAATGTTGAGCCACTAGTTAAAAAAACAAAACAAAACAAAACAAAACAAAACAAAAACCAGTCAAGACTCCTGAAGACCTGCTGGCCGCAGTGCAGCCAGAGCCTGGCCAGGGTCAGGAGCACTGTGGGGGCCGCTGCCATAAGTCTCCTACCTTCCTCCTTCAGCCGTCGCTCCTCCTCCTCCTGCTGCTGCCTCAGCCGCTCGGCCTTGGTGATCTTCTTACTGCCAGACTTAGCAGAGGCCACAGGTAAGAAGATGTGCCCCACCTTCCATCGCTACCAAACACCCATTCCTCTAGCACTAAGTGTGGAAGTCACATTTGTGGCCCCAAAACCAGCCTTCTGTTTAATTAGAGAGCAGCCTACTGAGCCCTGACCCGGCGCACTAGAGGCCATGCAGGGGAAGCAAAGGACACTGAACACAGGAGCTGCCCAGAGGCTGGGGTGGCTATGATGACAGCCACACAGTCCATATCTCCCTTGGCCCTGCTTCCCACATTTTAAAGAGGTTAAAACAGTGTGGCCTTTGCTGCACAGGTTAAGACAAAATGTCGGTAGGCCAGTTTGGAGACTGGCTGGTGCAGACGCGTCGTGACTGACAGACACAGAGCTTGCTGGGGTCAAGAAGAATGTGTAGAGAGCAGGTGGTGCTCAAAGTCTGTGCTCCCAAGCGTTTCACATTCAGCTGTGAGGGGAAGGAGACCCAAGAGGGAGGAGGTTCAGGCAGGGCGGATGGGGGGGGAGGGAGTTGGCAGCCTCAAGCTGGAGAGCAGGGACTCTGCTAGGAGAGTTCTGTCATCCTTGTCACCATTGTTTCTGACCAGAGCACTGCTCATTTCTGGCTACTGGCAATGCAGAGGCTTGAACCTGCGACCACTTGTTTGCAAGCTCTGTGTGCTACTGTAGCATTCTCTTCCTGGCCACTGGGCAGTGGCATAAAAGAGCTGAAAGCCCCCTGAATGCCTGTCTATCTTTACCTCTGTCTACTTTTAAAAAAAAGTCAGTCTGGAGAGGTAAAGTCTTAAAATAAAATAAAAAAATAAAAATAAAATAAAAAATAAAAAGGAAAAAGAGAGAGAAGAGGAATAATTCAGTGAATGGTGTCTTCCTGGCATTCAGCTTCAGAATTCATGGAGACAATCTCACTGCAATATATGGAAGCAACTCTGTGGCCACAGGGAGCCGCGGCATTTGTTTGCACCCCTGCAACAGTCAAGCAGACCCGCTTTCAGATTTCTAGTCTGCCTCAAAGATCTGACAATCTAAAGCTGGAAAATGAACATCCCTGTAGCCCCAGTCCCCCACCCCCACCATCCCAGAAGGTCTCTGAACTTTCTGAAGTTGCTTCCGTTACTTCCACAGGCCCCTTACACACTATCTGGTGACTAAGACAAGTAAATTGGGCTGGGTGTTGCGGGTGTGTGTGTGTGTATGTGTGTGTGTATGTGTGTTACAAAGAGGCCAGCCGTGCTCACAACCGTAAATGGCTGCGAGATGAAACATGGGGTGACGGGAGCATTTACAGAGACAAGACCTCTGGATGTGCTTCAGAGCTACCTCCTGGCACCCAGAGGGCAACTAAAGCAAGTGTGTCCCTACTTCTGGAAGGAGCGGTGTGTGGCTAAGTGCAGCCTGCTGTTACCTGGCACCCCATTTAGTTTTTCGAGAGTGAATGGGAGGAGGGGCCGTGACAGCCATTGGTGCGCCAGATTAAGCACACAAATTACCATGTGTGAGGACCCAGGTTTGAGCTCTGGCTTCCCACCTGCAGGGGGGAAGCTTCACAAGAAGTGAAGCAGGTCTGCAGTTCTCTTTTTTTCTTCATGTCTATCTCCTCCCTCCCCCAGTTTCTGACTGTCCTATCAAATAAAATTTTTTTAAAAAATGAAAAGAGATGTGATAAGAAGAGAGGAGAGGAGAAAAGAGGAGAGGGCCACCAGAAGCAGTGGATTCATCATGCAAGCACTGAGCCCCAGTGACAACCCTGGTGGCAATTAAAATAATAATAATATATGAATCACAGTTTAGTGTGCAAATAAATGATTTGAAACATTACCAGAGTTTTAGGTCAAAATATGACTATAGGGGGGAAGCTAGTTTATCAATCAAGAGATTATAATTTCTGCTTTAAATTGTAATTTTCCTGGAGTAAAGCTAGACGGGGGTGGGAGGAAAGACACTGACACAGACTCCCTTTACTGAACTCAAACTTTCTACAAAATAAAAAGTAATAATTAAATAAAATAAAAATCAAGGGTGTGTTAGCTTGCAACCTGTTCTAAAATACACTCTCTGTGGCGCTATTTCTCAGCCTCAGTGGGTCTTATAAGTAAATTTTCACATGTATGTCTGGAATGAATAAAAAGGGCTCTGAATCTAACTTTATCTAGAGGGCAGCAAATCAAAGCTTCAGATCAGAGCACAAAACTAAAGGCAATTATTCTTGCAGGTCTTTGTGCAATGAGGAATATCTGTTTATATCAAAGTTGCTATTGCAAACTAAGGATGAGGAACATTTGGCCCGAGGGCCCTAAATGGTCTGAGAAATCATTCGGTCTGGCCCTGCCAAGGCAACTGGGACTTAAAAATTATTTTTACCACTTTGTGTGGTCCACCAATGATGTTATAAATAACCAAATGGCCCTCAGCAGGAAAGAGGTTCCCCTACCCCTGTTGTAAAGGATTATTCCCTAATCTAAACAGCATTGAAATCTGAAAAAACACGTTAGTCAACACTATAAGCTATCATAAGACTAGGCAGAAAATTGTCACCCAAAAAGTGCTACTTACCTTTTTTGGTTTGGGGCCCTAAATGTTGAGAAAACAGAAAAAGTCAGTTGTTAAAAAAAAGGCCTTTGAATATACATATATTTGTTCCCAGAGCAATGCTCAGCTCTGGTTTATGGTGCAAGGGACTGAACCAGGGACTTTGGAGCCTCAGGCATGAGAGTCTCTTTGCATAACCATTATGCTACCTAACCATTATGCTACCTACGCCGGCCCACCTGCACCACCCGTATTTGAATATTTTTAACAAAAGCAGCATGAAGATCCAGGGTGGTCACAACAGCAGAAGCCCTGTGCACCATCTCTGCTGCTGTTCTGTGAACCTGAACCTCACCGTGAAAACTCACTGAATAAAGACTCTGGGGGCGTGGATCTACCTGCCAACGTCCCTGTCAGGGAGAAGCAATTACAGAAGCCAAAGCCAGAGTTCCCACCTTCTGCACCCCCCCCCCAGACAATTTTGATCCACACGCGAGGGGGGGGGAACGGGGGGGGGGGGAGAAGGAATGTTAGGGGACGGGCCGCACATGTTACAATGTGCAAGGACACAGGTTCGAGCCCACTTGTCCCACCTGCAGGTGGAAAGCTTCACGAGTGGTGAAGCAGGGCTGCAGGTGTCTCTCTCTCTTTCCCTATCTTCCTTTCCCCTCTTAAATTCTGTCTCTAGACTGGGAGTATGGACCGACCAGTCAACGCCCATGTTCAGCGAGGAAGCAATTACAGAAGCCAGACCTTCTACCTTCTGCAACCCTCAATGACCCTGGGTCCATGCTCCCAGAGGGATAGAGAATGGGAAAGCTATCGGGGGAGGGGGTGGGGTATGGAGATTGGGCGGTGGGAATTGTGTGGAGTTGTACCCCTCCTACCCTATGGTTTTGTTAATTAATCCTTTCTTAAATAAAAAATAAAAAAAAAAGGATGACAGAGGGAAAAAAAATTCTGTCTCTAATAAGAAATTTTTAAAAAAATCATTGCATTGCTTAAAAAAGAAAGGGGAAAGAAAAAAAAGAAATGGTAGGGGGAAGATGAGCAGAGGGCTCTGAACTCCAATCCCATCAGGACCTGGAGAGAGAAGAGGGGGAAATAGAAAAAAAAAAAAAAAAGGACATTCAGAAGTAGCAAGAGGTGTAGATGCGACTTAGAAAGGAAGAGAAGGCAGGGCCATGGGGGAAGAAAAAAGGGGGGAAACATATAAATACAGATGGTTACAGAAATGATAAACGCATGGAGGTGACGCAGTGGTAAAGCTTTGGACTCTCAAGCATGAGGCCCCGAGTTCGATCCCCAGCAGCACATATGCCAGAGTGATGTCTGGTTGTTTCTGTCATCTTTCTCATAAATAAATACAAATCTTTAAAAAAAAAAAAAAAAAAAGATAAACGCGTATCTGTGACCTTAGGAAAACCACTGAAGTTTCCAGAGGAGGAAATGGGACCCAGCATTGTAGGGGTGGAAAGGGTGTGGAATTGTTGTCTCATACCTTTGTAAATGGATATTAAATCACTAATAAAAAGTAGGAAAAAAAAAAAAGGTAAAGAAAACGCGTCTCCTTGCGACCGTTCTCGTTGCCGGAAACGGTCTGGCGGAGTCTGACATCCCCGGAAGCCGCCCGTCCGCCCAGCGGGAGAGAACACCCCCCAGCCAGAGACCTCAGGTATCTGGGAGGGGACTCCGCGGCGCCCCACTTTCCCCGCAGGCTCACCATCCTCAAGCCGCTGGAGCTCCGCTCTGCGTGGACAACGCTCCCCGGTTGTCAGGGCGACAGGCCCCGCCCCCTTCGTGGCACGTGGAGGAGGAGCTCCGCGTTGACGCATAAGGACTTCCGGCCCGCGCCCCACCCCACTGCCTCAAAAGCCACCTGGGTGTCCCCCTCACCCCCCGCTCCCCGCCCCCATCGCTGCTAGGCAGCTGACCTTCCCAGGAGGCGCGGTGCGCACGGTGGCTTTTACGACCTGTGCGTCCCGGAAAGCGCTGCGCGTGCCTGGAAACAGACGGGCGGCTCCGGGGTCTTCCTGATCCGGGGGTCTGCAGGCGGTGAAGTAGGCGTTGGGCACACATGGCCGGGTGTGGGGTGTCCATGAGCTCTGCCTGGCCTCCCTCGGTCCCCCTCGAACAGGCGAGGGTCGCCGGCCCGGCTGGACGGAGGCGGAGTGACCGCCTGGAGGACAGGTCACTCGCACAAGGATGGCCGCGAGGATCGGCCCTGCCGGGTGGCTTCCCAGACGGGAACTCTGCCCGGCGCGCGGTGACACCCCCTGATCAAGGGGTCAGGACCCACACCCTGCACCCCACCCAGCCCTGACGGCAGGGCCAAGGCTGGCTTCCTTTTGGCTCAGCGAAGTGGAGTGACTTGCATGGCGCAGCTCTACTTTTAAACTATTTCATGGACTTATTTTTCCACCAGACCCCTGCTCAGCTCTGGCTGATGGGGGGGGGGCGTGTGGGAATTGAACTCGGGGCCTGGGAGCTGCAGGCAGGACAGTCTTGTTTGCACAACTGCTGCGCCGATCTCCCCAACCCTCAGCTGTCTTTCTGTCGCACCCTAGGCCGATGCTGGAGAGCCTCTCTGTGACAAGTCTTGTTTTTATTTCTCAATAGCCAACCTGTTTTTTTTAATATCACACCAAAGTAAAAGACTCTGGGGTGGGTGGGGAGAATACAGGTCCAAGAAGGATGACAGAGGACCTAGTGGGGG
The DNA here is from genome assembly GCF_950295315.1 of Erinaceus europaeus. Taxonomy (NCBI): domain Eukaryota; kingdom Metazoa; phylum Chordata; class Mammalia; order Eulipotyphla; family Erinaceidae; genus Erinaceus; species Erinaceus europaeus. The sequence continues at coordinate 62,489,647 of NC_080168.1, forward strand.
TTGTATTGTTATATGGGAAACTGGGGAATGTTATGCATGTACAAACTATTGTACTTATTGTTGAATGTAAAACATTAATTCCCCCCCAAAAAAAATAAAAAGACACCATAAAGTTAAAAAAAAAAAAAACAGAGCACTGTTCAGCTCTGGCTTATGGTGGTGCGGGGGATTGAAACCTGGGACTTTGGAGCCTCAAGCATGAGTCTGCACAACCATTATGCTGTCTACCATCCGCCCAAAATCTTATTTTAATGAGAGAAAAACAAACCCTCTGCTGAGCTCTCGCTGATACCCGGGACCTCAGAGCCTCAGGGAGTGTCTTGCAGAGGGGCAGGGGTCAAGCCCCTGACCCCCCACCTGCAGGGGGAAAGCTTGCTTCACATCTCTCTTCCTGTCTCTATTCAGTAAGAGATAAAAGTTATTTTTTGCAGACCCGAATTCTGTCTCCCCACCCCTCGACTTCCCTACCTTGCTGGCCCACTGTCTCCCTCAGGCAAGGTCAGTTCGGTGAGAGCAGACACATATCTCACCCGACATGCCCCGAGCACTGCCTCGGCCCAGGACATAGAAATGCTCAGTAAGCCACTGAGTGGGTGAGTAGTTTTGCCCCAATGCAGGAAACTTGTTTTCTTTCTTTAGGTATGTTATATTTAAAAGTGGGTGCTGTTTATGACGAATGAAAATGGCCAATCCTTTAAGAGGAGAAGTACTGAATCTTTATAAAAACGTAAGTATGTGTACCACCACCTATTTACTAATTGTGTTATGGTATGGATTGTTAGAAACATATATATATATATATATATATATATATATATATATTTTTTTTTTTTTAAGCTGCTGTTTCTTGGACGGGACTACCCAAAAGGAGCAGACTATTTTAAAAAGCGTCTGAAGAATGTTTTCCTTAAAAACAAAGATGTGAAGGACCCAGAAAAGATCAAAGAACTTATTCGACGGGGTGAATTTGTAATCAAGGAGCTAGAAGCCTTGTACTTCCTCAGAAAATACAGAGCTATGAAGCAACGCTACTACTCAGATGATGACAAAATTAACTAATCATTACCGCTACAATCTGAAAAGCAGAGTTTACACCACATATCCACGTTGAGTCTAACTTAGAATGGAAAGATGCACATGTGTGGAAGATGCCCCAGTTGCCTTACAATGATGGAACAGGGTTCAGCTTCTGAGGGTCATGAGGGATTTTTCAGCACCCCTTTACCAGGCTATTTTACACCAGAGCAGCAGCACAGAGCCTTGTTGCCAGCTGCCATCCTTAAATTAATGAGCAGAATCTCCACCTGTTATTCTTAGCCTGTTGTCTGTTTTACTGATGCTTTCTCATGCATTTAGCTATAAGCACAGCAATGAATTATAAATTTATTCTCTTTATGAAGGATTGTCTTTTCTTCCTACCCCATTTGGTATATAAGCAGCACATACTGAAGACTCAACCCAATAGTATGAAGTGCAGTTATAAAAACAGTATGTATAGAGTAAGGTTATTTCTAGCTTGGAGAGAACCTGATAGACTGACTTTACACACATAACTAATTCAGCTATTTCCATGATTATTTTCCCTCCCTGCCCTTTTGGCCTTAAAACAAGCCAACTGCTGTGTCTCAATCACCTTCTGCAAGAACTAGCAATAAATAATGTTACTCTCTCCTTTTGCCACAGAGGCAGATTTTTTTCTTCCATCAACTACTACAGATGAGCTAACATGGAAATGGACATAAACCTAGTATGATTAAAAAAAAAACTAGTATTAAAGTTTAATAAACTTTCACGTTCAGCACCTTTCAGAATTTTTTTCTACTGTACAAGTTGCACACACACACAAAGTGCAAATATGCTATAGTGTCTGGCTCATCAACTATCCCATACCAAAAGTGGGGCAAGTATTTCAAATTCCCATCAAGAAATAACACTGTCAGTCACCATAACTATTTTTTTATTACATTACAATAATTAGGAGCAGTACAGTTCATGACAAAATATTACAAATTTAAGATCACTTCACAGCACATACTCCTATAAACATTTAAAAGAGTGGTCAATTTTTAAATCCAATGTTTGATATGACCAACATTCCTAGGTCAGCGCAACCAAATGACGGGAAACAACTGGACCACACTGCATACGTCCCACAGAAGCACAATGTACAAAATGTGCACGTTTCAGTTTACACTATACAAAAATAGTTAAAACACATTCCAGGTAAACATGTTACATTAAGAAATAGGACTAGTAAGAAATTGGCACTCAAAGGAAAAATGCAGAAGTATTTTCAACATGAAAACACAAGACAGTGGAATCAGAAACTTTGGGAGAAGACTTGACAGAACCCATTCAGCTCTGTGGGGAGGGGAGCCCTCTGCAACCATCAATTCTGCAGGTGACAACTTTGATTTTCCCTAAATGTAAACTGCCCGTTCTGCTGCACTGGTGCTTGAAACTGTGAAACTAAAGCAAGTGTTAACTTTACTAACTATTCAGAAACTGATGTGAATAGAAGCTTTAAGAAATAATGTTTTCTGAAGAAACTTAGAGTTGCCAGTTACATGTTCCATTTCTCAGCGCAGATCTGATGCTACCTAGTTCAAACAGAAGCTGTGAAATACTCTACAGCAACTGGGTTTTAAAATATATCTAATCAGCAATAAATTATAAAATTCGACAAGTGGAAATTACAGTATTGCCTACAAAAAAATCTACACTCAGAAACAATGGTTAGAAGTAAAAAAAAAAATCACTGCAATACAAGTGAGATGAACATGTGTATACGGCAACTTAACATGCCTCAGAAAATATCGATAGAGATTAGGACCAAATTGTGTAATGGTGGCAAATGTTTTAGTGACCTCGTAGGTCCTAAGTTCCTATGCAGTGTGACTCAGTTAAAAGAGCCTAGAATTCCTAACTGGGAATATTCACTCCAATTAGACTACACACTTCTGCTACATTCTTCCACAAACATGTCAATGTCTTAAGACTGCACTTTAGTGATATTTGCTAACTTCAACAAGGATTTTTATCTTTAAGGCTGTTATAGATTACATGTATACTTATTTCTAGAATTATCCCTCCCTTTAAAAAAAAAATCTCTACAAAAGCAAACCTCTTGTCAACCATTTAAAATTCACATAATATAGGATGATTACCACTGCCTTAGAAAAAAACAAAAACAAAAAACCCTGCCCAGATTATCTCAAAAACTCAAGTCAAAAAAAGAAAAATCCACCTTCAGTATGTACTTCAGTCCCTGCCATTTCCTTCTTGTGCAGAAACAAACGGAGATCCTATGTAAACCTTAACATTCTCTACCTTGCTAATGTCCCACTAACCTGTAGTTGAGCATTTCAGAATCCATACTGATTTGTATGTAAAGTGTCCTTTTCTGTGAATTAGTTCAGGCACCTGTGTATTCGTACCCAGACAAATTTAACTACTTTAGAATTCAAAAGTTAAAGTTTAAAAAGTCTATATTCATTACTTATACAAAAAGACCAGCTAAAACATTACACAGGGAATTTTATTACCTCACATACAACTTAATGTGTACTATAACAGTTGTCCCAACAGGATCATATATTGTGCCAAATTAAAAAAATCAAGTTTATTCCTTTAAAACAATGAAGTGATTTATATAAAGAAGCTTGAGTAAACAGTCACATTGAAATCATAGCAAAACAATTATTTGAGACCTGGAAGAAACCTGAAAGATCAAAATCTTTCTCTGGGAAACTGGAATGAGCATGATGGTTTCTCTGGGCCTTGTGGCAAATGCCCTGCTAAGCTGCTATGGGCAGTTGGTTCCACCAGCATTACTTAGGAAAGGGGTTGGGTTCCTTGCTTGGGACCAGAGCTTAAGATCCCCAGAGCATCATGCGGTGCCTGACAACTAGCAGGCACTTGAATCTTTGTTGAATAAATAGATTCTATCTAAAAGTAAGCTGAATGAATGAATTTTAAAAGTCTTTGTGTATGAAATCTTTTAAACAATGGAATGTATTACTGTTACTAAAACTAGTCTTCACTACACAGAATCTAAGGAATTCCTTTAGCACTTCCTTATTAAATTCTTCTCTCAATGGAGAAGGCTTTCTACTCATACCTGCTAAGCCACTAAAGGACAAGACAGCAGAGAGATGATGTTCAGAAAATGAAGACTGTGTTGTTTACAGCCACTACTAGGTCAAATCCCAGTATATCCTTCCGATGGTGCTGGGTCTTAGGAAGTTAAGATGTAGGGCCTTCTGATAAGTGGAAAACTTTGTGGAGCTATCCTTGCAATGAGTTTCGAGGGTAGTGTAACTACTAATATTAACAGGGAAAGACTCAACACAAGGGGCATTGGGTAGAGGTTGACAGACAAAATGATATCCATCTAGGAGAGGAACCCTGAAAGTAGGGAAGGGGCATTAAAGAATAAACTCACCTCCTGTACAATTTTGCCTATGTCTAGCACTGTAGATGGTAACTCAGGCAGAGTTACAGACTGTGCTGAGATTGACAAACAGGTGTATACTCATATAAACTGAATGTAAACCAGAGTTGCAATGGCAGATGCAGCCTTGAGATGACTTGACATAAACAAAGGAAAGTGATTTGCCCAAAATCAGAACTGTACGAGAGACATAGCTAGAAGCTAAGTCATTTTCCTAGTCACTCAATGAGTTTCACCTCAATACATCCACAATTCAAAATATTTAACTACACTGAAGAATTTTATTATTTTTCTGCATCACACTAAATAGACCAGTCTTATAAAGTGTTTTTGAACTGTTGCTTAAGCCAGTGTTTAAAGCACTAGCCCAAACTAGAATTTTTAAAATGCTCTCACTCCATTGTGTTTAAAATAAATTAGCCCTGACTTGCCCCACCCGAGTTTGACTTAAAAATGTTTTAAGATGCTCACCTAAGATGCACTTGATCTGTGGGCAGGCCTGCCACCTAGAGAATGTGATGCTGAGCTCACAAGCACCCTCCTAGTCCCCATTTCTGTGACAAGTGCACGTCCACAACAAAGAACACAGATTGCTCTTGGCAATGCTGACCGAGACACCAGGCTTCACGGGGCCGCCTGTGGTAACCTTGGTCTCCTTTGCACCTACCAAGCTATGTGGCCTGAGTCCTTTCTAACATCACTGCTGACATCAAAACTATTTTCAAAGACTCAGGTTCAAGAAAAGGTTGTGATAAGAGCAATCTGACACAAGGGAGACTATTCACTTCCTATGAGAATGATTCATACATGTTCAAACTGTTTCAATCATTACAAAAATACAGCTCCCCAGGTGATCACTAAGATCCCTGCTGCATACTGGATCTACCTGATTAGGAAGAAATCCTTACGAGTATTACAGGAATTTATCTAACATGGAAAGTAAATGGCCTCAATGTTTTCCTTCCCATTGCCTTATGTTCCCCACCTCCCCTTTATAGGGAAAAAAAAAAAAAAAAAAAAACTCTGGGAGAGTGTAACAATGACAAACAAATAGGCGGAAACCTGTGTGGACAGTGTGGCTTTACAGTCAATAGGGGACTCGGACTCCAGAGCATGATGCTCACTAGAATTTACAGGGAGCCCATCAACTTGTGTCCCCTGGAGATTTCAGTAAAACCAGTTGTGAAACTGTAACTAAGGGGAGAGTCGTTGGCCCATGGGCGTTGAGTAGATAAAACACAGGCTGGGGATGATTCCAAAGTGTCGCTAATTCGTTTCACATCAAAGCTTACAATTGGAAAGAGAAAGAGGGAGTAATCAACTGCATGCACCAAAGGCCCTGAGAGAAATCTCAGGTGTTCAGTTTCTTTTTCACAGGCATTGCTAGTTTGAAAAACCACAACTCAGGGAATACTGGCACTCAGAGCAAAGAGGTTTCCACTGTCATTTTAAAATAAGCATTCAAGGTAAAAACTAACGGTTTGGATGGAGCAAAAAAGAAAATTAGGTAATGCTAAAACAAATGCTAATAATTTAGTGTAATGTACAAAAATTACTTTTACTTAAGTATGCCTTAAGAAAAAAGTACAAATTGTATTTACATAATTACACACTTTGTCTTTGACTTCTTTTTCTTCTTTTTACCATCTTTGCTCATCTTTTCTTTATGTTTTCGAATTTCTCGAACTAATGTATAGAAGGCATCATCAACACCCTGAAATACATAACATTAAAATATAAGTATGATGGTTTGAAGTGAAATAGGAAAAAAGACACATCACTAACAAAAACAGTAACCCTCACAAAGGACACAACATTTCAGACAACTGAATATCAGACTTTGAGGACTCTTGAATGTTTTCATGGCTGTCTTATTATAAATGGCACTGATGTTCACAGAAAACAATGATTGCTACTTGCTTTTTATTTTATTTTGTTCTATTTTTTCACCTTTATTAATAAAGAATATTGGCTTTTGACTCTGCTTGTTTACCAGAGTGCTGGTCAGCTCAAGGCTGGGGATTGAATCTGGGCCCCCTGGTATCTCAGGCATGAAAGGCTCTTTGCATAGCCATGTGCTGTTTCCCTATCCCTGCTAGTTTCTTCCATATCCACACAGCTCAGACAGCAAAACCGATGGCATCAATCTATTTATAGTGTGATGGTTATCTACACTTGACTATCCCTTAGTTCTAGATACTGGACATACTATTTTCATAAAATTCCACATTGATATCTGAGTTCCGGCTTAATATTTAACTCCATCAAATTTATATAATTCCCAAGAAATAAACAGTATCTGAATGTACTTTATTTTCAAATACACAAACACATAGTTTCAATGCATAGACTTACCATAAAAGAAATTTTAAATGACCCCAACACTAGACACTCTATACCTTGAAAAATACCTGGGCTAGAGAGGGCTCCAGGTGTGGCGCTTGCAGTGCATGTAGCCCAGGTTCCAGCTCAGCACCCCACAGAAAGTGCTATAGCAACAGAAGCAACTTTAGTGTTATGGTATCTCCCTCACCCCTCTGTCCTTGTCTTGTTTGAATGAAAAAAAAGTGGCGCAGAACTGTGAAGTCATGCACACACATCAAAGAAAGGAAAGACAGAAAGGTGACTCCTGTTTGTGATAAAATAAACTCAATCATCGTAAGGAGGTGCAGCTGACGTGTATGGAGAAGACTCTTATTTTGCTTTCTGCATAGTGTGTTACGTATTCAAAAGCTGGCCACATAAAGTCAGGTGCAGTATGCCCAAAGACGTTTCCATTTGGTCATGGTAGCCTTCATATATTGCCTGTGACAAAATCAAGTATCTACCTCCGTTATTGCTGAATGACTTCAAAGGACATTAATTTTCTCCTAGTCACTCAGTATGAAAAAGGGCACTTCAGTAGCAATAACAGCAGATTACACCCCTGTAGTACGAAACCACACAAGATCCAGACAAGTGTCAATTCTTTTTACGTCCCTGTAACAAAGCGGTGTAAATATAGCAGCAAAATTAAAGGCAAGTTAAATATAAAAGAAAAATTTTAATTCAAGAGAGAAACACGATTTTTCATGTATTTTACTCTGGTTAGGGCTGGGTGGTGGTGCAACTGGTTGAGCACACGTTACAACGCAAAGGACTTTCAGGAGGAAAGCTTCAGGAGGAAGCAGTGCTGCAGGTGTCTTTCTCTCCCTCGACTCCCCCCTCTTGATTTTTGGGTGTCTCTATCCAAAAAATAAAGATAATAGGAGGCTGGGTGGTAATACAGCAGGTTAAGTGCACATGGCGCAGGGACAGGCCTAAGGATCCTGACTGAGCCCCTGACTCCCCACCTGCAGGGGGATCACTTCACAGGCAGTGAAGCAGGTCTGCAGGTGTCTTATCATTCTCTCCCCTTGTCTGTCCTATCCAACAACAATAACAATACTAATAACAACAATGATAAACAACAAGGGCAACAAAAGGGGAAAAAATAGCCTCCAGGAGCAGTGGATTTGTAGTACCTCAGCAATAACCATGGAGGCAAAAAAAAAATAATAAAATAAAATAAAAAAATAAAGATAATAAAAATCAAAAAAGTCTAGTCAATTGTGTGGTCGTTTTGAAAGTCTTGTTACCCTGGGAGCAGGGCAGTGGCACACCTGGAAAAGTGTACACATTACCGTGCATGAGGACGGTATTCAAGTCCCTAGTCCACACCTACAAAAGATAGAAGCTTCATGAAGTAGAGCAGTGCTGCAGGTTATCACCTTGTCCTCCCTCTATTTCTGACTATCAGAAAGAAAAAAATGGGCACAGGGAGCAGCTAAATTTTTGTGTGGGTATCAAACCTCAGTGGTAACCCTGGTAGAAAAAACAAACAAACAAACAAATGTTTTCAAATGTGGACACTAGAGGGAGTCTCAGGAACAAATACCCATTTGGTCAAAATGGGGTACTATTGAGAGACACTGCAATTTTATGTACTTTAATCATTTCACTGAGTATCATATAAACATTCATTATGTCATATGGTCTTGTGGATAATAAGAATTTAGCAATGACATGAATTCTCTTACTGCATTACTAAACTTTTCTGTAATTACTATTTCAAAATAAGAAAATACAGGACATTTACATTCAAATTACATGTAACTAACTTGTCATGTATTTCTTTAAATACCTGAAAAAAGTTGAGAGTTTTTCATATTTGAAAAGTAGTGGGATTGAATTTTAAGACTGATTTGAATACAAGCAAGCATCCAAATAAAACCAACTGCACTTGGGACTGAGTGGTAGTGCACCTGGTTGAGTGCACATGTCACAGTGCACAAGGCCCAGGGTTCAAGCCCCTGGTCCCCACCTTCAGCGGGAAAGCCTCACAAGAGATGAAGCAGGGCTGTAGGTATCTCTCTCCCTATCTCTCCTTTCCATCTCAGTTTCTCTCGGTCTCTATCCAAACAAATATCTGGGGGGGGGGCTCTGAGGGATGTACCCCACTTCCTGACACCAGTACTGACACATAAGAACATGTCTTTGTTTTAGCCAAAGGAGAGGGGGAAAAAAATCCGCTGAGACATTTTATCAGCAATACATGCAGACCTATATATTTTCATAACCTTGAGACATTAACAAGATACTGTTCACCAACCCTTGACTATTTTATAATCAAAAACCCTTAGAATGGGACAGAATCTTTAAAAAGGGGTGGAATCTAACTCCTCTACACAGTCCCTCAGACAACATATTCCTGTGCTGCCTATTCTTTCTCAATTGCTTCTGATAATGATCAAATGAAAAACTAAAGGATATCTGATAGAGAAAACACGTTTGAAGGTGAAACTGCATTTAATTAAACTCTTGTAAAATTGAATAATTATGAATAATTATGACTACAGAAATGCACAATTAATCAAATCAGGCCAGTGCATTTTTTCATACAGGAAGCAATCCTTCAAATATAGGAGACAAAAGTAGTATCCCACTGATACATTTTAAAACTAAGAATATATATATTCTCTTATATATATATATAACTGTATATAACTAGCATATAACTATATAACTAGCATGTATATAACTAGCAATGTCAACTTTTATATAAAATAGTTTTATTTAAAATGCTTCCCAGTTGGAAGAGAAGAAGTCAAATTCTCCTTATTTGCAGATGACATTATAGTATACATGGAAAAACCTAAGGAATCCAGCAAGAAGCTTTTGGAAATCATCAGGCAATACAGTAAGGTGTCAGGCTATAAAATTAACATTCAAAAGTCAGTGGCATTCCTCTATGCAAACACTAAGTTAGAAGAAATTGAAATCCAGAAATCAATTCCTTTTACTATAGCAACAAAAACAATAAATATCTAGGAGTAAATCTAACCAAGGAAGTGAAAGACTTGTATACTGAAAATTATGAGTCACTACTCAAAGAAATTGAAAAAGACACAAAGAAGTGGAAAGATATTCCATGTTCATGGGTTGGAAGAATTAACATCATCAAAATGAATATATTACCCAGAACCATCTACAAATTTAATGCTATCCCCATCAAGATCCCAAGCACATTTTTTAGGAGAATAGAACAAATGCTACAAATGTTTATCTGGAACCAGAAAAGAACCAGAATTGCCAAAATAATCTTGAGAAAAAAGAACAGAGGCATCACACTCCCAGATCTCAAACTGTATTATAGGGCCATTGTCATCAAAACTGCTTGGTACTGGAGCATGAATAGACACAATGACCAGTGGAATGGAACTGAGAGCCCAGAAATGAGACCCCACACCTATAGACATCTAATCTTTGACAAAGGGACTCAGACTATTACATGGGGAAAGCAGAGTCTCTTCAACAAATGGTGTTGGAAACAATGGGTTGAAACATGCAGAAGAATGAAACTGAATCACTGTATTTCACCAAATACAAAAGTAAATTCCAAGTGGATCAAGGACTTGGATGTTAGACCACAAACTATCAAATACTTAGAGGAAAATATTGGCAGAACTCTTTTCTGCATAAATTTTAAAGACATTTTCAATGAAACGAATCCAATTACAAAGAAGACTAAGGCAAGTATAAACCTATGGGACTACATCAAATTAAAAAGCTTCTTCACAGCAAAAGAAACCACTACCCAAACCAAGAGACCCCTCACAGAATGGGAGAAGATCTTTACATGCCATACATCAGGTAAGAGTTTAATAACCAACATAAAGAGCTTGCCAGACTCAACAAGACAACAAATAACCCCATCCAAAAATGGGGGGAGGACTTGGACAGAATATTCACCACAGAAGAGATCCAAAAGGCTGAGAAACACATGAAAAAATGCTCCAAGTCTCTGACTATCAGAGAAATGCAAATCCAGACAACAATGAGATATCACTTCACTCCTGTGAGAATGTCATACACCAGAAAAGGTAACAGCAGCAAATGCTGGAGAGGCTGTGGGGTCAAAGGAACCCTTCTGCACTGCTGGTGGGAATGTAAATTGGTCCAACCTCTGTGGAGAACAGTCTGGAGAACTCTCAGAAGGCTAGAAATGGACCTACCCTATGACCCTCCAATTCCTCTCATGGGGATATATCCTAAGGAACCCAACACACCCATCCAAAAAGATCTGTGTACACATATTTTCTTGGCAGCACAATTTGTAATAACCAAAACCTGGAAGCAACCCAGATGTCCAACAACAGATGAGTGGCTGAGCCAGTTGTGGTATATATACACAATGGAATACTACTCAGCTGTAAAAAATGGTGACTTCACCATTTTTAGCCGATCTTGGTTGGACCTTGAAAAAAATCATGTTGAGTGAAATAAGTCAGAAACAGAAGGATGAATATGGGATGATCTCACTCTCAGGCAGAAGTTGAAAAACAAGATCAGAAAAGAAAATACAAGTAGAACCTGAAATGGAATTGGCGTATTGCACCAAAGTAAAAGACTCTGGGGTGGGTGGGTGGGGAGAATACAGGTCCATGAAGGATGATAAATGACATAGTGGGGGTTGTATTGTTAAATGGGAAACTGGGAAATGTTATACATGTACAACTATTGTATTTACTGTTGAATGTAAAACATTAATTCCCCAATAAATAAATAAATTTTTAAAAAATGCTTCCCAGTATGCCTGCTTTTAATATAGATGTTATTTATGTTCACTTAGAAATGAAGGCTGCAATTCATGCCCAACAGTTAACTGGTATTTATTTACCCGACAGTCACTGAAATTATTTTGTATCAATTCAAGGTTCTAGACTAGAAAGGGCTAGCTGGTGGTGTGCCTGGCTGGGCACACATTATAATGCACAGGGCCTGGGCTAAAGCTCTCAGTACCTGCCCTGGGCCTGGGGAGATAGCTTTCCCAGTGGAGAAGCAACTATGTTACCCTTCTCCTTCCCTCTCAATTTCTCTGTCTCTATCCAATAAATGAAATACTAAAAGTTATTTAAAAATAATGTTAGAATAGTACTTTTTTCACCTTTGTTTTAAGCAAAAAGTGAAGAATGAAAAAAAGCTAAAGCCATCACTCGGGTCTGACCATGTTCCTGTCATTTAACTTTTCAAAATGCACTGCGAAGTTCAATTCTACCACAACTTTACAGAATGATACTCAGAGTTGATGACCCTCAAAACAAATTACTGGCAGTGAATTCTTCTGAATTTAGAAGATTAGGACATCACAGAACAGTTTTGTGACTGATTCTACTGTTCACTGTACATTTTATACATAGGAGAAAGAGCTATTTCATATCCTGAGTTCACACAGTAAGGAACAGCAACCATTAGTTTACAAGCAATAAATGATGCCTTACTAGTTTATTTCATGTTCTCATAGAACACTATATGTTAAGGAGAATATATATCAAACGATTAAGGTTTGGCATGAATTTTATAACATTTAAGTGAAATAGTATCTAAGATCAAACATAATATGAATTGATTCAGAAAGGAGACCAAGAATTTCCACTCAATATCTAACTGGGAATAAGTCCAACCAGGGAGCTATTATGTGCCAAGGTCCCTACTCGGCCAAGAGAATCAGAAAGATTCAAAATAGACGATTCTGGGGCCAGGTGGTGATACACCTGGTTGCCATACATATTACAGTGTGCAAGGATCCTTGTTCAAGCTCCCGGGTTCCACTTGCAGGGAGGGAAGCTCCCCAAGCAGTGAAGCATGCTACAAGTGTCTCCTTTCTCCCTCTTTCCCATACCTCTCCCTTTATCTGTCTCTATCATAGTTAAAATTTTAAAAAATAGTAAAATGTAAAGAAAATTAAACTTGAGATTTACTCCACAGGCAGCATAAAATCTGCTACTGGATTTAAAAATGGAAAATTTTTTTAAAAATTAATTTCTCTTCTAGTAACAGGTAAGCCTGACTAGAGGTTATATACAGATGACAGGTCCTGAACTGAGGATAGTATATAAAAAGAGCTGGAATGTAATATCCTAGCAACCTGTGGTTCGTCCAAATAGTGAAAAAGAGGGCTGCAGGAATCATCCCAAAAGTCATGGGTTCTGAACAGTGAACCCATGGTGAGGTCTCCAGAGGTACAGAACTCAGGCAGAACAAGTAACTGCTTGTGGAATGCCCAGAAGAATGCACTGGAAGCATGGCATTATCCTCCACTAGGGTAAGTCAACCTTGCTGCTCTGTGCCACTGCTCACTTTTTCTTTTCCCTCTCCAGGCCCTACTACAAGTGTAGACTAGTCTATATTGCATTTCCCTCAATTACAGATTAACACTCGTTCGATCACAGGTGGAATCTGTCAGTTATGGGAAGAAACCACAAGTTAATATTTGTCACTCATAGGGTCTTCCTTCTTCTGTCCAACTATTTTAGACAGAGCAAAGAGAAAGAGACCCCAGTACTGAAGCTTCTCCAGTGCACTGGGGGCTGGGCAGGAACCTGGACCATACACAGGGCAGAGCAGGCATCTTGCCAGGTGAGTTCTCTTCCCAGCCTCATTTTTTTTACATCTTGCAACACTTCAAAAGGAGAATCCCCCCCACACACCCATGTGATTCTATAGTGGTGGGTATTTTTGCTACCTTCAAAAGATAGCTGCTTTCTAAGGAAATTAGCATGCTGGACTTACCAGGTTACATTACAATGCATTTTTTTATTTTCACACAGCCAGGAGTCTTTTCTTCTTTGTTGATTTTTTTCAATCTGTATTGTCGGATCTCTCTCACCAATGTATAAAAAGCATCCTCCACTCTCTGCATTGTAAAACACAACCTCTTTAAAGTCTGTTTCATTGGGAACAGTAATTGACTGGGAGAGCAATGTGCAAGAAATTTGACATGAGCTTAATTTGAGGGTTTTTTTTTAAACAGGCATCAGATCATCGGAATAAAACTAGCATTGCAATTTTCAAATATAAACTTGAGTCCTGGTTTGTTCTTTAAAATTAGTTTGTTTTATAATGGAATTAGAATGACTTAAACTTGAGGAATTAGGGGAAGTGTGCAAAGCCTCAGTGCATGTATCTGTACCCTGCAGTCATTATAGTTTGCTAGTCACAGAATTAGCCCCAACTGCAGTTTAGATGTCTTCTATGATTCAGGGAGAACAGCCCCACCACCCTGTGTGGGGGAATGACTAGAGTACAAAAGGGATGTGCAAAGCTGGAAAAGGGGGGGGGCAGGTTGAGGAGGAACAACAAAGCTCTGACATTGCACAGCACAGGTTCAAGTCTAGCCCCAAGCCAGATGAACGACAGGTTGGTGCTATGATGTCTTTTACTCTCTCTCTCCCCTTCTCCCTCTTCCTCTCCATCTCCCTCTTTCTATCTGAAAAAGTCAGCCTAGAGTGGTGAAGCCCTGCCAAAAAAAAAAAACAAACCAAGAATCACAGAAGCATCTTGAAATTAAAAGTTGGATCAAGGCTTTTATGACTATCTGCATTATATAAAAGCTAAATTGGAGTCGTTTTACCTGTTTACCTCTCAAATAGTAGTGGTGCATTATTTTGTATCTTTATTACAAGTTTGAAAATAATTTCTAGAACAGGATCCAACTAAGCTAGATTCATACCGATTCGATTTTAAAGACTCTGGGAGCACAAGGGGCTTCTGCTTCAGGCTGCGGTAGGAACGCTGTCACTACATGTGGTCTGTGGAAATTATCTACACTCAATCAGATAAGGTCTATAGAGATTAGCAAAGCCACACCCCCAAAGTCTTTAATATCTTTTCTTCCAGTTCACAAAATTTGGCAGCAATTACGGAGACAAAGTTAACCATAGTTCTGGTTTGCACAGAAAAGCATGCTGTCAAACTATAATAGAAACTTGCATCAGAAAAAAATGCCCGCCAGTGTTAGTCTAACCCTAACCTTACACTACAAATCAACTTTAAGTGCACTCTTTATACTCACTGTCTATGTGCTCACGTAAATGACATGTTTCTAAAAGCTGGTATATTCTATTATGTATTGATATTTACTCTGCACTGTTAATGACTCACTGACAACTGGCATCGTCAGTCTTTCTGTGATTTAAATGAACCCATGGCTAAAAAGCTCAAGATGTGTAGTCTTAAATTCAAAGAACCTGTCCTTTAATATTAAGAGTTCAGCACCAACTTGCATGCCTGGGACTTTACAGGCTGCAGAATCAAGCCTACCATCACTTTATGCCAGAACTGAGCAGTGTTCTGGTCTCTCTCATAAAAAGAAATAAATTTTTATTAAAAAAAAAAAAAAAAGGCAGGAGTCAGGGTGTAGAAAAACAGCTCACAGTCAGAGGGCTGGACTTTCACATCTCAAACACAAGAGGTAACAGGCTGGGACCCCGGCCCCAACTTCTCCCAGAGCTGAGCAGTGCACTGGTTCACTCACTCTCTCTTTAAAAAAAAAAAACAAACATTAATTGAATTGCTACCAGCTAAGGCTTGATGTTTGCATGTAGTAGTCCTTGCACACACAATACCCATTCATAATGGTTATGGGGGGGCACCTTAATTCTTTATGGTTTATTACTTTTAAAAATTATTTTTTAATTAATAAAATTTCAATTAAAAAGTAGACATTTAGATAGTATGTTACTTACATATTATATGTACATTACAAGCTAAGCTACTTAAAACAATCTAGTGATCTATTTGTATCTTCATAATGTTGGTACTTTATGAAATGTTTGGTATTCATTAATTCTCAGGAAGCAAGGATTTATTTATTCTTACTGAAAGCCTTTAAATGTCTATCAGAAATTCTTGTCATGTAAAACAAAGGTATTAGAATGACTTTTGTAAAGCATGTAAAATTACCTTGGCAAATGCATATAAGATTATTTTAATAAATATTTCAATTTGTAAGTGCAAAAAAATGTAGATATAAAACAAACCAGGTACAAGCTCTGATTTATTTAAGTAAATTTCTTTATTCCTGTTTAAAAAAATTACAAGGTCAATGTGATACTAAGACATTTTGTGATGAAATAAGATTTTAGCTTTCCATTAATTTAGTAGAAGCAAATTTTGAATGTGAATTATTTCTAGAATTTGAGCATGTCTGCTTTTTATGAAGTAAACTTTTAAGTGTGCACATCCCATCACCAGTATCAGAACATGTGATTTTGTTTCCAGCAATGCAGAGAATTGGAAGCTAATAATTTAAGAGGAGACAGAAATTATTACCCACCACCAAGAATTTAGTATGAGAGGCTCAGTGGCTAAGACAATTAACACTGAGAAACAGTTTTTCCTGAATGGCATCTTCTCATTTCCTGTTTTCACTAGTAGAAGATTTAAATGTCATTCTAGAGAGTCATTTATTGACCATATTTCAAAGGTAACATTATTTATTCCCTGATAGCATGCTTTTAAGTCATACTAACATTAAGAGAACAATATTTACCTTTTGGGCAATTTAAAGCTCTAGTTTCATATCCCCAAATCTTTAAATCTTAAAGAGATCAAGTACAGCCAAAATACATGTTGAGTACCCATTGTAGTTATAATTTTACCCAATACTCAATGATTTATTCTCAACGTCTTACTGTCATCCTTATTTTCAAAGATTATTAAACATAAAGCAAAACTTATACAGAAACTAGTGTTCATGCATTATGTAAACATGCATTATGTAGTATTTATGCATTATCCAATACAGAGAGCTTTTTAAAGCAGCAGATTGGACAATTTTTTTTAAATACTGAAGTTGAGTATTATCAGAAAACTTATTTGTGAGACTGGAAATAAAGCAAGCCATCCTGAAGACATAATGATTAACCTACATTATCATTCTATAATCTGGCACCTACTATGCTTTCACTAAGAGATGTAAACAAGAATTTCTTCCTGATGACTGACGTACCATCTGCAAACTCTTTCAAGGGAGTGACACTTTAAATACTCAACCTAAAGATGCAAAAATACTAGCTGGGGGTGGGGGAGATTGAGAAGAGCTAAAAGTATTCTAAAGAGAAATTTGCATTGCTGAATTTCTCAAGCAAACAAGCTACAGCCTATGTTGAACGCAGCAGTACTACTTCTGTAGAGGTTACTGTTGGGGATGGAATTTAACTTTTATTTATTCCAACCTGTAGGGGGTTCACTTCACAAATGGTGAAGCAGGTCTGCAGGTGTCTATCTTTCTCTCCCCATTTTCCCCATCTCTTTCAATTTCTCTGTCCTATCCAACAACAATGAAAATGGAAAAAAAAGATGGCCGCCAGGAGTGGACTCATGGTGTAGGCACCAAGCCCCAGTGATAACTCTGGAGGCAAAAAAAAAAAAAGTAAATAAAATTAGCTATCTTTCAAAACGTTTTTCAAATGTCATTTTAAAGATACAGAAATGCTAGATCATGCTGAAGTAGTAGTTTCATTCTCAGCTATTGATATATAAGAAGCACATGGACAGAAAAGTAAGTTCTTTGAGTAAGTCTAAAAAAGGAACTTGCAGAAATTACAGTAGGACTGGCAAGACAGCTCAGCTGGATAGAGTACTGCTTTGTCACCAGTACAACCCAGGTTCAAGCCCTGCCCCGCTACACCGAAGGAAGCTTAGGTGCGTGCCATTCTGTCTCTGTCTACCTAAAAAAAGGACAAAAATTAGGAAAAGAAAAGAAACAAAGAAGGTATGTACTATTAAATTAGAAGCTAGAATGAAACCTAGGCATTCTAGGGTCACTTGAAACACTGACTTTAAAAGTTAACCAGCACCCTTTGTCAGATCACTTCACCTGGAAGCATGCACCATTCCTAATAGACCTGATACTTGTGCTGTGGTGCTGTTCAGCTCACATGCAATATGAAGAATAATGAAGGCTTTTACACTGCATAGTTTTACTGTGGGAAAAATTATATTTCTTCATACGACATCTGATTTCTCATATAAGTTTCTCTAATACTTTGAAGGTAGCCCTAAAGTAGAATATAAACATAAGAAAAGCCAAGCCCTTGAAGACTAAGAAACTAAGCCCAACT
This sequence comes from Erinaceus europaeus, assembly GCF_950295315.1. Lineage (NCBI taxonomy): Eukaryota > Metazoa > Chordata > Mammalia > Eulipotyphla > Erinaceidae > Erinaceus > Erinaceus europaeus. Next base: position 62,507,524 of record NC_080168.1, read on the forward strand.
ATTCCTTAGCTACACCCACATTGTAGCCATCTGATCCACAGAACAGTCTGCAGCAGATGTAATCAGTTCCCTTCCAAGGCATAAGCACTAGTGCATCTGCACCACCGACGCTGGACCTCTAGCTTCAAAGGCAAGCAGGTGGTGTGGTGACCAACTGAAGCATCCTTGTCTGACACTATAGATCAAGTGTCCGCACTGCTAAGGCAGCAATCGCACAAGGAGAGAAGACTGAGCTATTCGAGGCTCTGTGTCAAACAAGAAGTGGAGGGCAGCATGGGGGGAAGGGGGGAAGAATACCCTCCACAGCCTGTAAGGCCCTGCTGAACTCCAAGTATGGTCCACATACCAAGACCAGCACCACCTCATAGAAAGGCTCCTGTGGGCCCCAGAGTTAGAGTCTAGATTTGATGAGACGCCCAGCTGATCCCCACACATGAGCAAGTGGAAGCAGTGCTCTGGCTGCAACCTTCCACCACACGTCAGGTGTTCTCGGGTTCTCCTTGTCCTAGTGAACCGTGAACTGGATGTTCACTAGTCTAAAATGCAAATGTTCTTGTTTCCCATGTTTCACTTTGTTTTCCATTGGAAAAAATTTTTCAAAAGAAGTTTACTAGTGAAAAAACTAAAATGTTACAATGATGCTTTCTGAGCACCCAAAAGAAATCAAGACATCTAGTCAAGAGAGCAGTAAAAAGACAAAAACAAAAAACAAAACAAAGCCCTGTCTCTGAGTCTCTGGGACTTCAAAGGTGATCTGAATAAGATCTTGAAGTCCGTGTAAAGTGAAATGACATGAGCTGGTTCCAAGAGTTGGTAATCACTGGGGCTGAGTGCAGGCACAACTCTACTGCTCCTGGCAGCCATGCTTGACCTTTTCTCTCCTCTAAAGGGTGAGAGATGGGTGTAGAGGGAGAGACAGACAGAGACAAGGTGAGACACCTCCCTCGGGACTATTCCACTGCTCATGGAGCTTCTCCACAGCAGGTGCTCCTGTGTGGTGGCCCAGGGCTACCTCCGGCATGGTAGTCAGTATGTGCACTCTACCTGGTAAGCCTTGCTGGCTCCCTCATTATCTTAAACCATAAGTCAGATTTTAAAATGAGGTTCATTTTACGATGGTATTATGGTCAGACTAAACAATTTAAAAGTTTAATTCAAAAACAAAGTTTGAATCACTGTGTACCAAATTTGTTAACACTGGGAAGTGGCACCCATGACCTTCCATTAGAAAAGTAGGCTTGCATATTGGTGGTAATTTTTACTTTTCAAAACTTTACATTCTAGAATGCTGATTTTAGGGGGAGGGGGGTCAGTAGTACATGCATGAGTAGTACATCAATTTTTTTAACTTCTGAGCATTGCAGAAGTGAGATTCTATAAAACTGGGCTCAAAGGTACATGTAATCAGACCAAGTCCAAAACAAATGTCCATTCTGTGAATGGAAGTTGATCAGCTTCCTAGACTTATGAAAATTGTATCTCATCATAGCTTGAACATTTTTTTCTAGAATTCTTTTCTACTAGTTAAAAAATCTTTTATCAACTGAAATTTTCTTATGTAACAGATTTTTAACCTAGAAAACAAATGGCATCATGTTCTCAAGTCATTCTAAAGTAAGAAACTCAAAATGTGTCCCCTTGGTCTGAGTTTATAAATATAAGGAGGGGGAAAATGCCTCTCACTTTCTTGGATCCTGAATATAAGATATGCGCAGCTGAAAAGAAATCTTCAATGTGCAAATAAACCAAAGCTACACACACATCCTGGGTACTTGATTTAAAAGCACCTGCCTCTTGTATCCTTCAGGAAATATTAGTCAATTAAACATTGGAGTTTCTCCTACTTGCGTATAATAGGACGAAAGACTGGCAGACTGCACTAACTGGTACCAGTTATGCTATCAGGTATGTCACTCTACTGTCCCTGCCACCTTGCCCACAAAATGTCATTAGGAAGCATTTCAGTAAGTTATGATAAATGATTAAAATCACCTGATACAATTTGCAGAGAGCAGACTGATAGTACAATTTTACTTACCTGTCTTGTCTTTGCTGATGTTTCAATAAAAGGGATTCCATAACTTCTTGCTAAGTCCTGAGCCTGTTTTGTGTCTACTGTTCTAGAAGGCAAATCACATTTATTTCCTACTAGGACCATAGGTACATCTTCAGAGTCTTTAACTCTTTTTATTTGTTCTCTGGGAAAGGAAAAAACAAGTTATAGCAGAGGCATTAGTAACAGACCAAAAAAAAAAAAAAAACTTTCAAAAATTTGTTCTCAACTCTTATCTATGAAATGTAACTATTATGTAAGTTCTAGTTCTCACAATGTATGTAGCTTCTAGTTATTTTTCCACCATTTTAAATAGAGAACTTCTCTCTCAATCAAATACCTATAAACAGTAAAATTACAATAGCAGGCTCATACGTAAGTAGGTCACAGTGATTTAAAAACTTAATGAAAAATCTTAGGTCACAAAGTGCTGTGCCTAATTTTAGGGACATATAGAGACGCACACTATATGCACTGCTAGGTGGTCACGCATAAAATTAAGACCATTTTTGCAAAAGTGTGGGTTACAACATCATTACACACTCAAATCATTTTCAATATGAGCTGCAGGGTGGAAAAGTACTGGTTTCTATGTGACAGTTGGTAGTATTAGAGCACTGCCTAGTCTGTAAAAGACCTGATATGCATAGATACAAATAAGAAGTATACACAAGGGAGCCAGGAGATAGCTCACCCAGGAGGGAGAGTGCATGCTTAACCATGTGAGGACCCAGGCTCCGGTCCCCAGCCATCACTACATGGGATCACCTGCACAGGAGAAACTTAACAAGTGCTGGAGCAGTGCTGTGATGTCTCTCTCCTCTTTCACTCTCTAGAAAGAAAGGAATGAGGAGAGGGGAGGGAAAGGGAGAGGGGAAGAGGGAGAGGAGGGAGGAGGGAGGGAGGAGGGAGGGGAGGAGGAGGGAAGGAGAGGGGAGAAGGGAGGGGAGGAGGGTGAGGAAGGGTAGAGAGGAGGAGGAGGAGAGGGAGCAGACCACCAGGAGCAGTAAGACTATGCAGGATGGATGCTCCAATGAAAACTCTGACAAATAAACTAAAGGCTGGTTGGCAGCTCACATAATACCCTGCATAAGGGCATGGGATTCAAGTACTTGTCCTCACTCCCAGTGGGGGATGTTTCATGAGGAATTTAGCTGTCTTTCTTCTCTGACTCTCTCTAGCCTTATCTTACCCTCTATCTAAAAGAAAGGAAAGGAAAAGGAAAGGGAGGGGAGGGGAGGGAAGGGAAGGAAAGGAAAAAAACAGTGGCAGAGTTGTGCAGGCACCAAGCCCCAGCAATAACTCTGATGGCAGAAAAAGAAAAAATGAGCACAGACTCTAAAGCTGAGATACAATTGTCTTCCTGCACAATTTGAGGTGAATTTCAAAGATACGGCTTAAAATAAGTAGACACGTAAGGACTGGTTCAAATTCCCAGCTCCTCTACCAGGAGATGAGTTGTTTTTAACACTCAGCTGTCATATTCCAGAAAAACACTATCACCAATCCAAAGTTGATTTTCTCTACTGCTAGACCACAAAAAAAAAAAAGACACTATAATGAATGTTACTTAAGCAAAATGTTAACCCTCATGTACTAACAAACAGTTATAAAACAGCCAGTAAGGGAGCACCTGCATAGCAGGCAAATTAAGAAAAATCTAGACCCTCAAACATACAGAATATAAATTACACTTGAGACAATAGGGATCATTTCAAGGAAAACCAATGTTATGCAGATTTTGTTAAGATTTTTCTTGAAGCTAATTATTCTGACACGTCTAACTTTTAACACTGCTGACTTGCATTTTTCTGTAAGTATCTAAGGCACTGGCTTCTTCTGGTTGCAAGAAATTCTGCAATAAATATACTTGATCATCTTTAAGGGCATTTAGGTAATATCATCTTAACTACTGGTTTATATGCTCCAAGAGCTAGATAGAGCTCTAATGCAGGGTCAGGAAGAGGGTAGGCAGGCTCTTGAGATAAACAGGCCCAGGTTCAATCTTAGCTCGACTATTCTTTCTGTAACCTGGAACAAATTTCTCAACTGTTCTTTTCCTCAAAAGCTTATTTCATCTGTCAGACAGGATATTACCTACATTACTCTAAAATGCAAGTCAGAGGAGGCCAGGCGGTGGTACACCTGGTTAAGCGCTCATGTTACAGTGCACAAGGACCAAGTGCAATTCAAGCCTCCGGTCCCCACCTGCAGGGGGACGATTCATGAGTGGTGAAGCAGGGCTGAAGATCTATCTTCTCCTCTCCTCTCAATTTCTCTGTCTCTATCCAATAATAAAAGATTTTTTAACAATTTTAAAAAAGTGTAAGTTAGATGGATAGCAGTTAGCAAAGACTCAATAATGGAAGACATAAGGACTCCAAAGTTTCAACTGATGACAGTCAATATAAACCCACCTATAATGGTGAATATCTTCAAATGACTTAGTATTATTTATGGCAAATACACAAAGAAAGCCCTCCCCAGTCCTCATGTACTGGTCCCTCATTGCACTGTACTCCTCTTGACCTGCTGTGTCGAGAATGTCCAAGAGACAGGTTTCTCCATCAATTACTACTTGTTTCCTGTAGGAATCCTAAGAAGGGAGAAACAGTCTGGATTATTATGGTGTACCTTTTAACTTAAAGAAAAAAAAGCATTAGATACAACTCAAGAACAAAAAGACAACCCAATTCAAAACTGGGAAAAGTAACTGAACAGCCATTTCTCCAGAGAAGATACAGAAATGGCCAATGGAGCACATGAACAACAGCTCAGCTCAGCGCCACCAGGGAAATACACAGTAGGGGGCCACCTGTCTCTGCACACCCACGGAATGGCCATGATTTTTTGAAAAGGAAAGAACAAGAGTCAAGGAGGATGTGAAGCAACAAGAACCTTTGTACTCTGTTGCAGGTGGGGGAAAAATGGTGTTGCCACTGTGGAAGAGTTCAGGAAGGAAAACTAAAGTTTTATCCATAATTCCTTATGTTCTAACAAATCCACTCCCAGGTTTATAACCAATATAACTGAAAGTGGGACTCAAACAGATAGTTCTGTTCCAGGGTTCACAACAATATTATTTTCAATAGCCAAACTTCGGCAGCAAGCCATGTTTCTTAGCAGAAGAACAAAATATGGTGACTAGATATGCATGGTTGACCATCAAAAGGAACAAAATTCTGAGGTAGGTTACAATACTGATACCTGGAAAATCTTACGTAAGTGAAAGAAGTCAGCCAGGAAAGAGAAAACAGTCTGGGGGTGGGGCAGTAGCGCAGCAGGTTAAGTGCACACGGTGCAAAGCGCAAGGACAGCTTAAGGATCCCGGTTCAAGCCCCCAGCTCCCCACCTGCAGGGGGGTTCGCTTCACGGGCAGTGAAGCAGGTCTGCAGGTGTCTATCTTTCTCTCCTTGTCTCTCCTTTTCTCTCGATTTCTCTGTCCTATCCAACAACAACCAAAGTAATAAAAACAATAGCAATAAGGACAAGGGCAACAAAAATGGGGAAAAATATAAGCCTCCAGGAGCAGTGCATTCATAGTGTAGGCACTGACCCCAGCAATAACCATGAAGGAGAAAAAGAAAAAGTAGTCTATGATCCTCCTTGTATGAGATACCTACAGTAGATAAAGTTAAAGAAACAGAAAGTGGGATAGAAGCTATGGGGGGGGCAGCGGCTGGGAGCTACCGTTTAACCACTGTAAGATTTCAGTTTGAGATGATGAAAAAGTTCAGGGAATGACAGAGTTTATAGTATCCTCATATTGCCACTGAATTGCATGTGTAGAATGACAGTTTTGGGAGCTGAGCAGTAGGTAGAGCAGTGGGTTAAGCACACGTGGCTCAAAGCACAAGGACCAGCATAAGGATCCCAGTTCCAGCCCCCGGCTCCCCACCTGCAGGAGAGTCACTTCACAGGCGGTGAAGCAGGTCTGCAGGTGTCTGTCTTTCTCTCCCCGTCTTCCCCTCCTCTCTCCATTTTTCTCTGTCCTATCTAACAATGATGACATCAATAACAATAACTACAACAACAATAAAAAGACAAAGGCAACAAAAGGGAAAATAAATAAAATTAAAAAAAAAAAGAAATGACAGTTTTGTTATACCTACTGAGTTTTATCTTACCACAATAATGTCATAGTGAGAGCAGTACAAGAGCACACATGAGGGGGCTGGGTGGTAGCACAGCGGGTTAAGAACACGTGGCACAAAGCACAAGGACTGGTTAAGAACCCCGGTTCAAGCCCGTTCAAGTACAAGAGCACACATGAGGGGGTGGTAGGTAGCACAGCGGGTTAAGAACACGTGGCACAAAGCACAAGGACCAGCATAAGGATCCCAGTTTGAGCCCCCGGCTTCCCACCTGCAGGGGAATCGCTTCACAAGCGGTGAAGCAGGTCTGCAGGTGTCTTTCTGCCCCCCCATCTTCCCCTCCCCTCTTCATTTCTCTGTCCTATCCAACAACAACGACAACAGCAATAATGGCAGCAAAAACAATAACAACGATAAACAAGGGCAACAAAAGGGAAAAAATAGCCACCAGGAGCAGTGGATTTGTAGTGCAGGCACCAAGCCCCAGCAATAACCCTGGAGGCAAAAAACAAAACAAAACAAACAAACAAAAAACACATGTGTAACATCAGAGTAGACCAAGGATTTTAACCCCCAGTCCATTTGTGGAGTCTTGGAAACAGGATTGAATAGCCAGCCCTTTGCCTTACAAGAACTCTAAAGAGCTATAAAGGTCCATGGAGCCTTGATTAATAAAAGAAGGGAGCAGAAAGACAGGGAGAAGAAGCTGGTCACTTCAAAGGGCCCTTACAACACTAAGAGTCAGGGAAGGGGCACAAGATGGGCAGAAATTGGAAGTGAACTCTGGATTCCCTCTGACTTTTAACAGTTACACTGCAGGTTGCTCTGGGGTGGTAGAGTAACAGGCAGGGCCCATGAGGTGCTCCATGCAATCCTAAGGAGGCAGTTTCTGTCTTCTGCATATGGGCCATGGATCTCAGGGGCTCAGCGTTTATGAAATGCTTAGAAAAACATTCTATCATTGAAACAGGGAATGGCACTAAAGCTCATGTCTGTACCAAATTGCAGACGCTACTATGATTCTATCCTGAACTCCCTGGGTAGGTGACCTCACAATGTGAACTGGAACCTCCCCTCCTAAGAGCCCTGCCCCACTAGGGAAAGATAACAGGCTGGGAGTATGGATCCACCTGCCAATGCCCATGTCCAGCAGAGAAGCAATTACAGAAGCCAGAACTCCCACCTTCTGCACTCCAGAAAGAATTTTGGTCCATACTCCCAGAGAGGGAGGAGTATTAAAGGGCTCTGAGCTCTAATTCCACCGAGACCAGGAGAGAGAAGAGGAAAAAAAGAAAGACTTTTGGAAGTATTGATAGGTATAGGTGTGACTTAGTAAGGAAGACAGTTGTTAAGTGAAAAACAAATTTTACACATGTACAAACTATTGTATTTTACTGTCAACTGTAAACCATTAATCCTTCAATAAATACATTTTTAAAAAAGAAGAAATGGCAGGACTATAGAAATAATGGGCAAAAATATAGACAGATAAGGGGGGGAAGGAATGGATACTTATGTTTTTACTTAGTAAGAAGCTCTTTCATTTGGCTGAGACGTCTTTGTTTCAGCCTGGTCCCTGAACTGTTGGTAAAGAGTTCTAAATTCTGCTTCTAAGACCCCTTCTGTTGCATTGCTGGACGTTGTAGTCTATTTTCATAATTATTGTTTTCATTGGTTTAATCCCCACTAGTTCGTGCGCTATTTTCCTTCTCCCCAGCCCCTATCCTACGTACTTCCTCTTCCTGACACTTCAGCCTCAGGAGAGATAAAAGACAGGGCTTTCTAAAGAAGAGGAATAAGAAGAGATTAGACTGTTGAACATGCATGCATCCCCGCTTGTCAATAAAGACTGAACTGCGTTCCCAGCTTAGCCATGAGTCCCTGGTCGTCTGTCTCCCATCTGCAAAGCTAGCCCGGCAAATGGCACCTGAACAGGGAATGGCACTGAACCAGTGTAGAGCACACAGCACCAAGGCCCCAGTCCCCTGAGCTGCATGGCTATAGATGCAGTGCTCCTGTAGCCTTCCTCACTCACTGGGGCTTCCTGCTCTCTCCTCCTAGACCTTTCTGCCAATAATAAAACCAAAGACTAGGGAGTTGGGCGGTAGCTCAGTACGTGGTGCGCGCAAGGACAGGTGTAAGGATCTCAGTTCGAGCCCCCAGCTCCTCACCTGCAGTGGAGTTGCTTCACAGGTGGTGAAACAGGTCTGCAAGTGCATCTTTCTCTCCCCCTCTGTCCTATCTAACAACAATGACATCAATTACAACAATAACTACAATAATAATAATTAAAAAGACTGAAGTTTCTGGAGCCATACTACCTACATGTCTGGGGATGACTCACATACGATACCTCCACTGAAGACCCGTTTAAGACATTTTCAAATACTTGGTGTTCCCAGAGTTTACAGTGTGGGAGAGAAGTCTTCTCTGCTTGTATTTCATAGCATGTCCCCATAATGACTGCCCCATGAAAGAGAATGAGGTGCTAGGACAGCAGTCCCTACTCGTTAGGACCTCTCACTCTATCATCTTCCTCCCAAACCCTAAGAACAGTGGCAATAAAGTTCTGAATGGCATTCAGTTAATTGAAATAGTCTACCACCTACAGCACAGAAAATCTGACAAGACAGAGGTCAGCAACTCAGTGCTTCTTCAGTGAATTTTAACTGGAGTTGTCCTGGGGAGCACAGTCACAGAACCATCAATATATCAATAAAAGGCAGAGCTGCTGCTTGGCAAAAACTTGGGCCCCAAAGTGTTAAGTGGTGAAGTATGTTGGGGAAAAATGGATAGGTAAGTAGAAAAAGCACAAGCACAATAAAAAGACTAAGCTGAAGATTTTGCTCCAACTTCAGGTTAGCCATAGAAACTAAAAGAATGTAGAGAAAACACACACACACACACCCGTATAGAATCTTTCCTTGGAGTCAGGCGGTAGCGCAGCGAGTTAAGCGCATGTGGTGCAAAGTGCAAGGACCGGTCTAAGGATCCCGGTTCAAGCCCCTGGCTCCCCACCAACAGGGGAGTCGCTTCACAGGCAGTGAAGCAGGTCTGCAGGTGTCTTTCTCACCCCCCACCCCCATCTTCCCCTCCTCTCTCTATTTCTCTCTGTCCTATCCAACAACTTAAGGACATCAACAATAATAATAACCACAACAAGGCTACAACAAGGGCAACAAAAGGGGGGGAAATGCCTCCAGGAGCAGTGGATTCATGATGCATGCACTGAACCCCAGCAATAACCCTGGAGGCAAAAAAAAAAGAATATTTCCCAAAATTATAATCTAAACCAGAGTTCAGCAAAGTACTGTCCACAGGCTAAACCCTGCCCACCTGTTTCTGGATGGATCATGAGCCAGAAATAGTTTTTATGTTTTCAAATGGTTGATTTAAAAAATATATATATGTGACAAAGACCCATGTGGGCCTTCACAGAGAAGTTTGCCAAACTCTGCTCTAAGCTAATAAAACACATCTCATTTAAGCTACAAAGTACTTCACATCATCATCTATTACCCCCATAGCCCAGAATTCACCATTCCAGGCTAACTTTTTCAAATACAGAGAGAAAAGCAGAGAGAAGAAACCCCAATACTGAAGCCTCCTTCAATGAAGGATGCTTCATCCTGACAGAGCAGAGCATGTTCCAAATGAGCTACTGGGTCTTCTATGCAAAAATGCATCTTTACTTTCCCAACAACCCGTATTTCACAGGCCTGTCTTTACATCTTTCATTACTAGTATTTCCCGTCTCTCAAATAGAACATACTTTTATAGTTCAGACACATAGGTTCTGCATAGTCTTTGCAAAGAAAGACAAAACATACATTTCCCTGTCTCCAACTAAAGTATTAATTTTTAATTTAATAACATAATAAAAAAATCCTTTCTAAATAAATGACACTGGGAAAAGTTCACTGTAGATAACATGTAACATTTTTTTGTTACCACAACATATGCATAAAGCTGTGGAAAGCAGTTGCAGTATTTATGAAAAATATAAATAATGATAGCCACTGGCACAGGAGTGGTGTCTTTGTAAATAGAAATGTGCAGGAGACAGCATAATGGTTCTGCAAACAGACTTTCCTGCCTGAGGTTCTGAGGTCCCAGGTTCAACTTCCTGCACCATCATTAGCCAGAGCTGAGCAGTGCTCTGGTAAAAATAAATACATTAATAAATATTAATAAATACTTACTAAAAATACTAAGAACAGTCTGTTCTCATCACCAGTAACATGGGTCTTATTGCTGTCAGTTTGTTAGACTAGGAACTCTTACCGCTTTAATATTCACTTCTCTGAGGGCTATCAACTTTCACTTTTTATATTTACTCTTATGGCCTGTGCCCTTTGGCCATTTGGAGTTTTTAATCTTACTTTATATTTTTACAGTGACCATTTTCAAGACCATTTTCCTTCCTCTTGATATACTTTTAGGTGTTGCTTTATGAAGAAACGTATCTGTAGCTCCATTAGTGGAGCTTGTCTTGTTCTCTGTGGCTTCTGGGACTTGCAAACCATGAGGCCTTACCACTGAACTATCCCCATGCAGAATCTGGAGTCAGAGTGAACTGCTCAACCGACACATCATTCTGTGTTCTTCAATTACAATGAATAGCAACCAAATTACTCAGTCTACTCCTCAAGTATATCAACTTAAGTTTTCCAACTCACACAATTGTCTTGACATAAGACATTAAACAAACAGAAACTCAAGCAATGAGTACCTCACTAACCATGGAACTATTAATAGTAACTGCGACAGCCAGTGTTTACCCCGCCCTTACTTCTTTTTTTTTATTTATTCCCTTTTGTTGCCCTTGTTGTTTTATTGTTGTAGTTATTATTGTTGTCGTTGTTGGATAGGACAGAGAGAAATGGAGAGAGATGGGGAAGACAAACGGGAGAGAAAGACAGACACCTGCAGACCTGCTTCACTGCCTGTGAAGCGACTCCCTTGCAGGTGGGGAGCCCGAGTTCAAACCGGGATCCTTATGCGATCCTTGTGCTTTGCGCCACCTGCGCTTAACCCGCAGCGCTACAGCCTGACTCCCCCCCCCCCTTACTTCTAAGTCAGGTACTTTGATAGGCACACTATCCGCATCATCCCCTGGCTCTTGTCAATATGAGCAGGTTGCTGGGAATGTCAGACAAAGAATTACTGAGGTTCACCTCTGAAACATCCATGAGTTCTTCTGACTGTGTTAGGTACTGTAAGTAGTTTTCATGTGCAGCTAACACACATATGCAAGAAAAAGAGGAAACTCACTTCTACTGTTCATGTCCAAGCTATCTGTGCTCTTCTAGAGGTGACTTCTTCAAAGAGGAATTCGTCCTAAATGCTGTCTTCCACCCACTCTCCTGATTATGAGCTACACACGGTGGCTGCAGAAAACGAGTTCTCTCTCAAAGACAGGCGGGGCATGTACAAAGTAGGTCAGAATCCCACCAGTGGAGACACAAAGCCTCTGGGAAAAATAAATACAGGCTTACTATGTCATCTCCATCTACAGCTCCATTCTCCCATGCCACCTAATACCTGCTAAAAATCTGCCACACTCTGCCAGGCATTAAGAAGTGCTTGACTGGGGCCCCACTGGGTGGTGGTACACTTGGTTGAGTGCACATTACAATGCTCAAGGACCCAGGTTCGAGCCCCCAGTCCCCACTTGCAGGGGGAAAGCTTTGCAAGTGGCAAAGTAGGGCTGCAGATGTCTCTCTGTCTCTTTCCCTCTCTCCTTCTCAACTTCTAGCTGTCTCTATCCAATAAATAAATAAAGGTAGTAAAAAAATTTAAATAAAAAAAGTGCTTGACTTCAAGGAGCTAAGTCTGGAGGAAGAGGCATGAACATCAGTAAACAATTAAAATACAGTCAAGTAGATGCCATTATGCACAGGATGAAGTCCAATGGTGGCCCCTGGGAAAGAGAGCTCAACTTTGCTTGTCAGAATGAAAATGGGAGGGGAGGATTCCATCAGGCAGGAAACAGTGGAGAGAATGCACAAACACACAAGACGGCAAACTGAGCACAGCCTCAAACTTCAAGGGAGTTTCAGCGCAAGAGTGTGGCAGCTTAGCACAAGCAAGAGTGGACAACAGATGGAGGACAGCTGACGGTAGGTGCCGTACATCCCGGGAAGATGTTCTGAAGTGAGATTAGACTGTAGTCTGAGGTGAAATCACTTGATGGGGTTTTCAGTAGGGAAGGAAGATCAGAGTGACCAGGCTCACTATTAGCAAGCTAATGACAAGTCTCAGAGGAGTCAGGCTGCAGGCTGGAAGGGGAAGGAGAGCTGGGGAGTAATCACAAGAAATGGCAGGGCCCGAGCCAAAGCGGCCACAGCAGTGCAGCTGAGGATAAACTTGCTTTAGAAAACATTTAATGGGTAAAACTGACAGAACTACCTTGGCACTACGCTGGTGAGAATGCAAAGCGGTGGGGCCACTTTTGTGACAGCTCCTCAGGACGTTGAAGTGAAAGGTGCTACAGTGGACAGAGATAGCCCACTGGGTAGGGTGCTGGCCTGGCATCACATAGGGAGTGCTACAGTGGGTGCTACTGGGTGAAGCTCCAGTGTTATAGTGTCTCTCAACAGCCCCCACCACACAAGCACATACACAGACACACACACACAAACACCCCGCCGTATGTATGTGAATGAAAAAGCTGGCTCAGTGCAATGAAAGTATACAGGAGGCCCTGCATACTTTCTGTCTGTCTGTCTCTCTTACACACGTAAACACACACACACCTCTCTTAATACGACCAGCAATTCCACTTTTAGGTAATCTCTACCCAAGAGCTTATATATGTACAATAGCAATGTTTAAGAGACAGAAGGAAAGAGGAAGGGAGAAAGACAAAGTGGGAGAGGAGAGGGGAAGGGAGGGGAGGGGAGGGGAGGGGAGGGGAGGGGAGGGGAGGGGAGGGGAGGGGAGGGGAGGGGAGGGGAGGGGAGAAAGTAACTTGGATATTCCTCAGTAGACAAACATGAACTGACAAAAATCTCCCTGCAGGAGAGATGATTCCACTATAAAATGGAATGAAGTGGGGCTGGGTGTTGGCGCACCTGGTTGGGCACATACATTACAGTACACAAGGACTCGGGTTCAAGCCCTCAGTCCACCTGCAGGGGAAGCTTCATGAGCAGTGAAGCAGTGTTGTTGCTATCTGTCTCTATTTCTCCCTCCCCTCCCTCTCAATTTCTGTCTCTATCCAAAACAAAAAGATTTGGGAAAAAAACAAAATAACTTTAAAAAAACGTAGAAATAAAGCACTAAGCAACTTAGAGGAACCTAGACAACATTACCCCAGGTGAAAGAAACCAAACACAAAAGGCCATGCATGCACTGTGTGATTTCAATCACATGAAGTATCAGAATGGAACCAGAGACAGGACATAGAGCAGGGGGCTGTCAAGGTGGCAGCCTGGGGGTGGTAGCTAATGGACAAGGAGTCTCCTCATAGGGTAGAGGAAATGTCAGTTAGATAGTGGTGGCTGCATGACTATTGAGAAATACTAAAATCCACAGAGGTGCACACATCACAAAGACAAGTTTCATATGATGTAAAATATAGCACTGCTTGTTTGAATGGGAATGCTTACTAGCTGGGGTTCAAGACAGAAGGGAAAGGCAGAGGGCAGGGTGAATTCAACTTGTGTATGTTGAATCCCTGTGCTCCTGGGCTGTTCTGGTGGCTGTAACTTATGGCTGGGTCCTCGGATCTGCAGCTCAGGACCGATGGTGGGATAGAGTTAGGAGCCCTCACTCAGGGCCACCTCAGACCTCTACGTCCTTGTGTGAGCATAGACAAACACTCTGTCATCCTTTCTACTGTTTCTTCAGTCAGAAGAGTGAGCCAACAGCATACAGTACAAGTCAGGAGTCAATGCCTCAAGACCGTGCAACCCCCACCCCCACCCCAAGAAATGGAAAGTCCTAGGACAAGTTAATGAACCATATCCTTTGATATCTTATACTACACATGTTCCAGACAGGCCAAACAGGTAGGGGGCAGGCCCCCAGCTGCAGGGACTATGCTGCAGTGATCTTCTGCATGGCAAAGACCCTGGTCCTCTCAATTAGTCATTTTCAGCATCAGCACACAGCAATCTGCCCAATCCTTTGTGATTTCTAAATAAAAATGCCTACAGATAAACCGTATCTTACTTTACCTCTTTCCCACCATGAGACACTGGGGTTAGTTCCTTTTATAAAGCAAACCACACACAATACTACAACAGCCATTCCTGATTATACAGCTTAAAACCTTTATTCGATAAATCCACAGGGTAAATTCCTAGAAGTGGGATTACTAGATCAAAGGGCCTCCAGTCTGTTTGGTACGTGTTTGCCAGTTCACCTCCAGGAGGTGTGTGAGTGTGCCCTCCAGGGTAGAGTTCACCTCTCCATGCCCTTCTCAGCATGTTCACCCTGCTAATCTTACTCAACAGGAGAGTGAAAATAGCACGTATTGTCTGAACTTGTACTTCTGTATTAATCAAGTGTGTGTGTGTGTGTGTGTGTGTGTGTGTGTAGTATTTTCTTTTTTGCCACCAGTGTTATCACTGGAGTTCCTTGCCTGCACAATTTCACTGTCTCCTGTATTGCTTAATAGAGGATGAGAGATATGGGGAAGGGGGAGTGAGGCAGAGGGAAGGAGAGAAAAGACACCACAGCCCTGTTCACCGCTCATGGTGCTCCCCCTGTGCAGGTGCTACCAGGTGGGGTCAGGCACCTGAACCCAGGATACCTTACCTAGCAAGACGAGGGCTCTGCTGGGTGAACCAAGCTCTGCCCACTGAAGATTCCTTTACACATGTGTGCATAGCCTGTTTTGTTTCCTTCTTGGTGGACAGGCTGGCTATCTATATCCTCAACCCTTCTATTTTTTATATTTTTTTTAAATCTTTATTTATTGGATAGAGACAGCCAGAAATTGAGAGGGAAGGGGGTGATAGAAAGGGAGAGAGACAGAGAGACACCTGCAGCCTTGCTTCACCACTTGCAAAGCCTTCCCCTTACAGATGGAGACCAGGGGCTCAAACCCAGGTCTTTGCGCACTATAACATGTGCGCTCAACCAGGTGTACCACCACCTGGTCCCCTTCTTTTCCTGTATGGGTATGAGTCTGTCTGATTCTTAATGGAGCTTCTTCACCAAAGATGCAACTGCTTTCCCCAGGTTTTCATTCACCATGTCTGTCAACACTGCCCTAATTTCTATGTAGCTAATTCCATCTTTCGCTGCTCTATGCTTCCCTAAATCTTTTAAGAAAACTTTGAAAATGATCTCTTTTCTCAGTGGAGAATGAAATTTAATCTCAATCCCACAACCAAGATAACATGGTGTTATATTTATTTACTCAATTAGATAAAACTGACATTAGAACTTACACAGGACAAAAAAGATACTTAGGAGTATGAAGAATGAAATTTGCAGTGACACTCCAGAAGCAACAGACACATCTAATGTCTAGGTGGCAATTTCTTTTTTTTTTAAGATTATATTTATTTATTAATGAGAAATTAGGAGGAGAGAAGAGAGAGAGAGAGAGAGAGAGAAAACCAAACATCATTCTGGTTCATGTGCTGCCGGGGATTGAACTTAGGACCTCATGCTTGAGACTCCAGTGCTTTATCCACTGTACCACTTCCCAGGCCACACTCGATGGCAATTTCTAAAGATCATTCTCCACTGAAAATCAGAGATCTCTGGGCAAGTGGCTAAATACAGGTTGGGGACAGGACCAGGTAAACTTGCTGTAATTTGTTCCAGAAGTAAGCTGATGGGGCAGGTCAAAAGGATGCAGACACTGCCTAACAGGGCAGTCACTGGCCAAATCAGAAGCAAGACTGAGCATAAAAATCTTAACTAGTCACCAACCCAAACATGGTAAACAGGAAAAGAATCCAAGGCCATTAACATAAAGCAATCCACACAAACAACAAAGGTGAGAAAGCATGTATTAATCACAGAAATCTGATGATCACTGCAGAAGTAAATAACAAACTTAGAAGATAACCATTTTGCATTCTAGCACAGCTTGTCACGGAGACCGCATCCCCCTGCATGCAAATATGTTGAGGACCAAGACAGCTATAGCTCCCAAGTCGCTCCCTACAGACTATAAGTGTAGAGGAAGTGAAGACACTTTCACAACATGGGGAAATGTGGACACTTCACCCTAGCCAAGTAATCAACGTCAACACTCTTAACCATGGAACAAAGCAGCCTCGTGAGCCTCACAGGGTGATGCACCGAGGGCCCAACATCCTGCTGAAGGTGAAGCTGAGCATGAGGAAAGATTTGGACAGGACTGAGTGAGAAGACACGTACCACACTGGCCCAGACTCAAAGAAGGCTGTGGTCCCAAGTGACTAAGACTGGTGAACTGTTCTAGATAACAAGCGACTCCAAGGCATGACAATTACGTTTTGGTTCAGAGTCAGGAAAAAGGAAAATCAAAACAGATGAAATTGGTAGATGGGCTAAGTGAAGACATAAAAGACAATCAATGAAGAGATGTCTTCATGCACTGTCATCACAGTAGAAAGTATTTCTGCTGGTATTATGTTGGAAACCTTTTTCTAAATAGGGCCAGGCAGCAACTGGTCTCTGTTGCAAACAGTGAACCTGATGGCATGAAAACAGAGCTAGGTTGTCAGGTAAGTACGACAGCCTCGATGTGCCCCCATGAGACTTCACGGGAGCAGAGGGCAAACTGAGTGGCCTGTAAGTGGCCACTGGGTAACAGAGCCCATCTGTTAGATGGCATGGGTTCAAGGTAGAGGGGGGACAAAGGCAACTTGTTCTCTATCATGGCAGCAAACAAAAGCAACATATTCTATTATGTGTGTGCATGCACATGAATAAATTCAAACATATATACAGATACAGAGAAAGCAAATTAAGACATTATGCTAACTAGGTTTTTGCTTGTTTTATCAGAGCACTCCTCAGCTCTGGCTTATGGTGGCATAGAAAACTGAACCTGGGATTTTGGAGCCTCCAGTATGAGAATCTTTTTGCATACCATTATGATATCTACCCCTGCCCTACTAAGTCTAGTTTAAAGACTGCAAATACTGTGTGTGTGTGTGTGTGTGGTGTGTGTGTGTGTGTGTGTGTGTGTGTGTGTGTATTTTTGCTACTCTTCCATAGGTTTAAACTGTCAATGCAGAAAGCTGACAAAAATGATCTAGGGGAAAATAAAAATGAGCTACGCAGTTAAGTCCTTTTACCTCTTAGCAATCTGCTTTATACTATGCATATCTGCTCATTTTTTCCCCATTGAGACTACAGTAATATAACTCCAGTAAACAGAGGTATCATAAGACAACAGAGTAGAGACAGATACAAGGAATGCAGAGTGCTTCTGGGCACAAAGCCGCTTAAGACATGCATAATCAGGATCACTGTCAGGACATGCTCTCTTCAAAGTACTTGGAGGCCAGGAGGCAACAGGAAGGCAGGGACCTGGCCCCTTCTGCTCATCAATGCCCAGGGCCCTGTGGAAGGTAGGCTGCCTGGCCTAGAGTGGGCACCAGCTAATGCTGATGGAATTAAGGAATTGGCTGCACTACTGAAATGACAGGTATACTTTTTCTTTCCCTTATTTTCATTGCCAGCTTTCATGTATACCCTTTTAAAGCTTATGTTATTATCAACCCAAGTGAGAAAAAGACATGTCTACTGGTTTTCACACTCAGTCTTATTTGTTACCATTCCAGAAAGACTTACTCTGGATTGACCTTAATAGTACCTGAACTTTTGTGTTCACTGACTCTGAAAAGCGGGTGCTCACAACTACTCTACAGTCATAAAAATCTACAAAACATGGGTTGGGGAGATGTATACACGCAGAGCACCAGACTTTCACACCTGAGCGCCAGAGGCACTCAATCATAAGCAACCCCGAAATGTGCTCTAGTCAGCCCTTCCCTCCATCTTCTCTCTCATGGATATGTAAATCTCTGAAAGGAATTAAGAGACTGTGGGGTTATAACCACTATAGCGGTTGTCTTCGGGGTGGGAAGGTGGGGACACAGAACATGGGTGGTAGGTGCAGGGTGGAACTAGACCCTGTAATCTTACGATTCAGTAACGCAGTATTAATCACACACACACAAAAAAAAAAAAAAATGGGGGAAAAGGGTTATAACATACTTTACTAACAGTCTATCTATTAGAATAAAATTTTTATTAAAAGAGAAAAGAAAGAAAAACTAAGATTCAAACCTGCAGAATGTGCTCTGACAGAGAGCCACTCCTCTGCTGGGCCTTCCTGACAGCCCTTGCACACACCCCTAAGCTTGGGTCTGGCCTTTCGCCCTTCTAAGGGGTTTGAAGTTGGGGAGCTACAGGGCTGCCATTTACCCTTTCAAGAGGGGGTAGCCTTAGTTGGGCCTAACAGCCCCTTCATTCTTTCTCCTTTCTTAAGTAAATGTACTCACCCACATATTTGAGTAGCTAGGCCTCACTAGTCCACATAGCAGATAATACAGAGCAGTAAATAAAACAAACTTTTGACACCCCCCCTAAATATACATACATATATAGAGAAAAAATAAGACAATCAGATAAAATGTCTGCATGTATGAACTGACTATGCCCAAGACATCAATATAACAGGAAAAACACCCAAACTTTGGGTTTCACTGTCATTAAAGCAAGTCAGCTGACCAGTAGAGGGCGCTCACATGAAAGGGGGAAAAGCTGGCCACATCACTGAAGAACTGCATCTACCCAAGTGCTGTGTGTCCCCAGCCTTAACTTATGTCCTGTTTAAAAACTTTATTGCTCCATCGCTGGTTTGCAATACTAAATAAGTAGCTTCAGCAGTACAATGTCACACCCCTGGCTGATTTTAAAAACAGAATGCTTCCAAAAGATGGCAGAGTGAGCTAGTGTGACATTATCAGCTCAGAAAAAGATAAAATTGAGAGTCGGGCTATAGCGCAGCGGGTTAAGCGCAGGTGGCGCAAAGCACAAGGATCGGCATAAGGATCCCGGTTCGAACCCCGGCTCCCCACTTGCAGGGGAGTCGCTTCACAGGTGGTGAAGCAGGTCTGCAGGTGTCTATCTTTCTCTCCTCCTCTCTGTCTTCCCCTCCTCTCTCCATTTCTCTCTGTCCTATCCAAAAACGACAACAACAATAATAACTACAACAATAAAACAACAAGGGCAACAAAAGGGAATAAATAAATAAAACATTTAAAAAAAAAAGAAAAAGATAAAATTGGTATTATGTTAACAAGTGAGAATCTTAGGAAAAACTTAAGGGGTAAAGGCTGGGGAAATAGCTCACTTGGATAGTGTGCTGCTTTGCCATGTGCACAGCCCAGGTCCAAGCCCAGCCCCTACACCACACTGAAGGATGGGTTAGTGCCATGGTCTCTTTAAGTTCTCTCTGCCTTGCTGCCTGTCTCTATTAAAATATACATGATATATAAACCAGCTTTACTATGGAGGCAATCTGTCTGTAAGGAGCCCTACAGAAGCCGTCAGCAGCCTCCTGCCTCAGCCACACATACATCCCTGTCCCTGTGCCCTGGAAGCCTGCCACCAACACAACATTTATTACTACTGGTATATATATGAGCACGAAAGTTCAGCTTATCATATCACATGAGGCTTTCTTCTGCACACTGGTCTTCAATGTTGGTTTAATCATAGTGTCCCTCTCTATGATCTAAAAAACCTAATTATTCCCCAAGGAAAATCAGTTCCATAATTAACACACACACACAAAAAGCAAGAAACAAAAATCTCAGCAAATAGATTCAATTCAGAGCACTAAAGATGGAACAAATGAACCCAATTGCAATGCCATTCTTCCCTACTGAATGAGAAGCTGCTCCATCAAAGGATGTAATACTTGGAAAGCCCTCTGAGTGTCACATGAACAGAAGCATGCAGGGGTCAACAGAGTAAAATCTGGGGAAAAACTGTCCTTTCTCTATGGAGTTTAACATAGATACACAGTATACATTTACTAAGTGATCACCTATTGTTCTGATGTTTGCCCACAGTTAAATCTGTTTTTGAGACAAAATTTTTCTTCTTCCACCTAGCTTTGCCTTGAAAAACATTAGTCTCAGGAATATTTTGATAACAAGTTCCCCCTAAACTATAAAACATATATTATTTGCTAGCCTCTTACTATGCTTTAAATATAATCTTGTCCCACTAGCAAGTTATTTATTCAATTTAATTTTTATTGGTGATTTAATATTGATCTACAAAATTATAAAATTGGAGTATAATCCCACAGCATTCCCACCACCAGAGTTCTGTGTCGCCACCCTCCTTCACTGAAAACTACAGTAGTTCTCCCAAGGTCACAGATACAGGCTGACTTTATAACTCTCTATAGCTACATTTTTTTTTTTTGCTACGTTCCTGCCTTCACTTCCTAGAGAAACAGTTCCTGGCTTCCTCTGTTGTTTTCCAGATTTGCTTCCCTTTCAGTGATGGTGTAAAAACAAGATTCCTGGTGACAAACACTTTAGGCCCTGGTGGAATGGGGGTTCAGAGCTCTCTGCTCATCAACTGGAAGGTGGTGTAGTGGAAAAAGCTTTGGATTCTCAGCCAATGCTCTCTGCTCATCTTCCCCTATCATTTATCCCTCTGGGGGTAAGGACCAAATTTCTTTTTGGGGTGCTGAAGGTGGGAGTCCTGGCTTCTGTAATTGCTTCTCTGCTGGACATGGGTGTTGGCAGGTCAATCCGTATCTCCCACCTCTGGAGCTCTTTGGTGGACTTTATAAAAAATAAGGGTAAAATCCTTCAAAATTTGTATTTGAGGTGCACAGTTTCAATTACAAAAAAGTTCCATCTTTGCAGTAAGCCGTCCTACCTCTTTATCACATCTCCACCACTAGCTGGTACTGTGTGTGCAACCACCACATCCTGATAAATCTGAGTTGGTCTCCAATTTAAGTATTTGCTTAGCTAACTTGAAAGCTAACTTCTCACTTTCAAAAAGTGCAAGGGTTCAGTGAATATTCTAATGGCTGCAAACAAAAAACAGTAATTACAATGCCACTATTTATTTCAAGCGAATTACCTTTCCGAGAATGTATTTACTGATAAAATGTATGAAGCGGTGATTACCAACCATATTTAATCTCAGTATAAGTCTCTGCAAATTCTAAACTGCTAGAAAATGCAGAATGACTTGATTGACTTTTTCCCCCCTAATTTCTTTCCATCTGATTTCCTTTAAGGCTGGAAAGCTGATGTGAGTTCCCTATGCCTGTGCTCTCTCTCTGACCTACATTATTCCATTACTCCACTAACAGCAGGTATTGCCCCCCCTCCTCCTTTGTAACTTTTTTTTTGGATAGGACAGAAGAGAAATTGAGAGAGGAGAGGAAGAGAGGGGGAGAGAAAGATAAGACACCTGCAGACCTGCTTCACCGCCTTGTAATTTTTTACAGAAATACCATGTCTACATTTCAGCTTAACTGCTGACTAAAATAAACTACTCAAGTCTCTTGCCTCTCTGGCAGCTGAACTACACTAAGAATTCAGTGTGTTCCAAGAATCACAGTACCTGGGAGATAAAAGACAGTCTCTGATATCTTTCCCCAGGTGGCCAAGCTATGAGGAAGGTCAGTTCCAAAGTCCACAGGCCACCAATGCTCACCTGAGCCAAGTCTTCTGGTTTGGCAGAAACCTCTGAGCTATGGGCCAGATTCTCTAACGTTTCTGTACTGCCCACAACCCCATAAAAGATAAACTTCTAGCTTCATTTTGTTCAAATTTACATTGTGCTTTAGCAGCAAGTCATATCCAATACCCTCCAAATCTAAATTACCATATTAACATGCTCATTAATGACGTCTGAGAGGAAAGGGAGCAGAATAGAATTCCTCAGACAAGACTTGTACTAAAATCTTTCAAAGTCCCAGGAAAATGTCCATGCTTAAACTGAATTCTGGGGGTTGGGTGGTAGCACAGCAGGTTAAGCGCACATGGCACGAAGCACAAGGACCAGCATAAGGATCCTGGTTCAAGCCCCCAGCTCCCCACCTGCAGGTGGGTTGCTTCACAAGAGGTGAAGCAGGTCTGCAGGTGTCTGTCATCCTGTCTTCCCCTCCTCTCTCGATTTCTGTCCTATCCAACAACAATGACAGCAGTGAGAACAACAATAACAACAACATAACAAGAGCAACAAAAGGGAAAAAAATAGCCTCCAGGAGCAGTGGATTCCTAGTGCAGGTACCGAGCCCTAGCAATAACCCTAGAGGCAAAAAAAAAAAAACTGAATTCTATTAGGACTTCCTTCTACATCTGAGTTATGGTATACAAAGAAAACCCTGGCTTTTGAAATATGTGAATGAGAAATGGCTTATCAATGGGTGACTTAATTCTCCTCAAAGGGGAAGAGAGTATCATGCACCTTGAGTTGACCTGTCAAGAGGTAAAATATAGGGCGGAAAGTAGATAGCATAATGGTTATGCAAACAGACTCATGCCCGAGGCTCCAAAGTCCCAGATTCAAACCCTACCCCTCCCCCTCAACACACACACCACCTAAGCCAGAGCTGAACAGTGCTCTGGTTAAAAAAAAAGGTAAAATATAGATCATACAGCATCGACTTCTATTATACCAGCCTCCCAAGATCACTTCCCAAGATCACCAGCACCTTCAGAATCTATCTTAATACAATCAAAGCGTTTCCTGAGACTCGGGGAAAAAACTCCAGATGATACTTACAACTGATTACAAAAAGAAAAAGAAAAAAAAACAGCATGTCACATAGAGAATAAAAGCTAAGGGATTAGGGTTGCTTAACCTGGGGTAAAGAACAGACTAAAACCCTAACAACATAGGTCAGTGTCCAGGATGACATGACAGACAATTCCCATCTCTACAGATGCTAAACTTCCCAAGAAGATTAAGACTGCGTGGAGATTGTGGTGACTTACATGGAGCAGGTGTGGGCATTAAAATATTCCTGAAATCTGACAATTTTGTAAAAACAATGTTAAGTCACTAATATGAAAAATAACAAAAAAGATTTAGATTCTACAGAAAACTAGCTTACAATTAACTATGTTCTGAAATGAGCTAAAGAGGGCAGCTGTGTGCCCTTCCCTCCTGTGGGGTCTCTGGGTCAGAGAAACCCTTATCTGCTTGAGGTCATCTGAGGACAGCGCTGTCAGAAGATACAAGAAAGGACTACCCGACCACTCGGCATCTCCACCAAGACTTTACTTGAGCTATTTTGTTTTTGACCAGGGCACTGCTGCTCTGTTTTAGCTACTGGTGGTCCCAGGGATGGAACCTGAGACCTCCTGCCCACAACTCCTGTGCACTACCAGACCCAATCTCAGCACTGTGCTGTTGGCTTTTACTCTGGTATGGCTTCATGAAAGAAAGAAAGAAAAAGATGGGACATACATTCATCCCCTCACCTCACCCCATCACCACCTCCCCCCCCCCCCAAAAAAAAAAAAAAGAATCCCAACATGCCCTTGAGTAAATTAAGGGCTGCAGAGCAAAGGCAAAGACTGGTAGTGGCACCTTGTGTATCACCTGACCCACACAGAAAAAAAAAAAAGAGTTCTTAATGCCCCAGGTAGGTTGGGGGCTCTCCATTGCTTAACATGGAAATAGGAAAATACAACCAACTAAGCTGGTCTTTTTGTAATCGCACCATATGGATGTGCAGTACAATTCAACTTGGACTTCCATAGGTGAAGTCATACGCAAGAGAACTCAAAGACAGCCACATTTCCAACAACAACAAAAGTGATTGTTAGGTAGCAACAAGGTGCAAGTTAACACTGACCTGCTCAGAAAAGCCCTGAGCTACTCTTCTAACCCAAGCACTCACAGACCAGGTAGAACACAGGCCTTGGATCTGGCGTTTCTCAGAGACAGAGACTCTTCAGCCCCACAGTTAGGTGGGACTTCAGGGTCAAAGTCCTGACGCCCGAGAACTTTGCAGATAACAGTGAAAATTATTTTCAGAATAAATGCCACATTAAGAAGTGGTCAGAGAGATGGCCTTTTAACCCCCAAAGAGGGATGTGCATAGATAGAGAAGCTTAAGATGGAAGGTTTACCTCTATCGTGGGGTCATACTCATCCACAAAGTGGTTCTGAATCAGCTGTATCGTCAAGGCACTCTTGCCTACGCCACCAGCTCCAACTACCACAAGTTTATATTCAGTCATTTTCAGCAGGCCTTAGGACAGAAATAATGAAAATGGAACCATGTTAGAACACAGAGCTGCAAGAAGGCAACATACTCCACCCACCTAGTGATGCACAGAAAATCATTGCAGAAATGCCTCACACACGTCAAGGCTGAGAATAATTCCTGCTGACATCACAGAATGCTCCATCTCCACAGCCAGGCCCGAGTGTAAGCTAAGGGCTCTCCAAGGAGCAAGCCCTGACCTCCCTGGCAGGTGCCTGTGCCCTGTGGATGCTGCAGGCGAGGGACAGTGGAGTGTCCATTGGGGCCAGCATCAGTCACAGACTTTCTAGAAGCAGAGTCCTTCCCCCAGGACAGTTAGAAGAGTCAGATGGAAATGAGGAGTGTAGGAGACAATCAGATGAAGCTGGACTGTGTGGGAGGAGAGCTGAAGACCCAGATGGACATGTTCACTGTTTGAAGATTTTAAACTGTAAAGTGTCTGCTGGTGGTGGTGGGGACACAGTTGTAAAACCCAAGGGAAGTTTGGGGATTTGGAACTGTTCACTCCATATGATCTGCTGCTTAATCACAGTATCCACTCCCACAGCAGTGCTAAAGACCAGCACTTCTTCGAACAATGAAAACACTGTTACTTGGGACTGGAAGGTACCTGCTATTTGTAAGGAGAGGATTTTAAAAAGGTGTGAGTGATGCCTGATAGCTCTGTGACGTGTCAGCCTTTGCTTCCCCCACAGCTGCAGTAAATAATGACTACTGGCAAGGACAAGAACTCAAGACAGAAATGGGCTTTTCAGTCAGTTGTTTCAAACTTTTAAAAATAAAATGAGTCTTTCTCTCCTTCCTCTCACTAGTAACAATACATGTCAGTAAGGAGTAAACTATAGAAAAGATAGCAGTAAAAGATAGCAGTAAATGCACAATGATTTAGCGCAGGGCAAGCAATTTTTAATTAATGTGCAGATGCCATGCAAAAAAGCACTATGTATAGGCAGTGCCGTTTACTGAAGGCCAAGAACTGTAAAAACAGGCTCCAGCCCAACTCTAACTTGCCACCACCCTGTCCAATTCTAAGCTGAGACAAAGACACTATAGACAGAGAATGGCTGTGCCACTGCTCCTAGCCCCCACACCCCCAGCTTTACTAGCTGCCTACCTGAACCCCTTCAGGAGTCACACCTGAGCCAAGGTGTTCCCACCTTTTATCTTTATTTCAAACATACACAAAGTGCATGGGTTAGAGGAGAACCACACCAAGCTGTATCTCCAGGCCCTGCTCATCTCAACCACAAACCTATCTGGACAGCCTGGAACAGCAGTCCTCAAAATGTGACCCAGGAAAACTGGGGGGGAGAGGGGGCTGGTGGGGAGAGCTCCACGAGGCCACAACTGCTTTTGTAGTAGCAAGATGTCAGGCCTTCTTTCCACTCGCTTTCTCTCACTTTTCAGGAAAGTTTTCTGGGCTGTGACCACAGTGGGTTGAAGGAAGCAGGAGGATCCAGATGTCTCCTGTGTAGCCATATAATTAAAGAGGTTTGCAAAAAGTGTGAGCCCACACCACTTTTGCACTTGTTTTCATTTGGAAACAAAAAACTGCTATAAAAAGTGGCATTTGTAGCTCAGGACTTAGTATAATGGTTATGGCAAAGAGACACTCAGAACTGAGTCTCCAAAGTCCCAGGTTCAATCCTCCCCTGCACCACTATAAGCCAGAGCTCACTGGGTTCTGGTAAAGAAAAATTAAATTAACAATAAAAAGTGCCATTTATGTTAACAAATAAAGGGCTGATTATTTTCATTTTTAAAGATCAGTTTTAACTTCTATTATAATATTGATATACTTTTTATAGGAACCCTTAATTTTATGAGCACAAATGGGTCCATCATAATGGCCAAAAGGTGTGATAGCCTAGGAGAGGCCACCAGCAGATACTGGGTTAGAGTTCAGTTGGATTGACATGTGGGGCCCCCAAGAGGTAAATGGCCTGCACTCTATTTGTGTGTACAAAAACTAATGGGGGGGGGGGCAGAAACGTTTTGACTCAAAAGAAAGAATTAAGTCCAGCTGGGGAGACAGTGTAGTGGTAGTGCAGCAGACTTTCATGACCCAAGCCCCAGAGACCCAAGGCTAGAAGTGCTCCTGGGGGGGGGTAGTTTATGTTAATCTTTAAAATAAATCTTTAAAAATTTGTAATAAGGGCTGGGGAGATAGCATAATGGTCATGCAACAGACTCTCCTGCCTGAGGCTTTGAGGTCCCAGGTTCAGTCTCCAGCATTACCATCAGTCAGAGCTGAGCAGGGCTCTGGTGTGTCTCTCTTTCTCCTTAAAAATAAATGAAATAATAACTAATCCCACTGAGCATGTATGTCAGGAGTCCCCTCATTCACAGCTAAAAACCCATCTAGAAGATAACTGGAAACAGCACCAAAACAATCCATTAAGGGAGAGAAGGAGAAGAGAGGAGGAGGAGGAGGAGGAGGAGGAGGAGGAGAATGGGAAGAGAAGGAGAAATGGGGGAGGGGAGTGGAGGGGAGGGGAGTCTTTCCTATGTCATCAAAAGGAGAGCTCTCTCCACTCCAGTCTAGCCTGCCGGTGGCTGGGTCTCCAAGCCAACAGCGCCAGTCGCCAGACTTGCTGGAGTCAGCACTCTGGACCCCATCACTGGGCAGTGACATCACCGTGGTGGATGCTTGGCCCCTTTGGAGTTTGTTTGACAGCGCGGCTCAGGCCTGCACTACACCGGGCGAGGAGCCCCAGCCCTTCTCCCCACGTCGCGCGGGAAAGCAGGGTGGAGAGACCCCACCGCTCAGGGTGGGTGGAGAGACCCCACTGCCCAGGGTGCTCAGGGTGGGCACCTCAAAGCCCAGGGCCTGGGGGGAATCAGGGGAGAGGGCGTGGAAGGAGAGGGGATAAGGTGAGCCCACTTGAACTCCCAGCCCTAATTCCAGCGGCTGCAGGCCACCCTCCAGCAGGCGGGGAAAAGGACTTGTAAAAACAGTAATGACAGCAATGAAGATGATAATGAGGAGGAGGAGGAGGAGCAGAAGGAGGAGGAGGAGGAGGCGGGCGGCCGAGCTTCCTCAGCGGGCTTGGGCGGGGGCCACCTGTTCGGGCCCCACGTCCCCCGCCGGCGCCTCCTTTGTGGCCGCGGCAATGTCACGGCGTGGGGGAGGGGCCGGGCGGCCGGGATTCCGCCTTTCCCTCGCCCGCCCGCCCCCCGCCCCCCACACCCACCCCCGCGGCCTGCGGGGTCTGGCCGCGCCCCCGGGCCCCCGCTGCCCCGGCTCCCAGGCCGGTCGGCGTCGGCGTCGTGGGCTGGCGGGAGCCGGCCCGACAGAGAAGGAGGCGCCGCCCCGACCGGGAAGCCGCCCGCCGCCTCGCCGCCGCCCCGGGACCCCAATTCATTCAGCCGCCCCGGCCCCACCCGGCGCCGGCCTCGCAGGGTGGGGAGCGCGCCGGGGCCCCGGGGTGGGGAGCAGCGCCTACCTCGCCCCCGGGCCAGGGAGCTGCAGCGCCTCAGGCCCCCGCGCCGCCGCCGCCGCCGCCGCCGCCGCCTTCGCCTCAGCTGCCGCCGCCGCCGCGCTCACCGCCCGCCGGGAAATGGCGCGGCCGGAGTCCGGGCCGAGCCGCCGCCGCCGCTGCCTCCGCCGCGGCCGCCTGCCAATCGAGCGCCGAGCGAGCTGCACCCTGGCCCGCGGCCGCAGAGGGCAGGGCTATCGATGCGCTCGGCGCGCGACTCCACCCCTGACGGACGCGCGGGGAGGGGCGGGGCGCAGCGGGAAGGGCGGGGCGCAGCGGGATGGGCGGGGCCTGACCTCGGGGGGCGGGGCCTGCGCGAGGGCGGGAGCAGAGACGCGGAAGCCACACCCCCTGTGTCTAGCCGCAGAGTCCGGCGTCACCCGCGGGACGAGTCCCCACCTGGCCGCCGTGTCCCCCCAGAACCGGCCCCCTTCGTCCCAACCGGGCCCGCCTTTCCCTCCAACCGCTTCTCCGTAACTCAATCGCATCTCCATCGGAGGCTCCTGCTCCTACCAGTCACCCCTCTGCATCCCAACTGGGCCCCCTGCAGCACCTCCAGAACCTTCAACTGGGGCGCGGGGATGGCTGTCATTACTTGTGGACCCCGTGAAGGTGGGCTCTAACCCCAGCTCCCCGACCTAGGGGCGTGCAGACCACCACGGACCCACTCCCTCACCAGCCTGGACCCTGGGAAGCTACCTGCAGACCCAGACCAGGTGACCGGCAACATCCTGGGAGGGAAGACAGTCCCCTGGGTATTCTGAGCCATCACAGGTCCCTGCTGGGACCTCAGGTCCAGGTAGCAGTGCTGGTGAGAGTTGAGACCTGAGGCCGTAGGTGCAAGCAGTAATTAGGAGACTGATTAATCAGTAAACACATCGAACAATGGAGCAATTACATTTTGGCATTCCCAGGGTCTGCACTGATAAACCCCTAGAACATAGATTTCGGAACCTGACCAGCCAGTCTGTACCTAGAGGACCACCGCCTGCATCTCTCCCAGCTGTCCCTCTGCACCACGGGGCAGAAGGGAATCAAGTATCCACCAGTTCCAGCCATGTCTGCTCACCTAGGCCTTACACACCAGCAGCTGCCCTTGACATCCATCCCCTCGACAGTACTGCAACCTCCAAGGCTCTTGCTCCCAGCACTCCACCAAGTAAGAGAGGCAGCAGCAGGGAAGGAATGGGAAGGGCCTACTCTAGTTAAGTAGTTTGCTGAATGTGCTGCACCTGTCGTCTAATTTAGTGATTGTTATGAGCTCTGGGTTTTCTTTTTTCTTTCTTTTCCTTCCCCCCCCCACACTATTTCACATAAGAGGAAACAAATTGAGAGAAGTTAAAAAAAAAAAAAAAAAGGCCCCAGGTTCACCTGGCTAAAATGAAGTGCCCTTCCTGTCTGGTAACTTTCAGGCATCTGCTCCCATCTTTCTAGTGTTTCCCATCCACAAACCAAAAGTGCAGGGCCCAGAGGTAGCTCTGGGGAAGGATACAGGTGAGACCCTGGGTCCAACATCTGGTATCACCTAAATGAAATGTTGGGCTGGGGTGACAACATAATGGTTCTGCAAAGAGACTTCCATGCCTGAGGTAGCTGAGGTCTCAGGATCCATCTCCAGTGTCACCATAAGCCAGAACTGTTAAATAAGTAAATGCACATATACAAGTTAGAACATCACAAATGACAGAACAGTGGTCCTGTCTCTCACACTGTCCATCAAAGACAAATTTTAAAAAGATATGATAAAGAAAACTTCTGAAAATCCTACATGGTTTTAGTTATTTGACAGCCACTGCCCTTTTCTGCTCTGAATTCTTACTCTGATAGCCTGTGATCCTCCCTTCTTCACCTACATACTGGTTCTTGGCTGCCACTAGAAGGTGCCAGGCACCCTCTTCCTCATACCAGACCACTGCTCAGCTCTGGTTTATGGTGGTGAAGGGAACAGAACCTGGGACTTTGGAGCATCAGGCATGAGAGTCTCCTTGCATAATCATTTTACTATCTACCCCTGCCCATAGGAGTCTTTTGTTGAGTGCTCCCCAGATATCAGCATGCATGTCACAATTCTCCCAGTCCCACCTCTCCCTGCTTTCTGTCTCTGCAGAGCCCCCCTGCTAGCTTGCAATATGCTCTAAAACTTACTTTGTGTCCTGGTTGGTCAATCCTACCGGAACAGGAGCACTGCCAGGACAGTCAGGCACGCTTGTTCTCTTCTCCACCTTCTCTGCACCTGCAATACAACAGATACATGTGGGGTGCTGAGTGAGGGACCCTCCCCCAAAATTAGTGGGACACTAAGTCCTGACTGACACAGACAGCCTCAGACTCTGGAATCTGTGTTTTCACTGTCTCACAAACTCTCCCTTTGTACTGCCTCCAGGTCCCATTCTGATGAGCCTAAAGACCCTATGGGGGTAACTAGAGTGTCTGTACACTGTGGGCCCGATGACTGGGAGTAAAGTGGGTGTGCTTACACTTGTGTTCAAGGCTCCCTTGTTGTCATGCTTGCCTGTGCATCACAGGCTTATTCTGTGCACCCTGAAGCACTTTTGAAAGGCGCTTGTCTCCTCTGACAACTGGTGGTTCTCCTGTTGTTGAGAAGGCCTATAGCAGACAGGTGGGAAAAGCTTTTTATCATGCTAATCTCAGGCAGTGTTTGCTGGAAGCTAATCCATCCTAAGGTCCCTGGTTATCATACAGGCTCATAATCTCCAAAAGCAAAACCTTTCAGGGAAGAGTGGGCTGGCTCACCCCAATACCCTCTGTGAGCTGTGGGTCTCACCAGTAAGAAGTTCATGAGTCATCTGGCAGATTTACAAGAATGCAAGTTCCTAGGCCCCTCACCCAGCTGCTCTTCCTGCTACCTTTCATTCATTCATGCTGCTGCCTTGTATCATACAGACTCTCCCTTTCTTTGTTCCCCGAGTTCAAGCATTTGGGTGGCTGCTAGAGTCACTGTGGGGGGACAGGAGGGGATGAAGTTTCTGCTTTTCTGCTCCTGGGAAGGAAGGCAGCCACAAGCACATGGACATGGGTGCTCTCAAGTGCTGAAAGGGATTGGGCTCTTGCTCTCTGAAGGTCACGCTAATCCTCCTTTCCTGGGTCTTGTGTGGCCTGGGCTCCTGGCAGGTATAAAAAGGGCAGGACACTGCAGAGCTGGGCGTTGATTCTCAGGAAGTTAATTTCAAGGAAATAAGGATACAGGAGCTGCAGACAACGGGGGCTCCTCTATTCCAAGAATCAGCTGGAGTCCAGGCAGTCCGGGACAGGCGTGGCTTCATGCTCTGGCTCTGTCAGTCTTTTGCCTGGCATCTCCAGGCTGCTCCCTCCGAACTGTTCCCCTCCCTCGGCCTGCAGGAACCCCGCCCTGTGCTGTGCATGCAAACATCCCTGTGCAACCACTGTTCCCTCAATAAAAAGGGCCTTGAGGGGTCCAGCTCCCTGCCTGCTGGGCCACCCCATCATGGCTGGCCTCACTGGAGAACCCTGCTTTTGCCTGGGTCCAAACAGCTGTGACCAGAAGAGCTAGATATGGACATGACAGGGGGTGGGAGGGCCACCCCTGGGTGCTTTGGGGGGCTCTGTTGTATAGCCTCTCTCTCCTGCTGGGAGAACAGGTACTATTTCAGCTCACACATGCACAGCATGCTCTGCCACTGAGCTACATTCTTAGCACCTTGAACTGACTTCTTTTTTCTGTGTATGTGTATGATTTAGTATTGGTTTACAAAATTACAAGATAACAGGAAGGACTCCATATTGTTCCCACCACCAGATTCTCTGTCCCCTTCCCCTCCACTGGAAACTGCAATGGTTCTCCCAAGGTCACAGATATGGGTTGACTATTATTTCTTTTTAAATTTTTTTTTAAAAATATTTATTTATTTTCTCTTTTGTTGCCCTTGTTTTTTATTGTTGTAGTTATTGTTGTTGTTATTGATGTTGTCATTGTTGGATAGGACAGAGAGAAATGGAGAGAGGGGAAGACAATGGGGGAGAGAAAGACAGACACCTGCAGACCTGCTTCACCACCTGTGAAGCAACTCGCCTGCAGGTGGGGAGCCAGAGGCTCGAACAGGGATACTTGCTCTAGTCCTTGCGCTTCGTGCCACCTGTACTTAACCCACTGCACTACCACCCGACTCCCCTTGACTATTATTTCTATAACTATCTGCCTATCTACCTATCTATATTTTTGCCCATTTTTCCTATGGTTCTACATTTTCTTCCTTTCTAAGTCACACCTACACCTATTACCTATTCTGAATGTCCTTATTTTTTTCCTCTTCTCTCTCTGGGTCCTGATGGCACTGGGTTTCAGAGCCTTCTAGTCATCTTCCTCTAACCTTTCTCCCCTCTGGGAGCATGGACCAATAGTCTTTTTGGGCTGCAAAAGGTGGGAGTTCTGGCTTCTGTAATTGCTTCTCCACCAGACATAGATGTTGGCAGGTGGGTCCATACCTCCAGCCTGTTTCTCTTTCCCTAGTTGCGTAGAGCTCTGGAGAGGTGAGGTTCCAGGACACACTGATGAGGTTATCCACCCAAGTAGGTCAGGATAGAAATATACTATCATCTGCAACTTGGTGTCTATGAACTGACTTTTATAAGTTAATGAAAGGTGCTGGGGAGATACCATAGTGGTTTATGCAACAGATGCAACAGACTTGAGGTCCCAGGTTCAATCCCTGTCACTACCATAAGCCAGAGCTTATGGTAGAAAAAAAAAAAAAAGAGGGAATTGGGTGGTAGTGCAGCGGGTTAAGTGCAGGTGGTGCAAAGCTCAAGGACCAGCGTAAGGATCCTGGTTCCAGCCCCTGGCTCCCCACCTGCAGGGGAGTCACTTCACAGGCGGTGAAGCAGGTCTGCAGGTGTCTCTTTCTCTTCTCTTCCTCTCTCCATTTCTCTCTGTCCTATCCAGCAACAACAACATCAATAATAACTACAACAATAAAACAACAAGGGCAACAAAAGGGAATAAGTAAATATTTTAAAAAAGAATGAAGTAAAGAGAGAAACTAACAAGGAAAAAAAAGGGAAGAAAGGAAAAAAGTAAGGAAAGGGGAGGGAGGGAGAGGTTAATGCAAGGATTACTCAATGAGTTCTGTTAACAGCTAAAACTTGTGAACCGAGCACAGATTCTCCTAGTGAAGCCAGTAACCAATCTATTTTTTTTTTTTTTTTGCCTCCAGGGTTATCGCTGGGACTCGATGCCTGCACTATGAATTCACGACTCCTGGAGGCCATTTATCCCATTTGTGTTGCCCTTGTTGTTGTTACTGTTATTCTTGCCATTGCTGCTGTTGTTGGATGGGACAGAGAGAAATCAAGAGAGGAGGGGAAGACAGAGGGGGGAGAGAAAGACCCCTACAGGCCTGCTTCACTGCCTGTGAATCAACCCCTCTGCAGGTGGGGAGCTGAGGGCTCAAACCGGGATTCTTAAGCTGGTCCTTGCTCTTCGTGCCATGTGCACTTAAAACACTGCATTACTGCCCAGCCCCACCAATCTAATTTTCTAAATGGGAATTCAATGTGATAGATGCATCTTAAACTCAAGGAGTGAATTCCATGTAATTGTGTGTGATCATTGATAGCACTGGAAAAATGCGAGTTTAGAGGACAGGCAAGAGAGAATGGAAACACAGAAGAGTCTACATGTGGTTCAGAAAGGGATGTGTCCTGTAGGGGTAGTGGAGGAGTGGGCATTGTACAGTGCTGCATCGTCAAGTCTGGCAGCTCTCAACTGAGCAAGGTGTCTAGCTAAAAGGAACCCGTAAATCCAGTGTGACTAATGTCAGCAAGTTTCATGCTTGAATTGGCTCCAGAGGATTTGATTCTGCTTCAGGACTGTGCCCAGCATAAGCTGCAGAGGCTGATGTGAATGCTCCTTCGGTCCCTTGAGTCGGGGCTCCCAGGAGAATGGATGAGGAATGGGGTTACCATCAGTCACTTGGGGTTTTTCTAGTTTGTTTTAATATTGTTTTCATTCAGTTCTTCTTTAAACTTTTTATTTATTGATTGATTTTATTTGTTAGGACAGAGAAAAGTTGAGAGGGGAGGCAGACAGTAAGGGAGAGATAGAGCGACACCTGCAGCATTGCTCATACAGTCTCCCCTCTGCAGGTAGGGACCAGGGGCTTGAACCTGGGTCCTCACACATGGTAACACATGTACCTAACCAGGTACACCACTACCCGGCCTCTGTCATCAGTTGCTTCTGCCTCACAGGGAAAAGATTGGGACTCAGCAATCTTCTTTTTCTAAGGATAATTAGAAAACTGACAAATGTTTAAGAGAAGGAAGAAAAAAGAAAAGGAAAGGAAAGGAAAAGGGAGGAAAGAAAAGGAGAGGGAAGGGAAAGAAAGGGAAGGGAAGGGAAGGGAAGGGAAGGGAAGGGAAGGGAAGGGAAGGGAAGGGAAGGGAAGGGAAGGGAAGGGTAAGGAAGGGAAGGCTTCTGTGGTGTTATCAGGAGGCACTTTCTCTAGTCTTTTAGCCACTCATCCTGAATGTGCTCACAGATGGCTGGAGACGGGCACTTGGAGTATATGGACATTCCTGGGGCCCCAAGTTCCTTAGGGTGCAGTCTCATGAATCCAGATATAAACCTAGGAAACTCAGACTCAAATGTAGATTGCTTTACCTTTTCTTTCCAGTCTCAGAGTCCTGAGGGCAGTGGGAGGGGGGGGAGGGGAATGTACCACTTGTGAAAGAATTAGGGGCCTGGCTAGGTTCAGTCACATCTCTACCCAAAATAGTAAACAGTGTGCAGAGCACTTATTCTTCTCCCTTCTGTGCTGTTGAAGGAGCAAGCTGTGTGGAAATGTGTGTCTTATAAGCAGTCCCATGGCTATAAATTAAAGAGGGGTATGGAATCTTTCTGTGGTGCTGGCTTGCTATAAAGAGCTTCCATAAATAAATAATGAAGATGCATAGACATGCAAGACACCAGCACGGGCACTAAGGGGCAATTCTGCAAAGTGTGAGCTCTGAGAATCCACATCTGAATTGGAATGACCATTTGACACCCCTCACCACACCTGCTCTGGTCCTCATCCCCAGTCCCTCCCAGCTGTGCTCTGTGAACTGTCCTTCTTCAAATCCCCTTCTTATACAGCTTGTGGAGTAGCTGCTTCGAAGCACAATGCTGGCCCCTCTTCCCTGGACGGGCATCATCAAATCTGCTATACCAACACCTCAAGTTCAAACCTGACTCTGCTTTGCCCACCTTACTTCCCTCCCATGAGATAGCAGACTCCAAGCCAGGCTTCTTTCCTCCCCCCCCCTTGGGTCCTGCCACTGTGACACTGTCCCTGCCTGCATTCTGATGCTCCTGTGGGACCTTCCCTTGTCCTGGAGCAGGAGCACAGGTGGGTCCTAAGGGGGAGGGTAGACACCCAACTAAGACCTGCTCCTGGCATTACTGGAAGTGACTCGTCACCCTTTCATAGCTATTTCCAAAAGCAGGGAGAGACCCTCCTGCTTGCAACCAGACACCTGCTCAAAGACTGTCTCTGTTAAAGTCTATGTCTAGTTTTCTAAGAAGCACCGCTTGCCCTTCCTCCCTGGAAGGCTCTCTGCTAGACCCATCCTTTGCTGCATGTTCAATGCCAGTGTCAGCAGGCTGTCTCAATGCCTGGTGCTGGAACTCCTAGTCAGGAGAACCCTGAGGCTGAGCACTGATTCCTTGAGCCCTTTTAGGTTCCCCTGAGGCTGGAAGGGCTCTTCATAGGGTGCAGGGGACAGGCACACCCAGTTCATACCCTCAGGAGCACACTGCAGGGCTCTGCAGGTAAGGGGAGAGGAAGGGACCCAGTCCAGTGGAGAAAAGACTGTGCCCAAGGGGAGGGACATCAGAGACCCTGCAGGCTCAGAAGAAGCTCCTGCCATTGCTCAGCTGCCATCCATGTCCTCAGCCCAAGCAGCACTTGAGCTCATCCTTATTCTAGCATCCTGCTGTCCCTGGGACTCAGTCACTGTGTAGGATGCTGAGACTCCATCCAGGAGACCAAGCCACTCACACTCATTGCAGGGCTCTCATTCCAGCTTGAAGGAAGTGAAGGCAACCAGGCAGCCAGCAACCCACTTGTCTGTCGGACTTTGGTCTGGGCTCATACATTGCTCTTGGGTCCTGTCTTCAAAGCACTGGCCTCAATAACGTTTG
This sequence comes from Erinaceus europaeus, assembly GCF_950295315.1. Taxonomy (NCBI): domain Eukaryota; kingdom Metazoa; phylum Chordata; class Mammalia; order Eulipotyphla; family Erinaceidae; genus Erinaceus; species Erinaceus europaeus. The sequence goes on from NC_080168.1 coordinate 62,543,537, forward strand.
CAGAGTGAAAGAGTGTGGAGCTGTCATTCTTATAAAATGGCAATGAAAGGGGCCAGGGAGATAGTTCAGCCTATTAAAGCATCTACGTGAACGTCTGAGGCCCCAGAGGCCACAAATTCAACTTCCAGGTCTACCTCATACCAGAGTGGAGAAGTGCCCTGGTATTCCCTCTCTTTCTCTTTCAGATTTAATAAATGTGTCGGGGGCCTAGGTACAGCGGGTTAAGCACACATGGCCCAAAGTGCAAGAACCAGAATAAGGACCCCGGTTCAAGCCCCCCACCTGCAGGGGGGTTGCTTCACAAGTGGTGAAGCAGGTCTACAGGTATCTATCTTTCTCTCCCCCATCTGTCTTCCCCTCTTCTCTCGATTTCTCTCTGTCCTGTCCAACAATAACAGCAATAACAATGACAACAAAAATTGGAAAAAATGGCCTTCAGGAGCAGTGAATTCATAGTGTAGGCACCGAGCCCCTGCAATAACCCTGGAGGAAAAATAAATAAATAAATAGTTAAAAAAAAAAAGTAAATATGTCAAGTCTGTTTTAAAAGAAAGTAGTGATGCATATACCAGGCAATGCTTTACCTCAAGCCTACCTTAATGCTCTATTTTGTAACATTTCACATCTCCAGCTTGATTGAATGCCCCTTGAAAACACAGTTGTACTGGGGCTAGGCTATGGTGCATCTGGTAAAGCACACACATTACTATGCACAATGAGCCCCCAGTCCCCACCTGCAGGCGAGCTGTGAAACAGGTCTGCAGATGTCTCTTTTTCTCTCTTGCTCTCTATCTTCCTCTCCTCTCTCAACTTCTCTCTGTCCTATTCAAATAAGTAAATAAAAGAAAACTTGGCTGTTGGGAGTGGTGGATTTGTAGTGCCAGCACCGAGCCCCTGAGATAACACTGGTAGCAGAAGAAAGGAAAGACAGAGAAAAAGAAAGGAGAGAATCATTCCATAGGAAAAAATAAGTAGATAAAATTTTTAAAAAGCCACACTGCTTATTCATCCTGTATCCTGGCACAGAGGAGATGCCCATGGAATCCATGCTGGTGTGTGTGGAAATTCTTCCCTGGTGCTAGATACTCTGCCTTCCCACAAGATGCTGAGAAGCACAGTCAGCCACTGGCTGGTCTCCAGGTGGTCAGGGAGTAACGCCATTCCCAGATGCCATCACTCCCAAATCCAAATTGGGCTTCCCTGTTTTCACAGAGCATTCTAGCCAGAGGGCACAGAGTCTAAGGCAGGGTTCACTTGTCACTTTGTGTTTTCCTCCACTGTAAGGATGTTACATGGCTTGGTGAGAGCTCACTGAACCTGATGGCCCCTCATGCTAGAGAAATGCTGAACTAATTGCCAACTGATGTTTAGATGCAGCAAGAAAGGATTTCAGGAATGGAGCAAGATTGTGAGGCAGAGTTTATATTTTGGATCCCATAACCAGATTTCCTATCCTGCTCTGACAGGCACCCTCCCTGCCCCCAACCCCAACACACATCAGAGGGACTTACACTAAGAGAAGGTTTTATAAAAACAAAAACAAACAAACAAACAAAACCCCCCAGATGTACTGTTGCATTTTCTGGTGCATTTGTCTCTCTCAGAGGGGGTTGTTGTTTCTATTTCTTTGTATCTTCTAGACTGAGTTTCTAAGTAGCAGTCCTGAGTTCACACGAAAGAAAACATTTTGAGGGGAAGGTATTGATTACTACTCTCCCAGAGTCTTTATTATTTATTTATTTATTTATTTATTTACCACCAGGGTTATTGCTGTGGCTGGGTGCTATGAATCCATTCCTACTGGAGCCTATTTTTCACCCTTTTGTTGCCCTTGTTGTGGTTATTATTATTGTTATTGCTGTCATTTTTGTTGGATAGGACAGATAGAAATTGAGAGAGGAAGGGAAGACAGAGAGGGGAGATAAAGACAGACACCTGCAGACCTGCTTCACCACTTGTGGAGTGACCCCTCCCCTCCCTTGCAGATGGGGAGCCGGGAGCTTGAACCGGGATCCTAATGCCAATCCTTGTGCTTTGTGCCATGTGTGCTTAACCCACTGTGCTACTGCCTGACCCCTCTCCCAGAGTCTTTATATCTCTAGTGTCTTTCTTATACTCACTCTGCAAGGCATCTGTCTTCTCCAACAAAAATTTCCACGACTTTACGAAGATCTTCAACACATGCATGCTCTGCTTCTCTCAGTAATTACTCTCCTGAAAAGAATATCAACGAAAGGTAAGTCCACAGAATTGTGAAATGTTTATGTGCCATCTCATTTGACTTTAAAATCACCTATCAAATACAAATGCTTTCTCACCACCACCCCCAAAGAGAATGATTGATTTGCTTTTCCCCTCATGATCATTACAGTGTGTGGTGAGAGAAACATAAAGCCATTGTGTGAGACTCTAGTTGTTTTTTTTCAGGAGGAACACTGCTGCTCCAATGGAAAGAATGAGAAGAATAAGTGTTACATGCAGAGCAATGGGAAAAAATGTAGATGAAACAGCATAGCCCTGTTTAGGGAATAATTCTAAAGCTTTATCAAGTGATAATACTAGGGAAATAAATCAGGAGGAATTCTTCAGACAGCTCGATTTCAGCATATAGTCCATCAGTTTTGACCTCTTGAGTTGGTCTGAGAAATTTTACATAGAACTCCCTCCCTCTGAAATGCTTCATTACCTGGGAAATGTAGGCTCTGTGGCCGAGTGCTTCAGTTATCATGCACAATGCAGGACACCATCAGCCTCCATTTTATTCTTTGGTGCAAAGCCTTCAGAACACCAACAGAGATGAGTATTTAGCCAAAGCTTCACTCTGAGTCTCTCCTCACAGAGACATTAATAGTCCAAATGGCATCCCATTCTACCACTAGATGTTCTTGCTGTCTATTATTTGCAAATTAAGCTGTGTCTCTCACGTGCATCAGTAAGTATTGTCAACACACAGGGAGGCCTCAAGAATCTCAGCCCAAGATGCCATCTGTGCTCTGTGCTCTCAGGAATCTGTGGGGGCTAGCAATATGTTCAGAGTCCAGGGTACCCTCACAGTGGAAAATTTCTGCTAGAGAAATTCTTTTTTCTGTGTTTACTTGGGAATAAGGGCCTGGGATGTGGTGTCCAATGGCATCATTTGCTTGCACTGGAGGACAGAGTGTTCTGCTTTAAAAGAATAAAAGGTTCAGCTTTAATGACTCGGCCAAGGGATTTTCAAGGTGGAAGAAAAATTAGTTTATGATGGTTGGAAGCAAGGGCACAGTTAGCAGCAGAGCCTGGTCCTCTCTTCATCAAATTTTGACAGTTAGGATGATGTGGCAAAAGCCTTTGATGACTGTATTTTACATTTCTAGTGAGTTTTCTTAAAGTATTGACAGCAGTTTGCAGAAGCCAAGACCCCTTCCTCAGTGCCTCTGTAGTCCAGGGTCCCTCCAGCTGCTCTCAAAGGGTGACACTGCCATTTCTCCTCTTCTCCACTTGGCTTTATTTTTGATCACCAAGAACAAGGGCTGCACCAATGACAAAAATTAAAAGAAGAAAAAGGCTGTATTAAAAATTAAAATCCTGCACAGTGTGGACTCTAATGACAGACAAGAAAATAGCACAATACTACTGAGGTTTGCTCAGGCCACTTAAAAGAAATATTCTGAGAGGGGGGGGAGGGGAGAGGGAGAGGGAGAGGGAGAGGGAGAGGGAGAGGAAAAGAGACCACAGGACCAAATCCTCTTTCAATGCAGTGGAAGTCGGGGCTCAAACCTGGGTCTGGGCTGAGCACTATCCAAGTGAGCTATTTTGTGGACCCAAGATAGTTGTGTCTTAATCATCATCTTCTGAGGGCTATCCATTTATAAACAAAACATTTGTAGTTTTTTAGTTGTTTTTCTTTTGCAGTGTTGAGGCTATGTACATACATAATTTCTTCATTGGGTCTTTTTTTTTTTTATTATTCTCTTTTTCTAAATTTCAGACAGAGGGAGACAGAGGGAAAGACAGCACCACACTACTCCACCACCTGTGGGACTTCTTCCAGCCTTTTGGTGTCAGAGCTCCAACCTGGAGTTTTGAGCATTTGTAAGGTGAGTTATTTCCTAAGCCTTTTAATTTCTTTCTAAAAGAAACTTTATACTTAGGAACAGTTTTAAATTTATAAACAGCAGCAGCAGTAGCAGCAACAAAGCTGTGAAGATGGAAGCACTCAGGGATTTAGTAGCTATGGTGTCCTGGGTCATGATCTAGTCAGCCTGGACTCTCAGTGAAATCGGAAGTGGAGGACAGCTTCTGCATGTCAGATATAAGCATCAGAAATGACTCCTATGGGATATCACACACTTGGAAGGAGTTTGGTCAACCCTGGATGTGGTGGCTGCTCTTTGCCGTTTGACAGGATTTGGTGAAAGGCTGACCTGGACCTGAAGACCAGTCCTTTGATAGCCTTTTCACCTCTTGCCACCTGAGCAAGGGACACTGGGGCAGAAGCCTTATCTCCCAGATGACTCAGAGTTGGAGCAGTGCTGGCAAAGGAAGCACCAGACTCTAGGAATTATTTTTCTTTCTTATTTTTTATTTTATTTTGTTTATTTTGGATAGAGACTGGGAGAAATGGAGAGGGAAGAAGGAGACTCTCAAAGAGGGAGGGAGTGGCAGAGAGAGACACCTGCAGCACTGTTTCACTGCTTGTGAAGCCTTCACCCTGCAGGTGGGGACCTGGGGCTTGAACCTGAGTCCTTGTGCACTGTAATGGGTGCATTCAACCAGCTGTGACACCACCTGCCCCCTCTCTAGGACTTCCTTTTTTTCTTTTGCCACCAGGGTTATCACTGGGGCTCAATGTGGGCACTACAAGCCCACCACTTCAGCAGCCATTTATTCCCCCCCAACTTTCACTTGTATTACTGGATAGGGCAGAGGGGAAATTAAGAGAGAAGAGGGAGGTAGAGATGGAGATAGAAAGACAGACACCTGCAGACCTGTTTCACCTCTGCCAGTGGCGGGTAGAGGCTTGAACTCAGGTTCTTGAGTATGGTAGCGTGCTTAACTAGGTGCACCATTGTTGGTATGTTTCTAAGACCCCTTCTGTTTCATTGGTTTAATCCCCCCTGCTTAACACTGTATTCTATTTACATAACCACTGTTAACTAAGCACTGTCCTGCCTACAGGGCATTGGTTTAATCCCCACTGGTTCATGATGTCTTTTTGCTCTGCCCCCTCTCGTAGTACACCCTGATTTTCACCAGTCACTTTTCACTCCACCCTCTCTACGTCACATCCTGTTTCCCCCTACTTGGCGAGTATATATATAAGGACAGGATTGTGATTAGAGTTTAGTTTAGCTTAGCTTGGCTTAGATTGTGCCAACCCCACCCCCACCCCATAGGTGAGGACCAGAAGCTTGAACCTGGGTCCTTGTGTATTGTAATCCATGTGCTCAACCAGGTGCACCACTACCTGGCCCCCTGTAAAAACTTTCTTTAAGAAAAATGCTGGGGTCAGGAGAGCACATGGATTAATGTGTGTGAGACTCTGGGTTTGATCCCAGTACCACAAAGGATCCCCATGAACAGCACCAGGGGAACTCCATGGATGGGGGAGCAGTGCTTTGGTCATATCTCTCTCTCTCTCTCTTCCTCCCCCCTCCCCCCTCGGTTGTCAGTGAGGGGACAGGTGGTGGTGTACCTGGTAGAGCACAAGGACCAGGGTTCAAGCCCCCACTCCCCACCTGCAGGGGGGGAATGCTTCATAAATGTCATAGCAACCCCAGACAATAACTAGGATCCACCTGCATATCAGCTTTCAGGCTCAGGGGAAAAAAAGAAAAAAAACTGTATAGCCATAGGCCCTTTGGAATATAACTAAAATATGCCTACTAGCTATCTACAAATAGGAGGACCCTCCCCCCAACTCTTCATCTGCACTATTCTAGCCTTTAGGTTCATGATTAGTCAACAATTTGTGTTGCTTTGTATGTTAACTCTCTTTTCAGCCACCAGGTTCCAGATGCTAGCATGATGCCAGCCAGACTTCCCTGGACAGACAACCCCACCAGTGCGTCCTGGAGCTCTACTTCCCCAGAACCCCATCCCACTAGGGAAAGAGAGAGGCAGGCTGGGAGTATGGATTGACCTGTCAACGCCCATGTTCAGTGGGGAAGCAATTACAGAATCCAGACCTTACACCTTCTGCATTCCACAGTGACCTTGGGTCCATACTCCCAGAGAGCTAAAGAATAGGAAAGCTGGGAGTCGGGCGGTGGCGCAGCGGGTTAAGTGCATGTGGCGCAAATCGCCAGGACCTGCGTAAGGATCCCAGTTCGAGCCCCCGGCTCCCCACCTGCAGGGGAGTCGCTTCACAAGCGGTGAAGCAGGTCTGCAGGTGTCTGTCTTTCTCTCCTCCTCTCTGTCTTCCCCTCCTCTCTCCATTTCTCTCTGTCCTATCCAACAACAATGACATTAATAACCACAATAATGTTAAACAACAAGGGCAACAAAAAGGAAAATAAATAAATAAAAACTTAATTTAAAAAAAAAAAAGAATAGGAAAGCTATTGGGGGAGGGGATGGGATGGGATACGCAGTTCTGGTGGTGGGAATTGTGTGGAGTTGTACCTCTCTTATCCTATGGTTTTGTCAGTGTTTCCTTTTTATAAATAAATTTTAAAAAATGTTATAGCAAATCTGCAGGTTTTACTCTCTTTCTCTCCCTTCCCTCACAATTTCTATCTCTATCCAAAGTAAATTAACTAAATAAAGTAAGAAAAAGAGACCCACCACTCCTGGCAGGTGTTTGAAAAACAAAGCTACACAAGATGTGTTCATGAGAGGCAGGAATGGGGAGCAGGGTGCTAAGGAGAAGGAGTCCAAGTTTGCCTCCACACAGGCTGCACTCAGCAGCTCATTCTGAGAGCCAAAGCCTTCCATGGAGACAGCCTGCGCTGTTGATTACATGTGACTTGGTTTTCAGACCCATCATTCTTTGTTGTCTCCGTACTTCTTTCTCCCTCTCCCCTGACTCCTGTCCACCCCCCTTTCTTATACCTATCGATAGATTAAGTTCGTCCCTTCTCTGTGACTCAGTAATTTTCTGGAATTCAAATCACTGTCTTTTTTTTTTTTTTGGTTCCTAACTGGAAAAAAAGGATTTTTTAAAAACAAAGATTACTTTTTTTTTTTTTTAATACAATGGAAGGGAAAATATTTGAGGAGGTTTGAGGCCAAGCTCCAAGACCCCGCTAAGAAAACACCAAATCCAGCTCTTTTCTCAGAAGGCAGCTGCACTGTCCAAAAGCACCTCATGGTTAAAAGCACTTCTGGATTTTTGGACATCAGTCGACTCCCATTAAACAATACTGGATTACATAAAATGAGTTCGAAAGACGTCTGTTAAGTCTTCCCTGGAGACCCTGTGGATGTTCAAAGGGAAATTCTTTGAGAAAAACATCTTGCTTTTGCCAAGCCAGTAATATTTGAGATTTAATTCGAAAGACTTTGTGAAACTTCCTATCCCAAGACAGCCATCCATCTCCCCCCACCCCACCTTACAGTTGCTAAAACATGTGTTTTGTTTCCACACCTAGATTTAACCTTTTTTTGTGTGTGTGGGGTGTGGGGGAGGAAGTCCTGGAATTATAAAAGAAAAACCTTTAAAGCAGGAGGGAATAAAACAAAACAAAGTCCAAACCCATCACAACTCTTAAATTTGAGATTGGTATTCTGTCTTTTGCTTTGGCTCACAGGTGTTTTCTCTCTCTCCCTTTTTATTAATGATTTAATATTGATTTACAAAATTATGAGATGACAAGGGTATAATTCCAAACTGTTCCCACCACCAGTTTTATGTCCTCATCCCCTCCACTGGAAACTACAGTAGTTCTCCCAAGGTCACAAATATGGATTGACTATTATATCTATATTTATATATATTTGCCCTTTTTCACCATGGTCCTGCCTTCTCTTTCTTTCTAAGTCATATCTACACCTATTATTACTTCCAAATGTCCTTTTTTTTCTCTCTCTCTTCTCTGGGTCCTGATGGAGTTGGGGTTCAGAGCCCAACATTTCTCCCCCCTAACATTTCTCACCCTCTGGGAGGGTATGGAACAAATCTTTATGGTATGCAGAAGGTAGGAGTTCTGGCTTCTGTAATTGCTTTCCCCTAGACACAGGGCGTGGCAGATGGATCCATACCCCAAGTCTTTTTCTATCTTTCCCTAGTTGGGTAAGGCTCTGGAGAGGTGAGCTTCTGAGACACATTGGTAAGGTCATTCTCGGGTTCTGTTTTGGAAGAATTCGCCACACGGGTGCAGCTCCTATGCCATCCCAGCGCTGGACTAGTTCCTTTCTAACTAACATTAGGCTTGCCAAACAGGCAGGTTGGGGAAGTAGGAAAGAAGGCTAGAGGCACAGAGGAAGTGTGCTTTATCTTTGAGGCTCTCAGGACAGCTGTGTCACCTGTCTGTGGTGCCCTGACTGGCCTGTGACTCAGCGTGTGTTTTCCAATGTTCACTCCTGGAGACACTCTGCTCATCTCTCTCTCTCTCTCTGCTTGGGGCTTTGCTAACTCATGGTTCTGTTTCCTGCCTCCCTTCTCCACTTCTGCATTTCCCCAGGGCCACCCCCTTCCTGAATGTCTGGTGCTCGGACTCTGAGCGAGAGGAAAGGGAACCCTTCTCCTGCCAGGCTTCACACAGGCCACTCCAAAGTAGGGTGACCCAACCTGTGGACTTGGTGGACTCAGGTGGTGAGAGAGCCTTGGTCACTTTAGAGGATGCTCTCACAATGACCTGCCTATGGCTTTTCAGAGAGATCCATGAAGTGGGTGGGTTTTTAGACATTTACAAGAGAGAGGGAGAGATTGAGACCAGAGCACTGCTCAGCACTGGCAAAAGGTTGTGCTGGGCATTGAATCTGAGATCTCTGGGGCTTCCAGCATGCAACTCCAGTGCTCTGACATTGGGCTATCTCCCAGGCCCTGAAAATGGTGTGTTTTAAGAGGCCTGTCAGTGGAGGCTCAGGTGGTGTGGCACACCTGGTCAAGAGCACATGTTATAGAGCACAAAGACCTGGGCTCAAGCCCCCTGTCCCCACCTGCAGGGGGGAAGTGTCACTAGCAGTGAAGCATTGCTGCAGGTGTCTATCTCCCCTTCTCTGTCACCCATTCCCCTCTTAATTGGCCTCTGTACTGTCAAATAATAAATAAATATTAAAATGAATAAATAAGATTTAAAAGGCATGTACATATGGATTTTTTTAAATTTGAGGCCAATGATTGCACAGTGTTTAAACAGAGTAAACTCTACTACCATCATTAGATCTATCTTGTGCTATTAAACTGGACAGATGTTATCTTACAAAAATGTATGTTTCTGATGTTTCAAATGTTCTTCTCAGCAAACCATGGCATGGCGTGTTACACTCAAATGAGGACAGGTGTTTTTTATTCCAGAGAGGAAAAGAGACACACAGTCACCACAACACTGCTCCACCGTCTATGGAACTTCCCCTGGTGTGGTGTTAACAACATATGGTGTTGGGGTTCGAACACAGGGCATTGTGCAGGGTAGAGCATGCACTTTACTGAATGAACTATCTCCTGCCCCTATGCCTGATAACTGTAGAAAGGCTAAGAAGAAAAAGGCATGGGGAGTCGGGTGGTAGCGCAGCAGGTTAAGCGCACGTGGCACAAAGTGCAAGGACCGGCATAAGGGTCCTGGTTCGAGCCCCCAGCTCCCCACCTGCAGGAAAGTCACTTTACAAGTGGTGAAGCAGGTCTGCAGGTGTCTATCTTTCTCTCCCCCTCTCTGCTTTCATATCCTCTCTCGATTTCTCTCTGTCCTATCCAACAACAACAATAACTACAGCAATAAAACAGCAAGGGCAACAAAAGGGAGTAAATAAATAAATAAATATATTTTTTAAAAAAGGCATGGAGACCTCACCTGCACAGGGGTGAAGGTGCGGGTGGGGCAGAGACAGGAGAAGTGGAGTGGCCAACGCAGTGCTTAAACTGGAGAACCCAGGAGTTCATCAGATTTGTCATTTTTACCTGCAAGGGAGCTTTTTCCCTACAGCTTAAAAAAATAATAATAATTCCCATGTCTCCCAGGATGTTGTACATTGGGTAGTGTGCTGGCTTGCAAGCATGAAGTCCCAAGTTCAGCCTCCAAATACTATATATGCCATTCTAACACTCCCAGTCTCTCTCTCTCCTATTGCCTCTTGTTAATAAATACATTCTTTTAATAAGCTTCCAATTTCATCAGTGATACATATTCAGATCCCAGGTCCTCTTTTGTTAAGTCAAAGGCATAAGTTACTTGCCTTCTTTTGCCTTTCTTTTCATGCATGGTTCTCATGAAAGGCAATGGACAAAGTGATGCCTCACTGGAACTAGATAAATGCTCAATCCTGCCCACATTAAATTCTCAGCTGTGAAGCTAGCCTAAAGATCCAGTCTTTCAGTGCTGGTTTGGGAGAATGCTTTTTGTCAGCTTCATAAATAAATGCTGGTTAGCCAAGAGTAATAGTGTTTGCTGTAGAAACACATTATATTATAGCTAGTGAACTATACGACTGTGAAAATGCAATGTTAGAGAAATTATTCATGGCGCTGGGTTGTGGTGCACATGATTGAGTGCACATGATTGAGTGCACACATTACAGTGCATAGGATCCAGGTTCAAGCCCTCAGTCCCTACCTACTAGGGGAACCTTCACTAGTGGTGAAACAGTGCTGTAAGTTCTCTCTCCTTCTCTATCTCCCCCTTCCTTCTAAATTTCTCTCTCTCCAAAATAAATAAAAACAGTCTTTTAAAACTTTTTAAAAAGGCAGGGGAGATAACATAGTGGTTATGCAGACACTCATGCCTGAGGCTCTGAGGTCTCAGGTTCAATTCCTCACACTACCATAAGGCTGAATAGTGCTCTGGTATTAAAAAAATAAATATTTTGAAAAAAAAAAGAAAATTTTCACTGTGCAATCAAAGAATAAGGAAAAACAAGGAATATATATCACTGGATTACTTACATGTAATGTTTGATATGTAATACAGTTATAATTTAAATCATAATTTCTTGAAAGATGAGTTCATGTTTAAAACGCTACCATTTTTATAATCATGGCTCATTCTTGGATTCTTTGCACTTCTTTTCTTTTTCTTTAAATAAATATTTACTTATTTTAATGGAAAGAGATACATAGAGAAAAACAGAGAGAGAAAATCAGAGCACTGCTCAGCTCTGGCTTATGGTGGTGCTAGGGACTGAACCTGGGACTTCAGAGCCTCAGACATAAAAGTCTTTTTGCAGAACTATTATGCTTTCTCCCCAGTCCATATGCACTTTTCTTTCCTTTTCTCCCCACCCCAGGATCACTGCTGGGGCGTGGTGACAGAACTACCAATCTACTGCTCTGGTGGCCATTTTTCCCATTTGGATAGGACAGAGAGAAATTGGGAGGGGAGAGGGAGATTGAGAGGGAGAAAGAAAGATAGACACCTGCAGACCTGCTTCACTTCCTGTGAAGTGACCCCCCCTGCAGATGGGGAGCCAGGGACTAGAACCTGGATCCTTATGTGCTTCACGCACATGGTGCTTAACCCGCTGTACCATCTATTGTCTTCTTAACCCTAAGACAGCAGGAACCTCCCACTTCCTCTATATTTCCCCCAATCCTGCAACCTCTAGGGTGGGGCTCACTTTCCTGCATGCTTCTCTCAATTCATACCAAATGATACTGCATCCGCTGATTCCAACCTAATCAATGCAATGAGTACCACCTCAGCATGCTTCACTTCAGACTGTGTCTAGAGATGTCAGGCATGGAAGGTCAACCCTTCAGCCTCATTACCCAGGTGAGACCTTTCCTTTCATAGTATTCTCTAATTCCTTTCCAGGTGGTTCACTTCCTAACAAAGTCCCAAAACCTAGATATAGACCAGGTCCCATGAGATAGAGCATATGTTCACATGTATCCATAAATTAGGGCAAAATATATACCTGAAAGCAAAAGTACACAATAGTCTGCAGTGAGTCAGTATAAAGTCCATAATGAAATAGACTTAGATACCCTCCTCACCTATTTCTTCGTCTGCACTATGCCAGCCTTTAGGTTCATGATTGTTCAACAATTTGTGTGGCTTTGTATGTTAACTCTCTTTTCAGCCACCAGGTTCCAGATGCTACCATGATGCCAGCCAGACTTCCCTGGACAGACAACCCCACCAATGTGTCCTGGAGCTCTGCTTCCCCAGAGACCCACCCTACTAGGCAGGTTGGGAGTAAGGATCGACCTGTCAGCGGAGAAGCAATTACAGAAGCCAGACCTTCCACCTTCTGCATCCCACAATGACCTTGGGTCCATACTCCCAGAGTGTTAAAGAATAGGAAAGTCATCAGAGGAGGGGATGAGATACAGAGATCTGGTGTTGGGAATTGTGTGGAGTTGCACCCCTCTTGTCCTATGGTTTTGTCAATGCTTCCCTTTTATAAAAAAAATAAATAAATAAATAAAATTCCACAGTCACGTGGTCCTGGAAATGGTGAAGCAGATAAAACACTGGACTCTCAAGCATGAAGTCCCAAGTTCAATCCCTGGTAGCACAAGTACTGGAATGCTAAATGGTTCTTTTTTTCTCTCTCCTCCTATCTTTCTCATTAATAAATAAATGAAATCTAAAAGAAAAAGAAAATTCTATGGTCAAAGTCCCTTTCAGATGATAGTAGCAGAAGTCCTCAGTCAGCTGTCTGTGAGAAAGTCTCATTTTTGTTATTAAGCAGTAAGGGGAATGAGCTTTAATGTCTAGAAGTTGATATTTATTTTCCTTGGAATAACAGCAACTGAGATCTAATGTTTAAGTAAATGTCAGTATAAAATCTCAGTTAAGCTAGCATTATTCTTTGTCACAAAATGGGATTCAAATGAGTTGACTTGATCTTTCCTGCTTCACTGAGATACTGGCTTCTATGAAGGCTGGTGCTGACATGTGCCAGCCAGTAAATAAACGCAGGAGCGCTGGCCCTCAGAGGTCACCGATTTAACTGCCAACCACCTTTCTGGAAACAATCATCTTACTGGACTAGGAATCTCATGTTCTCCTTTTCAATATTCCTGCAAGGGATCAAAAGATAGCTCACGGAGGTTGAGTGGTAGAGCAGCATGTTAAGTGCAGGTGGCGCGAAGGGCAAGGACCAGAGTAAGGATCCTGGCTCCAGCCCTGGGCTCCCCACCTGCAGGGGAGTGGCTTCACAACTGGTGAAGCAGGTTTGTAGGTGTCTATCTTTCTCTCCCTCTCTGTCTTCCTCTCCTCTCTTGATTTCTCTCTGCCCTATCCAGCAACAACAACAATAATAACAACAGGGGTAACAACAAGAGCAAAAACAAGGACAACAAAATGGGAAAAATGGCCTCCAGGAGCAGTGAATTCGTAGTATAGTCCCAGTGATAACCCTGGAGGCAAAAAAAAAAAAAAAGCTAGCTCACCTGGTAGGGCACACTGTGGTGCTTTCTTCCTCTCTCTGGAAGAAAAAGAATGAAAGAATCCACCCTATCTATTTATGCATTTGGGGCCAAGGAGGGATCAGAGTACTGCTCAATTCTAGTATCTGGCAGAGCTCGGGATTAAGCTCAGAGCCTTGTACATGCAAATGCAGTGTTTTACCGCTGAGCTATCTCCATAGCCCTAGATTTTTTAAATTGCATTATTATTAATGACAAATCCACTAAGTTCCCCAGTTTCCTCCTGGCTGCTCTTGGAAGGACTTGTGGAGAGGGTAAAGATCCTCACGGCATTTGTGGGTATTCCTACAGGCCTGCTGCCTTGAGCAGCCTCTGCAAGAATCCCTCGGTCAGCGTGCAGGAAGGCACCAGCAGAGCAGGTGGCCAGGCCCCCAGAGTGTCTAAGGCAGCAAAACCCTGGATCAGGAGGCCTTCCTTCACTTGAAGCCACACCTCTCTGATCACATCACATGAAAGCCATGAAAGGCTTCTGTTATAGGACTGTCACTTTCTGGGAGAGTGAGAAGGATAGAGTGACTAAGCATAGGGGATACTCACTGTTCTCAGATATTTTCAAGATTTGATTTTTTTTTTTACACTGGAACAATGCATGGAAATATTTGAGGAACCTCATTAAAAGTGTTTATAAAAGCAGTGATAGCAGGAAGAGTTATGCAAAATGCCTTACTGATCCTGCTGATATCCTAGAGGGTACCAATGTGTATAATTTGGGATGGGAGTATATGGAAAAAAAAAAGATGTAAGTATCAACTTAAAAGAAATCTCAATGTCCAAAGTTGGAACCCTCCAAACAACAAAACAAAATCAAACTAGTTTATCATACAAAGAGTAAAATAAAAACCCAAGTCCAGGCTGATGCAAATGAATGCTTGAAGAAGTGAATAAACAGAGCATGAGGCACAAATCCTGCTTACAAGGAATCCAAAGAAGATAGGTAGCTACTCCCAGTCTAAGAGGTGAAGCAGAATTCCCTGCCTGGGTGTGGGTTGGGCCTAGAGACTGGCTTTCAAAGCATGGGAAAGATGAGGAATATGGGAAGACAATAACAGTGACTCTTCAGTGGAGAAAGCTAGCAGAAACCACTGCAAGTAGGAGATCAAGTTTAGTGTGCAGAGCAGTCTGGAGAACTCTCACAAGGCTAGAAGTGGACCTACCCTATGACCCTGCAATTCCTCTTCTGGGGATATATCCTATGGAACCAAACTCACCCATCCAAAAAGATCTGTGAACACCTATGTTCATAACAGCACAATTTGTAATAGCCAAAATCTGGAAGCAACCCAGCTGCCCAACAACAGACGAGATAGTTGTGGCATATATACACAATGGAATACTACTCAGCTATTAAGAATAAGTTCACCTTCTTCATCTCATCTTGGACAGAGCTTAAAAGAATTATGTTAGATGAGATAAGCCAGAAAAAGAAGGATGAATATGCGATGATCTCATGCATGGGCAGTACTTAAAAAACAAGAACAGAGGGAGTCGGGCAGTAGTGCAGCGGGTTAAGCGCATGTGGCACAAAGCGCAAGGACTGGTGTAAGGATCCCGGTTCGAGTCCCAGCTCCCTACCTGCAGGGGAGTCACTTCACAGGCGGTGAAGCAGGTCTGCAGGTGTCTGTATTCCTCTCCCCCTCTCTGTCTTCCCCTCCTCTATCCATTTCTCTCTGTCCTATCCAACAACGACGACATCAATAACAACTACAACAATAAACAACAAGGGCAACAAAAGGGAATAAATTAAAAAAAAAACAAGAACAGAAAGTGGAAACACAAAGTAGACCTGACGTGTTTGTCATCAGGAATTTTGTATTTATCCCATCACTGAAAGGGAAGCAAATCTGGAAAATGCCAGAGGAAGCCAGGCACTGTTTCTCTTATCTGAGAGAAAAGAGGAAAAAAGGAAACTCTTGAAAGTAGTACTAAGTGTAGGGATGAACTAGAAAGGAAGTGAGGGCGGGACTGCTGAAAAAATGAGGGAAAATATATAGATAGTTATAAAAAGCTATGGAATCAGCCCATGTTGGGGACCTTGGGAGAACTACTGCAGTTTCCAGTGGAGGGGATGGGACAGAGAACTCTAGTGGTGGCAATTGGATGGAATTATATCCTTATTGTCTTACAATTTCATAAATCAATATTAAATCACTAAAAAAATAAATATAAAAGTATATAAGTATATAGTTAATGTAGGGAATTGGATGGAATTATATACTTATTGTCTTAGAATTTCATAAATCAATATTAAATCACTAACAAAAAATAAATATAAAAAGTATATAAGTATATAGTTAATGTGGTAGAACTAACATAATGATAACTAATGTTTGCATAATATTTTATGTAGACCAGGTACTGCTGTACTGAGCACTTTACATCTATATACTGAATCGTTTTTTAAAATTTTCTTTATTGGGGGATTAATGTTTTACAGTCGACAGTAAATACAATAGTTTGTACATGCATAACAGTTCACAGTTTTCCACATAACAATACAACCCCCACTAGGTGCTCTGTCATCCTTTTCCAGGACCTGTACTCTCCCTCCCACCCACCTCAGAGTCTTTTATATATACTGAATCATTTACTCCTCCTGAAACCTATGTAGCAAGTGCCTTTGCTACTCAGATTTTTAGAACATATTATTTCAAACTAATTACACATTCATGAAAGATTTTGCAGAGAAATGTATAAGGCAGTCCATGGATTTCTCCACCGTCTCCAGCCCCCAGCCTCCACCAGGGTAAACATCTTCAGACAAAGGGAGCAGCAAAACCAAGATAGCAGCTAGTATTGGCATAGCTGACAGAAGTATGCAGCTTCCCCACACACTGTGCAGGCACCCAGCTCTCTGCACTGTTCCAGTTTCAGAGATGAGGAAACTGAGGTCTAGAATGGCTGGGTGCCAAGGTCAGTGTGATGCTGTTCTTTGCATTGGAGCAATCTGACTCAGAGTCCAGATTAAACTCTGCTCATCTCTACTTATCACTAAGCGCCATTGTATCTCAACTTAGAATGGTGCAGTCACTGGCTGCATTACATCAGCATAGCTAAAGATAGAGTGGAACCTCAAACATATGTGAGCTTCAGGGGAGCAGCCAGGAAAAAGACCTGTATAAGAAATCGTGCCCACCCTGTAGCCCTACAAAGACCAGGACTGAGACTACAGGTTTCAAATGTTATGATGCAACCACCATGGAAAGCAATTCTTTTTTTTTTTTTTTTTTTTGCCTCCAGGGTTATTTGCTGGGGCTCGTTGTCTGCACTAAGAATCCACTGCTCCTGCAAGCTGTTTTTCCCCTTTTGTTGCCCTTGTTGTTTATTATTGTTGTTGTTGGATAGGACAGAGAGAAATGGAGAGAGAAGGGGAAGACAGAGGGGGAGAGAAAGATAGACGCCTGCAGACCTGCTTCACCACTTGTGAAGCAACTCCCCTGCAGATGGGGAGCCGGGGGCTTGAACCAGGATCCTTGAGTGGTCCTTGCACTTTGACATGTGCTTAACCCGCTGTGCTACCCGCCCAACTCCTTATTTATTTATTTTTTTATTATTGCCATCAGGGTTATTGCTGGGGCTCAGAGACTATATGATGAATCCATCACTCTTGACAGTCATCCCCCCCCCCATTTTTTGAAAGGACAGAGAGAAATTAGACAGACAGAGAGGGAGAGAGACAGAGAGACATCTGCAGTACTTGCTTCACCTATCAGGGAGCATCTCCCCTATAGGTGGGGAGCAAGAGCTGAAACCTGGGTCCTTGTACATGGTACCATGTGCATTCAACTGGGTGCCCTAGGAATGTTGGACTCTTGAACACTAATATGAAATCTATAAAAACACTGGTTCAAAAGGCTATCGGCACCCTCATCCTCATAGCTGCACTACTCGTATTCACCACAGCCAAGATACAGAATCAGTCAGAATCACTGACAGATGACTGGATAAAGTATCTGTGGGACATATTCTCCAAAGAATACTAACCTGTCATTAACAGATGAAACCTAAATCAGTGCAACCAGTGTCACCATGCCACATTTTACTTAGGACTGTATCCAGAGAAGCTGATCCTGAGATGTGTCAATCCTCCAACTACAATACTCTGGTGACACCTTTCCTAACTCATGTGACTCCCTGGTCCCATTTCAAATGGCACACTCCCTAACAAAGTTACAGATCCTAGATACAGACTTGGACCCAAGGGACAGGAAGTATGTGCATATGTATCCATAAGTTTCAAGAAACTATATATCTCAAAGTAAAAGTGCTCAATAGTCTGCTGTGAGTAGACTTAGACTCAATAAGTTCAGCAAACAAGGAGAAAGACCTAAAGAAGACACCATAAAGTACTTCATAAAATATTTACTACTTAGGCCTAGACACCTCCTCTCCAAACCCCTATTTCATTTCTCTCAATCACTTTAAGTCTAACCTCATCACATAAAGTAAGGACTACAAAAGCTGGATAAGGGCAAGAGACCAACACACTTTGATGATGGCCCTTTTGGTCACTACCAGGCCACCCTGTCATCTGGGGCCCTAAATCTCTAATAGACCCCTCTCTCCACCATCACTGGTCACTTCCACCAGGAACATCATAAACCCTCTTGTGGGCCTCTCCAGGACCTTGCCCTCACTGGAGAGCAGCAATGGTAGGGACTGCCCCACTCTCTGAAAGGAGGCTGGGTTAACATACTCTGCCACTGAAGACTGGTCTTAAAATGAGTGCAGCCTAGAATGTTCCCAGCTTATGACCATGGACTGTGAGCTCAGACTGACAGTGATGCAGAGGTCACACAGACTCCTGTGTAAATATGAATAGATATGGGCTCTAGATCATATTGATGGGTTAGTAATTAATGGTATTTATATGATTTCCTCATATTTGGGAGCTACTCTCTGCCCTAATCCATCTTTCTAGTCCTATTTTCAACTCTGACACCATCTTCCCAGACAATATTTTTTAGTCTACCTGTACGTTAGCTATCAGGCTCAGGCAAAAATTACTAAAGCCATGGCTCCTTAGAATATACCTAAAATTTACTTCCTAGTTTCTTCCTACACGAAGACCCCAAATTCTCACATTTAGGTTCTGATTATTAAACAACTTATTGTTTTATGTCTTAATGTTGTCCAGCCACCAAGTTGCAGATGCTACCATGATGCCAACTTGACTTTCCTAAGCAGACAACCTCAACAATGAGCCCTGGAACCACCTCCAGATCTCTAGCCCACTAGGGAAAAATAGAAACAGGCTGGGTTATGTATCTACCTGTCATTGCTCATGTCCAGTGAAGCAATTACAGAAGCCAGAACTCCCACTTTCTGCACCTCATAAAGATCTTTGGTCCATACTCCCAAAGGGATAAGTGGACAGGATGGGACATGGAACTCTGGTAGTGGGAATTATATGGAATTTTACCCCTTTTATCCTACAATTGTGTCGATCATTATTAAATCACACACACACACACACACACACACACACGCAAAAGAAAATGGAGATGGTGATGGCAATGACACGTCTACTAGAGACTGTATTGTTTAGCATGTCTTTGACATTATATTGATCCTTATATTTGAGACCGTGAAGTTAGAAGCAAACATAAAGTACATTTTGTTTTGTGACTGTGCATTGGGTATTCTTTCCCTCTTCCTTTTCATCCTTATATAAATAAAGCACCTTTTAGCTTCTGCTTTATTTTCACATAAACACAACTTTAAAAAAAAGTTACTGCATTTCATTTATTTGTTCAACTTTATAGAGGTATAATTGATGAAACTATAAGGTATTTGAAGTGTGTGTCCTAATGATTTGACACTGTGAATGGGTTCCCATCTATCAAATAATTGGGCTCATCCAGTAAAGTGCTTATGTTATGATGCATAAGGATCTGGGTTCAAGCCCTGTACCATAGATGGGAGCACCTCAGTGGAGAACCTTCACAGTGCTACACTGTCTCTCTTCTTTCTCCTTTCTTTCTCTCTCTCTCTCTTTCTCACCCTCTACCTAGAATAATGAGAAAAAGAAATGTATGTGGTGGCAAAAGGAAAGAAAAATGGAAAAGAAAAGGAAAGGAAAAAGGAAAAGAAAAGGAAAGGAAAAGAGAAAAGAAAAGAAAAATCTAGGTTCAAGTCTTTCTTCCTTTCCTATCTCCCACAGGACTGGATTATTTCCATCTATAAAGAAACATGCCCTATATCATCCACGTTAAAAAAAAAAAAAGTGAGGGGGACGGGTGGTAGCACAGTGAGTTAAGTGCACATGGCAAAGCACAAGGACCAGAGTAAGGATCCCGGTTTGGCCCCTGGCTCCCCACAAGCAGTGAAGCAAGTTTGCAGATGTCTATCTTTCTCTCCCCCTCCTCTCTCGATTTCTCCCTGTCCTATCCAATAACAAAACAACATCAGTGGCAACAATAACAACAACAAGTGAGTCGAGCAGTACTACAGCTGGTTAGGCGCACGTGGCACAAAGCGCAAGGACCAGCATAAGGATCCCGGTTTGAGCCCCCGGCTCCCTGCCTGCAGGGAAGTTGTTTCACAAGCAGTGAAGCAGGTCTGCAGGTGTCTATCTTTCTCTCCCCCTCCTCTCTCGATTTCTCTCTGTCCTATCCAATAACAAGACAACATCAGTGGCAACAATTACAATAACAACAACAAGTGAGTCGGGCAGTAGTGCAGCTGGTTAGGCGCACGTGGCACAAAGCGCAAGGACCAGCATAAGGATCCCGGTTTGAGCCCCCGGCTCCCTGCCTGCAGGGGAGTTGCTTCACAAGCAGTGAAGCAGGTCTGCAGGTGTCTATCTCTCCCCCTCTCTGTCTTCCCCTCCTCTCTCCATTTCTCTCTGTCCTATCCAACAACGACGACATCAACAACAACAACAATAACTACAACAATAAAACAAGGGCAACAAAAGAGAATAAATATTTCAAAAATTTTTTAAAAATAACAAAGGCAACAAAAAATGACCTCTAGGAGCAGTGGATTCCTACTGCAGGCACTGAGCCCCAGCAATAACCCCAGAGGCAAAAAAAAAAAAGAAAAAGAAAAGAAAAAAAAAGGGACTGGACAGTGGTGCATCTGATTGAGTGTACTTGTTACAATGTGCAAGGAACCAGGTTCAAGCCCTGGTCCCCACCTTCAGAGGGGAAGCTTCATGAGCACTGAAGCAGTGCTGCAGGTCTATCTATCTATCTATCTATCTCCCCCTTCTCAGTTTCTCTCTGTCTCTGTCCAATAAATAGTAAATAAATCAAATTATATATAAAAAATGAATGAATGAAGTGAATCCTCTATAATTACTGCAACCTTCCTTGCCCTTCTGGATAAGATCTGAAGTTGTTCATGCCACAAGTCTCCTCCTTTCCCCACTACCATTAGGCATTGGTGTGAATACCACTCCATGGACATGGGATTTATTAAGATCCTCACACCGTTCCATTTTGCTGGGGATCAAGTCTGTACCTGCTCTTTGACTGATCTCTTACCTGTTCCTGATGGAAACACTTCATCCTCTGGGTCTCCTGACCTGACCAGTTCTTTGATTTTATCCCATGACAATAGTTCCTCCTTTCTGACCTCTGTGCTCCAAGTCCTCTTGTCTGTGTGACCTCATGGGACCTGGGTCTTGGATGTCTGCCACCTGTCCAGGACTCTCTCTCTCTTTTTCTCTCTCTCCACCCCTCCCCCTCCTCCCCATCCCCCTCCCCCTCCCTCTCCCTTTCCCTCCCCCTCCCTCCCTCCCTCCCTCTCCCTTTCTCCTCCACCCACTCCTCTTGCATCTCTAACAGTCATCAACTTCACCTTGAACATCTGACTCCTGGCCTCTTTCTCGGGTCTGTAGACAAGGCCAGTAGCACCTGCAACACAGCCCTGAGGTAACTAACTTGTGGCCACTGTGCTGAGCCACTGTGGCTCAAATGTCTCTCCTCTCCACATGCAAGTCTCCCAGATGATCTGGGGACTTCTGCTCTTGCTCCCCCATCCAAGTCTGTCCACCACAGTGGGCAGAAGGACCCGTACTACTTCGTCTGAACTTGTACAACTTTCCTCTGTGACCAGATTCTTTCCTGTGTCCCACAGACCTACACTACTTGGCTTCTGCCCACCTGGGAACTGTTTTTCCCAGCATTTTTTGGGTGGGTCATCTTTCTCCTTGCCATATATGGGCATCTCTGCTTATAATGTCTTCCCTCTGGCTATTCTGTCAGGGAAATACCTCCTCACTTTCTCAGGCTCAACCCCCTGTAGCTTTCCCAGGCCTTCTCTGCTGGACAGGTTGCATTGTGCAATACCTGAGCCTTGAATTTCCTGTTTCTTCTGCCTGGAAGGTTCTTTTCTCCCCCTCAGCAGTCCCAGGATGTCAAGAATCAGCTCAGAAGTTTCTTGTTCACATGCCTACCCCTTAGCTGCACTGCTCCCACCCCACCCACCCCCAGGCCCTCCCCTGCCTGGTTCCACTGACCTTCTGTCACACCCCATCAGCTGTCATTATGTTGGACACTTAGCAGTGTGCATGCCACTAAGATGCAGACTCTGGCATATGGTAGTTACACTCCAAAGAGTATAAGGGAGAAAGTACAAGAATTGTCCACTGTGTGCCACTTACTACACTGGGGTTTGAGAAAAGCAGAAACTGTTCTTTGCTCAAGACCTTTCGTTCCAGTTGCGAAGACAGACACTGTAATTAAAGCAAACAGATGCACAGAGTTCTACTGATGTATGGATGGCTAGCTGTGAAGCTCAGGATATGGAATAAATAATTAATTCTACCTACAAAGAGACTTCTCTGGGATGATTTTAGTAGAAGTGCTTTTTAAATTAAGTTCTGAAAAAATATATATACCTGACTATAGAAAGGTGTATTTTAAGGGGCCTGGGTGGTAGCGCACATGTGGCTGACTGCACATGTTTCAGTGAGGAAGGACTCATGTTCAAGCCCCTGGTCCCCATCTGTAGGTAGGAAGTGTCGTCATGAGTGGTGAAGCAGGGCTGTAGGTATCTTTCCTTCTCTATCTCCAGCTTCCCTCTTCATTTCTCTCTGTCTCGATCCAATACATAATAAATAAACAAAAAATATTTTAAAAGAAAGGTATATTTCATGAAAGAGAATGAGAATATATGTGAGACAAGGAGGAAAAAATATTATTAAAACCAGAACCTGGATACAAAATTGATCCCCTGATTAGTACCATCCAAATCATAATCCCTGAGGGTTTCTTCTTCTGTAGAAATTGACAAGCTGGGGTTGGGCGGTAGTGCAGCAGGTTAAGCGCACATGGTACAAAGTGCAAGGACCTGTGTAAGGATCCTGGTTTGAGCCCCCGGCTCCCTGGAGTCCCCAGTTCTCCACCTGCAGGGGGGTCATTTCACAAGCGGTGAAGCAGGTCTGCAGGTATCTATTTTCTCTCCCCCTCTCTGTCTTACCCTCCTCTCTCCATTTCTCTCTACCCTATCCAACAACAACAACAACAATAATAATAACCACAACAACAATAAAACAACAAGGGCAACAAAAAGGGGGAAAAATAGCCTCCAGGACCAGTGGATTCGTGGTGCAGGCACCGAGCCCCAGCAGTAACCCTGGAGGCATAAAATAAAATAAAAAAGAAATTGACTAGCTGAGGGGGCCAGGTGGTGGCATGTCTGGTTAAATATACACATCACAGTGCACAAGGATCCAAGTTCAACCCCCCACAAGTGATGAAACAGTGCTGCAGGTATCTCTCTATTTCCTTCTCTATCTCCCCTTCCTCTCTCAATTTTTCTCTGTCTCTATGCCATAGTAAATAAATAAATTGACAAGCTGATCCTAAACTTCAGCTAGAAATACAAAAGATTTGAGATGCAAAGCAAAGTTAAAAAAACTGAAGCACATTTTAAATGCCTTCAAGAATTACTCTCAAATGAAAAAACAATAACCAATAAATTATGGCACTAACAAAAATATCAACAAAAGTCAATAGAACAGAGTGAACCTACTCTTGCATGAGTTAGGTTTCATTTTTATGTGATCTTTGACAGGGC
This sequence comes from Erinaceus europaeus, assembly GCF_950295315.1. Taxonomy (NCBI): domain Eukaryota; kingdom Metazoa; phylum Chordata; class Mammalia; order Eulipotyphla; family Erinaceidae; genus Erinaceus; species Erinaceus europaeus. The sequence goes on from NC_080168.1 coordinate 62,567,073, forward strand.
ACCAAAGCAATCCTATGAGAAAAAGAAATTTTTTCAACCAAATGGTTCTGAAATAACTGTCCATCTTGGAAAAAAATCTCAAGCTCTGTCTCACACTGTATACAAAGTGGCAATCAAGTTAGATAGCAGATATAAAAATGAAAACTAAAAAAAGAAAGTTGCCAAGGGAACTCAGAGGAGAAACTCTGTGTGACATGGGAACAAGCAAACATTTCCCTAGATTGGATAGTAAAGCTCTGACCGAGAAAGAAAAATGTGATGCCCTAGACTTCATGAAATCACAATTTTCTGCTTATCAAGAGATATCTTTAAGTAAACAAATAAGTAAGGCAGACTAGAGAAAACATAAAAAAATTATATCAAACATAGAGCTGGCCACGAGGAAATACCAAGAACTTCTATGACTCAACAAGAAAAAGTCCAAGATTTGAACAGCGTAACATCAAATAGACACTGTGTAAGTATGTCACAGGTACCTGATGATAAAGGACTCAACATCTCACTCACCGTAGAAATGTAAGTCAACTCCAATAAATGTAAGATGCCACAACACACCCACTACAAAGGCAAACATCAGAAAGACTGACAACACCAGATGCTGATGGGCACGTGGACAACAGGAACTCCCCTGCCTTGGTGGGACACTACTGTGCAAAGGGATTTGACCATAATTTGTAAAGTTAACTAGTTAATCTTTTCTAGGACTCAGCACTTCCCACTAACTGGCCAAGGGAAGTGAAAACATATATACAAAGTAAGACCTGTGCAAATGCTTATATCAACTTCACTGTGACAGCTAAATGTTGGAAATAACTTAGGTGCCAGCAAACAGGGGAACTGATAATTGAACTTTCCCCCTTCCCTCTTCCATACACAAAAAGAATACTATGCAGCAATAAAGGAATGTACTCCTCTTCATTCAACTACCTTCAAAAAGAGTATGGGGGGTGAGAAAGTTAGAAACGGGCTGGGGGTATGGATTGACCTGCCAACGCCTATGTCCAGCGGAGAAGCAATTACAGAAGCCAAACCTTCCACCTTCTCACCCTGTCATGATCCTGGGTCCATACTCCCAGTGGAGGAGAAATGTTAGGGGAAGATGACTAGAGGGCTCTGAACTCCAACTCCATCAGGACCCAGAGAGAAAAGAGGAAAAAAGGAAGGACATTCAGAAGTAGTTAATAGGTGTAGGTGTGACTTAGGAAGAGAAGGCAGGACCATAGAGAAAATGGGAAAAAATATAGATAGACAGACACACAGGCAATTATAGAAATAATAGCCAACCCATATCAGTGGCCTTGGAAGAACCACTGCAGTTTCCAATGGAGGGGATGGGAACACAGAACTCTGGTGCTGGGAATAGTATTATTTTGCAACCTTGTAAATCACTACTAATTAAAAACAATGTTGGGCTATGGTTGCCTCTGAAGGTTGAAGCTGGGACTGACTGGGGAAAATGCCAGGAGGAAATACCTGGAATGGGTATTTTCATTCACAAAAGATGTACATCATGTAGATGCTTACATTACAGAGCATTTGCTAAAAATCCAGGGTGTGCTATAGGTAGGAAGTATATGTTTCTGCTATATAGAAATGTGGCCCATGTGGCTCCTATAGTCCAGGAGGCGGTGCGGTGGATAGAGCCTTGGACTCTTAAGCTTGAATTCTTGAGTTTGATTCCCAGCACCATGTGTGTCAAAGTGATACTCTGGTTCTCTCTCTCTCTTCTCTTTCTCTCTCTGAAATAAACAAATCTTTCAAAGGAAAAAGAAATGTGACTTCTGAAGGCAAATCAAGAGCCATACACAAGTATGGGCCTTTAATCAGAGACTATGTACACTGGAGGGCTTACTTGGTGACCTGGGCACTGGGAGCCTGCCATTTCCTCAGTGGGCTTGAGGATGGATAAATGAGTGAAGATACAGAGTAAGAACTAAACAACAGGGAGTCAGGCAGTAGCATAGTGGGTTAAGCATACGTGGCGCAAAGCGCAAGGACCCACATAAGGATCCCAATTCAAGCCCCCAGCTCCCTACCTACAGGGAAGTTGCTTCACAGGCAGTGAAGCAGGTCTGCAGGTGTCTATCTCTCTCTCCCCCTCTCTGTCTTCCCTTCCTCTCTCCATTTCTTTCTGTCTTATCCAACAATGATGACATCAATCACAACAATAATAACTACAACAATGGCAACAAAAGGGAATAAATAAATATTAAAAAATAATAATTCTGCTTAAAGAAGTCTGCCATGATTTCTGACTGTCTCTATGAAATAAATAAAGATTAAAAAAAAAAGAACTCAATAGCAGCATCTAGGTCGAGGAAATATGGGTGCTCACTGTACAATTCTTTAAAATGTCAAGCTTGAAGATATTCTGAACGAAATCTGGGTGAGAGGCAGAGAGGTGGGGGAGTCTGATAAACTCAGCCACTGAACAGTGGGTCACCTGGCAGAAGATGAAGCAGGGGCCTTTCATATCACAAGGTTTCTGGGTATCACTACCCACCATGAAAGCTCTCAACTCTGTCCAGTCTCACTGCTGGCACTGCTGGTCACGCCCTCATCAGCCTGAGGTGGGGCTTTGCAAGTGCCAGCATTTAATTAGAGTGGATTCAAGGGAATCCAATGTGAAGGGTGGTGCCTGTGAGTTTATGTAATTTTTCTGTCAGGCGACTTTAAGTTCTCCCAACCCCCACATAAATAGAAATTTCTGTTTGAATGCATGTCCAGTGGAGAGTAGCTTCAAAATGGTTTTCTTGGTTGCTCTTCCTTAGGTCCCTGGTGTTTTTAATTTATATGAGCAAGGAGTAGGCTTCTTGTGTAGTTTTGCAGATGAGAAATGCATCTGTTTTTTTCTCCCAGTGTAAAATATCTAAGCAGAGGCTGAATTTCAAATACTGTAGGAAAATAATGGAAAGCTGTATAAATCATCTCACAGTAAAAAACAGAGCCCTGTCTCTGAGGTTTTGCCAGCTTACACCCCTACCTAGGGAGTCGGGCAGTAGTGCAGCAGGTTAAGTGCATGTGGCACAAAGTGCAAGGACCAGCGTAAGGATCCCAGTTTGAGGCCCCGGCTCCCCAGCTCCCCACCTGCAGGGGAGTCACTTCACAGGCAGTGAAGAAGGTCTGCAGGTGTCTTTCTCTTTCCTTCTCTGTCTTCCCCTCCTCTCTCCATTTCTCTCTGTCCTGTCCAACGACAGCACAACAACAACAATAATAACCACAGCAGTGATAAAACAACAAGGGCAACAAAAGGGGAAAAAATGGTCTCCAGGAGCAGTGGATTTGTGGTGTAGGCACCGAGTCCCAGCGATAACCCTGGAGGCAAAAAAAAACAAAAACCTATGCTTTGTGAAATGTGAATGTAATTATTTAAGAGTCTGCTTCATTAGCAGGGCAGATCTGTATGTTCTGCTTGACTTTGTGGGTTGCCCACTTCCGGGTCTGTACTCACCTTTGATAATGAGATGACTATCCACAAAGGTGCACTGGCAGATGAAATCACCAGCCTGGGCCACTGAGCAGTTTACCTTCTATGGAGACAGCAGGGCAGTGCTGAGAGGATGGCCTTCCATGTCCACAGCTTCCTGCAAGTCACAAATGAACCTCCAGAGAATCTTAAGAAAACTATTCTTGAAACACATTCATTAGGTACAAGATCAGTTCTCCCTCTGAAGAAAATTCAGTTTATCCACTCTTCTCTCTTCTTATTTATTTTTACAAGATCTGTTTTCATTTGGGGATCTTGAAAACAATGGGAAAAAAAGAAAACAAGACCATCTTCCAAGCAATTAAACCTTCTAAGCTGGACTGGGGAGACAGATTAATAGTTATTATATAAAAGACTTTCATGCCAAGTTGTGGTCTATACACACAATGGAATACTATTCAACTATTAAAAATGGTGATTTCATCATTTTCAGTCCATTCTGAATGGAGCTCGAAGGAATTGTGTTAAGTGAGATAAATCAGAAACAGAAGTATGGGATGATCTCACTCACAGACAGAAGTTGAAAAACAAGGTTAGAAGGGAAAACACTAATCAGAATCATGAGGAGGGTAGATAGCATAATGGTTATGCCTGAGACTCCAAAGTCCCAGGTTCAATCCCCTGCACCACCATAAGCCAGAGCTGAACAGTGCTCTGATTAAAAAATAAAATAAATAAATAAATAAAAAGAATTTGGACCGGAGCTGGTATAATGCACCAAAGTAAAAGACTCTGGGGTTGGGGGGGGGAGGGTTCAGGTCCTGGAACGTGATGGCAGAGGACCTAGTGGGGGTTGAATTGTTGTGTGGAAAACTGGGAAAAGTTATGCATGCACAAAATATTGCATTTACTGTTGACTGTAAAATATTAGCATATATATATACTTTCATGCCAGATGTTCTGAGGTCCCAGGTTCAATCCCCAGTGCCACCATATGCCAGAACAGTTCTCTGGTCTTTCTTTTTGAATCTTCCTCTCTGCATCTCTTTCTCTCATTAAAATAAAATAATTTATAGAATATCCTCCCTCCTCACCACCAGGGTTATCACTGGTGTTCAGTGCTGGCACTATGAATCCACCATTCCTGTTAGCTATTTCCTTCCCCATTTTTTCTCCCTAATTTTATTTGACTGGACAGAGAGATATTGAGAAGGTAGGGGCGATAGAGAGGGAGAAAGAAGGACGGATACCTGCAGAACTTCTTCACTGCTCATGAGTAGGGACTCAAACCTGGGTCCTTGCTCATGGTAATATGTGCTTTCAATTGGATGTTAATAAATAAATAAATAAATAAATAAATAAATAAATAAGTCTATGCCTACTGCATAAAATGTCAGTTCATGGAAACTCTACCATTTTTTTTATTTCATCTTTAAGAATTTTCCCCAGAGCCTGGCATAAAATATAGGCAGTAACTATCATTTGAATGATGAAGTGAATAAGCAAATAACTTCCATAACACAAAAAAAATGCTCAGAAATTCTACAAATGACACACCAAGACACTAAGTAACAGATAATTCCCTCTTAATGCACAGTAATACATGACACCCATGTGTGCATCAAATTAACTATTTGGCAAATGACGGAACATTCGTATTTTAGCTCATGCAAGTGTCATTGCAAACACTGCTTGTTTCATTCCATCTTTGCTGAAAGATAGGACACTTGAAGCCCTGGTGTACTCAATAATTCCATTAACAGACCTGTATGAGCAGCTAGCTGGCAAAGTGGAAACCTCAGCCGGCACATGTTTCAGTCGCTGGTGTAAGAATAACAGATGCTAACTGAAGGTGAATCTAAAACCAGAAGCCGGAAGCACCAGTCCTTCCCTCTCTCTCACACTTTGCCCGTGGAGCAGCAGCTCTGCCTGCCTACTCACTAGCCAGGCTCCTTGGCTTTCTGTCCCAACAGACCTCCAATTTTTTGCTGAGGATCCCTCCTCCTCCGTGGGGTCGGGAGTTTCAGGGGATGCTGGCTTCTCCCCATGCTCAGCGGATAAATTCTGAATGACTAAAGGTGCAATAAGTAGTAAGGTAGTAGTGAAATAGGCAAAGTGATAAAAGATGGCTTCACCCATATGTGGAATCTAGAGATCTGATTCCACATAAACATGCCAACACAAACAAACAAAGAAACACAGAAGCAAGCAAACTATTTTTTCTTTTCTTTTTTGAAATTGCCACCAGAGTTATCACTGGGACTGCACATTGGCACTATGAATCCACCACTCCAGACAGCCATTTTTTTCCCCTCCCCCCCCCTTGCTTTTTTTTATTTCACAGGACAGAGAGAAATTGAGAGGGGAGGGGGATATAGAGAGGGAGAGAGAGGAGGCTGGGCCATGGCAAATCCAGTTAAGTGCACATATTTCCAAGTACAAGGACCAGGGTTCAAGCCCCCACTCCCCACCTGCAGGGGGTCCACTTCATGAGTGGGTCTGCAGGTGGCTTTCTCTCCCTCTCTCCCATCCTCAATTTCTCTTTGTCTTAACTAATAAAAATTAGGGGAAAAAATGAAAAATGGCTGACAGGAGAAGGATTCGTAGTGTTGGATGGTAGTACTGCAGGTTAAGCGCACATGGTATGAAGCCAAGGACCAGTGTAAGGTTCCCAGTTTGAGCCCCCGGCTCCCCACCTGCAGGGGGGTCGCTTCACAGGTAATGAAGCAGGTGTGCAGGTGTCTATCTTTTCTCTCCCCCTTTCTGTCTTCCCTTTCTCTCTCAATGTCTCTCTGTCCTATTCAACAACAATAGCAATAACAACAATAACAATAACAACAAGGGCAACACAATGAAAAAAAAAAAGGCCTCCTAGAGCAGTGGATTCATAGTGCAGGCACTGAGCCTCAGCAATAACCCTGGAGGCAAAAACAAACAAACAAACAAATAAATAAGGAGAGAGAAAAACAGACACCTGCAGATTTGCTTCACCCCTGCAGGTAGGGAGTGGAGGCTTGAACCAGGATCCTTGCACATGGTAATATGTGTGCTTAAGTGGGTGTGCCACTACCTGGTCCCACAAACCACTTCTTTTTTTTTTTTTGCCTCCAGGGTTATTGCTGGGGCTCGTGCCTGCATGAATCAACTACTCCTGGAGGCTATTTTTTCCCCTTTTGTTGCCCTGGTTGTTTTATTGTTGTGGTGGTTATTATTATTATTGTTGTTATTGCTGTCAGATAGGACAGAGAGAAATCAAGAGAGGAGGGGAAGACAGAGAGGGGGAGAGAAAGATAGATACTTGCAGACCTGCTTCACTGCTCGTGAAGCGACCCCCCTGTGGGGGGGGGGCTCGAACTGGGATACTTACACTGGTTCTTGTTCTTTGCACCATGTGCGCTTAATCTGACCCCCACAAACCACTTCTAAGACTGGTGAGAACTATGGTGGTTATCTTTGGGAGGTGAGTGGCTGTGAAACACAGAACTTGGGTGATAGGTAGAGTGTGGAATTAGACCCTATCATCCTAAAGTCTTGTAACCCACTATAAACACACACTCATATACCACCACCACCAAAAATAAATACATTCATAATAAAAATCCCCCTTTCTAGGAAAATTTAATTAAAAAATAATAAAGTAAGGGTGATCATGATGTCTTCATTTCCTGGGGCAATGACTGGGCTTAGCCCATGCTTAACACCATCCTAACCCCCAAATGACATTCAGAGGTCTTTGCTGGGGACCTGTGGGAAGTGCTGAGGCAGACAAGACACACACAAGGTGGTTGAGTGTGTATGTGTGTGTGTGGGGGGGGGGTGCTGCTTTGCTCTGGACATGGCTGTGTTGAATCTGGAGGTGGCCCCTGGACTTATGACAGCCTTCTAGTGGCTTGACTAATGAGGAAACTGAGTCTGCAGAAGCAAAGGCAGGAGACTCCAGTGAAGAGGAGCTGTGCTGTGCAGCCTGCCTGACCTCTGTGTGAGTCCACTTTGACTGATGTGTTCCGTGGCTGACTGCTCTGCTAAAAGTAGCCTAACACTCTCTCCTGGGAGTCTCAGTGGGTCTGCTGCATTTGTTCTCCATGCCTTTCACCAGAAACCGCCCATCTGTTCATTATAGCCTTTCTTCCCAGACACCACAGCTTTCTATTCATTATTCATTAAGTTGCCCACTATCTAGTATCTGCCTACCTCTATTATTAGCTAGATTCTGGGGAGGGGGAAATCTATTGAATGCTAACTTTCACCAACGTGTTTCTGGGAGGCCAGTCTCATACAGAATGGTCCTAAGGTGAGAATGATTGGGCCCTTTGAAACATGCATTCTTTTTTTTTTTTTTTTCTTTTCTTTTTTTTTAACTAGAGCACTGCTCAGCTGCTCTGGTTTATGGTTGTGTCAGACATTGAATCTGGGACTTTGGAGCCTCAGGCATGGGAATCTCTTTGCATAACCATTATGCTATCTACCCCCATGAACATGCATATTTCCTATGCAGAGATCACTCACTGAAATAAGACTTAAAGAGGAAAGCTGGTGCAGTAGCTTGTTTGGAGAAGGCCTTGCTCTGCCATGTGCATGACCATGGTTCGAGCCCAGATCCCACCACACTGAAGAAAGCTTAGGTGCTGTGGTCTCTCTCTTATAAGTAAATAAATAAACAAAGCAAGCAAGCCTTGGATGAGTTTAACTTTATCCAATGTGGCAAAACACAGAGGCCCTCCAGCCTAATGGGAACACACTGCAGTCTCTGGTGAACTCCTCCCTGAGGTGAGGCTGTAGGGCACGCAGTGTGGACATTATCAACTCTGAATCTTGGAGAGTCAGTTATCAACCTGAGTGACTAGGTAGACATAAAATTAACTGGGACGTTTCTCCTCTTTTGTTCTCCTTCATACCATAAGAGGAGGATGTAATATAGGTGTGTTTAATGATTCACAAGGAGATGCTGCTGTGGTCTTGTGTTAGGGCTGAAAGTAGATGGGCTTTGATTTCATTAAGACGCGAATTAGAGATTTGAGGGAGTTGGAAGGGAGACCGCAGCTCCGCAGCGTCCTGCAGAGTGGCCTCTGGGGAGTGACCTGGGACAGTTAGGCTGAATATGTGGTCCGAGGTTACTTGCTGTTCATTGGGCAGGCTGGCCGGCCTTAGGCTCCCTCACATGAAGGGTTCAGGAGAGCCAGTGCCACATAACAGGACCACAGCTCAACCCTCAGTCTGAGCAAAGGCAGTGTGTGACAGCAGGTTCCTTTCACATTGCACAGATGGAGACAGACATCTCCCCCCATCCAAGTCTGGCTCCTTTTTTTGGGGGGGTGGAGTGGGGCATGACTGAAAACCTCAGGTCAAATGACAGAGAGGTTGAGACATGCTTTTATGAGCTCGTGTGATGAAAGGAGCTGTTTGCAAGGCTCAGAGAGAAGAAAGCCAAGGAAAGCAGATGATCCAGTCTGCCTGGGAGATCAGAGGCATCTCCTGTGAGTGAAGGGAGGGGGCAGATGCTCCTCCTGGGAGCTGCAGGGTGTGTGTGTGTGTGGGGGGGGACACACACAACTGCAGGTGGGTTGCTGAAGGCTTGGCTGTCTCACATAGAGAACACCCTGAGGGACTGGGTGGTGGAGCACCTGGTTGAGTGCACATGTTACAATGCATGAGGACCCAGGTTCAAGCACCAAGTCCCCACGTGCAGGGGGAAGGCTTTGTGAGTGCTGAAGCAGGGCTGCAGGTGTCTGTTTCTCTCCCTCTCTAGCACACCCACCCCTCTCTACTTTTGGCTGTCTCTATCCAATAAATAAATAAAGATAATAATAAATGAATTAATACAAAAGAGAAGACTCTGAGAAAGGGGTTAGGATTCAAAGCATCCTGGAACTGGATGTAGTGACTGCAAATAAGAGGAAGGGCTGACTGTGGGGCACTTGATGTCCATGCAGGAGAAAGCCTGAAACAGAGGGGTGGCTTTCCTGCCAATGGCTGCTCCTCCAAGGGACTCTTCGCCATAAGCTGCTGTTATCTCGTGGCTCCTCATACAAGTCAGTAAAAGGAGAAGAGAGTTACCTTTCATGAGCATGGACTGTGAGCTAAGCATTCACACACACACACACACACACACACACACACACACACACACACACACTGAAGAATAAAGAGCAACAAGCAGTATGGTCACAAAACAACATGAAGAAAGGAACACACCACTTTGGGAGTCCACAAGAGAAAGTCCAGAGCCCTTGGGGGAGCCAGACAGCTCTCCAGAGAGGTCTGAGATTCAGCAAACACTTACTGAAGCCCTACTGTGTGCGGGTGGGGGTATCTGATGGGCGAGGAAGGAAGAGGAAGTTTCCATGGGAACAGGCAGGCTGGGCTGAGAATGCCCAAGGGCTGGGTGTGACCGAAGCAAACTGGAATGAAGCATCCAGACCCCTAGGAGAGAGCAGCAAGACTGAACCTGGCCTTTTAGAAAATGTTTCCAGGGAAACATTTAGTAGAGGGAGGAGTTAGAAACAGGAAATCTAGTTAGGAGGTTTTTTGTTTAGAAACTCCTGGAGGGGGGCAAGGGGAATCAGTAAATGGTTATGCAAAGAGACTCTCATGCCTTGCCTGAGGCGCCAAAGTCCCAGGTTCAACCCCCCCACCCCCAACACCATAAATCAGAGCTGAGCAGTGCACCGATAAAAAAATAAAGATAAAAATAAGAAAATAACTTCTGGAGGATGGCAGTGAAGGGTTAATCATGATTTTTCTGAACTAACACCGTATTGGTGAGATGAAGGAAATAGAGGTCCGTTGTTTGTTTGCCTTTTGTTTTAAACAGACAAAAGCCCAATCAAGAAGACCCACTTAATGTGGAGGGTGGAAGGGGAAGTTGAAGGTTAGTCCTGGGGTTATTGTATACAACTCCTAGGAGACTCACTATTTCTCCCATAAACACCCCTGTCTCCATGTATCTCACTAAATAACTGGGGAGAAGAAAGCATTATGGAGGCAGTCAGCATATTAAAAATTCACTGACAATAATAGGTGACAGGTTCTAAATGAGATAGGGCACAGAGACCTAAAGAAGAGCTCCTCTCTAAGCTCACAAGATGACTGCTATTAGATAAAAGTTTTCTCCCAAATCCAGCATACAGAGTCAATAATCTTGTGGTAATAACAAATGGTAACTGTCTAAAACACACATCAGCCAGGCACAGGGGAACCAAGAGAAATGTAATCGTTGATGTGGTACATCTCAGGCCATCAATCAGAGATTTCCTCCTTGCTTTCTGATTCTGACCTTGAGTTTCTCTACATCATCTTCAAATATTTACTTCCAAAGTTCTATCATTGACATATTTTCAAAAGAAGAGGAAATAGCTAAGTCATCTGTTTTCACTTTTGAGGCTGAGCTGGTCTAGAAAGGAAGAATGCGTTCTAACCGTGCTCTCGGCTGGATGCCATCATGCCCCAAGAAATGTGACTTTTCATGTGAGAAGATGCTACACTTGTGTTGCCATTGTTCAGATCAGTCTTTGGTGCCTTATAGAGAAGTCTCTAGTGGGAGCCAGGCTGTAGCAAACTGGGTTAAGTGCACATAGTATGAAGCCCAAGGACCCATGCAAGGACATCAGTTCAAGCCCACAGCTCCCCACCTGCAGGGAGAAAGCAGGGCTACAGATGTCTTTATCTCTCCCTCTCTATCTTCCCCTACCTTCTCTATCTCTATTCAATTATAAGTAAATATATAATAAGGACATTTCATAACTTTTTTAAATTGATTTTTTTATTAATTTTTGTTGGGAAGCCCCCCTGCTCTGATGCTGTGGTTTCTTTACATAATCATTGTTTTGCCTAAGACCCGCCCTGCCTGCAGGGTATTGGTTAATCCCACTGGTTAAAACCTTCGCAACAGCTGCTTTGGAAGCTTTCTACCTTCACGCTCTTTTCTCTTCCCCCTCTCCTAGCCATTTCCTTTTCCCACTTGCCACTTCCAGTTAAAGATATATATAAAGGCATTTTCTCTGATCAATAAAGGCATTGCATTGCATTCCCGCTCCACCACAAGTTCCTTGGTCTCTCTCCCACGACGCCAGCCTGGCAACTTTTATTGCATTTATTTATTTATTGGATAGAGACAGTCAGAAATCGAGAGGAAGGGGGAGATAGAGAGGGAGAGAGACAAAGAGACACCTGCAACCCTGCTTCACCACTCATGAAGTTTTCCCCCTGCAGATGGAGACCAAGGTCTTGAACCTGGGTCCTTGTGCACTGTAATGTGTGCTTAACCAGGTACATCACCACCCAGCCCCAGGACATTTCATAACATTCACTTGAAAAGATTGGATTCTACCAGTCTCATCTACATCAAATGTCTGTTGAGTCAAGACATGGAAAGGTATTTTTCAAGTATAGTACACCATCTGTTTCTCCATTTTTTCCATTTTTTTTTTATTGGATAGGATAGAGAAATTGAGAGAGGAGGGGAAGATAGAGAGAGAGAGAGAGAGAGGAGAGAAAGATAAACATCTGCAGACCTGCTTCACCTCTTGTGATGCTTTCCCCCTGCAGGTGGGAACCAGGGGCTTGAACCTGGGTATTTGAGCACCATAGTATGTGCACTTAACTAGGCACACCACCACCACCGCCTGGCCCTCCACCTCCACCCACTGTTTTTTTTTTTTTTTTTAACCAGAGCCCCCACTCAGCTCCAGTGTGTGGTGGTGCTGGGGACTGAACCTGAGAACTTTGGCGCTTTAGCCCTGAAAGTCTTTTTACATAACTATTATACTATCTCCCAAGTTCTGAAATGTAATGCACTTATAATAAAGTTCACAGAGCATGCAGAGCTGAAGGAATTAAGATAATTGTATGCAAAACCACTCCCAAATGAAGAACCATGGACACAGACCAGAAACTCCCCAAGACCTTCTTCTGCAAGCCCCCCCAGCCCCAAACTTCTGTCCTGCATCTGTCCTTTTCTGGGTTTCTTGTGTGTCTTTATAGACTTCTCACTCCTATATTCATCTCTAAGCACTGTGATTTTTGTTCGCTTGTTTGATTTGATTTTTAAAAAATTGCCCTCCCAGTTTTTCTTTTCCTCAGTTAGGCCTCTTCCACTCAAGACAATGTTTTGAGTTTTATCAAGTTGGCTTCCAGTTGCAGTGCAGTATTTTCACTGAACAGACACCCCACAGTTTATCCATTGGCTGTTGGTGGAAATTTGGGGTGTTTTTATGTTTGGGCTCATGCAAATTCAGATTTCCCCAGCTACCAGAAAGTAGAGCAGCCCCTATGAAACCTTCCCTAGATCAAAACAACATGTAGACAAGAATTAATTACTAATTCCTGTTCACTGCTACCTGGAGAAAATTTGAACTTGGAAGCCTCCCCCCACCTCAGAAACCAATCACACCATCCATGACTGACTTTGCTTGATCATTTATGTCAAATGCCGTGTTGAGGCATGAACCTTAGGCCTTCACCAATGCACTATCACTGAGCAGCTGGTCCAGCTTTCTTGTTCAACATGCTTATAAAGAGAAAGAGGGAGAGACAGAGAATGAGAAAGGGAGAGATGCCAAAGTCTCCCCCACCCCAGGGCTTTTCATAGTGTCCTCATATGGTGCTGCAGCTTGAACCGAGGACCTCGTGCACATTAAGATGTGGGCTCTATTTGCTGCTGGGCTGAGGCAACTCCTGGGCCACCTCAAGTTGCCTTTAAATTTAACTTTTGCAATACTCTCATCACCATTGTCCAGATTCTTTCTCTCTCTCTCCCCCCACCCCTCAACTCTGAAAAAAGTCAGCCTGGAATAAAATAAAATAAAATGACTGACTAAGTATAAGATAAGATCTTCTCCTTCATCACATCTTGGATGGCTCCCCATGGACTCTTTGCTCCAGATAGAAGGTGAGAGACAGAGCGGAGTGAGAGGAGAGACACCACAGACTCTTCCCCCACTTGTGAAGTTCTTTCTCTGTACGGTGATTCCAGATGGTGCTGGGGGCTTGCGCCCAGGTATGCACACATAGTGAAGCATTTACTCTATTGGGTGAGCTAGCTGTTTCCTAGTCTCAAAAAAAAAAAAAAAATCTGAGGGAGAAAAAGAGGCCAGAGCATTGTTCTACCACATGCAGTGCTGGGGAACAACCCCATAATGTACTCTAGGAGTCAGCTGCTGGCCCTCTAGTATTTTTTTAAATTTATTTTCCTTTTTGTTGCCCTTGTTGTTTAACATTGTTGTGGTTATTAATGTCGTTGTTGTTGGATAGGACAGAGAGAAATGGAGAGAAGAGGGGAAGACAGAGAGGAGAGAAAGACAGACACCTGCAGACCTGCTTCACCGCTTGTGAAGCGACTCCGCTGCAGGTGGGGAGCCGGGGGCTCGAACTGGGATCCTTACGCAGGTCCTGGCGATTTGCGCCACGTGCACTTAACCTGCTGCGCCACCGCCCAACTCCCTCTAGTATTTTTTATAACCTTTTCTTCTGACTGGAATCACATTAAGTGGGATAAGCCAGAAGGAAGAAAAAATGAATACCAAGTATCTCACGTAGAGGTAGAAGAGAAGAAACAATGGACCAGTCCAGGGTGAAACATGGACTAGGTGTTGTCAAGGACTCCAAAGGAAGGAGGCAAAATTCCTTTAGAGAGGGCATTGGGAGTCAGGTGGTGGCACACCTGGTTGAGTGCACCTGTTACAAGGCACAAGGACCTGGGTTTGAGCTCTCGGTCCCCATCTGCAGGGGGAAAGCTTCATAAGTGGTGAGGCAGGGCTGGAGGTCTCTGTCTCTCTTCCCCTCTATCTCTCCATTCCCTCTTGATTTCTGACCATCTCTATCAAATAAATAGAGATAATAAAAAAATAAATAAAACAGAAAGGGCACTGGGAACCCAATACATGATGGTGGGGAGGATCTAAGCTGGTATGCAGACACATAATCACAAGAGATAAGAAACTATACCCATGTAACAACAACTGTTTTATATGTCCTCATTTCTCTAGTAAAACAAATTTACAATAGTAAAAGTCCAGAGTTTTCCCATTGTCCTTCACACCCTGAGTCTGGGTGGGAGCACATATTCCAGGAACATCCAATATGCACGTATGTGCATCCAGTGTGTCCTCTTCCTAGGAAGTTCACGAGAAAGCCAAGGACAGTAGCAGGTTCTCTAAGTCAAGCAGTGAGCTGTGTGCTTCCTGTTGAGTGGGGGTCTCCTCTAGTCTCAGCTGGGATGCACAGCTCTGTGTGGTGGATGAGAAGGCCGCCAAAAGTGAGAAGCACTCAGAGTTCCTGTGCATGACTGGCAACTTCCTCCCGACAGCTCTGAAAGGTCTGTTGCACCTGTGCCTGCTTACTGGGAGTTCCTGGCTGATACAAACTCACTCCAGCACATCCCTAACTTTATCCTTAAACTTCTTCAATCGAAAAGTTGAGGGAAGTGAGGACCAGGTGGTGGTACACCCGGTTGAGAGCATGCGTTACAGTGCTCAAGGTGCCAGGTTTGAGGCCCTGGTCCCCACCTGCAGGGGGAAAGCTTTGGCTCTGGGAGCTCTGACAGAAGGTTTACATTATGTAGTGTCTCCTGCATTGAGCACGACAGCCTTCGAAACTGAGATGTAGGTGTCACACCCAGTTAAGTGCACACATTACTGTGCGTAAGGACCTGGGTTCAAGTCCCTGCTCCTCACCTGCAGGGAGGAAGCTTCACAAGTGGTGAAGCAGGGCTGCAGGTATCTCTCTTTCTCCTTCTCTCTCCCCCCTGCCTCCCATTCTCTGTCCTTTTTAAAAGGCAAAACAGCTGCTGGAAGCAGTAGATTTATAGCAACAGGATCAAGCCCCAGTGATAACCCTGGTGGCAAAAAATCCAGCCAAACAAAAGCAAGCTGTGGCTCCCAGGGTGATGTCCTGACATAGGGCTGTGTTCCTCTCATTTGTGAGAAATGTTGGTTGGGCATCTGGGACTTCCAAAGGGGGTGGAAGGTCTGGGGAGCAGGCTGTTAATACATGGCCTCCTGGATGTGACATGTGATACTCAGAACATCTCTCTCTGCACAAGCCCCCTTACTCCACTCCTGCTCACTGTCTCAGGGTCTCTGCAGAGAAGACAGGTCCAGGGCACTGTGAGGAAGGGCCAAGGCCACAGTCATCATGAGGGGTACAGCCCTCGTGGCGGGTCACAAGCACCTACAGTTGGCCCTGAAGGGCCTGTAAGGCCCAGGTGCTGTGAACAAGCTGACTGGCCCCTGCTTCTTAGACCATCAGACCACTTAGGCCACAGGTACAACATCCTCCTCCGCCCCAGGTACCTCTGAGTATGCAGCGTTCACTCATTATCTCCCGGAGACAGTCATGGAACAGGGAGTCAGACAAGAGCTAACAAACACCCCAGCAGCAGAGCTTCCCCTGGTGCCACTGCCCCTCCCATGTGGTGCTGGGACATTGAACCTGATCCATGAGCCAGGTATTACAGGTACCCTACTAGGTGATCTATCTTTGTGGCCTCAAGCAGTTCCTTTGCTTGACAAGGTCAGACAAAACAAAAACAAACAAACAAACAAACAAACTAAGCATTTCCAACTCACACCCATCTCAAAGAATGCATTTTAGAGAAGGGCTGAAGTCATGCTGCTAAACAGAAAACCCCTGAAGAATGTCTGAAGCTGCTGCAGAGCAAATATCCCAACAGCCTACGCGCCCAGGACCCGCTCAGGGAAACAATGGCTCCTCTTCAGCCAGAAGGAAAGAACCCTGCCCGCCTGACTCCATCAAACAGGACACAAATATTCTAGGCATCTATGAGAACTCGTTCTGGAAGCTTGTGGAAAGAAAAGGCATATTCTTCTCCGGCACCCACAGAGCTGCTTTCCCCCTCCCCGCACCCCCCCCCCAGTCTCCAGAGTTCACATAACTGGCCCCCTGCCCCCCCACCTCCAGATTTTCAGATGCTTCAGCCAAGGGCCCCGAGGGAGGAAATGCTCCTGGCTTCTTTCTCTTGTCAAAGATCTCGCTTAGCTTCTTTGTCTGATAACTCCTCTCTCAGGGTCTCTGTTGTCACTATTTATTTTGCTCTTTTAGGAGGAATGTATGGTTTTAGGGGAAAGAAGGGTCGATAGGATTTCTGATGTATTTACTGTTTGATTTGGTTCTGCTTTGGTGCCAAACTAGGGCTTTTTTTAGGATGGTCTATGTGGGGGCTGGAAGAAAAATATCTTTCAATATAGCTAGTAACTAACAGTCATTCATGGTACACTGAATCTCCCTTTAGATAACCAGCTAACCCTTAAGGCATGAATAATTTAGTCTGGCAATTGTTTGAGTACCATAAATATCTGCTAAGTGTCTACTCTGTGCAATGGAGTCTGCAAAGACACATCATGCAGAGCCCCTGCCCTGGAGAATGCTCAGCCTCAGGACAAAGAGATGACAGGCCATTTCCTGTCCTTCGGGGATAATGCAATGAGACTAGACTAAGGCCAAGTGGACATGTTCCCCTTCCCAAAGAAGCACTGTATCTTAGGATAAGGTAAATAATAACCCCTTCCTTTGGAATATACCTAAAATAGACCTACTAGCTATTTCCAAAATGAAGACCCAAAATCTTCATCTGTAATATTCCAGCCTTTAAGCTCATGATTAATAAACAATTTGTATGGCTTTATATGTTAACTCTTCTTTCAGCCACCAGGTTCCAGATACTACCATGATGCCAACCAGACTTCCCTGGGCAGATGACCCCTCCAATGTGTCCTGGAGACCTGCTTCCTTAGAGCCCTGCCCCACTAGGGAAAGAGAGAGACAGGCTGGAAGTATGCATCAACCTGTCAACGACCATGTTCAATGGGGAAGCAATTACAGAAGCCACATCTTCCACCTTCTGCACCCCATGGTGACCCTGGGTTCATACTCCCAGAAGGATAAAGAATAGGGAAGCTATCAGGGAAGGGGATGGGATATGGAGCTCTGGTGGTGGGAATTGTACCCTTCTTATCCTATGGTCTTGTCAGTATTTCCATTTTATAAATAAATAAATTAAAAAAAAAAAAAGAACAACCCCTTCTACTAAGTTTAAGTCGAAAAGGAGAAGGGACTTGGAGGTTTATCCGTGGAACTCCTACAGGCCTATTTCATAAGTGCCTGGTATTTCAGAGTCACTGAAATACTCCTTTGCACTGTTATGACTCCATATCGCACAGTAAGAAATTCAATCTGTTGTTGGACATCTGGGTTACTCCCAGGTTTTGGCTGTTACAAACTGTGCTGCTATGAATATAGGTGTACAAAGATCTTTTTGGATGGGTATGTCTGGTTCATATTTGGGACCAGGTGGTGGTGCACCCAGTCGAGAACATGTTACCATGTGCAAAGACCTGATTTCAAGCCCCTGGTCCCCACTTATAAATCAGAGATACTTTCCATACTCTTGTGGTTTTTTTTCCCTTTGACTAACAGATTAATTACAAATAGCCCAGGTCCTCTATGCAGTTATAGTTGATTTCCCCCCTGAAGAAAACTCTAAACTCCCAAGACAAAAACAGGGAGTGGTGCCTGAAGGTGGTGCATATGGCTAAGTGCACATATTACCATGAGTAAGGACCAGGGTTCAAGGCCCCCACCCCTCCCACACTCCATTCCCTTCCCTACCTTCCCAAGGAGGAAGTTTCACAAGTGGTGATACAGTGCTGTGGTGCTATTTCTCCCTCCCTTCCTTCCTTCCTTCCTTCCTTCCTTCCTTCCATTCATTCTTCTTCTTCTCCTTCTTATTCTCCTTCTCCTTCTTCTTCTCCTTCATCTCCTTCTCCTTCTCCTCCTCCTCTTCCTCCTTCTTCTTCTTTTTTAATGTCTATTTATAAAATGGAAACACTGACAAGACCATAGGATAAGAGGGGTATGATTCCACACAGTTCCCACCACCAGAACTCCATATCCCCTCCCCTCCCCTGATAGCTTTCCTATTCTTTATCCTTCTGGGAGTATGAACCCAGGGTCATTATGGTGTGCAGAAGGTGGAAGGTCTGGCTTCTGTAATTGCTTCCCCACTGAACATGGGCATTGACAGGTCGATCCATACTTCCAGCCTGTCTCTCTCTTTCCCTAGTAGGGTGGGGGTTTGTGGGAGGCAGGGCTCCAGGACACATTGGTGGGGTCATCTGCCCAGGGAAGTCTGGTTTGCATCATGGTAGAATCTGGAACCTGGTGGCCACATTTCCCAGTTTTGAAGCAGCCTCCTTGTAGAACTCAGGCTGTGTGTTACCTCTGAGTCGCCATCTCGGCTCTGCCCCCTCCCTTTTTCCTTCTTAACCTCTCCTTCTATCTCCCCTTCCTCTTTCAATTCCTCTCTGTCTCTTTCTATAATAGTAAGATGATGATGATGATGAAAAGGAAATAGATAAAAAGATAAAATTTTTAAAAAGAGGGAGTTCAGATAAGTACATTTCAAGAGGGGGCTGGGCAGTGGTGCACCTGATTAAGCACACATAGTACAAAGTACAAGGACCTGGGTTTGAGCCCCTGACTCTTCATCTGCAGAGGGATGTTTCACAAGTGGTGAAGCAGGTCTGCACTGGTCTATCTTTCCCTCTCCCTCTCTATCTCCCTCTTATTTCTCAATTCCTCTGTCCTATCCAGTAAAATGGAAAAAATGGCTGCCAGGAGCAGTGGATTCATAATGCTGGAACCGAGTCCCAGCAATAACCCTGGAGGCAAATAATAATAATAATAATAATAAATGAAAAAAAGAATATTTAATGAGAATGTTTCACCACTTAGCACTATGTTTAGTCTGTGCAAGACCCCAGGGGCTCTCAGTCAAGGACAAGGCTCAGGATCCACAACTGAGCCAATTGCAGCAATAGTACTGGCATCGAGGCTGCTCTGTCAAAAGCCAAGGGGTGTGTGTGATGCACCAGCACCGGCCTGATGAGGACTCCGCAGCCTTCATTCCTCTCCAGACTGCCTTGTGGTCTTCAGGGGGCTTTGTAGGGCTTCTTCATGCAGCTGAATGCCTCCAAATTCACTTTGCATGTCAAAGCACAGGGGGAACACTGCCTGGACTTCCAGGTGAGGACACAGGGGAGGCCCCTTAGCACTCAGGGTTTCTCATTCAGATGAACAACTGATTTAAAAAAATGTTGGAGGATCCCTGATTTCAGGCTGCCTGTTACTTGTGATTGAAAATGCCCTGAATCCAGCTTGCCCTGCTGCTTTCCCCTGCTGCCCCACTTCCTTTGTGGAGAGCCACGAGGCCTGGCTACTGTGGAGTGGTTCAGGCTGCCCTTTGTTCTTACTCTCTGGTGTTAAGGGATAACCACATCAACAGACTTCAAGCAACAGCCTCCATCCAAAATGCTCTGACAGAAGCCAGCACCCCATGTCCCTCGGAGTCTGGAGAAGTACAAAGGTACCCTGAGGCTGGACCCAATATTTCACACACATCAGAAAGATCTGTGTGACATATGGTATTTAGACAGTGCCTGTGGACTTAGACATGAGCCTGTCCTGACACAGGTGCCCTGACACTGTCCCCTGGTAAGTGCATCCTGACATTGATCTCCCCAATCTAGGTACTTGTGAAAATGTTCTTTGAGGTTCCCCAGGCCTCTGATGCAATCCCTACCTGTGTCAATAGACACTCTGCTGGTGGGTGGGTCTCACCACTCAACTTTGTCCCATCAAGGGATGTCTTGTGTGTGTGCCATCTCCAGACATTTCTCTCTCCCTGTTTCGAGCCCCCGGCTCTTCATCTGCAGGGGGGACACTTCATAAGTGGTGAAGCAGGTGTCTATCTTTCTCTCTATCTCCCACTCCCCTCTCAATTTCTCTCTGTCCTATTCAATAAAATGGGGAGAAATAGCCACCAAGAGCAGTGGATTCTTAGTGGAGGTACCAAGCCCCAGCAATAACCCTGGTGGCAAAACGAATAAACAAATAATCAAAGAGCTAAAAACTATAAAGAAACTGGAGTGTCTGTGTCTGAAGCCTGATTGTGGCTGGTGCCTCCTTAGTATGAGTGTGGACACAAAGCATAACTTTGGTGTGTGTGTGCCGGGAAATTGTGCAGATGCAGTCACATCTGCCATGTTGTCCCCTCAGGCTATTGCCAGTTCCCATGAGAGTTGGGACATTCTCAGAGTGCCTTTCCTAACCAATCTTGTACCAGCTCATCACTCCCGGTTTTTGCCCTATAAAGCCCTTCTTCTTCCACCCCTCGTTCTCTTGCCCGCTTTTCACTTTGGTGATTAGACGCAGGAAAGGTTGCTGCGCGAGGCGGCCATTTTGACTAGCTCCATGTGGCCTGAACCACTGCGCTCTCACCCAACTCTGAGGTGCCCGCACCAATAAAGAATTGTGTTCCCTCTCTGCTCCAGATCTCCTCTCTCTCTCTCTCTCTCTCTCCTCCGCGTCGCAGCATGACATGTGTGCCTTGGTTTCTCAATTTTGTGAATTAGGACTAGAATAGTCCCAAACTCATAGGACTGTTACAAGCACTCCATGGCTTCCTAGTTCCAGAAAGCTCAGAAAAGCTCTCTGCATATAACTGCTGTGTTAAGTAAAGACTACCTCCTTGTAGCTTCCTGTCACCACACTACAGACAGCGGGCCCTGTGGTGCCCAGGATGGCACCAGCAGCAGAGAACAGTGGGAAGCAGAGGGGAGGAGACGGGAGTGCAAAGAATATCTGCAGAAGCATCCAGTCTGGACAAAGTGCTGGGCTCAGGACTCTATGTATATAGGAATTACTGTGAAGGTTGAAAGGTTGAGGAGTAGGCAACACCTCACTGTTGGCAGGTAGGGTGCATGCCTTATCATGTGTTCGGCCTGAGCTTGAAGCCTGGTCCCACATGGGGGTGTCACAGAACCAGGGGAAACTCTGGTGCTGTGTTCTTTCTCTCTTGTTTCTCTCTATCTCACCATATATGATATTTTTTATTTTTGCAAAAAATAAAAATATTGACCATGTAGTGGTGAAAGCACACCTGTGTGTGAGGTTTCAGCATCACAAAGGAAGAAAGAAAGGAAGAGAGAAAGAAAGGAAGAAAGAGAGAAAGAAAGAAAGGGCCAGATGGTGGCGCACCTGGCTGAGCCTACATGCCACAATATTCAAGGACCCAGGTTTGAGCCCCTGGTCCCCATCTGCAGGGGGAAAGATTTTTGAGTGGTAAAGCAGTGTTGCAAGTGTCTCTCTGTCTTTCTCCCTCTCTATCTACCCCTTTGCTCTTGATTTCTAGCTGTGTCTATCCAATAAATAAAGATAATAAAAATTAAGAAAAAAGAAGAAATATGGCCAGTGATGAGGACTTCTTCCACTAATGTTTGAGTTTCCCAACCATGACATGACTTCACATGCACTACTATCTGAGACAGCCTGTCACAGGATGAGGGGGCAGGATGGGGGGGGTGTCTCAAGTAGCTGTGCCATTGACTAGACCTATTCTCTGCTTTCAGTCATGCTGCTCCACAAAACCAAACAGGACCAGGCTGCCCTGGACCATCTCAAGGTGTTTGACAGCATCCCAACTCCCTATGGCAAGAAAAAGTGGGTGGTAGTTCCTGCTGCCCTCAAGGTTGTTTGTCTAAAGCCATCAGAAAGTTTTTCTATCTGGGGCAGTTGGCTCATGAAATGGGCTGGAAGCACCAGGCAGTGACAGCCAGCCTGGAGGAGAAGTGCAAGGGTAAGTTGCATTACCCCAAGAAAAAGCAGCTCACGAGGATACGAGGATACGGAAACAGACCGAAAAGGATGCTGAGAAGAAAATTTGCAAGTTCACAGAGGTCCTTAAGACTCATGGACTACTGATCTGAGCCCAGTAAACTTAACTGTTCTTTCCTTATATATAGACCAGGTCCCATGAGATAGAGCATATGTTCACATGTATCCATAAATTAGGGCAAAATATATACCT
The DNA here is from genome assembly GCF_950295315.1 of Erinaceus europaeus. NCBI lineage: Eukaryota > Metazoa > Chordata > Mammalia > Eulipotyphla > Erinaceidae > Erinaceus > Erinaceus europaeus. The sequence goes on from NC_080168.1 coordinate 62,589,380, forward strand.
GAAAGCAAAAGTACACAATAGTCTGCAGTGAGTCAGTATAAAGTCCATAATGAAAGTGTCTACTTAGACTTAGATACCCTCCTCACCTACTTCCCATTACACTTCCTTCATTCACTCCAAAGCTAACCTTAGCAAAGCAAGGACTGCAAAAGCTGAATAAGGGCAAGAGACTGGCATACTTTAATTATGACTCTTTAGTTACTTTCAGGCCACCCCATCAGCTGGGGCCCTATTCAGGGAGTCCTGAGATTCCCAAACAGACATGATGGTCCTAGACCTTGACTAAATCCCTCTCTCCAGTGTTAACCAGTCATCTCTATCAGGAACAACAAAATAGACCCCTTTGTGGACCTCCATAGGACCTTGCCCTCAACTTGGATCAACAACGGTAGAGAATGTTCTATCCTCTGAATGGGAGGCTGTACAACATACTCTATGCTACACTTGAGGAAGATGGGTCCTGATACTGGGGCAGCTTGAAATGTTCCTACTCATGACCTCATTATGTGAGCTCAGATCTACAGGGATGCAGAGGTCACATAGGCTCCTAAGCTGAATATGGGTCCAAGATCACATCAAATCAATGGGGCTTACAGTCAACAATATTTATACACTTTTCCCATATTTGGGAGTTACTCTCTTCCCTGATCTAGCTTTCTGGTCCTTTTTCCAGCCATGACATCATCTCCCCAGACAATAACTTGGATCCACCTTCATATCAGATTTCAGGTTCAGAGGAAAAAAACAACAACAAAAAAACTAGTATAGCCACAGGCCCTTTGGAATATAATTAAAATATGCCTACCAGCTATCTACAGAACGGAGACCCCCCAACTCTTCATCTGCACTATGCCAGCCTTTAGGTTCATGATCAGTAAATAATTTGTTTGGCTTTATTGTTAACTCTATTTTCAGCCACCAGTTTCTAGAAGCCAACCAGATTTCCCTGGACAGACCAATGTGTCCTGGAGTTCTGCTTCCCCAGAACCCCGCCCCACTAGGGAAAAAGAGAGGCAGGCTGGGAATATGGATCGACCTGTCAATGCCCATGTTCAGCGGGGAAGCAATTACAGAAGCCAGACCTTCCACCTTCTGCATCCCACAATGACCTTGGGTCCATACTCCCAGAGGATTAAAGAATAGGAAAGCTATCAAGGGAGGGAATGGGATACGGAGTTCTGGTGGTGGGAATTGTGTAGAGTTGTGCCCTCTTATCCTATGGTTTTGTCAGTGTTTCCTTTTTATAAATAAATTTTTAAAAAGTATGAAGACACCACAGGTGTCTATCTCTCTACCTCCCCTTCACCTCTCAATTTCACTCTGTCTCTGTTCAATAATAAATAAACAAATAAATAAATATCGTTTAAAAAAAGAAAAACAATCATGTTAGTGGTAAGGAGGATGGACAAGAGACTGGTAGAGGCAAGAATAAGTTTTTCAAAAAGTTGCAATGATCTAGACAAGTGATAACTTTAGGTGGAACTAAGGTGGCAAAAATGCCAGTGATAGCATGTCAGGACAGCAGAGGTTCTTTGGAAACAAAACTAGAAGGGACTGGCAGGAAAGCAGTGTGCTTGTCTACCACAGGTCAGGTACTCACAGAGCTGTCTGCACAGCCAGGGTGAGAGCACAGCCTGAGTGAGGAGGGGGCTTCCATTCACTAAGATGAAGAAACAGGAGAGTGAGCAGCAGGCCTGAGGCCATAGCTCTAGGGAGACATAGAGCAGAGATTCCACCTCAAGGCTCCCAGGTCCATTTTGTTTGTTTGTTTGTTTGTTTTCTGCAGGGAGCAAAGAAAGGAGCTGAGTGTGCTTCCCATGCTCTTGGAGGCTGAGAATGCATGGATCCAGATGCAGAGGTCTCTTCCTGGGAGTGTGTGTGTGGGGGTGATGATGGACTCCTTTTGGTTTGATTTTTAGATCTTAACACCCTTTTAAGTGGGGAGATAGCATAATGGTTATGCAAAGAGACTCTCATGCCTGAGGCTTTTAAGTCCCAGGTTCAGCCCTCACTACCACAAGCCAGAGCTGAGCAGGGCTCTGGGAAAAAAAAAAAAAAGCACACACATTACAGTGTGCAAGGACCTGGGTTCAAGTCCCTTCTCCCCACCTGCTGGAAAAAGCTGGGAAAAGCTTTTTTTTTTTTTTTTTTTTCTGCTGGGAAAAGCTTTACAAGAGGTGAAGCAGGTGTCTTCCTTCTCTATCTCCTCCTTTCCACTCAGTTTCTGTCTCTAGAAAAAATAAATATATTTAAAAAAACAAATAATAGATAAATAATATCTATTATAAATCTTACATGGTTCTACAATGGCAAGGGGCGGGGGGGGGGGGCAGGGGGTAACAGCAGCTGGAAAACCAGGCACTGAATTAGGAGAGGACTCAGGACTGGAAACATGGCTTTGGGAAGAATCTATAAAAATTGTAAAATAGAGACTGAGGAGATGCATAATGGATCTGCAAAAAGACTTTCATGCCTGCTGCACCAAAGATCCCAGGTTCAATTCCCAGTATGGGAATTGAACAATGCAGAGTTGATCAGTGCTCTGAATTAAAAATAAAAATAAATTTTAAAAGTGGATGTAGTCCACACCTATGATATCTAATCTTTGACAAAGGTGTCCAGACTATTAAATGAAAGAAGAAGAGTCTCTTTAACAAACGGTGTTGGAAAAATTGGGTTGAAACATTCAGAAAAATGAAACTAAATAACTACATTTCACCAGACACAAAAGTAAATTCCAAATGGAACAAGGACTTGGATGTTAGACCAGAAACTATTAAATACTTAGAGGAAAATATTGGCAGAACTCCTTTCCATCTAAATTTTATAGGCATCTTTAATGATACAAACCCAATTGCAAAGAAGACTAAAACAAAATAATAAACTCATGGGACTATATCAAATTAAAAAGCTTCTGCACAGCAAGATAAACCACCACCCAAACAAAGAGACCTCCCACAGAATGGGAGAAGATCTATACATGCTGTACATTAGATAATAGGCTAATAACAAAATATATAAAGAACTCAGCAACAAGAAAACAAATGACCTTATCCAAAAGTGGGGAGAGGATATGAACAGAATTCACTAAAGAGATCCAAAAGGCCAACAAACATATGAATAAAATGCTCCAAGTCATTGATTGCCAGAGAAATGAAAATAAAGACAACAATGATATATCACTTCACCCCTGTGAGAATGTCACATATCAGAAACAACTGCAACAACAAATGTTGTAAAGATTATGGGAACAAAGAAACCCTCCTGCACTGCTGGTGGGAATGCAAATTGGTCCAACCCCCATGGAGAGCATTCTGGAGAACTCACAGAAGGCTAGAAGTGGACCTGCCCTAGGACCCTGCAATTCCTCTCCTGGGGATATATCCTAAGGAACCAAACACATCCATCCAAAAAGATCAATTTGTAATAGCCAAAACTTGGAAGCAACTTGTGTCCAACAACAACAGATGAGTGGCTGAGCAAGTTGTGGTCTATATATACAATGGAATACTACTCAGCTATTAAGAATGATGAATTCACCTTCTTCACCTCATCTTGGATGGAGCTTGAAGGAATCCTGTGAAGTGAGATCAGCCAGAAAGAGAAGGATGAATATGGGATGATCCCACTCATAGACAGAACTTGATATATAAGAGCAGAAGGAAACACAAAGCAGGATTTGGACTGGAGTTGGTGTATTGCAACAAAGAAAAGGACTCTGGGCTGGGGTTGAGGGGGAGTATTCAGGTCCTGGAACATGATGGTGGAGGAGGACCTAGGTGGTGGGTTAGAGTTTTATGTAGAAAACTGAGAAATATGACACATGGACCAACTACTGTATTTTACTATCAACTGTAAACTATTAATCCCCCCAATAAAGAAAAAAAAAGTGGATGTCATTCAATAGATAAGTTTTAAGAACAGAGCACAAAGAGAGAAAGAGCTAAAAGGAGGCCCCTCCAAGAAAGACCGTAGGGGCACTTCAGTGAGTGGGCAGGAGAGAAAGAAGCTTCTGAGGAGGGAGTAGGGTCACAGAGCAGACAGGGGTGAGGCAGAGAAGAGCATAGCCTGGCCTCTGCAAGAGTACTACTACAGGGGAGTGGAGGCAGAGCAGACCTCAAAGACAAGGTCTGGTGTAGGAGAAAAAGATGCAGACGGGCTGCTGAGATGAGATGAGGTTGGGTACACACCCCACCAGCAAGGGTGGCAGATAGTCTGACAGGACAGACAGGGGCCAGGCAGGGGGGTGGGCCTGCCTGGGCGGGAAGGAAGTCTCCTCCCCCTACGGGAAATTTATGGCAACAGGCTTCCAGGGAAGGGAACTCCCAGGCTGGGTTTCCTTTAGAAAGTAGAGATGCGAGATGCGAGATGCGTACTCTTCTTGGGGTGGGGAGATGACTCACCCCAGGAGAGTGCACACTTTGCTATGCTGAAAGATCCAGGTTCGAGCCACTGGCATTATATGGGTGCAGCATGCAAAGGTTTCTGTGGGTTTCTTTTTCTCTCTCCCTCTCTCTGGAAAAAAAAAGAAAGGGCTCTTGAAAAAATTTGAAAAGAAGAGTCTACTGGGAGCATAAAGGGATGTGTGGTGAGATAAATCAAGAGAAATGAAGTCATCTAGTTGCTTAAGACAAGCAGGAACATCTTTGTGTCATGTAAGTAACAACGCCATCCCTGCTAATGACAACAAGAGTAGAAACAGAAAAATTCCCTGTTTCCTGAACTGCAGGCCAGGGAATGGTATCGAGAAAAAGAAAGTACTGGGATTTATGTGGAATGGGATGAACTCCTGCTGTCCCTTTCAGATATTCCCTACTCCTCAGTTTCCAGAGCTATGTTGGGGGTGATGGGCGATGAGGAGTTTTCCCTGGTTGCAGAGAAAGACTTCAGGTCAGTCCTTGTAGCTCCCTGAGGAGTACAGAGGACAGCTGAGTCCAGCAGCTGTCTTAGTGGAAAGCTCAGGAGAGAAACATGTGAAGGGCAGGTTGGAACTTGGCCTGTACATCCTGCAGTGAGATTGCAGAAGATCATGTTTCTCTGCCTCTACATTTGTCCTCTAAGGAGCTTAAGCATGTCTGCCTACAGACCGTCCCACCAAATGCATGGACAGAGGAATAATGGAGAGGCTAGGGTAGATCACAAGGGCACCCACTCTTCATCTAACTGGGCAGAGGCAGGGGTGGAGTCACATCTTATCTGATGATACCAGATTTTTCCCCTAATGAAGGGGAGATGAATTCTTGAATAGTCTACTAGGTGATGAGTTCTGTCTTCAGCATGCACATAATTTAAATTATTTAATATTATCAGCATCCCTGAAGGCTAACCCTGTGTGCTTAACCTGTTGTGCTACCGCCTGACCACCTAAAACCATTTAAAAATTTTTTTATCTTAAGGTTCTAGTCACCATATCAATCAGTGCTTTTCAAAATTGAGTAAGGGAGCTGAGGGGCAGGGACAGAATTCCATCTGGAAGAGAACAGGACCTTCATGCCTGAGGTCTCAGTGACCCCAGGTTTGAATTCTGGCACCACCATGGGCCAGAGATGAGTAGTTATGTGTGTGTTTCTCCTCTTAAAAGAAGTAAATAAAGAGGTCTTTTTAAGATAATGAGTGAAGGGGGAGGAAGAATCTTTATTGACTTAAATTATTTTCATACCGCCACCTGTTGTTTTCGACGGGTTATGTTGTTTTCGCCGGGCTGGCTTCACGGGTGGGTAACAGACGACCAGGGACTCATAGTTGAGCTGTAGGCAGTATCTCTTTATTCATGCAGGACTCAGCACAATCTAAACCGAGCTAAGCTAAACTCAAGGTAAAGTACTCTAAAACTCACAATGCTGTCTTTATATATACTTGCCAAGTAGGGTGGAAACAGGGCATGACATAGAGAGGGTGGAGAGAAAAGTGACTGGTGAAAATCAGAGTGTGACAAAGAGGGGATCAGGGTGTGACAAGGAGGGGGGGTGGAGCAAAAACATATCATGAAACAGTGGGGATTGAACCAATGCCCTGGAGGGAGGTACTTGTTAACAGCGGTTATATAAATAGAATGAAGTGGTTATGTAAATAGAATAGTGTTAAGCAGGGGGGATTTAAACCAAATGAAACAGAAGGGGTCTCATGCATACCAACAGCCACCAAGCTAGAAAATCTGGAAGAAATGGAAGAATTCCTAGAAACATATGCCCTTCCAAAACTGAACCAAGAAGAACTACAAAACCTGAATGTACCAATCACAGACAAAGAAATCAAAACAGTTATTAAGAATCTCCCCAACAACAAAAGTCCTGGACCAGTTGGCTCCACAAATTCTTCAAAACCTTCAGGAAACAGTTAATACCCATACTTCTAAAGCTTTTCCACAAGATCCCTTCCACCTTCTATTAGCACCACACTCTAACCAACTAAGCTAACAGGCCACTCATCCTTCCATCTTCTATGAAGCCAACATCACCCTGATACCAAAAGCAGTTAGGGATACAGCAAAAAAGGAAAACTACAGACCAATATCTCTGCTGAACACAGATGCCAAAATATTAAACAAGATCTTGGTCAACCGGATATAGCAGTATATCAAAAAGATTGTTCATCACAACCAAGTGGGATTTATCCCAGGAATGCAAGGCTGGTTCAACATCTGTAAGTCAATCAATGTCATTCACCACATCAATAAAAGCAAAGCCAAACACCACATGATTATCTCAATAGATGCAGAGAAAGCCTTTGACAAAATCCAATACCCATTTATGCTCAAAACACTACAAAAATTGGGAATAGACAGAAATTCCTCAAGATAGTGGAAATCATATATAGCAAACCTACAGCCAACATCATACTCAATGGACAGAAGCTGAAAGCATTCCCCCTCAGATTGGGGACTAGACAGGGCTGTCCAATATCACCGTTACTCTTCAACATCATATTGGAAGTTCTTGCCATAGCAATCAGGCAAGAGAAAGAAATCAAAGGAATACAGATTGGAAGGGAAGAAGTCTAGCTCTCACTATTTGCAGATGATATGATAGTATACATAGAAAAACCTAAAGAACCTAGCAGAAAACTACTGAAAGTTATTAGGCAATATAGCAAGGTGTCAGGCTATAAAATCAGTGTACAAAAATCAGTGGCATTTCTTTATGCAAACACTACATCTGAAGAAGAAGACATCAAGAAATGACTCCCATTCACTATTGCAGCAAAATCAATAAAATACCTAGGAATAAAGCTTACCAAAGAAGTGAAAGACTTGTATACTGAAACTATGAGTCACTATTCAAGGAAATAGAAACTGATACCAAGAAATGGAAAGACATCCCATGCTCATGGATTGGAAGAATAAATATCATCAAAATGAATATTCTCCCCAGAGCCAGGGGGAGGGTTAACATGTGGTTCCTGGGCCAGCGGGGGTGCTGGGGGTGGGTGGGTGGGATGGGACACAGTCTTTTGATGGTGGGAATGATGTTTATGTACACTCCTATTAAATTGTAGTCATATAAATCACTAATTAATATGAGAGGGGGAAAATTGATTATATGTCTAACAAAGGGACTTCTCAAAGTTAACCCAATTACCAAATAATGTGATGTTAACAATAACTATCCATTGTCTTCTTGAACCTTAAGATAGCAGGAACTTCACATTTCCACTATAGAGCCTAAACTTCCCCCAGTCCTGGGACCCTAGAGTAGGGCCCACTTTCCCGCATGCTTCTCCCAATTCTTATCAAATAATATTGCATCCACCGATCACAACCTACTCAACACAACGAGTGCCACCTCAACATGCTTCAGCTCAGACTGCATCCAGAGACTTCAGGTGTGGAATGACAACCCTTCAGCTTCATTACATGGGTGAGACCTTTCCTTTCATAGTATTCTCTAATTTCATCCAGGTGGTTCACTTCCTAACAAAGTCCCAAAACCTAGATATACACCAGGTCCCATGAGATGGAGCATATGTTCACACATATCCATAAACTAGGGCAAAATATATACCTGAAAGCAGTAGTTCACTAGAGTTTGCAGTGAGTACCCCTGAACACTTCATCTCCACTATTCCAACCTTTGGGTCCATGATTGCTCAACAATTTGTTTGGCTTTGTATGTTAACTCTCTTTTCAGCCACCAGGTTCCAGATGCCATCAGTATGCCGGCCAGGCTTCCCTGGACTGAAGACCCCACCAATGTGTCCTGGAGCTCAGCTTCCCCAGAGACCCACCCTACTAGGGAAAGAGAGAGGCAGACTGGGAGTATGGATCGACCAGTCAACGCCCATGTTCAGCAGGGAAGTAATTACAGAAGCCAGACCTTCCACCTTCTGCAATCCACAATGACCCTGGGTCCATGCTCCCAGAGGGATAGAGAATGGGAAAGCTATTGGGGAGGGGATGTATGGAGACTGGGTGGTGGGAATTGTGTGGAGTTGTACCCCCCTATCCTATGATTTTGTTAATGTCTCCTTTCTTAAATAAAAAAAAATAGTTAAAAAATTTTAATGCGATACCCATCAAAGTTCCACCAAGCTTCTTTAAGAGAATAGAACAAAAATTACAATCATTTATCTGGAATCAGAAAACACCTAGAATTGCCAAAAACATCTTGAGGAAAAGAAACAGAAATGGAGGCATCACACTCCCAAATCTCAAACAATATTATAAGGCCATTATCATCAAAACAGCCTGGTACTGGAACAAAAATAGGCACACAGACCAGTGGAACAGAATTGAAAGCCCAGAACGAAACCCCCACACATATGGATATCTAATCTTTGATAAGGGGGCCCAAAGTATTAAATGGAGGGAGGAGGCTGTCTTCAATAAATGGTGCTGGGAAAACTGGGTTGAAACATGCAGAAGAATGAAACTGAACCACCTTATCTCACAAGAAACAAAAATCAACTCCAGATGGATCAAGGACCTGGATGTTAGACCAGAAACTATCAAATACTTAGAGGAAAACATTGGTGGAACACTTTCCCACCTAAACCTCAAGGACATCTTTGATGAAACAAACCCAGTTGCAAGGAAGACTAAACCAGAAACAAACCAATGGGACTACATCAAGTTGAAAAGCTTCTGTACAGCCAAAGAAACTATTACACAAGCAAAGAGACCCCTCACAGAATGGGAGAAGATCTTCACATGCCATACATCAGACAAGAGACTAATCACCAAAATATACAAAGAACTCAGCAAACTAAGCACCAAAAAAGCAAATGACCCCATCCAAAAATGGGCAGAGGATATGAACAAAACATTCACTTCAGAGGAGATCCAAAAGGCTAACAAACATATGCAAAACTGCTCCAGGTCGCTGATTGTCAGAGAAATGCAAATAAAGACAACATTGAGATACCACCTCACTCCTGTGAGAATGGCATACATCAAAAAGGACAGCAGCAACAAATGCTAGAGGGGGTGTGGGGACAGAGGAACCCTTCTACACTGCTGGTGGGAATGTAAATTGATCCAGCCTCTCTGGAGAGCAGTCTGGAGAACTCTCACAAAGCTAGACATGGACCTTCCATATGACCCAGTAATTCCTCTCCTGGTTATATACCCAAAGGATTCCATAACACCCAACCAAAAAGATATGTGTACACCTATGTTCATAGCAGCACAATTTATAATAGCTAAAACCTGGAAGCGACCCAGGTGCCCAACAACAGATGAGTGGCTGAGAAAGCTGTGATATATATACACAATGGAATACTATGCATCTATCAAGAACAATGAACCCACCTTCTCTGACCCATCTTGGATGGAGCTAGAAGGAATTATGTTAAGTGAGCTAAGTCAGAAAGATAAAGATGAGTATGGGATGATCCCACTCATCATCAGAAGTTGAGAAAGAAGAACAGAAAGGGAAACTAAAAGCAGGATTTGACTAATTCTAGTGTAGGGCACCACAAAGTAAAAACCCTGTGGTAAGGGGGAGGGTGGACATTCTTCTTCCTGGGGTGGCGGGGGTGGGGGGTGGGGGAGTGGGTTGGGGCACAGTCTTTTGGTGGAGGGAATGGTGTTTCTGTACACTCCTATTAAATTGTAGTCATTATTTAGTTAATATGAGAGGGGAAAATTGATCTTATGTCTCAAACTTTTTAAAGCACAGACTGAGTCTTTTTAATACATAGGCTGAATCTTTGATATGTTGACTCTCTCAAAAGCCTAGAGCAGGGAGAACAGAAGTAACCAGTGGCACAGCAATATACAAGATGTTGGGTATTATACAGCAAATCCTAACAAAGGGACTTTTCAAAGTTAACCCAATTACCAAATAATGTGATGATAACAATAACTATCCATTGTCTTCTTGAACCCTAAGACAGCAGGAACCTCACATTTCCACTATAGAGCCTATATTTCCCTCAGTCCTAGAACCTCTAGGGTGTGGCTCACTTTCCTGCATGCTTCTCTCAATTCATATCAAATAATATTGCATCCGCCAATCACAACCTAATCAATGCAACGAGTGCCACCTCAGCATGCTTCACTTCAGACTGTGTCCAGAGACTTCAGGTGTGGAATGACAACCCTTCAGCTTCATTACTCAGGTGAGACCTTTCCTTTCATAATATTCTCTAATTCAATTCCAGGTGCTTCACTTCCTAACAAAGTCCCAGAGCCTAGTTATAGACCAGGTACCCTGAGATAGAGCATATATTCACACGTATCCATAAACTAGGGCAAAGTATATGCCTGAAAGCAGTAGTACACTAGAGTTTGTAGTGAGTACCCCCCAACACTTTATCTGCACTATTCCAGCCTTTAGGTCCATAACTGTTCAACAATTTGTTTGGTTTTGTATGTTAACTCTTTTCAGCCACCAGCTTCCAGATGCCAGCATGATGCCGACCAGACTTCCTTGGCCAGACGACCCCACCAATGTGTCCTGGAGCTCCGCTTCCCCAGTGACCCACCCTACTAGGGAAAGAGAGAGGCAGACTGGGAGTATGGATCTACCAGTCTATGCCCATGTTCAGCGGGGAAACAATTACAGAAGCTAGACGTTCTACCTTCTGCAACCCACAATGACCTTGGGTCCATCCTCCCAACTCCCAGAGGGATAAAGAATGGGAAAGCTATCAGGGGAGGGAATGGGATATAGAGATCTGGTGGTGGGAATTGTGTGGAGTACCCCTCCTATCCTACAGTTTTGTTAATGTCTCCCTTTTTAAATAAATAAATAAAATTATTTTAATACCATATTAAAATGTATGTAAGACATGTCAAGACACCTAACTACTATGACTCTCTTGTGAAAAAAAAAAATGGCAAAGACATCTAGTCTTTGACAAAGGTACCCAGACTAATAAATGGGGAAAGAAGAGTCTCTTCAATAAATGGTGTTTAAAAAATTGGGTTTAAACATGCAGAAGAATGAAACTGAACCACTGCATTTCACCAGTCACAAAAGTAAATTTCAAATGGAACAAGGACTTGGATGGATGTTAGACCAGAAAAATATCAAATACTTAGAGGAAAATGCTGGCAGAGTTCTTTTCTATCTAAAATGTTATACGCCTCTTTAATGATACAAATCCCAACTACTAAAAAGAATAAAACAAGCTAATAAATTTGCATTTTAGCCTAACATGCCTATTTTGAAACACTGCCATTAACATTGCATTTATTTTATTATTTTATATTTATTTATTTACCGGATGGAGATAGCCAGATATTGAGAGGGGAAGGAGTGGTAGAGAGGGAGAGAGATAGAGAGACACCCACAGTCCTGCTTCACCCCTCGCAAAGCTTCCCCCTGCAGGTGGGGTGCTAGGGGCTTGAACCCGGGACCTTGTGCATTATAACATATGCACTCAACCAGGTACACCACCACTACCCGGCCCCAACATTGCATTTATTTTTATTGTATTTTACTGACAACTCTCACTTATTACCTTGTCCTGTCAAAAAAATAAATACATAAAAACTTTTCACAATGCCATCATGAAAATAATTTTGTACAATTTTACCATTTTACCTATACCCAAATAATAACTGGCCATTACCTATGATGTAGAGTCATCACACTCTTAGGCTTCTGCTCTGGGGAAAGGAATTGTCACCTAGAGCACAGGTCCTCTTGGGTTCAGCAAATCTCTGCATCATGCCCAGTGCCATGACTGCCTCCCATGTTCCTCTGTTCAGATCACTGGGGAATCTCTGCTGGCAAGTTATCTCACTAGGCTTGCTCTACAACCCCCCCCAGGAGAAATGCAAATGAGAATAGTGCAAGCACACAACACTTTGATGATGCCAAGGATACCTATTTTCACTGTTTCAGAGAACAGAAAGAAAGCACCACTGTTGAAAAATAAATTCTCAAGCACTTCCAGGCTTCTCAGAAGACCGGTGCCATTAGATACTAGTAGATGCTGGGTGTCAAGATGTACGAGTGAATATGTGTGGGGAGACGGCATCACTTTAATGGCTCGAAGAAATCCACTGTCATTCTGTTTCTTTCAGTTCAAAGGAGAACACATGTTGGTGAGTGCCAGTCTTGACGACTCTGCACTAGGTTCTCCAGTTAATGCAGCCAGAAACAACTTCCTATTCCAAAGGCTGGCCATCTTAACATATTGACTGACAGACATTTTCCAGGTACACTTTTTCAGCTTCTTTATTTCCCCCTCTCAGATGAGTCTGCAAAGGCTTACAGAAGCCAGAGGAGCATGCTGTTAAGCACAGCTGGCTGCCACATAAATACAGCTTTAGAGAGACGCACCCTATCTCCTTCACATTTACAGTTTCTGCTTGGGGTTGTCTATTTTGAGCATGGCCCTCCTGGTGCCTAGCACGACACCTTGCATGTTGTAAACACTCACATATTTGATGTGTGGCTGATGATGAAATGTCCCCAGGCCCCAGCTGTATTTCATAGCATGGGTTCTGTTGACAGTTCCCAAGTCCACCAAGACCAAATCCCATGTGCACGGATGGTGACACCATAGCACTGTCAGGAGCCGTGGGCCCCATTGCTATGGAGCAGATGTGAAGAGATGGCTATGGTACATGTGCAAATAAGGGGTGGGGTGCATTTTTATTTATGAGTCCAATAAACAGGACTGGAAAGAACACGGATGTATTTTTGTATTTTTAGCCTGTGTTTTCCCTCCTTTGCAGGCTGGAGGATTTGATGCTGCATGCTTTTTTTTTTTTAAATATTTATTTATTCCTTTTTGTTGCCCTTGTTTTTTATTGTTGTAGCTGTTGATATTGTTGCTGTTGGATAGGACAGAGAGAAATGGAGAGAGGCGGGAAAGACAGAGAGGGGAGAGAAAGACACCTGCAGACCCGCTTCACCACTTGTGAAGTGACTCCCCTGCAGGTGGGGAGCCGGGGCTCAAACTGGGATCCTTGTGCTGGTCCTTGTGCTTCATATCACATGCGCTTAACCCACTGCACTACCACCCGACTCCCTGATACTGCATGTTTTTTAAAAGATGTTTTCATTTCCTTTGATATTTTTTATAAACTCTGTTCAGCTGGGGAAAGCTGCTCCTCCGTGCCTGTGGCTTTTGGCCCGAGGGATAGTTGTGAGCTTGTTTACTTGCACCAGAATGTTTCAGGCATAGGTGACCTGCCTATAAAAACAAGCCTGTGACAGAAAGGGAAAACACAAAGTAAAGTGTGGACTGGGTTCTAGTCTCAACTCTGTTTCACCAGCTTCCCGGACAACATTTTAGTCCATCTCCATGTTAACTATGAAGCTCCAGCAAAAATCCCTACAGTCATGGGCCCCTAGGGGACAGAACTAAAACAGACTTCTTAGCTTTTACCACCCTCAAATCCCTATTCTCACCTCTTCTATTCTTACGTTGTGATTCCTGTCTATTAAACATTTTTTCCAGCTTCATATTTTAACTGCCTTTCACACACCAAGTCGCAGATGCTACCATGATTCCATCCTGACTACCCCGGGCAGACAACTTCACTTCTCCTGAAAATGTTTTTCTTTTTTTCCCCTCTTCTTTCTCCAGGTCCTGATGGAGTTGGAGTTCAGAGCCCTCTAGTCATCTTCCCCTAATATTTCTCCCCCACTGGGGTTATGGACCAAAATTCTTTTTGGTCCCAGTGTTATGGAAATTTCTGCGGAACAGCTCCGAATGTTACAGCTCCAGGGTGCAGTAGATCCAAAGGACGAGTCTGAAGCCGAGACTGCGTGGAGGGCATGGAGATACTTTCTTTTACATTAACGGGTTACAAACCAATTCCTACCACACCTGCACATGCTTGTCCTGCAGCACACACCTTTTATCAATTTCAAACGGCACGCGGCACAAACTGACTGGTTAGAAACGATGTCAATCAAGTAGCTGATAATAAAGGTGAGAGAGGGTTGGCTACCATCAGAGCCTGCCACTCAGATGCTGGAATGTAGAAGTGGCTGTCCACCAAGAGCCTACAGATTTTTTATTTTGGGGTCCAGTGGTTGTGCAGTGGATTAAGCGCATATGGTGTAAGCGCAAGAACTGGAGTAAGGATCCCGGTTCGAGGTCTGCAGGTATCTATCATTCTCTCCTCCTCTCTGTCTTCCCCTCCTCTCTCCATTTCTCTCTGTCCTATCCAACAACAATGACATCAATGACAAGAAGAATAATAACCACAATGATAAAAACAACAAGGGCAACAAAAGTGGGGGGAGCCTCCAGGAGCAGTGGATTCGTAGTGCAGGCACTGAACTCTAGCAATAATCCTGGAGGAAAATAAATAAATAAATAAATAAAATAAAAAGATTTTTCATTTTACCAGAACCTCACCTCTCCAGAGTCTTACTCCACTAGGGAAAGATAGAAACAGGCCAGGGGTATGAATCCATCAGTCAACACCCATGTTCAGCGGAGATACAGCTACAAAAGTCAGAACTTCCACCTTCTTCACCCCCAAAGGAGTATTGGCCCATACCCCCAGAGAAGGAGAAATGTTAGGGGAAGATGACTAGAGAGCTCTGAACTCCAACTCCATCAGGACCTGGAGAAAGAAGATGAGAAAAAGAAAAAAACATTTGGAAGTAGTAATGGGTGCAGTTGTGACTTAGAAAGGAAGAGAAAGCAGGGCCATAGGAAAAATGGGCAAAAATATAGGCAGAAAGTTATAGAAATAATTGTTTATCCATATCTGTGACCTTGGGAAAACTACTGCAGTTTCCAATGTAGGAAATGGGGACATAGAACTCTGGTGGTGGGAATGATGTGGAATTGTACCCATTATTTTGTAATTTTGTAAATGAATATTAAATAAAAAAAGCATGGGCTGTGTCTGGTGTATCTTGCCAATGTGAAGAATTCTGGGGAAGGAAGGAAAGAGAATGGCTCTGAGGGTGGAGGTGAATGTGTGGGGGAGTGTGGAGCTAGGGTCCTGGTGTATAGCAACAGAAAAGGACCTCAGTTGACAGTAAGAGTGTTGTGCAGACATCAATCATGGGGAGATGAGAAATTATATCCATGTGGGGGCCTGAAGGTGGTGCAACTGGTTGAACACATGTTACAATACACAAGGTCCTGGGTTTGAGGCCCCAGTCCCCATCTGCAGGAGGAAAGCTTCATGAGTGGTGAAGCACGGCCGCAGGTGTCTCTCTGTCTCTGTCTCTCTCCCTTTCTATCTTCCCTTTTCCTCTCAAGTTCTGGCTGTCTCAATCCAATAAGTAAATGATGATTAAAAAAAAAGGAATTATACCCATGTGTCAACAACTATACTGTAAACAGTTAAAAAATTAAAACTATAAATATATTAAAAATAACACATCTGTGGGCTGAGTCATGTCCATTTACATTTTAGTAAGAGAATACATTTAGTAATACCCAAGTGTCTAAACAAGGGATAGCTGTTGTTGAAAACAGGCTGACAAAAACCATAGGTTGTTATTGCCACCTATTGAATGGGTCTGGCTACGATGAAATATTCAATAGCAACTTGCAAATTGGCTTTTTCAAAAACGGTAGGGAAGTAAGGAGGTCCTGCTTTGGCTCACTGCATCATGAAAAATAACTCAAGTGATCACCTGGAAAACTGGTGACTCTGAGCCCGATTTTCAGAGTCACTATTTGTTGTCTATTGACTGAGGTCTGGAGGAGCCGATTTGCAGAGCCCAAGTGCTGGAGGACAGTGTTTTCTGCCCCAGGTAACACAGCAATGAGCATGGCACAAACACCAGGCACCAGCATGAATGCTAAGTCCCTGGCTCACAGGCAGTGCTATCCATACTTTACAGACGGAGAACAAGTAAGTTGGGGGCCAGGTGCTGGCACACGTCACAGTGAATTTATGACTATGGAGTCTCAGGAATGAAAGTCTGTTTGAATAACCATTATTCTATCCACCCCTGCCCAGTAACAGCAATTCTTAAAAAAAAAAAAAAAATAGAGGGGGTGGGTGGGCAGTAACACACCCAGATAAGCACATATACCATGCACAAGGACCTGGTTCGAGGCTCTGCTTCCCACCTACAGAAGGGATGCTTCACAAGCTGTAAAGCAGGTCTGCAGATGTCTGTCTCTCACTCTCTACCTCCCTTCCCCTCCCTCCCCCCCCACCAATTTCTCTCTGTCCTGTCAAATAAAACAGAAAGAAAAACAAAATGGAAAAAAATGGTCGCCAGGAGCGGTGGATTCATAGTGGCCAGAAAAGAAAAACAAAACAAAACACCAAAAACCCAAGATGTATTTTGGAATACAATGGCCTCCCAAATCACACTAGAAGTACAACTACTGAGAGGTCCTAGAGAGCTACCCATCCTTTCCAGAGCAGTTTCTGAGTGGCACTGTGGACCCTGTCCCAGGGGACATCTAGCTGAGGGGAGACAGAGGCAGCCTAGATGTGCTCCCCAAACCTGCAGGATTTCTAAACAACAGAAAGACAGACATTTAAGTCATTTTCAACTAAACACAATGTTGTGATGACATCCCTGTGGTTAAGGATTTTTTTTTCCACATCTATAAATATTTGCTTGGAACACACTTTTAGACAACTGTAAAGTGTCAGCTGAGTGAGCTTCCGATGTGCAGTGAAATAGCCAGGCCAGTCCCTTAGACACAGGTAGAATTGAATGTACCTCAACCCACACATAGATGGAGTTTAATGTGACTGCCAGCTGATTCTGAAACGCTGAAGAAATATGGAAAGAATGTCAGAGTTTAACTAAAAAGAAAGCTAAATGTCTTAAGAGCCAAAGATGTACAAAATTCGACCAAATGAGGCTGTTTCAAGAGTGGGTGTCAGGGGCTGGGAGATGCCTTACACTTTGCCAAGTGTGAGAACGTGGGTTTGAGTCCCCAGCTTCCACATGGAAGCATCTGCACTGGGATGCTTTGCAAGCAGTGGAATGGTATTGTGGTGTCTCTCCTGTCTCTGTGTCTCCTCTCACCCTCTATCTAGAAAATAAAGGAAAAAAATACTGTACTGTTCTCCAAGATTGGTGGAATCATTGAATAGTGGAACCCCATGATAACCATGGTGACAAAACTAAGAGTGGAAGTCACAGATCCCAAGATGCTTGAAGAGTAGGTAATACGATGACACAGTGACCTACATTCAAGGTCTCTGTCTCAGTGACCACCTTAATGTGATTTTGTTTTTGTTTTAATCAGAGTTCTGCTCAGCTCTGATTTATGGTGTTGCTGGGGATTTAGCCTGGGACTTTGGAGCCTCAAGCATGAGTGGCTGTCTCTCTCTTTATAATATTATTTAGCTCTTAGGTTTTTTTTTTTTAAACTTTATTTTGTTTACTAGGACAGAGAGAAGATTAGAGAGAATGGGGGTGGGGTGGGGAGAGAGACCTGCTTCACTGCCTATAAAGCTTTTTTTCCTGCAGGTGGGGGCCAAGGGCTTGAACCCAGGTCCTTGTGCATTGTAATGTGTGCGCTCAACCAGGTGCACCACCATCCGAATTCATGAGTATCTGTTTGCATGAGCATTATGCTATCTCCCCAGCCCACCTAGAGTTTTAAATGGGGTTCTCTCTGCAAAAGGTTACAAAAAGGGCTCTGCATGACAGGGTCACTTTTGAGTGTCACAAATGGGAAGCAGGTTCTGTCTTTATGAACCCACAGTCATTGGAAAAGACAGAGTCAAATCACAGGCAGAACAGATCCCCGAGCTGTGAAGTCTGGCACATCACTTCCTTGGTGGCTCATACTTGCTCTGCTTCAAGGCCGAGGAAGCTTCTCAGGGTATTAACACATCTTTTGCTAGATCTGTGTATACTTAGTCTTACAGAACTATCAGTGTCTGGAATCTGGCCTGCTCCAGTGAATGGGCTGGTTTTGTAGTTACAGTTGTAAACATAGTACATGATGGACTCAAGTTAAAATCTCACTGTGTACTTACACGAATAGTTAAGACATACATAGTGTATTTGGTGCCATGAAGGTTTTGCTTGTTAAATAATTATTGTATCAAAAAATGAGTGTTTTAGGGGTGGAGGTAGATAGCATAATAGTTATGTAAAGAAACTGTCATGCCTGAGGCTCCAAAGTCCAAGTTCAATCCCTGAAACCACCATAAACCAGAAATGAGCAGTGCTCTGGTTAAAAAACAAAAGGTATTTTAAGGTTTTAAATATAGTCTAAGATGTTCAAAGGAGCCCATTTAATTGCAAAGGAGATCAAACCTTAATGGAATCTGACTTCTTGGGGTGACCACAATGTAATACGTTCTTATGCTGAAATATAAAGCTGCAATTCTGAAATGCATACTGTGTTAGAGATCATGTCACCTCAAATGAAAAATTGATGATACTTAAATATGATTAGAGATAGTTTGTGCACTTAGAATATTATTTGTTGATAGAATTTAACACCATAACTATAAAACAAACAAACAACCTACTACTTAGAATTTGCACATGCATTACCATACCCAAGCACCTGGGTTCAAGCCCCCAGTCACAACCTGGAGGCGGGAAGCTTCATGAGTGTTGCAGGTGTCTCTTTTTATCTTCCTCTCTATCTTCCCTTTCCCTCTCAATTTTGATTTCTCTCAGTTTCTAACCAATAAAATTAAAAAAGTATATAAAATAAAATAGCCATTCCCATACTCATGCTTCTAACTGTGCATACGAGTTGTCTAAGCATATCAAAAAAGTATCCAGAAAAAAAAAGTTTTCCCTGGACAGATGACCTCACCAATGTGTCCTGGAGCTCCGCTTCCCCAGAGCCCCACCCTACTAAGGAAAGAGAGAGACAGGCTGGGAGTATGGATCAGCCTGTCAATATCCATGTTCAGTGGGGAAGCAATTACAGAAGCCAGACCTTCCATCTTCTGCATCCCACAATTACCTTGGGTCCATACTCCCAGAGGGATAAAGAATAGGAAAGCTATCTGGGGATGGGATGGGATACGGAGATCTGGTGGTGGGAATTGTGTGGAGTTGTACCCCTTTTGTCCTATGGTTTTGTTAATGTCTCCTTTTTAAAATAAATAAATAAAAAAGAATAGGAAAGCTATCAGGGAAGGGGATAGGATACGGAGTTCTGGTGGTGGGAATTGTGTGGAGCTGTACCCCTCTTGTACTATGGTTTTTGTCAGTGTTTCCTTTTTATAAATAAAAAGTAAAAATAAAAAGTATCCAGAGAAGGGCCAATACTGGATGATCTCACTCACAGGTAGAACTTAGTAAGCAAGGATACTAAGAGAAAACATAAGGTGAAGCTTGGACTGGGTTTGGTGTATTGCATCAAAGTAAAGGACTCTGGGGGAGGCGGGCAAAGGATGGGATGGAGAGAGGGGCTCCGGGGCCCTGGTAGATGATGGTGGAAAAAGGCAGAAGCTGGGGAAGACAGTGTCTTGCAGACACCAATCATGAATGAGAGGTTGTATCTATGTGTTAACTTTTAACTATATTGTAAACCCTTAATCCTCCCCAATAAAGTGAGAAAAAAATAAAACTGTTCCTCAAAATAAATAAAAAAAAAAACCTGTTTTCCCCAAAATAATTTTTAAAAATAATGAAGATAGGGAGTCAGGCAATAGTGCAGTGAGTTAAAGCACATATGGTGTGAAGCGCAAGGACTGGCTTAAGGATCTAGTTTGAGTCCCCGGCTCCTCACCTGCAGAGGGGTTACTTCACAGGCGGTGAGGCAGGTCTGCAGGTGTCTATCTTTCTCTCCCCTCTATATCTTCCCATCCTCTCTCCATTTCTCTCTGTCTTATCCAACAACAATGACATCAATAACAACAACAATAATAACTACAACAACAATAAAACAAGGGCAACAAAAGGGGAAAAAATAAAGAATGTGTGACTTTATAAAGCTCTGAATAAACTTGTCTACATACAAAATCCTGCCCTTAAAGATAATTTATATGTGTGTGTGTGTGTGTGTGTGTGTGTATGTGTGTATGTGTAATCAAGCATCTGAGGCCTCAAGCATGTGAGGTTTCACTACATTTTCATTCTGGTAGAGACAGAAGAAGCAAGAGACACCACAATGCCAAAGATGCTCTGTTACCATAGCACTACCTACATCGTGCAGGTGGTCAAATCTATAGCAATGCACAAGCCCTACCCAGGAAGTTATCTCTCTGGTTCAAAATAAATTTTTGGAACAAAATACAAAGTTAGGATAAAGAAATTATAGGAGGGAGTAGGGTGGTAGCATAGCAGGTTAAGGGCAGGTGGCGCAAAGCACAAAGACCATCGTAAGGATCCCGGTTTGAGCCTCCGGCTCCCCACTTGCAGGGGAGTCGCTTCACAGGTGGTAAAACAGATCTGCAGGTAGGTGTCTGTCTTTCTCTCCCCCCCACGCCCGTCTTCCCCATCTCTCTCCATTTCTCACTATCCTATCCAACAACGATGACATCAACAACAACAACAATAACTACAATACCAATAAAACAACAAGGGCAACAAAAGGCAATAAATAAATAAATATTTTTTTTAAAAGAAAGAAATTATGGGATATATGTTCCATGGAGCACTACTCTACAATTAATAAGGATGGTATTATGTCCTTTGGGACAAAATGAGTGGAATCAGAGGTGATTATGCTTAGAAAAACAAGAAGACAAAGACAACTGATGGGTGGCTTCACTTAAATGTAGAATCTAGAGAGTTGAAACACAAGAACTTGCAAAACAAAAACAAAAAAGCAAAAAACCAGAAGTAAACAAGCTGTTCCTGATACTTGTGAGAACTGTGGTGTTACCACTGGGAGGGTAAAGTCACAGAACATTGGAGGTGGGTGGGATATGGAACTATAGCGTAATCGTAATCTTTTTTAAAAAAATTCTAATATTTATTTATTTTCCCTCTTGTTGCCCTTGTTTTGTTGTAGTTATTGTTGTTAGATAGAACAGAGAGAAATGGATAAAGAAAGGGAAGACAGAGAGGGGGAGAGAAAGATAGACACCTGCAGACCTGCTTCACCACCTGTGAAGGGACTCTTCTGCAGTTGGGGAGCCGGGGGCTTGAACCGGTATTCTTACAACGGTCCTTGCTCACGGTCCTTGCTCTTTGCGCCACATGCACTTAACCCACTGCGCTACCGCCGGACTCCCTATAGCTGTAATCTTACAATCTTGTAAACCACCATTAATCACAAAATGAAAAAAAATGACTTGATTAAAAAACAGAATATAGAATTAGGTGGTGGCGCACCCAGTTAAGCACATATAGTACTTAGCTCAAGGACTTGCACAAGGATCCAGGTTCGAGCCGCTTGGCTTCACAAGTGGTGAAGCAAGTCTGCAGGTGTCTCTCTTTCTCTCCCCCGCCACTTCCCCCTCACCTCTCAGTTTCTCTCTGTCCTATCCAATAAAATGGGGAAAAAATGGCCGCCAGGAGCAGTGGTGGATGTGTAGTGCTGGCACTGAGCCCCAGTGATACCCCTGGAGGCAAAAACAAAGCAAAACAAAAATATTACAGTAGACAAAATAGCTCACTAGGATAATGCACAGCTTTGTCATGTCTGCACCCCAGGTTCAAGCCCAGATCCCATCACATTCTGAAGGAAGTCTCAGTGCTGTTTTTTTTTTTCCTTTCTCTTTCTGAGAACAAAAATTTGTCATAAGAAAAAAAATACAAAAAAAATTGCACATAGGGTTAACACAAATGCACAAGCCCAGGTTTCTAGTTTTTATAGTGTCTTTTAAATCCTCTATCCCTGATTGATTATATATTTTTGCCCCTATAATATCGTAAATCTTTCTTTCTGGTTTCTCTATAATATATATATTACTAAATTTTGAACAGTCTTGATTTCAGGCACAAGTTCTGGTTTCCCGGTTAGTTGGAATTATAGACAGAAAAGATGTAGTGTTTCTGGACATGCAATTTTCTTCAGCAAGGATGTTCTCACGCTTTTAGAATTCACAGAGGTAAGAGAAGTTTACCAGTTGTAAAGTTTTCATACTATTAGGGAGCAAATAAAGGATGGAGATGTGACTTCATGAAGGAACTATACAGCTAATTAAAGGCTCATAAATTAGACCTCACAGGAAAAGATAGAAAGATTCAGACTGTTCAAGCTCAGGGGATGGGTCAGAACAAAGTGGGTTGTCCAAATGTGGCTTCTGGATGCTGGTTGGCATCCTTCCAATAAGTTCCTTCCTTCCCCACCCCCATTCTAAAAAAACCTCTTATTCTATTTTACTGTTTTAGTTTAAAGAGCTTTAAAAATCAAACTGCATTTTCTCCATTACAGTGGAACAGACTCACCATCTGGCAAAGATAACTATGTTGCACTTTACTCCCCTGCCTTTATTGCAAGGGACTGTGACTCCCCTACTAGGTCTTACTCCAAGCATAAACTCTTGAGACTGAAGCACCCAAGTCTGGACCATATGTTGCCAGCTGGAGATAATGGTATAACTGTATGAGTCCAAAAATAGATTATTGGCTTTACTATAATGATTTTCATAAATAAATTCTGAAAAATGCAAAACCATAACAAACAAACAAAAACATAGAAGCTTCAAAAATCATTCTTCAGCTGGTCGAGGGCCCCTACATAGCGGGAGAGACATTATATAAATTAGGTACTAAGGGGGCATGTTCTTTCCATGAAAGTGTGCAAAAAAATAATAATCAATTGAGCTCCCGCCTTTTCAGGAAGATGGCAAGGGAGCACCCGACAATCATTATGGTCTAAACAGGTGCTCCACAGACTTCTAGTATCTTTGAGGGGGAGAAGCGAAGGCTGTTTGATTTTTGTTGTTATTAGGAGAGATGACTGTCAAGAGACACAGGGAAAGCTCATGTGGTGAGGGTGAAAGCAGGAGGGTTAAAAACACTTTGGGCCTGAGCAGAAAGTTCTGGTCTGGGGCCAGGCAGTGGTGCACCGGGTTAAAAGCACACATTATCGTGCATGAGGACCCGGGTTCGAATCCCTTCCTCCTGAGTGGTGAAGCAGATCTGCCTTTCTCCATGTCCACCTCCCCTCCCCTTCTCAATAAACAAAATAAATAAATAAATAAATAAACAATAAAATGAATCAAATTAAAAATAAAGTTGTGGTCTATATACATAGTGGAATATTACTCCGCAGTTAAGAATGATGAATTCACCTAATTCACTTCATCTTAGATGGAGCTTGAAGGAATCATGTAAACTAGAAAGAGAAGGATGAATATGGGGTGATGTCACTCATGGACAGAAATTGACAACTAATAACAGAAAGGGAGACACAAAGTAGAACTTGGACTGGGTTTGGTGTATTACACCAAAGTAAAGGACTGCAAAGGCAAGGGGTGGGCAGAGGCTTACAAGTCCTGGTGCATGATAGTGAAGGAGGACCTAGGCTGGGGGTGAGAGTGTTTTGCAGAAAACTGAGAAAATTTACCCATATACCAACAACTGTATTGGCTGTAAACCATTAGTTCCCCCAGTAAAAGATAAATTTAAAGTGCTGTGGGCACTTAAATGACCAAGATGATCAAAGTCGCCAGTCAGTCACCACTGTCTACCTCAAGTCCAGTAACCCACCTCCTCCAGTCTGCCATCTGGTCACAGCTCTGAGCCAGGCCACCTGGCTCTAAGCACTGTGTCTCCACCCCTCAGGGTAGTGTCTCCTATCAGATAAGAACCTGCCCTCTGATAAGCAGTATTTCTTCAGCAGCTAAGGGGCAACTCCAGGTGGCTAAAGCAGACTTAGTCTAAATATTACACTGCCTTTACAGTCTGACTCTCCTCAGCGTGTGTCACACATCTTTGTGTGACAACTGTCATAGTCAGATGCTTTGGAATTCTGTTAGGTTTGGGTGGGGAAAGCAGATCTGTGGAATTGAAAGCCCCAAGTTCACTTTCATTCCATAGACAATTCTGAGGTGCTTTCTATGTTCCAGACATGTTTTTACTGGGCTTGGAGATGTGAGAGAGGTGGACCAGAGACACGATGGTCCTCTCCTTTTTCCTTTCTCCTTTTTAATTATTTTGAGGGGTGGGGGATGAGAACCAGAACACAGCTCAGCTCTAGCTTATGGTGGTGCTGGGGATTCAAATTGAGACCTAGAAGCCTCAGGCAGGAAAGGTTTTTGCAGAACCATTATGCTGTCTCACCAGTCCATTATGATCCTTGCAAGAAGACTGCATTCTCTCAGGATTTGGGAGAGAGAAATGATGATTTCATACAGTGATTACAGCCCCCTTTTCCCTCCCACACCCAGAAGTGGCAGAGTGATACCAGAGTCTACTCCAAATATCAGCAGTCACCAAAGAACCATCATTTTGTTAAATCAAGTCTGAATTATGCTTTTAGTGAGTAGGTCTCCCTGCAAGTGTGTGTGTGTGAGTGTATTGTTTTCTGTAAAATAGATTCGCTTATTTATTTACATAGCATGAGAGAGAGAGAGAGGGAGAGAGAGAGAGAGAGAGAGAATGAAAGCACACTAGAACATGACTCTGGTATATGTGGTGCTGGGGGTTGTACCTGGAACCTTGTCTATGCAAGTCCTGTGCTCTGCCACTGAGCCACTTCCCCAACCCTCTGCAGACCTTTCTGGAAAGGTGTGAGAGGATAAATGCTAAAAGACACCGACCCTATTTTTCATCAGGGAAATAAAATATTCTAAGAATTTTTATTTTATTCTTGGGTATTTACATTTCATAGCTCCTGAACACAGCCCTCAGTGGGACACAGGGCCAGTGTATGATGGGCTATTCTATCCTTTCATAGGAGTTTGAATTCCCAGGAGTGTCTGCCCTGCTCTCTGTGTACTGAGTACGCAGGCACCTGGGCTTAGGGCTGAGAGGCTCAATCACATACACCACAGAGAATTACACTGCTCTTTCTGGACATGGTGAATTCTCTTTGATTTGTTTTTGACCACTATGGGATCTTTGTGCTAGAAGGGTTACCACTTGGTGTTTACTGAGACAAAAGGCAAACAATCAAAATTCAGCAGGCCCAGAACCACCTAGAAACTGTGCATACTTGGTGGAAAACAAATCTGATTGAAAATTCCTTGTGTCTTCAATAGCCAGTAACCTCCCATGAAGTAATCCCTGAAAACACAGACAGTTTCTAGGTCTGATGTCATTTTAATGTAGTAAGGTTGAATTAAGTGCCAGATTTAAAATGGTTTGGTGTTTTTTATTTAATTTAGAAGTAATCAATTTCAGGTCTGGGTGGTAGTGCACCTGGTTGAGTGCACATGTCACCATGTGCAAGGACCTGGGTTCGAGCCCCTGCTTTTTACCTGCAGCAGGGAAGCTTCATGAGTGATGAAACAGGACTGCAGATGTCTCTCTGTCTCTCTTCCTCTCTATCTCCCCCCTTCCCTATTTCTGGCTGTCTCTATCCAATAAATAAAGGTAATACAAAATTAAGAAAAAACAGAATCATTTTCCAGGTTCATTGTAAAAAATCATTCCAACATTTACCTAAAAGAAACCATGGGTAGGAACTTACCCTATTCATTTCCCAGTGGGAAAGAGTGTTCCAGCTAAACTCAATGAGCCTTCTTTTCTGACACTTCTTCTCAGACACCAGCATGTGCTGATACAGACATGTGTTCACAAGTGAACTGAGATTTGTACAGGATTCTCTGCTCACAGCCTTATTGGCAAAAATAAAGGATGTGCTACTTGGGTCAATTAACCAGGGGCCTACTCCTGGCTTCATGAAAGAGCAGCACTGTGTGCCCTTCCCATTCTCATTCTCTCTCTCTCACTCATTCTCTCTCTCTCTCTCTCTCTCATATCAGAAGGTGAGAGTCCCTAGGGATCAGCTCATCAGATAATTCCTGAACTAGGCCCTCAAATGGTGAGGCTGAGGATGAGTCTGACACACTTGAAAAGCAAATGGCAAGTACATGATTAAGTCAGGTGTGCATTCTTAGAGCCCTTGCTGGGCCTGGGGTCTGGGTCTGGAAGCCCAGAGGATCTGGGAGCCAGCAGACCCTGCAGGTTTCAGCTGTGACCTATGTGAGCAGCAGACTGCTGTGAACAGACAGGGTGCCTTTGCCGTTTGTTCTTGGTGGTGGCTATTTCTAGTGTCTGCAATTAAATGAACAAAACCACCACATCTAACAGCTCCCAACATGCCTTGTATTTAAAGCCAAAAGCACCAAGCATCCCAGAGCTGTGGCTTCTTTTCACGACTTAACTTCTCCTCTCTCTCCATAGCTGTGTGTCTGCGTTTGTCATGGTGTGTCTGCCCACCTGTCTGTGTGTCCATGTGTGTGCGCTTCCTCAGTGTTACTTGTCCATTTAAAGGGAGAAACGTCAGAGACAATCTCAGCAGGGCTGAATTCAGCCTGT
This sequence comes from Erinaceus europaeus, assembly GCF_950295315.1. NCBI lineage: Eukaryota > Metazoa > Chordata > Mammalia > Eulipotyphla > Erinaceidae > Erinaceus > Erinaceus europaeus. The sequence continues at coordinate 62,616,082 of NC_080168.1, forward strand.
TCCATCATGCTGAAAATATGAAACCTAAAAAGAATCACTTCAGAAAATCATCTGTTGCCTGACTTTCTAAACCCTAGCTCCAACTGCAAAATTTAAAATTTTGGATATTCATTCATTCATTCACTCATTCATTCCTTTCTGAGAAAGGAAGAGAGAAAACTAGAACATCATTCTGGCACATATGATATTGGAGATCAAACTTAGGATCTCATGCTTAAGAGTCCAGCACTCTGTTCACTGAGCCACTTCTTGGGCTGCTAAATTCACAGACTCCTAAAAATTGTATTTCAGGACCAGGTATTGATGCACCTGGTTAAGTGCATGTGTTACCAAGCACAAGGACCCAGGTTCAAGCCCTGGATCCCTATCTGGAGGGAGGAAAGATTGATGAAACAGAGCTGCAGGTGTCTCTCCCCTTGTCTCTCTTTTTTCCTCTCAATTTCTCTCTCCTGACAAGTAAAAATAAATAAATAAATTCCTTTAAAAATAAAAGTTATCTTTCCCACAAATAAAATATGTAACATGAGAAAGGGGCATAAGAAAGTGGTAGGAGCTGGGCTGGGGAGATAGCATAATGGTGATGCAAAAAGATTTTCATGCCTGAGGCACCAAAGGTCCCAAATGCAGTCCCTTGCACCACCGCAGCCCAGAGCTGAGCATTAAGCATAATTAAAAAAAAAAAAAAAAAAGAAAAAAAAAGAAAGAAAGAGGGAGAGAGAAAGGGAGAAAGAAAAGTAGGACGAATACTGAGTTTTATCAGAAGAGGCCAGCCTGCCCCCTCCACACTGAGAATCTCCCCCACCCCTTTGTGGTCTCACTACTTTCTGAACAAAAGAGATATGCAGATAGAGATATGCAAAAGAGATATGCAATGCAGATACCTCGTGCTGAGGTGCAGCTGGGACTGGGATGGAGGCCTGTAAGCTTTTTAAGACAGACAGAAAAGCAAGCAAGCAGTACTGAGAGCCCCACCCCATTTCTGAGACCACTGCTCTCCTATTTAAATTTTGAAGTTCATGAAAATTGGCATGATCAACATACTTTTATATTGTGTTCTCAGACTTTCCTAGAGAGCGCAGTGTCTGCAAGCTTATCATTTGCTAGAAAGCTGTAAGGTGCTTTACAGAAACTTGCAAATCCTTTACAAAACAGATGGCTTCATAACCTCACTTGCTTTTGCAGAAGTGGATGAAAAAAACTGGAAGTTACAGGGCAAGAGCCACGCTTTGGGTCTATGGGAGGATCTGGGTCCTCTGATTTCAGTCTGTCCGAGAGCCCAGTGGGATGGTTACTGAATGCACCTTTTGGGCTCCACCCTAAGGAGCTGGTGTTCAGTGCTGGTGGGGCCTGAGGTGTGGAGATGGCCAGCAGCCAGGAGGCTCCACAGCAGGTTGTGGTTCTTGGACATTGGATTATCACTGTGTCTGTTTTTTACTTTTCCTAGTCTCTCTCTCTCTCTCTCTCCCTCTCTCTCCCTTCAGGGGTATCTGGGGTTATCTCAGGTTTATCTGAGCACAACAAATCCCTTTCTCCTAGTGGCCATTTTTTTCTCCTTTATTGGATAGGACAGAGAAATTGAGAGAGGAGGGGGAGATAGGGAGGGAGAGAGAAAGATAGACACCTGCAGACCTGCTTCACTACTTGTGAAGCCTCTTCCCTGCAGGTGGGTAGCAGGGATTTGAACCCGGATCCTTGTGTTTAGTACTATGTGTACTTAACTAGGTGTGCCCCTGTCCAGCACCTACTCATGTTTATCTTCTCTTTTCATTTTTTTTTTTTTTATTGACTGAGGCAGAGAAGTTGAGAGGGATGGCGGAAGTAGAGAAGGAGAGAGAAAAAGAGACACCTGCAGACCTGCTTCACTACTCATGAAGCTTCCTCCCTTCAGGTGTGAAGCGGGGCCTTGAACTCAGATCCTTGTGCATTATAACATGTGCATTCGACTGGGTGCACCACCACTGGCCCTGCCAGTGTTTTTCTGACAGGGGCACTTACTTATTGTATGAGGGAGAGAGAGCTAGGAGAGGGCTGCTCCAGCACATGTGGTGCCAGAGTGAACAAAGGTAGGATGGGGGACTTCAGTGGCTGATTGAAAAATCATGATGAAGTTCATGTCTCAGATCTAGTTGTAGAAGAGGAATAGATAGCTGTGTTGGAAAATGTTACTTCATTATTTGGATTTTTCAGGTACTGCCCTGCATTTTGAAAAAGATTGCCCCTGAAAAAAAGTCTACTCTGAATTAAATGCAAATGCATATACAAGGCAACTTTACAGCGTGCTAGACATATGTTATCAATCCAGTTAATCCCACACCACCACCAGAAACTAGAACAGTGTTTTCAGCTTTGACATTTTATAGAGGACACAAAGTTGAAGGACAGGGAGCTGACTCACCAAGATTTCTAGCCAACTAATGATGGCTTTGGGGTTCAAGATTAAACTGCCCAGCCCAGGACCACAGGCTAAAGCACTATATTCTACTGTCTCTCTGTGTGTGGCAATGCTACTCCTAAGCCCATCAGGAATCATTACATATGTAGAAAAAAAAAAAAGACTACTGAGAGGGATACAGAAAGAGAGATAGCAAGAGAGAGAGAGAGAGTGAGAGTGCAGAGCACTGCTTAGCTCTGCCTTATGGTGGTGCAGGAGGATTGAACCTGGGACTTTGGAACCTCAGCATGAAAGTCCTTTTACATAACCATTGTGCTATCTTCCCAGACTTGTATGTCTGTATCTGAATGAGAGAGAGAGAGAGAGAGAGAGAGAGAGAGAACCCAGACCACCATCCCATTATATGTAGTGTTGGGGATTGAACTTGGGACTTGACACAGTCAAGCAATGTGCTCACTTGACCCACTAAGTCATCCAACCACTCCGTTGATATATATGGTGTATGTGTGTATTCCCAGCGATTTGCACATGAGTGATTTCACTGATCCTGGGTCAACTGTTTTCATTCAGATAGAAACAAAGAAAACAATATCAGAGCTTCCTCTGGTGCCAAGGCACTCCTATGTGGTGTTAGGGCTTGAACCTGGCAAGGCATGTGCCACACTTGTTGAACCAAGGCCATAGAAAACAAGGGAAGGCTGAGGACCTGTTTCCAGCTAAAGAAGAAAGGATTAAAAAGGGCAATTTTCAGGCAGGGCAAGCGCTGGGATGGAGTCCTCTTCGAAGAGGAAACGTGGTAAGATCAGCACCGAGAAAATGGAAGTGTTTCCAAGGCAGACTATAGACTCAAGTGTTCACACACTAGCAGACCTGTGAGGACACAGACAATGTTCTTGTTTCTAGCAATTACACGCTCAATGGGGAGGGGTGTGGCATGTGTTTACCTAGTCTAAAGAGCTACAAATACTTGTGAGAAAGCTTACATCTTTTTTATTTTTTTTTAAATCTTATTGATCTATTCATAAGAAAGAAGGAGAAGAGAGAGAAAGAAGCAGACAACACTCTGGGACATGTGTTACTGGGGCTGGAACTCAGGACCTCATGCTAAAGAGTCCAATGCTTTATCCACTGTGCCACCTCTCGGACCATGAATGCTTGTTTCTTACTTAGACAATCTGAGTAAGTGCATACGGGATACTTCTGTGTGAATCTGACAGCATTGCTACAGATTTCAAATTATTTCAAAGCAAATGGATTTTTTTTAAAGGAAAGGTGTGCTTTAAGAAGTAAAGGTGCTTCAATGAGCCACTGAATATGCTATTGATATAATCAATATCTACCAGTCGTATTTGAAGATAGACAGTTTGGTGCAGTATCCTCTCCAAAGCAGGGAACAAACACACCCTGCACAGGACTGATTGATTGACTTTGTCCTTGAATTCAGTTCCCGGAACCACAACATCACCTGTCAGTCTGATCTCTTAATAGCGGTGCTCTTTCTCACCAGTCAAATAATTATTGTTCCTGTTTGCAGACCTGAGTCTCAGATGCTCAGAGCGCTGAGAACCAATTCAAACAGCTGGGACCTGATACAGCAAAGTGGAGAGAGAGCCCAAGAAGCCCCTGTGGAGGGTCAGGCCCTCCTGGCTCTAATTAACCTCTAATTTACACATTGGGGGCCAGGCAGTGGCACACCCAGTTAAGTGCACTCATTACAATGCAGAAGGACTTGGGTTCAAGCCTCTGGTCCCCAGCATAAGGAGGGAGCTTCACTAGTGGTGAAATAGGCCTGCCTGCAGGTGTCTCTTTGTCTCTCTTCCCCATCCCACCTCAATTTCTCTGTGTCCTACTGAATATAGTAAAGAGAAAAGAAAAGAAAAATTTCTACATTCATGTTTGGAGGAAGGAAGAGTGTATTATGAACTAGTATGCAATAAGGAGGCAGGGGGCTTAGGGCAGGGGTAGTGAGCAGGAAGCTGAGGCACTGCTGTGAAATAACTATAGGGGAGCTGGGAAGGGTTGTGGCTGCTTCAGTGTAGAGTGTGATTCCCACACATACACAAACACTGATTAAACCACCACCACCTCTCCCCCCTTTATTTTTTAATTCTAGGACCACTTCTGGAAGGTTTTTTTTTTTTCTTTCACATCAGGTGAAAGACCAAGGGGACAAGACAGAGACAGAATGAGGAGAGACACCACAGCAATGATTCATTGCTCATGATATGTCACTGATTAGGTGGCTCCATGTGTTGCTGGAGCTCAACGCTTGGGCCTCACTCACAGAAAGTAGAGCACTCTACTGGGTGAGCCATCTCCCAGCGCCATGATGCTTTTAGAACTGTTCACACGCCTAGTTCCTCAATGATTCCAGTCTCCCACAGGAGAGAAGTACTTCTCTGAGTGGCAAATGTATTAAAGTACATGTTCCTAGCATGTTCCAAGTCCATGCTAGGAATTCACAAGGCAAAACCTCTATCGTCTGAAGGCCTAAAATTAGCTAATTACTCCTTCCAGAGCCTTGATGACAGAGCCACATTTGTCAATAATGAAACGTAGATAGAGGAAAGCAAAGCGTTCCCCTAAGAAAGCCAGAAAGTCAGAAAATAGTATTACTGTCTTGGCTGATGTCCAAGAAACTCCATAAGGGTCACCCAAGAATGCTGGCAGTGATCAATAAAGAGTTTTCTGGAGAGTCACAAAGGAGCCTAGAGTGGGTATGGTCAGAATTCTGAAAGGTGCAATGTAAACAAGTGTTTGTGTACACTGGGCAGAGAAAGACTCTGCAAAAGCTGCAAGTGCCTCAGAAGCTCAGGGGCCCAAGGAACTTCTGGGACACCCTGCTGAGGAGGGACCCACCCCGGGACCGGGACCGGGACCGAGGGGGGGACAGGGAGCTTCCTTAGTTCCACCTGGGCTGTAAGAGCTACTTACCTCCTCTGAGCTGGCTGGCTGCCCTTGGCTGCACTTCCTCCCCCCCAGTAAGCTGCCTTCTGCAGCCCTGCTTCCAGGAGAGGGCACAGAGCAAGTGGTCTGGAGGTTCTGGAGGTTCTGTGCCGTCCTCAGTGCCAGAGGCTGATCACACACACACACACACACACACACACACACACACACACACACACACACACACGAGTTATGCAGCAGTCCTGGGCTCCTGCCTCCCATGGTGTTGGGACTGGCCCTCCAAAGCTAGAGAGCAGCTAGAAAGAAGCTGCACCCCTAAACTTGTCCAAATGGCATTTTAGTCTCACTGTGACCCACACACTGTCAGAATGGAGGAAAGTATGGACCATAACTAACTTCCCAGCCTGAGTTCCACTGTTTGTCACACTATTCCAAGATACCAATGGACAGCAACCAGAGCAGGAAGTGGGCAGTGTGGTGGGCAGCACCTCCTGATGCCTCTCAGAGCTGAATGGTCCAGCTGTGAGACTAGAGGGTGAGGGGGCCTGTGGAGGGGTGGAGGTGGACACAGTCCCACTCCCCAGCCAGGGGCATGTTCAGAAGGCCACCCAGCAGCTTAGAAGGAGCAGGCACTTCCAGTCCAAGGAAGTGCCCCCACAAAGGCCAGAATCCCTGACTCCATGGAGCTCAGCCTGCCATCCTACCTTGTCTCCTGACCCCATGCTCTGCTTTTTGAAGTGAGAAAGGTTATCATGTAAACAATGCCCAGCACTCCAATTTATATAAGTGCAGCACATGGTCTGCTCACATCTGCAAAATCTCCTGAGCCAGTGTTGAGTATGGGCTCTGAGTACAGGGCTGCATGCATATGCTGGTGTGGTGGTGTGTGTGTGCTGGAGGTCACTGTCACCTGCCACCTTACTCCATGTCCCTGGGACATTCAGTGCACAACTAGGGAAGATGATGTTTCCCAGAGGCCCCTGCTCTAAGAACCACCTTCAAATAAAGGAAAGGCAAAACCCCTCCAAATTAGAACTCAAATCACCAGACAAGAAGAAAGTCTGGAGGGTGGATCTATGAGCTGACTGACCTGTAAAAAGCCCTGGGCAAGTGCCAGAGTGCCAGAGCGGTCCAAGACGTACTCCTCCTCTAGCTGCTCCTGACTATTTCTGATTGCCAACAGCAAAACCCCTCATCAGTGACCACAACTGTCAGCTTTACTGTTCCCCTTCAGTGAGGATGAAGAGCCCAGTGTTGATCAGGGGAAATTAAGGTTCCCCAGTAACATACTGCTATGTGTAAACATATGTTATATGTGTGTGCATTTAATATCTATACACTTATTCATAGATACTCATATATGTGTGTTTTTAAGTTTAAATGTGAAAACTAGGGCCTATAAAGGTCAAATAGCAAAATCACATGTCCTCCAACCACAGGGAGAACAGGATTGGGATCCCTATCTGCCCATGTCCCTCCCCACAGTACTGTGTGGGAAGGCACAGGCAGACAGCTTGGGCAGCCCCAGCCAGTCCCTGCCCATCTGCCCCAGGGGCTCAGGATCCTTGCCAGGAAGCTAGTCTCTCTCTCTCTTTCTCTCTCTCTCTCTCTTTGCCTCCAGGGTTATTGATGAATAAATGCACTATGAATCCACTGCTCCTGGATGCCATTTTTCCCATTTTGTTGCCTTTGTTGTTATTGTTGTTGGATAGAACAGAGAAAAATCAAGAGGGAAGAGGAAGACAGAAAGGAGGAGAGAAAGACATTTGCATACCTGCTTCACCGCCTGTGAAGTGACCCCCCAGCAGGTGGGGAGCTGGGTGCTTGAACCTGGGTTCCTTGCTCTGGTCCTTGGCTTCAGGCCATGTGCTCCACCACCTGGCCCCCAGGAGGCTAGTCTTAAGCGAGCTATCAGTCTCTTGGGCTGTCAGGGATGGAACAGCCCTTCTTTTTTCATGATGAATATGTGTGTTGAACATTTTGTTTTTATTTCCAAGTTTTAATAATTATGAGACAACAGGGGTACAATTCTATGCTGTTCCCACCATCAGAGTTCTGTGTCCCCATTCCCTCCACTGGAAACTGCAGTGGCTCTCCCAAGGTCACAGATATGGGTTGATTATTATTCATATATACATCTATATCTATATAGATATAGATGTATTTGTCCATTTTTTTCTATGATCCTGCTTCTCTTCCTTTCTAAGTTACACTTACACCTATATCTACTTCCAAATATCTTTCCTTTTTTACCTCCTCTCCGGATCCTGATGGAACTATAGTTCAGAGCCCTCTGGTCACCTTTCCCTAACATTTATCACCCTCTGGGAGAATGGATGCAAGTTCTTTATTATTATTAATATTTATTATCATTATTATTATTAAATTTTTTATTGCCACCAGGGTTATCACTGGGGCTCAGTGCCAGCACTAGAAATCCACAGCTCCTGGCAACCATTTTTTCCCTTTCTATTTCATTTATTTTGACAGACAGAGAGAAATTGACAGGGAAGGGGAGATAGAGAGGGAGAGAGAGAGGTAGATACCTGCAGACCTGCTTCATCATTCATGAAGTGTTCTTCCTGCAGGTGGGGACTGGGGGCTCAAACTTGGAACCTTGTTCATGATGATATGTGCATTTATCTGAGTGTGCCTCTGCCTGAACTCCCTCCAATTCTTTATGGGGTGCAGAAGGTGGGAGGTCTGGCTTCTGTAATTAATTCTCTGCTGGACATGGGTATTTGGCAGGTGGATCCATACCTCCAACCTGTTTCTATCTTTCCCTAGTGGAGTAGGGCTCTGGGGAGGTGAGGTCCTGAACACTTTAGTGAGGTCATCTAGCCTGGGATAAAACAGCCTTTCTCACCTCTGTGCAGAGACTGACTTCTGCCACTATGAGGATTTTACCCGACTATTCAAGCAGGACCATCCTTGACCATGTGCCTGTTGCCCTCTTTCAGTTTTATTTTCACATTGACCTTTACTGCCCAAGTGCTTTCAAAGCTCAGTGTTACATCTTCATTTCTGTAAACACTGATGACAAATACAACCAATCTACCTCCTTCTGTATGGTCATGATTGTAACAGCCACTCACATGTTGAAGATTTCTGTTCATTTCGGGGAAAAGGCACTGCACTGACTGAAGCTGCACCCCTGGGCAGACAGCAGGCAGTTCTTGCTGAGGTGCTTACAAGACCAGTGCAGCTGAACCCACACTGTAGCCTAGAAGGGAGTGGGGACCAGGTAGTGTTGAATAAAGACTGATACATCAGCTGGCCTGAAAAGAAAGACAAAACCACTCTTTTTAGACTGCTCACAAGCTCAGAGAGCCTTCCCCAACTTGCTGGGTATAATAAAACACTGCTAGTGCCACTTCTTCACTTTTTTTTTTCCCTCCAGGGTTGTCTCTGGAGCTCTGTGCTGGGACTATGAATCCACTGCACCTGGTGGCCATTTCCCCACCCCCATTTTATTGGATAGAACAGAGAGAAATTGAGATAGGATGGGGAAAGAGAAAGAGAAAGGGGGGAGAGAGAGACCTGCAGACCTGCTTCACTGCTCATGAAGCATCACCCCTGCAGGTGGGGAGCGGGGGCTTGAACCCGGATTCTTGTGTGTGTCCTTGGCTTAGTACTATGTATGCTTAACTGCTTAACTATGTACGCTTAGTACCATGTATGCTTAGTTATGTATGTACCACTACCTGGCACCCTCACTCTCTATTTTTTGAATAAGAAAAGGAAACCAGAAAGAGGGCTCCATCTCAGCCTTTTGCACCCTGAGAAGCCAGCCCGGGTGTGGATACTCAGGTGTGGTGTGGAAAGAATCAGAGGCCACCCATCGACTTGCCATGAGCAGGCCACCTCAGGCCCCATGGAGCTTTGCCCTGATATCAACCTCAGAAGCTTGGGAGAAGCCTGCACCACCCCACCGAGCTGCAGCCAGTGCTGGTCTCTGGGCAGTGCTGCGAGGAATCACAAGTATGCACCCCCATTTTCACTCCCTCTGGAGTCTGACCTATTCTTGCAGGACAATTAACACACACACACACACACACACACACACACACACCCCTGAGCTTAACAGTCAGCTTGTTTTCTGAAATCCCAAGTCACACACATCACCTGAAGATGCCAGAGAAAAGCCATGAACACAGAAGGAACAGATGTCCTGGTTCCTTCTTCCTGCATTCCCTGCTGTTCTGTGAGACCCTCTATTTCTTTTCTTTCTTTCTTTTTAAATTTTAATTTGGGGGATTACTGATTAACAGTTGACAGTAAATACAGTATTTAATACATGTGTAACATTTCTCAGTTTTCTGCATATCAATCTGACCCTTTACCTAGGTCCTCCTCCCCCATCATGCACCAGGACCTGAACTCCCTCTCCCCAGAGACCTTTATTTTGGTGCAATACACCAAATCCAGTCCACCTTCTGCTTTGTGTTTCCCCTTCTGTTCTTATTTATCAACTCCTGTCTATAAGTGAGATCATCTTATATTCATCCTTCTCTTTTTGACTTATCTCACCTCACATGATTCTTTCAAGCTCCATCCAAGATGGGCTAAAAATGGTGAAATCACCATTTTTAATAGCTGAGTAGTATTCCATTGTGTATATATATCACAACTTGCTCAGCCACTCATCTTTTGTTGGACACCTGGGTTGCTTCCAGGTTTTGGCTATTACAAATTGTGCTGCTATGAACATAGGTGTATACAGATCTTTTTGGATGGGTGTGTTTGGTTCCTTAAGATATACCCCCAGGAGAGGAATTGCAGGGTCCTAGGGTAGGTCCAGGGATGCATTGGATCGACCTTCCTGTGGTGCATCCCGTGAGTACCCATTCATTGGGGAAACTGACGATCCTTCCTAGCCGACTGAATCCACATGGATCCCAGTCACTTTCAAAGCCAGCAACAAGCAGCTCCTGACAGCTTTCAACCTGACGCTGTTGACTGGCTACGGAAGAAGGGCAAACGCTAGAAGAAGAAGAAGAAGGGTAGGTCCACCTTTAGCCTTCTGAGAGTTCTCCAGATTTCCCTCTGAAGCCCTTTATTCCTGAGACTTAACAAGCATTTGTCTTCACCCAGGGCCATCTTTGCAGCTGCTTTCGCCTGAGGTGAGGTCACTAGTGAAAGAACACAGAAGCAGCAGGCTGGCAGCACTGTCCCACCCCACCCAACAGGTTTCTTCTAAATGCTCAATAGACTTCAGCCTTTAAAAACACTTTGAACAAGAGTGCTGCTGTTCCTGCATTCTCAACTTTTTGTTGTTTACTCTCTTGAAGTCACTTGTCAAGAAAATGTGTGCGGCTGAAATATTTTTAGTTGAGCAAACTGCTTGTTAATTGCTAAAGGAAGAGGCTTGGGGAGCTGCTTGTGCTAATATTTGCTTTCCTGAGCACCGGCTGTCCCTTCACTATAGCTCTGAGGAGTCATAGAAGGAGCTTCAGAGATGGAAGAAGAGAAAGAGCTGTTTTGCTACTAACAGGTTATTTTTAGAAGAATGCTGGTTGATCCAGGCAGTCTACAAAGGATAACAATGAGCTGTCCTGAGCTAATGTCTAAAATCTAAGAACTTCACATGAGTAAACATGAGAAGCTGGCCCCCTTCTAGCTGCAGGGTTTAAAAACAACCAACAGAGTGAAGTCCTTGTTCAGAAAGCAAGATTCCTGGGCTCATTCAAACTGAGGCCATGAGAGCTGGGGAGTGAGGGCCAAGGTGGGGGAGGGATTGTCAAGATTTCTTTTTGGGATTAGGAAAATATTCTAAAACTAGATTCTGATGATGGTTGCACAGCTCTGGCAATAGATGGGGGAAAAAAGCATTGAATTATATACCAGAAACATAGGAATTTTATGAGGTAGAAATTACATCTCGATAAAGCTGTTTATATTAATAGAAAGTGTCATGAAAGACACCTGAATGGCTTCAGTTAAAGGGTTAGCTATAAGGGCCAGGCGGTGGTGCCTTCAGTTGAGTGCACATGTTACTATACAGGTCTCTCTCTCTCTCTTTCTCCCTCCTCTTTTCTCTCAATTTCTCTCTATCCTGAAAACTAAAAAAGAAAAAAAAATAAAAGAAAAAGAGAAATAAATGAAGAAAGACTAACAGTATTTGAACAAGTACCAAAAGATTGAGTCCAATTCACATCTTTTCCTTCTGTTGCTAAGCAGCTAGGTGTACACAAAAGCAAAGCTGAAATCAGTTTAAGATGCTCTAATGAAACATTAAATCATCAACAACAAAATTCTAACAAGACAGATGGCCATGAGGCTTTTTTTCAGCTGAAAGGTAGACTTCACTCTGGTCAGATAATAAATCAGACAGACTTTGAAAGTGCCATCAGAGCTCAAGAGGCAATAGCTGCAATTGTGTGCAGCTGCAGCATGGCAACAGTGCAAAACTGAAACTCTTACAAGTGGGAAAGACATGCTTATAACAGCCATGACTGCAACCACAGCAAAGCACTGCAGGGAGTTTCCACCTCAGTCCTTTCAAAGGGTGGCAGAGAAGCTACTTCTCTGGGGGTCCCCAGTGACATAGAGCTGCTGCTCTAAAGCAGGCAAGTCCACTTTCAGTCCATATTGTATTTCTGGCATTGCAACCACCACCCATATCAATAGATTGCCTACTGGTAAGAAGGTTTTATTTGCTTGTTTGAGGATGGGGAGGATTAGTTCTTAAATAAAAGACCTAAGGTAATTACAGGTAGCCCAACTATAATACAAGCCATGCACTTATGAATTAGTTAAAAGCTGACTGAACTTTTAGACCCACATTATAATGAAAGGTAATGGGGTGTGATACAATGAAAGACACCAGAAACAAGAGTTTACTACCGTGTGAATCCACTTATGTCATTGTATGGAAAAAGAAAACTACATGTGGGGTCACCAAAGAGAGCAGTGCCTCCTTCCTAGTTGCTGCTGAGGGTGGTGTGGGGGGCTGAGGTGGGGCTGGAGAGGAAGAGACTGATGCAAAAGACATCAGCAAAGTTCTGGGCTGATAAAGATGGGTTGTCTTTCAGCTGTGTTTTCCATTACATGGCTTCCTGAGCATTTGTCAAAACACATGGAGTTATACATTAAAAGGGGTGCATTTAGGGAAAAAGTAGATAGCATAATGGTTATGTAAAGAGACCTTCGTGTCTGAGGCTCCGAAGTCCCAGGTTCAATCCCCCACACCACCATAAGCCAGCAGTCCTGTGTCCTTGTGTTGCTGCAGTAGGTCAGATTGAATTGTTTAGGTGTCTTCACAGAGTTTCATGCTACAGTGCTTCTCAGCATCTACAGTGCTGGTCAGCATCTTTTTAGAGCCCTATTTATATGGAGTTACAATATAGAGTTTCCCTCTTAGCGACAGCATCATTTTATAATGTATCCTTGAAAGTAATACTATTTTATCTTTCATAAATTAAAACTCTCTCTCTCCCATATAATTAAAACTCCATCTCTCTCTCCCTCCCACCTCTCTCTCTCTGTCTCTGTCTCTGTCTCTCTCTCTCTCTCTCTCTCTCTCTTTCTCTCTCTCCCTCTCCCATGTAAGACTTATGAGCATGAACTTAAGTCCAAGGAACTTAAGATGACAATGGATGGTGGTTGAGTGACTGAATGAGTGCTCACCAACCTTTCCCTTATCCTCCTAGTATATTAATAACTATTAATTCTACAGAGAACAGAAGGCTTCCCAGATGCCTCATGGCTGGATCCTAGGATTTATTGAGCATTATCAACGCTAGAAGAAGTGGAATACAGTTTTGATAAGCAGATCCTAGTTCTGCTGCCTCTAGTGGCAGCAAGGTTGTGGGGGTGCTGAGCATTTCCTAAGAAACAGCTGGGTCACTAGCTTCCTGGATGCCACAGGCATTGGTGGGACACTGGTTTTGGTGGAGTGGGGCTGTAGGTGCACGAGGTGATTCTGAGGTTGCAGGTGCTGCATGCCCTCCCTGGCCCTATAACTCTGAAGCACGCACATTCCCCTGACTGGAGAAGAGGTGGCAGCTCCCTTGGTGGCCCAGTTCTGAGGTGTGGCTTTGGGAATTTTCCTTCTACTTCAACCTCACATCTGTTTTGTTTTGTTTTCCACTTCAGTGATTCTTAAGCTATTTTGTACCTTGCAATAAGTCCTTGCTTAAACTCTCAGGTAGATTTCATTCTCTACAAATGAACCCTGCCCAATCCAAGCATGAGATAGATTATAGTCCTTTATAGACAAAAGATAAATGGATGGCAGCCTAATACTGTCAATCAAACCAATGACCAGCAAAACTCCTGAGCCTCCCTCAAGTGAATGGGCTTATGTTGCAAGTTCAAAAGGACATTCTTTGCCTACCTGTCATCTAGTGAACTCCACAGAGGAGGACAAATAGTGTGTAGACATTGAACACTGCAAGAAATCAAGTATTATTCAGAACTGCAGGGAGCCAGGTAGTGATGCAGCCAGTAGAATGCACACATTCTATGTATGAGGGCCTGGGTTCAAATCCCTGTGGTGGTAGGGGATGCTCAGGAGCTGTGGAGCAATAGTGACAAACATGGTCTATGTTCTCTCTCTCTTTCTCATCCTTCCTTTCTCTCTCTCTCTCTCTCTCTCTCTCTCTCTCATAAAAGAAAGAAAAAATAGTAGTGGCTGCTAGGAACATAGAGTTGTTGTGCAGGCACCAACCTTGAGCAATAATACTGGTGGGAAAATGAATTTTAAAAACCCTGTAAGTTTAAAATAATTTCCTGTTTATGGCACTATCTAAATGGCATGATTGAGTTGAAGTGGGAGAGAAGCAAATAACTGAGTCATGCTACCAAGTACAAGGGATTCTGGTTCAAGTCCTTGGTCCCCTGCAGGGAGCAAGCTTCAATGCTTCAGGTGTCTTTTTCTCCCTCTCTATCACCTCCACCCTTCTGAATATCTCTCTATCAAATATAAGAAAAATAAAAAATAAATAAAGCATAAAATGTTTTTAAAACAGCATCTTAATATAAACTTTTCTAAGACATGCTAGTTTTTTTGTTTTTTTTTTAAGACAGACACCTGCAGACCTGCTTCATCGCCTGTGAAGCAACTCCCCTGCAGGTGGGAAGCCGGGGGGGCTCGAACTGGGATCCTTACGCTGGTCCTTGTGCTTTGCGCCACGTGCGCTTAACCCACTATGCTACTGCCTAACTCCCAAGACATGATAGTTTTATAAAAATTGATGTTATTTAGTTAGAAGTTTAAAGCAAAGCCTGCCAGAACTCAAACTCCACCCCAGAAGGGGGACCTTTCTACACCCCCTCCCTCAAGAAGAAATAAGGAAAGCATCTCAGAGTGCTGTATCACATGGGGAACCCGTCTTAGCACCTTTCCCTGAGCAAAGGCTTACACACAGGCTACAAGGGAAACTTTTACCTTGAAGTCATATGGTTAATTGGTACTCAGCAACTTAGTAGTAAGGATTTTGTATTTTCAGAAGAAAAAAATCACCTTAAAATATAAAGTCAAGGGCCCCTTGTAATATACCTCCAATAGACTTCCCAGCTTCTTCCCACCCCAAGACCCCTAATTTCACCTGCTATAGTCCTACCTTTGGGTTCCTGTTTATTAAACATTTTGTCCTGCTTTATATCTTACCACCTTTCAGCCAACAAGTTGCAGATGTTACTATAACTTCACCTTGACTTCCTTGGGCAGATTACCTCACCAATGTGTCCTGAAGTCCTCTCCCTAGAGCCCTATCCTACTAGGGAAAGTTAGAAACAGGCTGGGGGTATGGGTCCACCCACCAATGCTCATGTCCAGCAGAGAAGCAATTGCAGAAGCCAGAACTCTTACCTTCTGCACCCAATAAAGATCTTTGGTCCATACTCCTAGAAGGATAAAGAATAGGGAAGCTTCCAATGGAGGGGATGTGACACGGAACTCTGGTGGTGGGCACTGTATAGAATTGTAGCCCTCTTATCTTACAATCCTGTTAATCATTATTAAATCACTAATAAAAATTTAAATGTAGAATGTGATGGTGATGGTCTCTTTCATTTTGGCAGCACTGGGGCTTCATGACTATGTCATTCATAGCCCCCAGGACAGCCCCTTCTCCCCTTCACCTCATAGAGAAAAGGAGAGAGGGAGGGAGGGAGGGAGATAGAGAGAGAAAGAGAGAGAAAGAGAAAGAGAGAAAGAGACCACAGCACCAGAACTTCCTCCAGTGCTATGGCATTCCCTTTCATCAACATGGCTTGAACCTGGCCACTTGCAAAGCACACACCCTGCCTGTGAGCCAGCTGACAGTCTATTTTGAAGGATTTAAAAAATATATATGGTCATTAGAGACACTGTAACAGCTTCCATGATGTTTCCACTTAAAATAGCAAGTCGTCTCCACCTAGTGCCCAGGTTATATCAGCATGACTGTACCGGCTCCATTCAGCAGCTATTTAGAGAGCTGACCTGAGTCCACAGTATACAAACTGAGACTAGACAAGCAAGAACATGAGTTCATGCTCCCAAAAAGGACAGGCTTTCTCTTATCCATATTTCAGAAGCTTGCATCTAGTCAGAAGCATCATATTTTTATTTTATTTTAAATTATGATAGAGACAGAGAAAAGCAGGAGAGAGATAGGAAGTGAGGGACATAGAGAGACACCTGCATCCTGGTCCACTGCTTATGAAACCTCTTCTCTCTTTATCCCCCATAAGTGAGCACCAGGGGCTAGAACCCAGGTCCTTGTGCATGGTAACTTGTGTGCTGAACCAGTTACACCACCACCCTGCCCCAGAAGTTTCACTCCCCCCCATTTTTTATTTGTGATTAATAGTGGATTACAATATTTTAAGATTATGGTGTATAGTTTTACACCACATCCACCACCAAAGTTCTGTATCCCCACCCTCCCATCTCCCAGAGATCACCACCATAGTTCTCACAAGGCTTAAAAACAGTTTGAGAAGCTTCACAGTTTTTAAGGAATGTGCAGAAGCTAGGAAGGAAACTGAGCATTGCACCAAGTAGGCCTAAAGAGCTCAAAAAATGGGCCACAGAAATCATAAGGAAGAGAACCAAAAGAAGGCTAAATGTTCCCATATGCAACAGCCTTGGTAAGCAAAACATCCATGTTCACTGAGAAGTCCTAGGCACCCAGGCAGTGAGAATGCAGAGTGAATAAAAGTGCAGGTGAATAAAACTGTACACTACCACTCACTTCAGTGAGACCTGCTTCTGTCTTTGGATTCCAGAACCTCCAGCATGTGAAGCCAGTTCCTGTGGATGGTTGGATTTACACATCACTATCTCACTCCAGGAAGACACACACTGGCTGGTGCCTCTGGAGGAGAGCACCAGTGGGGGCCAGTCAGCTACTGTGACTCCCAGGAGCTGGACAGCTCACCAGACCGGGCATCTGGCCAGCTGTGCTAGCAAGTCACAACACGTCTGCTAGATACTCACTCAGGACATAATTAACCTGTGCTGATGGCGTCATCACTCCAGTATAGTGCCTTTTTTTCCCCCCCACCAGTATTATCACGGGCTGGATGCTGGGCTGGGTACTGGGCTGGGTACTAGGCTGGGTGCTGAAACTACAAATTCACCATTCCTGGCAGACATTTTTTTCTTTTCTTTTTTTTTTAAATATACTTGCCAAGACAGGGAGAAACTGAGAGGGGGGTGGGGTGGGGAGATAGAGAGAGAAAGAGAAAGAGAAACACCAGTAGCCCTGCTTCACCACTCACAATACGTTCCCCCTGCAGGAGCTTGAACCCAAGTCCTTAAACATCATAATATATATGCTTAACTGAATGTGCTATCGACCAGTTCTCTGTCTGTCTGTCTATCTGCCTCTCTCATGATAGTTAGATCTTTTTTAAAAAGCAAGATAAGAAACATTTGTCACCAGGAGTCTTTGTTTCTATACCATCATTGAAAGGGAAGAGAATCTGGAAAACACCAGAGGAAGTCAGGCACTAAGAAGTCACTTATCTGAGAGGGAAGAAGAAAAAAGGAACGATACTTTGAAACAGTAATAGGTGTAGGTGTGACTTGGAAAGGAAGTGAATAAAAATTAGCAATATATATATATTTACATTTATAGATAAATAGATTTAGATATATAGTCAAACCATGTCTGTGACCTTGGGAGAACAATGAATAGTTTCTTTTTAAAATAATTTATTTCTTTATTGGGGAATTAATGCTTTACATTCAACAGTAAATACAATAGTTTGTACATGCATAACATTCCCCAGATTCCCAGTTAACAATACAACCCCCACTATGTCATTCATCATCTTTCATGGACCTGTATTCTCCCCACCCACCCACCCCAGAGTCTTTTACTTTGGTGTAATACTCCAATTCCATTTCAGGTTCAACTTGTGTTTTCTTTTCTAATCTTGTTTTTCAACCTCGGCCTGAGAGTGAGATCATCCCATATTCATCCTTCTGTTTCTGACTTAGTTCACTCAACATGATTTTTTCAAGGTCCATCCAAGATCGGCTGAAAACGGTGAGGTCACCATTTTTTACAGCTGAGTAGTATTCCATTGTGTATATAGACCACAACTTGCTCAGCCACTCATCTGTTGTTGGACACCTGGGTTGCTTCCAGGTTTTGGCTATTACAAATTGTGCTGCCAAGAACATATGTGTACACAGATCTTTTTGGATGGGTGTGTTGGGTTCCTTAGGATATATCCCCAGGAGGGGAATTGCAGGGTCATAGGGTAGGTCCATTTCTAGCCTTCTGAGAGTTCTCCAGACTGTTCTCCACAGAGGTTGGACCAATTGACATTCCCACCAGCAGTGCAGGAGGGTTCCTTTGACCCCACACCCTCTCCAGCATTTGCTGCTGTTACCTTTTCTGATGTATGACATTCTCACAGGAGTGAAGTGATATCTCATTGTTGTCTTGATTTGCATTTCTCTGACAATCAGAGACCTGGAGCATTTTTTCATGTGTTTCTCGGCCTTTTGGATCTCTTCTGTGGTGAATATTCTGTCCAAGTCCTCCCCCCATTTTTGGATGGGGTTATTTGTTGTCTTGTTGTTGAGTCTGGCAAGCTCTTTATATATGTTAGTTATTAAACTCTTATCTGATGTATGGCATGTAAAGATCTTCTCCCATTCTGCGAGGGGTCTCTTGGTTTGGGTAGTGGTTTCTTTTGCTGTGAAGAAGCTTTTTAATTTGATGTAGTCCCATAGGTTTATACTTGCCTTAGTCTTCCTTGTAATTGGATTCGTTTCATTGAAAATGTCTTTAAAATTTATGCGGAAAAGAGTTCTGCCAATATTTTCCTCTAAGTATCTGATAGTTTCTGGTCTAACATCCAAGTCCTTGATCCACTTGGAATTTACTTTTGTATTTGGTGAAATACAGTGATTCAGTTTCATTCTTCTGCATGTTTCAACCCATTGTTTCCAACACTATTTGTTGAAGAGACTCTGCTTTCCCCATGTAATGGTCTGGGACCCTTTGTCAAAGATTAGATGTCCATAGGTGTGGGGCCTCATTTCTGGGCTCTCAATTCTATTCCACTGGTCAGTGTGTCTGTTCATGTTCCAGTACCAAGCAGTTTTGATGACAATGGCCCTATAATACAGTTTGAGATCTGGGAGTGTGATGCCTCCAGTTCTGTTCTTTTTTCTCAAGATTGTTTTGGCAATTCTAGGTCTTTTCTGGTTCCAGATAAACATTTGTAGCATTTTTTCTATTCTCCTAAAAAACGTGCTTGGGATCTTGATGGGGATAGCATTAAATTTGTAGATGGCTCTGGGTAATATATTCATTTTGATGATGTTAATTCTTCCAACCCATGAACATGGAATATCTTTCCACTTCTTTGTGTATTTTTCAATTTCTTTGAGTAGTGACTCATAATTTTCAGTATACAAGTCTTTCACTTCTTCGGTTAGGTTTACTCCTAGATATTTTATTGTTTTTGTTGCTATAGAAAAAGGAACTGATTTCTGGATTTCTTTCTTCTAACTTAGTGTTTGCATAGAGGAATGCCACTGACTTTTGAATGTTAATTTTATAGCCTGACACATTACTGTATTGCCTGATGATTTCCAAAAGCTTCTTGCTGGATTCCTCAGGTTTTTCCATGTATACTATCATGTCATCTGCAAATAAGGAGAGTTTGACTTCTCTTCCAATCTGTATGCCTTTAATTCCTTGCTCCTGCCTGATTGCTATGGCAAGAACTTCCAACACTATGTTGAGTAGTAATGGTGATAGTGGGCAGCCCTGTCTAGTACCTGATCTGAGTGGAAATGCTTCCAGTTTTTCACCATTGAGTATGATGTTGGCTGTAGGTTTGCTATATATAGACTCCACTATCTTCAGGAATTTTCCATCTATTCCCATTTTTTGTAGTGTTTTGATCATAAAGGGATGTTGTATTTTGTCAAAGGCTTTCTCTGTATCTATTGATATGACCATGTGGTTTTTGGTCTTGCTTTTGTTGATGTGGTGGGTCACATTGATTGATTTACGTATATTAAACCAACCTTGCATGCCTGGGATAAACCCCACTTGGTCATGATGAACAATCTTTTTGATATACTGCTGTATCCGGTTGGCTAGAATTTTGTTCAATATTTTCGCATCTATGTTCATCAGAGATATTGGTCTGTAGTTTTCTTTTTTGGTTGTGTCCCTGTCTGCTTTTGGTATCAGGGTGATGTTGGCTTCATAGAAGCTAGCAGGGAGTATTCCAGTGTCTTCAATCTTCTGGAAGACTTTTAAAAGTAGAGGTATTAGTTCTTCTTTGAAAGTTTTGTAGAATTCATTTGTAAAACCATCTGGTCCAGGACTTTTATTTTTGGGAAGATTTTTGATAACTGTTTCAATTTCATTAGCTGTGATGGGCCTGTGCATGTTATCCACTTCCTCTTTACTTAGTTTTGGAAGTTGGTAGGTATCTAGGAAATCATTAATTTCTTCCAGGTTCTCTAGCTTGGTGGCATATAGTTGTTCATAGAAGCCTCGCATGATATGTTGAATTTCTGCAGTGTCTGTTGTGATTTCTCCTCTTTCATTTACTATCCGATTTATTTGGGTCTTCTCCCTTTTTTGTTTTGTGAGTCTGGCTAAAGGTTTGTCGATTTTGTTTACTCTTTCGAAGAACCAACATTTACTTTCATTGATCTTTTGTATGGTTTTCCTATTCTCAGTGTTATTTATTTCTGCCCTAACTTTAGTGATTTATGTCCTTCTGGTTGCTTTGGGATTCCTTTGTTGTTCTTCTTCTAGGTCTTTAAGATGTGCAATCAGGCTGTTTATTTGTGCCTTTTCTTGTTTCCTAATGTGTGCTTGTATAGCTATGAACTTCCCTCTTAGGACTGCTTTAGCTGTGTCCCAAATATTTTGATAGCTTGTGTCTTCATTTTCATTGAACTCTCGAAACATTTTGATTTCTTCCTTGATTTCCTCTTTGACCCAGAAGTTGTTAAGAAGTGTACTGTTGAGCTTCCACATTTTGGGACTGTTACTAATCTTTTGTTGATTGTTAAGTGTTAGTTTAATTCCACTGTGGTCTGAGAAGATGCTTGGGATGATTTCAGTGCTCTTGAATTGGCTGATGCTGTCTTTGTGGCCTAACATATGGTCTATCCTTGAGAATGATCCATGTGGATTTGAGTAAAATGTGTATTCCAGTTTCTTGGGATGAATGACTCTGAAAATGTCCAATAGTTCTAGTTTATCTATCTCTTCATTTAGCTCCCTTATGTCTTTACTGATTTTCTTCTGGATGATCTGTCAAGTTGAGATAGTGGGGTGTTGAAGTCCCCTACTATGATTGTGTTACTGTTAATATATTGCTGTAGCTCTTTCAGTAGAAGTTTGATGTATTTAGATGGATTCTCATTGGGTGCATAGATATTAATAATTGTTAAGGCCTCTTGATTGACTGATCCTCTGAGCATTAAGTAGTGTCCATTCCTATCTTTTTTAATCTTATTTATTTTAAAGTCTATGATGTCAGATATGAGAATAGCTGTTCCTGCTCTTTTTTTGTGGGCCACTGGCTTGTATGATAGTTTTCCATCCTTTCACTTTAAGTCTGTGTTTGTCTTGTTGAGTTAGGTGGGTTTCCTGTAGACAGCAAATTGTTGGGTTGTGTTTTCTGATCCATCTTCCTACTCTGTGTCCTTTAGTAGGTGAATTCAGGCCATTGACATTTATTGATATCAAAGATGGAAGATATTTTAATGCCATTCTTGTAGAGTTTTAGAGTGTTTTGATATATGTCCTATGTCTAATTGTTTATAGGAGACCTTTCAGAACTTCTTTCCGGGCAGGCTTGGTGATGGTTGCTTCCTTCAACTGTTGCTTGTCTGAGAAGGTTTTGATGCTTCCATCTAGTCTGAATGACAGTCTAGCAGGATATAGTATTCTTGGCTGAAAGCCTTTCTCATTGAGCACTCGATAGATATCTTGCCATTCTCTTCTGGCCTGTAGTGTTTGTATGGAGAAGTCTGCTGCTAATCTTATGGGTTTTCCTTTGTAGGTGACTCTTTGTTTTTCTCTTGCAGCCTTGAGGATCCTTTCTTTATCCTTATTCCTTTCCATTCTAAGTATGATATGTCTTGGTGTCTTTAGGTCTGGGTTAATTCTGTTTGGGACCCTCTGGGCTTCTTGAATCTTTATGTCTTTGGTGTTGTCGAGACTAGAGAAATGTTCAGCTATTATGGCCTGGAGAATGCTTTCTTCCTCTCCTTCTCTTTCTTCCTCTGGTAAGCCAATAATGCGTATATTGTTTCTTTTGAAGTCATCCCATAGGACTCTGTTGTTGTTTTCAGCATCTCTTAATCTCTTTTTGAGATCTCTTACTTCTTTTTTAGTTGTCTCTAATTCATCCTCAATCTTGCTAATTCTGTTTTCAGCCTCATAGATTCTATTCTCTCTGCCCTCTACTGCTTTCTGGAGTTCATCTGTTTTGTTGCCCTGCTCTGATACTGTTTTAGCTTGTTCAGCTAGTTGCCTTCTTAGCTCAGCGATTTCAGCTTTCAGCTCTCTAATAACCATGAGATTATTAGAATTTTCTTCCATATTCTCATTTGTTGTTCCTGCATTTCTGATTACAATTTTTTTCAAATTCTTTACTCACTCCTGTTATTATTTCCTTAGCTAATGTTTGGATGTTGAACTCGTTGTTTTGTGCTTCACCCTCTGGAGGACTTTTAGCTGGACTCTTGTCCTGGTTCGAGTCTCCAATATTTTTTCTTGTTGTTTTCACCATTTTATATATTATGTTATGAGTTCCCTTTATCAGTACTTTTCAAATTATTGATTACTATTGCCTGGATTGACTTATGTCTAAGTAATTTAATTAAAGGGTTTACTGTGGTGGAAATTAACAGTTTTTTCAATCCCTGAGTTGGAGCTCAGTGGTTTAAAAGCCTCTTTTTTTTTTCTTCCCTGTAGGCTATGGGAGCCTGAGGGCTTTTAAATTATCAATAGGCTTCTTAGCTTAATCACTGACTCCTGACCAAGAGATAAAGCAGGGTGTGGCAGAGATAATCCAGTGGTTATGCAAAGAGACTTTCACAGCCCCTCAGCTATGCCACCGAGGTATAGGTCTTCTCCTGAGTTTCCCAGTTAGATCTCTGTCCCCTGGTGTCCCTCCCTGTTGCTGCTCCAGATTCTGAGGGTAGTAGCAATGGAGACTCAGAGTTGCACTTGGTGAGCCTCTGGGGAGTCCTTTCCTCCCTTCAGCTGTCCCCTTGTTGTGGAGCAGACTGGAGGTGGTGTCTCCACTGATAAACTGTTGAACTGTTAGCAGTCACTTAATCTCTCCTTAGGCCCCTCTCTCCTCTCTGTCACCAGCCACACGTGTTTGTACTCACGGGTGATTTACTGGGTTCCTGTGGTCATTCTAGTCCTGTCTTGTTTCAGTCCGGGTGGTCTCCTTTGGTATTCCTAGTTGATCCAGGAGAGGAGAGGAGAGGAGAGAAAGCGATCTGCTGCTTGTAGCTCCGCCTCTGGAAGTCGAATCCCAATTAATAGTTTCTGCTAGAGGGGGAATGGAGACACAGAACTCTGATGGTGGAAATGGTATGGAATTATACCCCTGTTATCTTATAGTTTTGTAAATCACCAATTAAAAAAATGAATTAGGAGGATCATCCCTTTGGCCCTGGTTCTGATGACCCCACTTATCACACAGACAAGGAGTTCTTCTGCAGACTTACTACTGTTTCCTCCTTGGGAGATCTGGATGTGGGGTGGGGACAGAATTGGTGAGGTCAGAGGGTAGGCAGTGGGGAGCAGGAAAGCCCTCTGCTCAGGAGGTTCTGCAAGCCTTCAGGAACTGGATGGAATCCTGCTGCCCTAACTCCACCTCTTAGAAAGGCTAAAGAGTCCCAGGAAAAACTGTTGGTGAAGAAGACACAAAAGCTGGAAATGAAGGCTAGAAAGCTCGCTTAGCCTGTGGCCTTGAGCTACCTGCAGGGCTCTATTTGGGGAAGCAGGCACTGCAGTCTCCCTGTGCTTCTGGGAGAGGAAACCTGTCACCTCTTCACCCTTAGATCTTGCTCTGGGCAACCTGCCACCTCACAAACCTGGGAGTCCATCTGTCACCCTAGGTTAAAGGACACTTGTAAGTTACCCAGCGGTTATGAACATGGATTCACTTCTCTCTTGGAGAGTGAGTTCTGCCTATAGACCCTGTGTATCCTCGGTGACAATGCCACAGACTGGGAGCGTGTCACCATTCAATGCTCTTTCCTCTCTCAGCCCCACTGGCTTCCTGTTTCTGTCTACCAGGATCTGACAGTGTATCCACCTCATCCCAGGAGAGAGCAGGAGGCAGCACAGCAACCTTTGCCTGCTCCCTGCTTCTCTGGTGACACTCCCTCCCATTTCCTCACCTTCCTTGCTTCGATCTTCCTGCAAAGGGCTAGCAGCCCCAGCCAGAAACATGCCTCAATTTCACCTCAGAACTGTCTCTAGACTCACTGTTTCTTTCTTTCTCCCTGGCCCCGACCCACCTCAGTGTCTTTTACTTTGGTGCAATACACCAATTCCTAGACTCACTGTTTCTAAATATTCTTTGACCCTTGTTAGGCTGCAGTCCCAACTTTTTTCTTTTCTTTTCTTTCTTTCTTTCTTTTTTTTTTTTTAAATAAACTTGAGTCTATATGAAATACAGTTTGCAAAATTCAACCAAGAGGATACATACTGAAGATTTGAACACAATATTTTTTTAAATTTTTTTTAATATTTATTTTATTTATTTATTCCCTTTTGTTGCCCTTGTTGTTTTATTGTTGTAGTTATTATTGTTGTTGTCATTGTTGAATAGGACAGAGAGAAATGGAGAGAGGAGGGGAAGACAGAGAGGAGGAGAGAAAGATAGACACCTGCAGACCTGCTTCACCGCCTGTGAAGTGACTCCCCTGCAGGTGGGGAGCCGGGGTTCGAACCGGGATCCTTATGCCGGTCCTTGTGCTTTGCGCCACCTGCGCTTAACCCACTGCGCTACAGCCCGACTCCCTTGAACACAATATTTAATCACTCTTTTTTTGTGTGTTGGTTGGTTCTCGTTTATTCTGTTGTTTTCCACTCCACAAGCTCTGCATTACACACACTGCAATCCTGTCTTAGGTCACACCCAAAATGAGAGGGTCTGGGTCACAGCATCAGGTCTTAAACACATGACTTTTCGGGCACATCGCTTTGTTTATTTTGCAGACTGTTTACACTGATGGAAGGAATGGGTGTAGTAAATATTTCAACTGTTGTGATGATGCTTAGTGAAAGAAGTGAAGGACAACTGTCAGATGGTTTCACTCATGTGTGGAATCTTAGAGATACACAAACTTGAAAAAAATCATATGCATATCTCTATGTCTGTATCTGTCAACTAAGAAATTTCTGCATAACCTACATGCAAATTACATAGAAGTTTAATGAAACATTTATCCTACTGCATAAGATAGTTTGAGACAGTGATTTTTCATCAAAGTCTTTTTTTTTTTCTCTACAATGCAGTCCACGGCCCTGTAATATCACTTTGAATGAGACAACAGCTTGTTCTCTGGTGTGGTTTTGTCAAAGTGACCATAGGACACTCACTACCAGCTGAGGGGAAAGAAGAACCATCTTCTCTCTGCATTGTTGACACACACACCAGAGGGGCATCCTGTGGTCAGCAGGACACACTCAAGGTGTGGGGGGATTGGACAAGGAGCGATGGGGCTGAGTGGGGTTTTGGGGCACAGGATGACAAAGCACCCCAAATGATTCTGCCAGTTCATCCTTGCTCCTCAGTGAGGACAGAGATTCAGAAAAGTTCCAGAACAGTTACCACCTGGTGTATTGGAGCGTCCCAGGGAAAGTAGCTTTTTGAGGGGGAGCTGTGTCCACAGTGCAGGTGGATGAGGTAAGAGAACTTTCTGGAGGAGGTGACTGAAAAGGTAGCTGTGAGAAAGGACCAGGGGATGAGAGAGCAGGGTATGAAGCATCCTCTTTATTTATTTATATAGGGAGATACAGAAAGAAAGACCAGAGCCCTGTTCAGTTTTGGCTTATGGTGGTGCTGAGGATTGAACCTGGGACCTCAGAGCCTCAGACATGAAAGTCTTTTGTAGCATTCTAGAACTGGTTGTGTGCTGAAGTTCAGAGCAACGTGGAAGGATTTGTGAATAGCTCCAGGGCAGCGTGAAAGTAAAGGGAGCAGGCAGGGGCCCAGGCAGGTACAGTCTTGGAGGCTCTGCCATCCTGTGCTGGTTTCATTCTGGGGGCCACAGAAGGGCACTGAGGGGGACTGATGGAGCTCCCTCAGACAGATGGAGCTCCCTCAAACCAGCAGACAGAAGGTTTTGAACAGCCCTGGTGTGTGAGAAGGCTGTGTGGTTCCTGCAGGAGTGGCAGCCAGGCTCCGAGCTGCATAGCAGGCCAGGGAGACAAAGTAAGGGCAGGGCGTGCTCTGGAGATGCAGGTGTGCAGGCCCATGTGTAGCACGAAGATTTCTTCTACAGTCAGACACACAGATCTGGGGCTCGTGAAAAAGGCTCAAGGCATCTAGTGCTAACAGACAGGGAGTGTGGTATGAGAAGGAACCCACAGAGGAAGGAGCTCCTCTAAGAAGCACCAGCCATTGAAGGGTCATTGGAGGGAGAGCAGGCAGCAGAGGGGAGAACACACAGCAAAGCAGAGCAAGGCTGGGGCAATTCAGCTGCAGGTGAGGAGACCAGACCTGGCATGCCACACCTTGTCCAAGGCCTTCCGTGCTGGGATGGGCAGAACTGCCTTCAACCTGCACCAGGAGCTTGGCTTTCTTCCCCACAGCTGCCGTTGTGCAAACAGGCAGCCTTCTTCCCAGACACTGACCCAGACAACCTTCCCAAACCAGGGCCCTTCTCTGCCCTAGCTCTTGCCATTGCTGAAAACAGCGGGGGTGGGCTGAGAAGACAGCATAATGGTGATGCAAAAGACTTTCATGTCCAAGGTTCTCAGGTGCTAGGTTCAATCCCCAGTACTGCCATAAACCAGAGTTGAGTAGTGTTCTGGGGCTTCTCCCTCTCTCTCCCCCTCCCCCTCTCTCCCTCTCCATATATATATTTTAATAAAAGTATTTTGAGAGAGAATATTTGGGGCAAGGGGGTTAGGCAACCTAGACAGAAGCAAAGGCAGTACTTGTTTGGCATTGAATCAGCTCAATTTGAACACACTTGTGGTTCAAGTTGAAATACCAATGTGTTAAGTTACTCATTCTCAAGGCTCCCTGGATGTCTAGTGGGGAGTACATGATCTGAGCTCCCCAAGGCCTGAATTACAAAGCAAGTGCTATCAAGATACAAAGTTGAACCACCAAAGGTCCTGTCAGATAGAGCTGGAGACACAAGGCCAGGAGGTTACCTGAGTTCCTGAGGTCAACCTCATCCCCCCCCCCCCCATGTTTCACATGACACCTGGGACTGTGGATGACAGGGATCACAAAGACCCTTGCCTTCCTGGTGTGAGGCAGGTGAGCAGTCCCCTGACCAAAGTCCCCCCTCCTTCCCCTACCAGGTGGTGCCTCCAGGGAGGGGAGTGTGAGGGCTCTGAGTCACACCTGTGCTCCCCACCACCTACATGGACATCAGGTGTGGGACTCTGTGAGTCTGGGAATGGGATCTGGTCTCAGTTCACCAGGCTCTTTGAATATGAATGAGATGGAGTCTGACCAAGTACTCAGCAGCCTGCCTGGCACAGAAAGGTCACTTGACATGAGCTCTTGTCACCTCCTGAGTGCTAAGCTGTCGGGGTAGACATTGAAAGGTAAAAAGCTGGGTGTTAAGACTTGAAGAGCAATTCCCTCCTCTAGTTAGATACTCCTTTGTGTTTCCCAGAGAAGAAATGAAAACGACATTCTCTGCTGTGAATGCCTTAGAGTGGCATGCTTTTGCATACTGTCAGCGGGTTATTCTTCACAATGACTGCCCTGAACCTGGCAGAGACAGGGCTCCAAGGGGAGGCAGGGGGCCTGCCCAACAGGCCCCAAGAGGCAAAATCTGGGGAGCACAGCAACTGGCCAGATTATTCTGGCTTCACGCTTGCCCTCCACAGATTTCTAAGGAACTGGGACAAGGTCTCAGGACAGGGTGACAGCCAGTTACCCTCTGAGCTGGCTGACGAGGCGTCAGGGACTGGTCCAGCTCTGGCCAGGACCAGGCGCTCTTCATCTCCACTCCATCTGGATTCGGGGTGCGGGGACCGCGCTAGAGTGAGCGCGACCCCGATCCGGGGCAGTGGAGACGAGGTGGGCGGAGCTGCCCAGGCTCCTGGCTTTCGCATTGCGGGTGCGGAGGAAGGAGGCTCACTTTCCACGAATGCACATCGTCACGCCCCGGAATTCCACGACTTGGGGCTCCGCGGGCCACAGCCGTCCCCTCCCGCTCCCCCCAGGAAGGGGGCGCGGCCCCGCACTGGGAAGCCGGCTAGGCTAGAGTCCAGCCCAGCAACCCCCCTCTCTGCGCCTTTTAAAAGCACTGCCATAATCAATCTCCAGAGGCCGAGAGAGAGGTGACAGCCAGCCCTGGCCCCGCGCAGGGCGAAGAGAGGGGGCCACAGACTGCCCGCCCAGCTCCCCTAGTGCCCCTGCCCCACACCCCCACCTGCCCGCCCGCTCGCCCCGCCGCCCGCCCAGAGACTCCCAAGGGCTCTTTAAATACGAGCTATAAATACTACCAGCTCCCGGAGCGCACGTCACGTCCGTGGCTGTCTTCCATTGGCCACCGGAGCTCCGCCTATTTGCATATCCGGATGGCTCAGCTGGGCGGCGGTTTAGGCGGACGCCCCTCCCCCTAACGGGCGGGGCTGGGGGCCGCGGGTGGTGGAGACCACGGGGACAACGGGACTTGGGGAATCCGTGGGGTGGGGACTCCAGAATCCCGGAACAGCGGGGTGGTGGCTATGGGAACCTTGGAATCCAGTAACAACGGCGACCCAGGGACATTGGGACAAAGGGCTAGGGACCCGGGGACACGGGTAACCGGGGACCTGGGGACAACGGGGACATGGGGACCCGGGGACAGTGGGAACCCGGGGACATGTGGACAGTGGGGACCCGGGGACATGGGGACAGCGGGATGGCGACTCCGGAACAGCAGCATGGGGACCCGGGGACAGAGAGGGAGTGGGGTGGGGGATTTGGAGACAGCGGGGAAGTGGCCCGGGAACTGCAGTACGGGGGTCCGGGGCCCACCGGGACCTCGGGACACAGGCGGAGACCGGAGTGGATGGGACCCCAGGTTTGCAGCCTGGGATTGGGCATCCCTCTGTCCAGCGCCTCTCCCGCCCAGTCCACCCGGCCCTGTTCTGCTTCCCGGAAGAACAGGCGGACCGGGCCGCGACCTGCAACTCGGGGGTCCCTGAAAAGCGAGGGCAGGAGAGCCCAATGGGGCTCGAATCCCCTCCAGCTCTGGAGCGTCGCAGCCGGCTTCCCAGCTGCACCTGCAGCGCTGGCCCCGGGACGCGCCTGCTGGCTTCCTGACTCACTCTTTCTTTCTTTCTTTCTTTCTTTCTTTCTTTCTTTCTTTCTTTCTTTCTTTCTTTCTTTCTTTCTCTCTCTCTCTCTCTTTCTTTCTTTCTCTCTCTTTCTCTCTCTTTTTCTTTCTTTCTTTCTCTCTTTCTTTCTTTCTTTTTTCCTTCCTTCTCTTCCTAACTTCTTTTCTTTCTTTCTTTCTTCTCTCTCCCCCTCTCCCTTTCTCTTTCTCTTTCTTCCTTTCTTTCCTTCTCTTTTTAAAATTTTATTATCTTTATTTGGATATAGCCAGAAATTGAGAGAGTAGAGGGAAATAGACACGGAGAGAAAGAGACACCTGCAGCCCTGCGTCACCACCTGCAAAGCTTTCCTCCTGCAGGTGGGGTCTGGGGGCTTGGGCCCGGGTCCTTGTAACATGTGCACTCAACCAGGTACGCCACCACCCGGCTCCCCGACTCCTCTTTCTTAGCAGAAGAGTTGTCTTCTAGGCGCACCCTGCACAGGTTGAAGTCCAGGCCTTCCTGACACGGAACTGGGGTGCGGGGGTATGTGCAGCTGGAAGCACTTGCTGGTGTCTCCCACCCAAAGCTCAATATGAGTGGGATGCATTCTGTTCAGAAGAGATTAGCCTGTGCTGAAATTCAAGATCGCGTTTAGTTCTGCTGTTTCATATCACGGCCCCTAAATAAAACTTAGAGCTGAAGCCGACTGCCCTGATTGCACAGCAGCTGGCGGTGAGGCTGCAGCTTCCGAGAGGCCGGGTGGTGACAGAAGAGCGCCCCCTGCTGCCATGCGGTTTATGGCAACTGGTCTGCAAACTACAAGATGGCAAATGAACTTGGGGATAATCCGTTCGCCCTTTGGAAATCGCTTCGCAGTTTTTTCAGTGATAGAAACCATTACTGCCAAGGAAGCATTATCAGAGTACTCATATGTCAATACTACCTTGAATAGTATTCTCATTGCCACAGTAATATGATTGCCTTATCATTTGAACCAACATTAAAACCACAGTTGAATTTATTTTACAGCCACTATTCTCTGCAATCACAGATTGGTTAGAAGTCAGATCATCTAAATATTTTTCTCAATGACTAATTTTAGTAGGGTGTGGTGTGAATCATAAAAAAGATGGACTGATTTGCATGCTGACATCTTGCACTGGTCATAATACACGTCTTTCTATTCTCATCTCTTTTTCTGCATTTTTTTTCTTTTCTTGCATCGTATCTGGTGCTTCACAATAGTTGTATTTTTTTTCCCAGATAGAGCTAGCTATAGGGAGAGATGCAGAGGGAGAGTTAAAGAGAACATAGCACTGAAGCTTCCTTCAGTGTGGTGATGGTCAGGCTCGAACTTGGGTCACACACATGGCAAAGCAGTACACTATTCAAGTGAGCTATTTCACTGACACTTAAGTGGTGTTTCTATCCCCAGCTCAAGAATAAGTGGACTTGGGGAGACAGCTCACTGTGAGAGCACAGAACTTACACACAAGAGGCCCCACGTTCATCCCTGGTACCACCCTATGCCAGAGTTGAAGGGGGCTCCAATCGTTCTCCTTCACTATCTCTCTTAAAAATAAATACACACATTAACACACACACACACACACACACACACACACACACACACACACCCTTTTGCTTTTACATCTCTCGTCAATATAAACGCTGTCATTTTATTTTAGTGTCTGAATGTTTTCCTTTGACCCAAAGTTCAAAAATGCTATGTTTCTCTGACTGATTCATATCTTGTTGTCCTCCAGTTGAAAACGATTTTCACAACATCCCAAGTGACAGTGTGTACTGAAGATTGTATCTCTGGTTCAGAGATGTTTTTGAGGAGGAAAGAGCCTGGTTTGGAGGTTAGTTGCTGGGCCAGCTTAGAGTCACTATTAGGTAAGGGGCAACAGAAGCCACAAATGAAGCCAGGAGGGGCGTGTACTCTCCTGATGTTGATGCTGGCAGAGGCAGAAATGGGAAATAAGGTGTAATACCTGGTTGACTGCACATGTTTCAGTGTTTAAGAATCTTGGTTCAAGCCCCCAGTCCCCATCTGTGGTGGTGAAGCAGTGTTGCAGGTGTGTGTGTGTGTGTGTGTGTGTGTGTGTGTCTCCCTCTCTGTCTTCCCCTTCATTCTCAATGTCTCCCTGTCTCTATACAAAATAAATAAATAATGAATATTTTTTAAAATGGGGAAGAGCCTATTATTATGCTGAAATATGTACTAAAGAAAGCTCAAGCACTCTCTAGGGAATAGGGAAGGGCCACACAGTCCAGTGTCCAAGTGCTGCCACTTGTGAATGGGGCTCCCTTTTCAGGTAATAGTGCAGGAAGCACATCTTTTTTCACATGGACAGTCACATAGTCACCACATCCCAAGTCACTTTCTCTCTCTTTTTTTTCCCACCAAAGTTATCACTGGGGCTTGGTGCTGGTACTACAAATC
Source organism: Erinaceus europaeus (assembly GCF_950295315.1). NCBI lineage: Eukaryota > Metazoa > Chordata > Mammalia > Eulipotyphla > Erinaceidae > Erinaceus > Erinaceus europaeus. The sequence continues at coordinate 62,647,784 of NC_080168.1, forward strand.
CACCACTCTCAGTGGCCATTTTCTTTTTCTTTTTTTCTATTTTTATTGGATAAGATAGAAACTGAGAGGAGATTGTGGGTTAGAGAGGGAGAGAGAAAAATAGGCACCTGCAGACCTGCTTCACTGCTTGTGAAGAGTTCCCCTGCAGGTGGGGAGCCGGGGCTTAAACCCAGTTCCTTGTACATGGTGATATGAGCACTTAACTGTGTGTGCTACAGCGCATAACCCTCACCCCCACCAGCCACTTCTAAAGGGAGGAGATGAATGCTGGTTGTTGTTGCCTTTAGCATAATACTGGTGATAGGTTTGCCCTTTCCCCCTTTATTTAGTGGTGATTCCAGCTTGAGCATCTAGAAGTTCATGTTTCTACTGTGCATACGTAGTTGGTAAGGATTCCAAGGCTTTAGGGGCAGATGGGATGCAAGCAAATGATTATGAACTGGCCCATCCAACTGCTGTCAACTCAGGTCATGCCTGAAGTCCTGGGGCACTTAGTAAATCAGTTAATCAGTGCAGAAGGCTGCGGGCTTACTGACCTCTCTGGTAGGGAGAGAGGGCATTTCTCACCACCTTCCTCAGTTCTTCTTGGGCACAGCTGGTCTAGCAATTAAACTGGTAACAGGTAGGTCAGAAGACAAAAGGAAACAATTAAATCCAAGTGGATGTAGACTCTGAAGCTAATATGGCCAAGGGGGTTGCAGAATGGCAAGGGGTCGGGGCTCAGTGAGAGTGGAGGGGCTCATATTATAAGGAGGTCATTCAGGTGGCTGAGACCAGATGCTCTGTAATCAGCTGTTTTACCCTGCCATATAGATGGGTTTCTCCAATACAAACGTGATTTCTGATAAAAACAAACAAACAAAAAACCCCTAATTCTTGGTAATATGTCCCCCCACTGTCATTTTTCTAGGTAAGAGAGTGCTAGGATTTTCTCATGAGCCTGAGATGTGCTAGAATTTACACAGCCTAAGATCAAAGGATAGTTTGGCCTGAGTGGTAATTCATAAAACATGGCACATCTCCAAAAACTCATTTAAGGCAACTAGTGGTTAATGAAAACTTCAAATCAGATTCTTCAGATGCCCTCTGAATGGTTGTGTTGTGGTTTAGGCCAATGTGGTATGGAGCATGCTTTGAAAGTGATTCAGGACTTGGGAGGCCAATCCAAAACAGAGGCCAGTCCTCTGTTTCCTACAGAGAAGTGGTGATTTCATGATTAACTATAATGATAAAAGCAACCTGAGCTATTTAGAAGCAGAACTTTCCAATTAAAGCATTGTGAACATCTTTTGAGTAGAGTGAAGGTGGGAAGTGGCACATTATCTAGATTATATTTTTATTGATATAGATCTTTGTATAACACCATCTAGGTGGACTGAGAACCAAAGAACCAAAGCATTAAATTTGTGAATACTTACTAATTACCTCAAATGAAGAGACTGTGAAGTTCAACTCATCTTTGAACTACAGTTTTATGTACTATAAGCAAATGTTAAATGTTTAAGAAGGTTTAATAAGTCATATTCTTTTTTTTTTAACTTCTGCCCTCCTTACACCTGATGAATGTAGTTATCCAGAGGCAAATATTTCCACCTCCTAACTTTTCTATCTAGCAGTACCAGTCTGATACAAGTAAAGCCAGGGATCAAACTCAGGACTCTACGCTGTTTAGCCATTCACTGCACCACCTCTCAGTCATAGTAACACTAAATATTTTACTTTTTTTTTTTCTAACCAGAGTATTGCTCAGCTCTGGTTTCTGGTGGTGCTGAGGATTGAACCTGAGGCCTAGGAGTCTTGGCCTTAAAAGTCCTTCGTCTAACCATTAAGCTACCACCCTAACCCTCTTTCTTGATTTTAATAACTGTTTACATACACCTGAAACTAGTACAATGCTATATGACAGTTACACTGCAATGACAATAAATACAAGTAAAAAGTCTTTTAAAATATTTTTATGGGGGTTGGGTGGTAGCACAGTGGGTTAAGCGCAAGTGGTACAAAGCGTAAGAACTGGTGTAAGGATCCCAGTTCAAGCCCCCGGCTCCCCACCCTCAGGGGAGTCACTTCACTGGTGGTGAAGCTGGTCTGCAGGTGTCTTTCTTACTCTCCCCCTCTCTGTTTTCTCCTCCTCTCTCCATTTTTCTCTGTCCTATCCAACAACAATGACATCAATAACAATAACAATATTAACTACAACAATAATAAAACAACAAGGCAACAAAAGGGAAAAAAAGCAAAATTAAAAAAATAATTAAAATATTTTTTATTACTGGATAGAGGCAGAGAAAAATTGAGAAGGAAGGAGGAAGTAGAGAGGGAAAGAGACAGAGAGACAGCTGTAGCCTTGCTTCACCACTTGTAAAGCTTTCCCCCTGCAGGTGGGGACCAGGGACTTGAACCTGGGTCCTTGCACACTGTGACTTTCTTTTCTGTCTGTCTCTCTTCCTATGGCTTCTTGAACACTGTGACTCTTTTTTGTTCTCTCTTTTCTTCTTTTCCCCCTCCCCTCCCCTCTCAATTTCTCTCTGCCTCTATAGCCAATAATAAAATAAATAAAAATATTTTAAAAAGTCAAGTCAATAATCTTAACTCTCCCCTTGAGAGCCTAGAGTAGGGCATAACAAACCCAAATCAAGTTGGAAGAAGGAAATAACAAAGAATAGAAAACTGGAAAAAGAGAAAATGAAATGAAGAGAGTCTTCTTTGAAAAGGTCAACGAGGTTTATTTTAATGTATTTATTTATTTTATTTTAATGAGAGAGAAAGAACAGAGTCCTGCTTAGCTGATGGTGGTGCTGAGGATTGAACCTGGTGGACCTCAGAGCTTCAGGCATTAGTCTTTTTTTTTTTTGCCTCCAGGGTTACTGCTATGGCTCAGTGCCTGCACTATGAATCCACTGCTCCTGGAGGCCATTTCCCCCATTTTGTTGCCCTTATTGTTATTGTTGTCATACATATTGTTGTTGTTGGATAGGACAGAGAGAAAGCAAGAAAAGAAGGGAAGACAGAGAGGGGGAGAGAAAGAGAGACACCTACAGACCTGCTTCATCACTTGTGAAGCGACCCTCCTACAGGTGGGGAGCCAGGGGCTCGAACCGGGATCCTTAGGCCGGTCCTTGCATTTTGCGCCATGTGTGCTTAACCTGCCGCACTATTGCCTGGCCCCCACAGGAATTAGTCTTTTTGCCAACCATTATGCCATCTCCCCAGCCCCAGTGAAATTTATAAGCCCTCTAGCAAGACCAATAAAGTGGGAAGGAGACACAAAGTCCTAGTCCTGGGAGTAAAACAGGGGCTGTGATTACAAACCTTGCATGCACTCGAAGGATAAGAAAACAAACAGCTCTGCACACATACACCTGATGGCATACTGAGGGCTGACTTTTCAAAGCACACTAACACAGCTCACCCGGGATGAAATAGTTTCTTTCAGTGGTTACAAGACTGGGGGTGGGGGATCTCTTAATTTACAAATCAAAATCTCCCCAAAAAGAAAAGTCCTGGCTCAGGTAGCTTCACTGGAGAATCTGATTAAAATGTTTAAATAGCAGAACTGATTTCTTTACAGCCTCCTCCAAAACAAAAACAGAAAACACTTCGTCTTTTATTTTATGTTTAATATTATTACCCTATTGCCAAAGCCAGACAAAGCAACACACACACACACACACACACACACACACACACACACACACACACTACAGGGCTGGAAGGGTGCGGCAGGTGGTTGAGCATGTGTGCATGTCATAATGCACAAGGACACATGTTCAATCCCTTGTCCCCACCCGCAGGGGGAAAGCCTTTGGTGAAGCAGTGCTGCAGATGTCACTCTTTATCTCTCCCATCTCTCTCTCTCTCTGCCTGTCTCTATCCAATAAATAAAGATTAAAAAAAAGTACAGACCTGGGACAGGGAGGTGGTACACCCAGTTGAGCATATATGTTACCATGTGCAAGGACCTGGGTTCAAATCCTTGCTCCCCACCTGCACGGGGAGGCCTCATGAGCAGAGAAGTGGTACTACAGGCATTTTTCTTTCTTGTTCCTTCTTTATCCTTTCCTTCTCTCTCAGTTTCTCTGTCCTATCATTAAAAAAAAATGCCACTGGGAGCAGTGAATTTGTTGTGCAGGCACTGAGTCCCAGTAATAACCCTGGTGGCAAAAAGAAAACAAAATAGAACAACACAGACCTATAATTTTTATGCATATATATGTAAATATATATGTATATGCAAAATCCTGATAAAGTCTTAAGTCAGTAGAACTCAGCAGTATATTCACAGAATTCTGGGGGCCTGCGGTGGGGGACACTTCATAAGCTACGAAATAGGTCTGCAGGTGTCTCTCTTCTCTCTCTATCTCCCCCTCTCCTCTTAATTTCTCTCTGTCCTATCAAATAAAATAGAAAGAAATTTTATGCCATGACCAAATGGTTTCTTTTTTTTGTTCCCCAAGGAGGCAAGGCTGGTTTAATCTTGAGAAAATCAAGCAACACAATCCAGTTTTAATAGAGAGAGAGATATTACTTCATTATCTCCATCAGTGCAGGGAAAAATGAAAACCTCAGAAAAATTGGAACAGAGATGGATATCCTGAACTTGATCAAGAACATCTACATAGAGTCTATAGCTTAACAGAGAAGGCTAGGTATTTCCCTAGTTGGGTAGCAGGGCACAGACACCCCAGTCTCACCTCTCTTTTCCAAAACAGTTCTGGAAGCTCTAGGTAGTACAATATGACAAGGTAGGGAAATACAACTATGCAAAGGGGAAAGAAAAAAAAATCTCCTTACTTGTTGATTATATAATGCTCATACAGAAAAGCCCAAGGAAAATAGTCAGAAACTTCTAGAACAAATGAGTCAATAGGCCATAGGATGTAGGATAAGTATACACAAAGCAATTCTATTTCTTTTTTTTCTTTCCCTTTTTCTTTTCTTTTTTTTTTTGCCTCCAGGGTTATCACTGGGGCTTGCTGCTGGCACTATGAATCCACTGCTCCTGGCAGCCATTTTTTCCCCATTTTATTGGCTAGGACAGAGAGAAATTGAGAGGGGAGGGGGAAATAGAAGGGGAGAGAGAAAGAGAGGAAAGAGAGATACCTGCAGACCTGCTTCACAACTTGTAAAGTGTCCTACTCTGCAGGTGAGGAGTTGGGGCTCAAACTGGGATCCTTGCACGGGTCTTTGAGCTTTGTACTATGTGCTCTTAACCCGGTGCACTATTGCCCGGCCCCCAGTGCATTTCTTTATATTAGCAAGGAACTCTTGGACATGGAAATAAAAACTATAATACCATTTTTAATAGTTCTGGGAAAAAAACCAAAAAGATATCTAGATATAAGCCTAAAACAACCCCAAAACATGCATAGGACTTCTGTGTTGTGAAGAGCAGGATGCTGATGAAATAAAAAGCCTCTAACTGGAGAGATGGGTGATGCCCTGTGACCATGATGGGGAGACCTAGCAGAGTGAAGACACAGGTTGGAGCCCGGCCCCACCGCATTGCAGGAAGTTTCAGTGCTGTTGTCTCTTTCACTTTCTCCTTCTGTCTCTGTTCTTTCTTTCTTTCTTTCTTTCTTTCTTTCTTTCTTTCTTTCTTTCTTTCGTTCTTTCTTTCTTTCTTTCTTTCTTTCTTTATTTATTTATTTATTTATTTATTTATTTATTTTTGTTGTCCTTGTTGTCTTATTGTTGTAGTTACTATTGTAGTTGTTGGATAGGACAGAGAAATGCAGAGAGGAGGAGAAGACAGAGAGGGGGAGAGAAAGACACCTGCAGACCTGCTTCACTGCTTGTGAAGCGACTCCCCTGTAGGTGGGGAGCTGGGTGCTCCAACCGGGATCCTTACGCCAGTCCTTGCACTTTGCGCCACCTGTGCTTAACCCATTGCGCTACCGCCCGGCTCCCTCTGCCTCTGTTTTTATCTAAGAAGAATTAATTTATGCATTTATGTTTGTGGATCTGGGGCCTCAGATATGTGTTTTCATCTATCCAGAGCCACTTTTTCATTGATTTAGACAGACAGACACAGAGAGATGGATGGACAGGGACACACACACTCACGTGCGCACACACACACACACACACACACACACACACACATCTCCCATGTGGGGCTGGAACCTGGGTCATGAACATAGCAAGCCTGTGCCCTATTCAGTGAGCTATTTTGTCATTCCATTGAGATTACTATGCACCTGCAGTAATCCATGTGCAACACACACACACACACATACACACACACTGCACTTCTCTACAAATGGTGCTAGAATCACACCCCCTAAGGCCAAACACAGTGGCACCTTCCACAATACGGGTACTGTTTAGGAGTAACAACTAAGCTGCTGTCTGGCTGGAGATCTAGAGACTTATGTGTGTGTGTGTGTGTGTGGGGGGGGGCTACAGCCCCCAAAGGTTGCTTCTTACTGTGAGATTCTTTGTTACATAAAGTTTTTGAAATGCCAAAAGTGTAGATATGAAGGAGAGCCTAGTGGTTGCCATGGTTAGGGGAAAATGGGTCCAGAGAGAACTAGGTGTGGTTATAAAAGGGCAGCTGCCGGGATTCTGACCTGAGGGAAACAATCTCAGCCTTGCCAGCAGCAACACCAATACCCTAGCTGTGCTGTCTATGTTTGTAAGCTGTTACCAGGGGAAAAGCTGGCTAGAGAGCATGTAAGATCTCTGTGTTACTTACTACCCGTGGATCTATAACTGTCTCAAAGCAAAAAGTCTAATGAAAAGAAGTGAAAGTACCTTCCTCAGCCTCCACCTCCACCCTCTCCCCACTTGAGCCACTGCTGAACACGCTGGGAGCTTTGTTTCCAAAGGTGTGTCAGGACAGAATACAGAAGTTCAGACAAACACTTCAGAGACTTTTAGATCTTGGTGTGCACCATGGTCAAAGGCACTGACCTTTTCTATTTAGTGATGAGTCCCAGAGCAGCTTTCCCAGTCAGGGCATCTCTCCTCTCCCTCTCTCTCCTCCTTCTGTCCACTGGAGGGATGCAGACTGATTTCCACTACCCAGGTGTGTACTGTGGGTTGAGTGGCACATCCCTCAGCAATCACACTCAAAGACAAGGTGAAGCCTTGACTGCGTGCCTCAACAGGGCCCTTATTTGAAATCAGGATCTTTAATACAGAGGGCATGGTGTTAGATGAAGTCTCAGGACGGACCCTGACTCAATCTTCTACTGTGCTGACCCAAGTGCCCCTCTGGACAGACACCTGTGCCCTGAGGGCAGGTGGCATGCAGACACTCTGGGCAGATGCGGGCTTGGGGAGCTGCCTGGACAGGCCTAGCAAAGCCTCGGCAGCCAGCAGGCCTCAGGGCACCTTCACTTCAAAATGAGGCTCCCAGAACTGGCTGGGGAGGGGGGGTGTTCAGAGCCTTCTAGTCATCTTCCCTTAACATTTCTCCCCCTTTGGGGGTATGGACCAAAATTCTTCCTGTGGTGCAGAAGGTGGCGGGGAGAACTTCTTGGAGACTTCAGAGTGGTACTTTATGACAATAGCCCCTAGGAGACTAGAAAAGTGCAGTTCCTTGTTCTTCCTACATGCTTCACACACTTGCATTCTTACTTGCATGCGATGGATGCAGGTTCTGAATCACGGTAGATGTAAGGGATGCCTGTCGGTGTGTATGTTCCTCCTCGTGGGCTGAGCTGACAAATTACTGCAACTGTGTGACTTCAGCACCAGAAATCCATGAAAACTTCTCCAGCTGTGGGGGCTGGGAGGCCCAGGTCAAGGCAGGTCCTCAAGCCTGATGGAGCCCTCTTCTTGCATGAGGTGGAGTAGGAGCACACACACTACAGTGTGCAAGGACCCAGGTTCAAGACTCTGGTCTCACCCTGCAGGGGGAAAGCTTCTCCAGTGGTGAAGCAGGGCTGTAGGTGTCTCTGTTTTTCTCCCTATCTCCCCACTCACTTCTCAATTTCTCTGTCTCTATCCAATAATAAGTTACATATACATTCATATATATGTATATATTTTTAAGAACTCTTCTGAAAAAGACCATCATAACAGGAATTCGCATAATAGATTTGAGGGGATGTGCCTCCTCACCATAACAGTTGCTTGTGAAGCCTGAAGTGTGAGACGCCCACAAGCACACAGAAGGGGGTTTGGGGGAGGCTAAGGGTCAGTCTGAGTCTCTTTAGCTTGGGACACAGAGACCCCATGAGAGTACATGCCCCCTGGGAAGTGCAGTGGGTGTGGAGACAGCTCTTGGAGGGAAGCTACAGAAGTCCAAACCCAGCCGCAGAGAGAGCCCCGTTTTCCCCAGCTGGAGCCCTCTCTCCTGAGGGGGTCTCTTGAACTTGGCTCTCTCTGTTTTTGGATTTTTTCTGGGCTGTTGTGAACACAGACTAGGAATGTAGGGAAGTCTGGGCTGAAGATTGGAAATACCCTGGAGCCAAAGAAAGCTAAAGCCCAGCTTTTTCCTCTGCTTAGGCTTCTTCCTCTCCTCCCCATCTTTTTTTTTTTTTTTCCCTTGAATTAGATATATTTCTTAAAAGAATGATCCAAATCCCTCTGTCACAATGAAAAAAAAATTTTGCCTTTAAGTCTCTCTCTTTTTTTTCCACATTAAAGAACTGTCATAGCCAAGTGCTGTAGGACCCCAGGACGAAAATATTACCAAGATGGATGATTGTTGGGTTGTTCTGAATGGGAGGGAGGGTGTGGTGGCTTTTCCCTCTCCCCTGCACACACCTCAGGAAGGCAAGCGCAGCAACACCCTTCGACCACTCTGAAGAAGCGCTCACTGCTCAGCTCAGAATAGCCCCAAACAAGCAAAGCTTTTGTAGAGCGAGTGTGGGTCTGGAGAAGAGGCTCTTGGTAAGTACACAGAACACTGGGCTTTTCTCAGGATCTCAATGTCTTTGGAAGCTGTTTACCAAGGGAAAGGACAGTAGAGAATGTACCTGTTACAGGCTGTTTGACTCTCTAAAATCTGCCTTCAGATTTCTGAGGTACATGACCAATGTCAGTAAAACAAAAGTGACCTCAGGTTTCTGTATACAATATTGCTCCCTCTTTGTTATTTTTTAAATGTTTTCCTGTGGTTGGCAATCCAGCTTGGGTCAAGTTTGGTAGGGAAACGCTTGGTGTTTAGACAGTAAATACTTCCAGGATAGACTGGAACGCTTTATACTTTTGATTCATCAACTCCTACCACCCCGATGGAAATAATAATCCATTTTGACATTTGTTCTCTTTCTGGAAAGAAGTTAGTCCCATGGAACACTGGGCTCCAGTCACTGTGGACTTCTCTTCTTTCCAACATCTATTATACAGTTTCTAACTTCTTGCTTTGCTATTAATTCTGATCCAATTTGTCTCAATTGATCCCAATTGATCAGTCTTGCCTGATCCCTACCAAATGTGGACATCTTCAGGTGCTTTCTTTGTCCACCACTGGGAAGGTGTTAGGACCATAGAGATGAGTGTAGGTGCCAAACCCCAGGCTTGTGGAATTTATTTCTAACAGAAGGGATCACAGAACAACCAATATATATTTAATGATCATCTAATTACAACCCAGATCGGTGTTATAAAGGAGAACACAGGGGTTAGACTGTGTGTGTTAAGATTCCCTAGGTCATTTGTCCTCACCAGGGGAATCAGGGAAACTTCAGTAAGGGAAGGTATATTTGTGTATTGAGCTGAGACAGAAAGATGACAAGACAGCCCCCATGCCCCCACACAAATACACACATTGATGGGGTTACTATGGGTGTGTCCAGAGACTCCAGCTGTGAGGAAGTTTGGTATGTTAAAGAAACTGAACAGGCAGGGGAGCTAGCTTAGTCTGCCATAGCACCAACTTGTATGTCTGAGGCCCAGGAAAAGGTCCCAAGGCCCAGGTCAGGGGATCCTTGGATTCTCCTGTAGATTTGATAGGCCTAGACCTCCAACAGACCCTTTCTTCATCAGCACTAGTCACTTCCATCAGGAATGTCACAATAAGCCTTTTATTTCTTTTTAAAATTTTTTTATATTTATTTTTCCTTTTGTTGCCCTTGTTGTAGTCATTATTGCTGTTGTTACTGATGTCACCGTTGTTGGATAGGACAGAGAGAAATGGAGAGAAGAGGGGAAGACAGAGAGGGGGAGAGAAAGATAGACACCTGCAGACCTGCTTCACCGCTTGTAAAGCGACTCCCCTGTAAGTGGGGAGCCGGGGCTCGAACCGGAATCCTTAAACCGGTCCTTGTGTTTCACGCCACATGCGCTTAACTCACTGCACTACCGCCCGACTCCCCACCATAAGCCTTTTCAAGGGCCTCTCCAGGACCTTGCCCTCACTATAAAGCAGCAATGGTATAGACTGCCCCATTTTCAGAAGGGAGGCTGGTCAGCCTACTCTGCCACTAGAGGAAGACTGGTCCTGAAATGAGTGCAACCTAGAATGTTCCCAGCTGTGACCATGTAATGTGAACTCAGACTGATAGGGACCCGAAGGTTATATAGGCTCCTGAGCTAAATGTGGATATACATGGGCCTTGAGTCAGACTGATCCTGTAAACAGTCAACTGTATTTATATATTTTTGTCCAATTTGAGAGCTACTCTCTGCCCTCATCCAGCTTTCTACTCCTATTCTCAATTATGACACAATCTTCCCATACTATATTTTTAGTTCACCTCCATGTTAACTATCAAGCTCAGGCAAAAATCACTAAAATCATGGGTCCCAAGGAACATACCTAAAATAGACTTCCTAGCTTCTTTCTACCCTAAAAATCCCTATTCTCACCTGCTCTATTCCTACTTCACGGTTCCTATTTATTAAATACTTTGTCCTGCCTCATAACTTACTGCCTTTCAGATACCAAGTTGCAGATGCTACTATCATTCCATCCTGACTTCCCTGGGCAGACAAACTCACCAATGTGTCCTGGAACCTCCCTTCTCCAGAGCCCAGACCCACTAAGGAAAGATAGAAACAGGCTAGGGGTGTGGATCCATCTGCCAACACCCATGTCCAGCAGAGTAGCAATGATAGAAGCCAAACCTCCCACATTCTGCACCCCCAAAAGAATTTTGGTCCATACCCCCAGAGGGGGAGAAATATTAGGGGAAGATGATTAGAGGGTTCTGAAACCCAGTTCCATCAAGACCCAGCAAGAGAAGGAAAAACGAAGGACATTTGGAAGTAGTCATAGGTGTAGCTATGACATAAAATGGAAAAGAAGGCAGGATTATAGAAAAACTGAGACGGGGCCAGGTAGTGGTGCACCTGGTTAAGCGCACATGTTGCAATGCACAAGGGTCTGTGTTCAAGGCCCCGGTCACCAGCTGCAGGAGGAAAGCTTTGCATGTGGTGAAGCAGGGCTGCAGGTGTCTCTCTATCTCCCCGTTCCCTCTTGATTTCTGTCTGTCTCTATCCAATATATAAATAAACAGAGATAATAAAAAGTTTTTTTTTTAAAGAAAAACTGGGAAATATGTATATAGTTATACAAACAGTAATCCACCCATATCTGTGACTGTGGTTTCCAATGGAGGGAATGGAGACACAGAACTCTGGTGGTGGGAACGGTGTAGAATTGTACTCCTGTTATATCTTAATGTTTGTAAATCACTAATAAAAATATTACACCATAAAGAAGAAGAAGGAGAAGTAGTAATAGCAGTAGTAGTGATGGTGGTGGTCTCAGGTTCCATCGCTGGCACCACCTTGTGCCAGAGGTGAGAACTGAGCATTGCTCTGATGTCTCTTTCCCCTGCTGTCTCCTCTCATAATAAATACACACCTCCCCAAAAGGGAAAGAAACTGGGGGTTTCTGGAGAAGAGGATGAGTGGACAGTGGTGTTAAAACTTAGTCTGGGAAAGTAGGCTTCAAGTGGGGAAGGCTTATTTAGGAGATTTTTGGGATTTTTTTTTTTTTTTTTTTAAACCAAAGCACTGCTCAGCTCTGGCTTCTGGTGGTGCTGGGGATTGAACCTGGGACTTTGAAGCCTCAGACATGAATGTGTCTTTGCATAACCATTATGCTATATCTTGAGTCGGGGATATTTGAGTTTTATTCTGGGAGTAGCAGAAGGCCCCAGGAAGATTTGACATAGGATATATGATTTAACTTATAGTTATATAGTTCAGCAAACTTAGCACCAAAAAAGCAAATGACCCCATCCAAAAATGGGCAGAGGATACGAACAAAACATTCACCTCAGAGGAGATCCAAAAGGCTAACAAACATATGAAAAACTGCTCTAGGTCACTGATTGTCAGAGAAATGCAAATTAAGACAACACTAAGATACCACCTCACTCCTGTAAGAATGGCATACATCAAAAAGGACAGCAGCAACAAATGCTGGAGAGGTTGTGGGGACAGAGGAACCCTTTTACATTGCTGGTGGGAATGTAAATTGGTACAGCCTCTGTGGAGAGCAGTCTGGAAAACTCTCAGAAGGCTAGACATGGACCTTCCATATGATCCAGTAATTCCTCTCCTGGGGTTATACCCCAAGGCCTCCATAACACCCAACCAAAAAGAGGTGTGTACTCCTATGTTCATAGCAGCACAATTCATAATAGCTAAAACCTGGAAGCAACCCAGGTGCCCAACAACAGATGAGTGGCTGAGAAAGCTGTGGTATATATACACAATGGAATACTATGCAGCTATCAAGAACAATGAACCCACCTTCTCTGACCCATCTTGGACAGAGCTAGAAGGAATTATGTTAAGTGAGCTAAGTCAGAAAGATAAAGATGAGTATGGGATAATCTCACTCATCAACAGAAGTTGAGTAAGAAGATCTGAAAGGGAAACTAAAAGCAGGACCTGACCAAATTGTAAGTAGGGCACCAAAGTAAAAACCCTGTGGTGAGGGGTAGACATGTAGCTTCCTGGGCCAGTGGGGGGTGGGAATGAGTGGGAGGGATGGGTCACAGTCTTTTGGTGGTGGGAATGGTGTTTATGTACACTCTTAGTAAAATGTAGTCATATAAATCACTAGTTAATACGAGAGGGAGAAAATTAATTGTATGTCTCGAAGTTTTTCAAAACACAAACTGAATCTTTTTAATATATAGGCTGTGTAATTGATATGCAGACTCTCTCAAAAGCCTAGACCAAGTAGATCAGAAGCAACCAATAGCACAGCTATATACAAGATACTGGGTACTGTACAGCAAACCCTAACAAAAGGACTTTTCAAAGTTAACCCAATTACCAATAATGTGATGATAACATTAACTATCCATTGTCTTTTTGAACCCTAAGACAGCAGGAACCTCATATCTCCACTATAGAGCCTCTACTTCCCCCAGTCCTAGAACCATTGTATAGGGCCCACTTTCCTGTATGCCTCTCCCAATCCATATCAAATAATATTGCATCTGCCGATCACAACCTAACCAACACAAGCAGAAGTACACTAGAGTTTGCAGTGAGTACCCCCCTAACACTTCCTCTCCACTACTCCAAGCTTTGGGTCCATGATTGTTCAATAATTTGTTTGGCTTCGTATGTTAACTCTCTTTTCAGTCACCAGGTTCCAGATGTCATCAGGGTGCCGGCCAAGCTTCCCTGGACTGAAGACCCCACCAATGTGTCCTGGAGCTCCGCTTCCTCAGAGACCAATCCTACTAGGGAAAGAGAGAGGCAGACTGGGAGTATGGACCGACCAGTCAACGCCCATGTTCAGCGGGGAAGCAATTACAGCAGCCAGACCTTCTACCTTCTGCAACCCACAATGACCCTGGGTCCATGCTCCCAGAGGGATAGAGAATGGGAAAGCTATCAGGGGAAGGGGCGGGATATGGAGATTGGGTGGTGGGAATTGTGTGGAATTGTACCCCTCCTACCCTATGGTTTTGTTAATTAATCCTTTCTTAAAAAAAAAAAAAAGCTATATAGTTATATAGTCATCTTGGGGAGGAGACTTCTCTGAGGAGAATGAAGGTGACCAGAGGTGACCTCTGGAAGCTAGAATGTGTGTTCCCCCAGCTCACCTCCACATCTGGTCACAGCTCCCCTCTGCTCAGAGGAGTCCTGTGTGACTAGGACAAGCTGACTCTCCCTCCTCCTTGTCACAGGACAAATAAGCCACTGGACCTATCTCAGTTCCTTGATCTCCTGGTGGCAGGGGGAGGCTGAGGGGTGGGCACATGGGCACATGGCCCAAGTTAATCAACACTTCTGCAGGACTTCTAACTCCATAGCTCAGGGAAGAGACAGTCCCCAGGTCTCTGCACTGCTAGCTGAGAACCAGGTCAGGTCAGCAAGGAAAACATGAGACAAAAACCAACACAGAAATGTCTACATCTTAGACTCTAAGAGCTGGAGAAAGATGATGAATAAACTAGGCAACTCCATAGATGTAGTCACGACTAAATCAAATGCTCTTGATTATGAGTCAATGCATACATGTTCTCTTTTATTTATTTTTTAATATTGGTTGAGCGCTGTTAGTATCGAGAGATTTCTAGAATACCTAAAAACATTTCTAAATAAGAAATGCTTAATTTTTCGAGGACCTGTCAAGCTGTTTTCCAGAATGGCCGTTCTAGTTTAGGACCCTACCTGTAATATCTCAGATTCACATCCTTGTCAATACTGTTAAGGATACAATGTTCTTCTCGCTGGTCTGATGGGTATGCAGTGACATTGCCCATTAATTAAATTGCTCGTCTCATTACTGAAGTCTTTAGTGAGGTACTCTTTTTAAAGCTGGAACTCATGTATTTTTTTTATTGGGGAATTAATAGTTTACAGTCAACAGTAAATACTATAGTTTCTACATGCATAACATTTCCCAGTTTTCCACTTAACAATATAACCCCCATGAGGTACATTTTTTAAAAACTTATTCCAGTTTTTGGATTGCCTGTTTACTTCCCTTCTTCTTCCCCCTCTTTTTCTTCCATTCTTTTTCCCTTCCTTCTTTCCTTCTTTCCTCCCTTCCTTCCTTTCCTTTCTCCCCCATTCTTGTTCTTTTCTTTCTTTCCCATTCATTCATTCATTCATTCATTCATTCATTCATTCATTCATTCATTACCAGAGCACAGTTCACCTTTAGCTTATAGTGGTGCTACGAATTGAACCTAGGACCTCTTGGTGCTTCAGGCATGAAAGTCATCTGTGTAAATTGATGTGCTATTACACCTAGTATGTCTATTTTCTTGCTTTCTTTAAAAAAAACTTCATCCATGACAATAAAGAGAATCAGAATATCTTTCTGGCACATGTGATACTGGGGCTTGAACCTGGGACCTCAGGCTTGAGATATTGAGAATAAAATACTTTTTCCTCTGTGCCACTTCCCAGGATACCTTACGTTCCTAACACTACTTTGAAGAGCAAAGGTTATTTAAAAAAAATTATCTTTACTTATTGGATAGAGATAGTCAAAAATTGAGAGGGTAGGGAAGATAGAGAGACACCTACAATACTACTTCACCATTTGCAAAGCTTTCCCCCTGCAGGACATTTCATAACTTTTTTCTTTTTTAAATTTATTTTTTAATAATTTTTATTATATTTACTTACTTTTTAATATATATTTTGCCTCCATGATTATCGCTGGGGCTCGGTGCCTGCACTACAAATCCACTGCTCCTGGAGGCCATTTTTTCCATTTTCTTGCCCTTGTTGTTGCCCTTGTTGTAGTTGTTATTGTTGTTATAGCTGTTGTTGTTGTTGTTGGATAGGAAAGAAATTGAGAGAGGAGGGGAAGACAGAGAGGAGGAGAGAAAGATAGACACCTACAGCCCTGCTTTACCACTTGCTGTGGTGACCCTGCTGCAAGCAAGGAGCTGAGGCTTTGAACCGGGATCCTTAGGCCAGTCCTTGCGCTTCATGCCATGTGCACTTAACCTGCTATGCTACTGCCCAGCCCCCTTATCTTAACTTATTTATTAGATAGAGACTATCAGAAATTGAGAGGAAGGGGGAGGGAGAGAGGAAGAGAGACAAAGAGATACCTGCAGCACTGCTTCACTACTCGTGAAGCTTTCCCCCTACAGGTGGAGACCTGAACCTGGGTCCTTGTGCACTGTAATGTGGCATTTAACCAGGTGCATCACCACCCAGCCCCAGGATATTTCTTAACATTCACTTGAAAAGATTGGATTCTACCAGTCTCATCTACATCAAATGTCTGTGGAGTCAAATAAAAAATGAAAAGGTATTTTTAAAGTACCATCTATTTCTACTGTTGCTAATTCTATTGTTAGTACTATATCTGTATCTGTATCTGTATCTGTATCTGCATCTGTATCTATATCTCCTCTAGGGTTATTGCTGGGGCTTAGTGCCAGCCCTACGAATCCACTGCTCTTGGAGACCATCCCCCCCCCATTTTATTTGATAGGACAGAGAGAAATTGAGAGAAGAGGGGGAGATAGAAAGGGGAGAGAAAGATAGACATCTGCAGACTGAACTTTACCACTTGTGAAGTGTTCTCCCTGAAGGTGGGGAGCAGGGGCTCTAACCTCATTTTTTAAAGACAAATTTTTAGTATAGTCCTTTGACTATTTCAAAACTAGATAATTTATTTTCACACTGAATTGTAAGTTTTTTTTAAAGTACAATTCCAATATGAAAGATACAGTTTTCAATTTTTTGTTTAATTCCATGGACAGTTCCTCCTCCTCTGTTCCCAATTCTTGTTTGATTTCATTGGAAGTGAAAAAGTTTTAAACTTTGATGAAGTTTAATTAATTATTGGTTGCTTGTGCTTGTGTTTTAGATATGACATATCTAAAACAATATCACCAAGTCCAAGATATTACTGGAGATGCTTCTTTAAGGAGATGTCTCTTTTTCACTGTCGATTAAGTTTTTATTACTTGCAGCCTATCTGATGTGTGCTAAAATAAGTCACTCAAAGTGATTAAGAGGATGGGGCCAGGTGGTGACACACTTGGTTAAGCGCACACATTACAGTGCACAAGGACCTAGGTTCAAGCCCCTGGTCCCTACCTGCTGGAGGAAAGCTTCACGAGTCGTGAAGCAAGGCTGCGGGTCTCTTTCTTCCCTCCCCTCTCCATTTCTCTCTGTCTCTATCTGTGGGGCAGCTTGCTCCAAGTTCCCCGCCTCCCCGGCTGGCAGTTGGGCAAGGGAAGGTCAGAGCAGCCCCCTGGGGGTCCTGGGGTAGTTCCACGTGTCAAGGGCGAAGTGCTCAGGGAGATAA
The DNA here is from genome assembly GCF_950295315.1 of Erinaceus europaeus. Taxonomy (NCBI): domain Eukaryota; kingdom Metazoa; phylum Chordata; class Mammalia; order Eulipotyphla; family Erinaceidae; genus Erinaceus; species Erinaceus europaeus. The sequence continues at coordinate 62,664,939 of NC_080168.1, forward strand.
GCAGCCATCCCTGGGAAAGCCTCATTGGGGCAACTCGTTTATTGAAAGAAAAGGCAGGCAAATATATCCATAACGTGGGGGGAAGGTTTAGGTAACCATTAACCTAAACACAGAACAACACAATGTATAGTCACATTTCGACGTACAGACTGTTTGGTCACAAGTGAAAGGTTTACAGTGTATATTTTTCCGGAGGTAGATTGTAGGTACTTTAGGGTGGGGGGCGGGGAGGAGACAGTTGAGCAATCAGGATGTTTGCTGGCAGTTTTTAAATTAACCATACACAGTAATCTATGACTTTTAATTAAAGAAGGAAAAGGGGGGGGGCGGTGTGGCATGTGTAGAAAGACACCCATGTCCAGGGGTCCAGCCATCATGGGGACCAGCCATATCGCAAATCGTGGTGGGGAGGGTCTGGGGTCAGACCCACTCAGACCTCATGGAAACTACGGCCTGGACTTTCCAGGACAGTGGGCCCATACTTCAACATTTATCCAATAATAAATAAATAAAAATTTATGCTGCTCTGCCCTGAGAATCTGAGGATGAGAAGTCCTTGACATCAGCATATCAGTATTCAGTAGGGCAAGCAAAGGTGTCAGGTGAGGAGGAGCAGGCTGAGTCCCACTTTACCCCTTGGTCTCATCTTGGTGGACTGATGAAATCTCCTCTGAATGTCTGCTCCCTCACTTGTCAAAATACAACAGTGACAAAGTGACAATGAAGTACTCAGTTCAAAGGGCTGTTCTAGCACTTACACCACATATTGTTCATGAGGGGAAATAAAGCTTTTTAGGTGGCTGCTAGTTATTGTTCTCAGCAGTAAACAGCTTATTGATATAATTAAAAATAGACGTCATTATCCCTAGCTTAGTGGCTAGTCTTGGAAATGCAACTTCTAAAGTGATTAAGCTCCTTGTGCAGAGCCTGCATCAGTTATATGTGATGCTTTCTTCAGAACACAATCTTAGCAATTTGCTTTTGCCACTGTAACACTGTAAGGATACTCTGCATTCTTTGGTTTTTTTTTTTATAAGGGCCCTTTATCTATTTTTAAAAATTATTCTGGGACACAACTGAAAAGCCAAATGAGATAAAAAAAAATAGAGAAAACTCCTGTTTTGCATTTATCTTGGCAGGTTGGAGAAGACATATTTTTCTAGGCACGTTTGGAAATGGATGATGGTCTTGATTCTTATCCTTTCCCCCAGGACTTCTTTGGGACATTTTCAGAGATTATTTTTGGGATTCAGAAAAGCACACCATCATTTTATTTTTGCACATCCTTGGGGTGTTAGGAATTTGGGGGGGTTATTTTTGAGTCTTCCATTAATTTTAGTTATTACTTTTTGCATGAAATATTAATAAACTGTTTTGTTGAAGAAGAGGTTTCATGAGGGTCAGGCAGTAGCGCAGCAGGTTAAGTGCACATGGCGCAAAGTGCAAGGAAAAGCATAAGGATCCCAGTTCGAGCCCCCAGCTCCCCACCTTCAGGGGGGTCACTTTATGAGTGGTGAAGCAGGTCTGCAGGTGTCTATCTTTCTCTCCCTCTCTGTCTTCCCCTCCTCTTTCGATTTCTCTCTGTCCTATCCAACAATAATGATATCAATAGTGATGATAATAATAACCACAACAATGATAAAAAAAAAAAAACAACCAGGGCAACAAAAGGGAAAAAAATAGCCTCCAGGAGCAGTGGATTCATGGTGCAGGCACTGAGCCCCCAGCAATAACTGTGGAGGCAAAATAAAAAATATAGGCTTCATTTTATGCCAATAAATATGTATGACTATTGGAAGAGGGAAAAAAGTGCCTGAGCTGTGAGAGCTGGCATGAATTCTAGGGCCGAGTATAAAAAATAGAATGTGGGGATTATGTCATTGTGCCTTTCTTTAAACTGGTGATTAAGAATATGAGAATCATCTTTTGCCAAAGGCCATCATGGAAACATCTACAAAAACACACTAGAAATGATGGTAAAATTAGAAAGATACAGTTTCATTCATTTGGAAAATCATGATCCCTTATGAGAGATCTAGATAAACAGACTGCAGAGTTTTGGCTTTGTTCAAGATTCCTTGACTCATTGGGTGGCTTGAAAAAGTGATTTAATTTTGCAGTCCTTGGAAGTTAGAGTAATCATAGTTTATGACACACCGTACTTGGCACTTGGGGGAATTATATTAATAGCTAGTGCTTATTGTATGACTACTATGTGCCAGACAACATGCTAAGCAAGATCTTCTCAGTACTCTGGGAAGTATGTGTAAATTTTGTTTCTACTTTATTTATATTCATTTATTTTAGTAGCACCGGGGGGGGGGGCCCACATATGTGTAACTATATTGCTCTTGGGTGAGCTCTTTTCTGTTTTTTAAGTTCAAAGAAAGAGACAGAGGAGACACACATCTAATCTAATACTCATAATTCTGATGAGAAGTGTAAATCATCTTTCCCTTATATACCATGTATTATTTTTCTGACTGCTTTCAGAATATTTGTCTTTAGTTTCAGCCATGTTGAAACTAAACTAGTTTAAAACTGGAGCAGTGGCTAAAGTTTTAGTCCTCATTTCAATCCCATGCATTACACTGATTTTCTTCCACTCCCTACTTTTCCTCTCTTGTGCTAAATAAATATAGAAAAAACTAACAATAGTCAGCTTTGATTATGATATTAACTAGGGATGCATTTCACTGAATTTATTCTGTTTGAGTTTCATGAATCTTGAATTTCAAGTTTGTCTCTTGCCAAATTGAGTATTTGTTTTAAGCATTTATTCAAGGATTCTGTATTTTTTGTTTGTTTTGTTCTATTTTTGGCATTCCCATGACAAAAATGTCAGTTTTTAAATTTTAATTTTTTATTGCCCCACAGGTCCTTTTGACTTGGCATATAAAAATTCACTTTAATCTCTATTTTTAAAAAATAAACTGAATAGGGGGTTGGGCGGTGGCGCAGTGGGTTAAGCGCATGTGGCGCAAAGCGCAGAGACCGGCGTAAGGATCCCGGTTTGAGCCCCCGGCTCCCCACCTGCAGGGGAGTCGCTTCACAGGCGGTGAAGCAGGTCTGCAGGTGTCTTTCTCTCCCCTTCTCTGTCTTCCCCTCCTCTCTCCATTTCTCTCTGTCCTATCCAACAACGAATTGCGTCAACAAGGACAATAATAATAACCACAACGAAGCTACAAGGGCAACAAAAGGGGGAAAAAAAAATGACCTCAAGGAGCGGTGGATTCATGGTGCAGGCACCGAGCCCAGCAATAACCCTGGAGGAGGAAAAAAAAATAAACTGAATAATGTTGAATTTGATCTTGGAATTTTTGAGTGTTGTATTATGGGATTCAAGCCTTTGTTTACATTCTAAGGATAAAGTTTGTTTATTGGTTTTAATAGGTAGTTAATCAACTTAGTTTTAGGTTGCAAGTTCCTAATTTGTCTTCTGTTGACTGTGATTCCAATGTCAGTTCAGTTTTTACAGCCTCTGCAGTGCTATAGGATCTTCCCTGTGTGTAGAAGACTCAGTGACCAGTCTGCAACTCAGGCAGTGGCTCAGAGTGGTCAGCTCTGGATGCCTTCTGAGTGATGTGTAGGTCTGATCCATATATGTGAGCTCAGGGATGAGTTAAGGTGCTCATACCTTGTTTTATGAGATCACTGGTTGAACTTCTTTCTCTTCATGATGTTCCCAGGGAAAACTTTGTCTGTTTCCAGGTATCCTCTTCTGGTCTTCTTGTAGCCACTACTTTAGTTTCTCTGGCATGTAGCAACCATGCCTGCTATGAGGACCATGTACTGAGAGAGCCGTGAGAAAGGATTCCTCTTACTCTTGGATCCAGAAGCTCTCTGGTAGAGAGAAGAGCTCCCTTCCTCTGAGTCTGAGGCATTAGCTCAGCTGATTGTCTTTGTGCCACTGCAGGATTCCTCAGGAGCTGTGCAGGAGAGGCCGGCAGTCCCAGAGATTCCCCAGTGCTGCAGAATATCTATTTGTACTGCTGCTGGAGATTTATCTTTGATAACTTGCTCGACAGTTTTCTCTATAGTAAAGGCACCATTTAAAAATATATTTTAAGGATTGGAGTGTGAATATAATTGCTGAATATCCATTTTTTCCCCTCCAGGGTTATCACTGGGGCTCGGTGCCTGTACTATGAATCCACTGCTCCTGAAGACCTTTTTTCCCATTTTGTTGCCCTCATTGTTATTATTGTTGCCATTGTTGTTGGCTAGGACAGAGAGAAATTGAGAGAAGAGGGGAACACAGAGAGGAGGAGAACAAGACAGACACCTGCAGACCTGCTTTACCGCTTGTGAAGTAACCCCCCTGCAGGTGGGGAGCCTTGGGCTCAAACTGGGATTCTTGTTCCAGTCTTTGAGATATATGCCATGTGCACTTAATTGGGTGCTACTGGCCAGACCCCTAAAAGGAATATTCTAGACCAGCATTGTCCAAGAGAATGCTTCACACTGACAGAATATTCAATTCTCCATTGTCTGGTTTAATGGTCATTAGAACATGAGGCTCCTGAATGCTTGGAATGTAGCTTAGTGCAACTGATAACATTTGAGGGGCTAAATTTGAAATATTTTCAGTGAACATCTGGAAATGAGATTTTACTGGACATTTACAGTAAGATTTGCAGCAAGATCTTACCGGGAACAGGATTTACAGGTAAGATCTTATTTACTCCAACACAGTACCATCAGCAGCAGTGGTGGGATGTGTACCAGGATCTACTTATCCAACTCCCCAAATTGAGGGTTTTCTGGTCTACTAGAAATGGTAATATAGGAAGCCAGGTGGTGGAGCACCTGGTTGAACTCACATGTCACCATGCACAAGGAAGCGGGTTCAGGCCCCTGCTCCCCACCTTCAGGGGAGAAGCTTCATGAGTAGTGAAGCAGGAATGCAGGTGTCTCTCTTTCTCTTTCCCCCTACCCTCTCAATTTCTCCCTGTGTAGCAAGCAAACTAAACGAAAGCAAATAAACAAAGAAAATGTGGGTGAAAAAATGGCTGTTGGGAGTCATGGATTCATCATCAGGTAGGTACTGAGCCCCAGTGATAACCCTCATAGCAAATAAAAAGAAAAAGAAATGGTAATGGAGAAAACTGTATGAAGTTCATCTAGTCCTAAGAAACTTAGTATCTGGGTTCCCTTTTAACAGCGCATAAAAACAGGAAATGTTTAGCATTCACAGAATGTGGTTATCTTAGTCTTTCTCGGGGAATTAATATTAATGACCTCTGCCAACTCCAACATAGCTATCTGAGGAGGTGGTCCTTTCTTTCTGTTTAGGTGGACATAGAGTCCAAGCAAATATTCTCATGCAAGTATAGTGATGGTGAAAGGCTCTAACTTCCCAAACCCCAAACAAACTAGTTGCTGAAAGGAAGGGAAAGCAAGTGAGAAAGACTAGGAGAGGAAGAATAATAATTTACAAAGAAATCTTGAGCAAGAGAGGAGAATGTGTGCTGTCTTCCTTCTTTCCCTTAGCAGATCCTCTGGAAAGCTGTCATTGGAGCCAGGAGTAGAGAGATGCCTTCCTGAAACTGTAACTGTTGTTTTGATGGGTTTATCCCAGATCCTCAGAGCCAGAGTTTGAAGAATTCCCAAGCAAAGGGACTTTGGTTGATGAGTTCAGAGCTCAGCTACCATCTTTAAAATGGTAATAAGAGTCATTGCTGTCGTCTGAAACTCTCTTTCTTGGAGGTAATTGGGCTTTAAGACCAGAAGTGTATGGGAGATGGGTTTCACCCTCAGTCAAGGAGACTGTGTTTTCTTTGAAGGTACCTGTGGTGGGAGTGTGACCCACATGTGCTCCATAAAATGTTACTGATAGGTGTTTTCACCTGTCATTTGGCATATGTGTTCTGAAAAACCGCAGGGGGAAATTGGCTTTGAAGTGTTTGTTCTTAAAGGTGAATGTTGTGATATGTTGAGAAGATCCACTTTCTTGCCAAATATAACATTCAGTTACCAACTGGAATCGTAAAAGTTGAGAGTTTCCTGAAAATTGCACCAATGAACTTCAAACGCCCACTTAACTGTTTTCCTTGTCTCCTCCCACTCTTCAGTGCCTACTTACTGTGCCAACCACTAGAGGGCACTGTTGGCAATGATATGGAGAGAAACCAGAATTTGCCCCAATTTTTTTTGAGTTCTTCCTGTGTTCATTTCAGTCACTAAATAATAACAGTCCAAAGGCAACTTTGTTTTAAATTTTGTTCTTATAGTTTACTTTCCAAATGCTTAAGTTCTAGGGTTTTGTTTGCTACATTAATTTAATGAGAAATTATTATAGAATCCTGTCTAATTTCCAACAGACTCTACATCTAGTATATATGCTATTCTCCTTGTAACAGCACTAACCCCTATTTGTCCTCTTATTGCAATATATTGAATATATTTCTTGGGATATCACCACCGCTGCTGCCACCACCACCACTATTAGTGTGTAGATGGTGCCAGAGTCTTTGAGCACAATCCTAACACTCTCAGGCTGATGTATATGTGTATGTGTATGTGTATATGTATATGATGTATTTTCATTCTTTAAGCAAAACTTAGGTAAAGAGAGGCAGAAAAGGAGAGAGACAGGGAGGGAGGGAAGAAAAGAGGGAGGGTGAAGGAACACTATAGCACTGCTGCACCACCCATGGAAGTTGCTCCCCATGTGGTACTGGGGATCAAACCCAGGTCTTTGTGCATGGTGAGGTGCATGCTCCACCAGGTGAGCTATCTCCCTTCCTTATTATATCTTCATTTTTTACTAAGTCATACTTTTCCTGGTGTTTATTGGAGGCACTGGGGGTGGGAAGGGAACTATTTCTAAGGCACGGAGTCTCCTCCACACACTGAGGAAGGGTTCTCTCTCTCAGCCACACCATGACAAGAGAAGTGTTTTTCATTTGGGGATGGCTGTGCTATCTATCGAAGTTCTTCGTGTGAACAGAAATCTATTTCTTTGGATTGATTGTACTAGGCGCAGACCTTTCACTGCAAGACACAGAGATGGATGGAGTCAGGCCCAAAATAAAGGGGAAGGAGGGATTTATTGTGAGGAGACAGAGTTGTCTCAAGGGCTGTGGCTGACATGAGGACTTAAAGGCCCAGCTTTGTTGGGCTACAGACTCCTGCTTTCCTGCATCTATTTCTCTCTGTCATGACTTCCTCCTGATCTCCCAGCACCTCAGCCTCCTCCACTGACTCTTTAGTTCTTTTTTTTTTTTATAACCCCTTAATAACACATGCTGATTGATTAAATATAGAAGACCCAGCCTCTTCACTGGTGGGAACTTTGGGGGTGATGTTGCTGCTGCTGTTGTACTACTGGGCTCGGGGGACCCTGCGGTTCAGTCCTCCCTGGGCTGGAGCGCCTCCCTGTGATGAGTACTGTCCTCCTCAAAGAGGTGGCTGAGGTGCTGGTCGCTGTCCACTGCCCTCCCCACATGCTCCGGGGTGATGCGTGCTCTGCGGTGACTGCGAGCCTCCTTGCCTGCCAGCTCCAGGATGTTGGCCGTCAGGAATTCAAGCACTCCTGCCAGGAACACAGGTGTGGATGAGCCCAGGCGGTGGCTGCTGTGGCTCTCACGTAGGAGCCGGTCCACACGGCTGACAGGGAACTGCAGCTCCGCTCTGGAGGAGCGGGACAGGCTCTGCTTCCTGCTCCGGCCCGAGCCCTTTCTCTTCCCAGACATGATGTTCTCTGGGCTCTCCCCCATCAGCCGGGCCTGGTGGTTGCTCTGGGCCCCTCTCCTCAAGACTTCAGAGTGATTCCCCATCCCCATTGGTCAGAGTCTGCCTTTGTGACACCTCTGTGTGATGTCACTAGCATCTGCTGGGCCCTCTCCCACTTCTTGCATCCTTAAGGGGGAGAGTAGGCCATTTGAATGGGTGAAGGGTGATAAAAGGTTTTTGGTTCCTTGAGTCTTGGCTGTCCTGCCTCCAGTGTGGCTGGCTGCCTCTGGATGGTGCAGTGTGTGAGGTGGTGAGAGCATCCGGAGGCCCAGGCCTGCTGATACCCGCCTTCATGGTGAAACTGGCCTCCTTGTTTGCCACCAGTGAGGTGGGCTTCTGGGCGAATTGTATCTGAGACTCCTCAGGTGGGAAAGGCAAGCATGCACCTGAGATGTGGCTCTCCCAGCCCCTGTGAGGATGGACAGCCTTTCTAAGGTGGATGGGCTACATGTGGTCTGCATGCTCCTGAGAAGCTCCTTGGCTGCCTGGAGGGACATTGCCTTGTTGGGGCTTCTGTCTGGGGGTGTCTGCTAGAGAATCCAAGGCAGAGGTAGCTACTCTGGTCAGTGGGGCCATGCTCCTGGGCCTTCAGCCAGTTTCTGGTCCTGACAAGGTATCCGCTCTGTTCAGGCATCTGCTATACTTGCTCTGGTCAGTCCGGCACAACACTGGTGCTGCAAGGGGAAATGTCTATCTGGGGTCTTGGTGAGGTGGGGGGGGGTGGGGGAGTCGCCAGCTGCTGGTCAGTAATATCACTCTGATGCTTTGGAGATTTATTTGAGAAAATCAGAGGTGTGGGGGTCAGGCTGGTGTACCCAGTTAAATGCACATATCACCATGCCAAGGACTCGGGTTCAAGCCCCTGCTCCCTGCTAGTAGGGGGGACCCTTCACAAGTGGTGAAGCAGGTCTGCAGGTGTCTATTTTTTCTCTCTGATTCTATCTCCCCCTCCCCTTTCAACTTCTATCCTGTCAAATAAAATAAAAAATAATAATAAAAGGAAAAAAATGGCCACCAGGAACAGTGGATTTGTAGTGTTGGTACTGAGCTCCAGCGATGACCCTGGTGGCAAAAAGGGAAAAGAAGAGAAAAAGAAAAGGAAGGAAAAGAAAAAGAGGCCAGAGCATTGTTCAATTTTTCCAAAAGGTGGTGCCAGGAGTTGAACCTGGGGCCTCTGGGTCTTAAGTATTTGAGCTGGTACTCTTAACAGGCTGTGCTCTCTCCCCTCCCTTCTTGCAGCTCTTTTAGACTCTAGGAGACTCCCCTTCCTCTCAGAAGAATCCCTTTTCTTGGCAAGAGCAAGGACTGACTGACTGCTTGGCAAGCCCCATCCTCTACCTGTTCCAGGCGCAGTAATTGGTAAAGGGGCAGAGTTCACTGAACCAGATTAACTGGGATGTTGTGTGGAGTGAATGCCTTTGGACCTTAGTACTCACTTTTGTTTTGTGGTGTGTGTGTGTCTATCCACTTCCCCCTACCTGTTGTAGTGGGAGCTGTGACCTAGTATGGACTTCTACACCATCATCTGAGCCATTAACTAGTTCACATCATCTTCAGCCAGGAAACTATGTGTTTTGACCCACCCTCAGCTCTACTCCATAGGCTGAGATGAAGCCGTTCACCTGTTGCTATATTGTTAGGAAGCATCGGAGCCAGTCTAGGCAGGGGCTGATTATCCTGTGCCCCAGCACACATGCCACCCCCCTCCCTTGACACCCCTTTGCCTCTGTCCACTCTAAATGCACAGAGGTGACTCATAGAGAATGCAGGACTCTTTGATCAAACCAATGGAAGAAATCCTTCAGGGTACCTCCCCTCATTAAGATGCCTGATATCTGCCAGCATGTTTTGAAAGTCCTACAGCAAGGATCCAGGTTAGCGTTTTCTTTTTTTAATTTATTTTTCCTTTTGTTGCCCTTGTTTTTTTTTTTGTTATTGTAGTTATTATTATTGTTGTTGTGGTTGTTGAATAGGACAGAGAGAAATGAAGGAAGGACAAGGCAGAGAGGGTGAGAGAGAGATAGACACCTGCAGACCTGTTTCACCGCTGTGAAGTGACTTCCCTGCAGCTAGGGAGCCAGGGCCTCAAAGCAAGATCCTTTCGCCGGTCCTTGTGCTTCGTGCCATGTGCGCTTAACCCGCTGCGCTTCCACCCAACTTCCAGGTTAGTGTTTTCTAAATGTATCTGACTCAGGACTTTCCTCCATCTCAGCAGAGAGCAACTATTAACAATGCGAAATTCATTATGTGGAGTGTGTTTTGCCAAAACAGTACTAACTGTGCTGCCATCCAGATTTTGCCAGTCATGTCATTCTGAATGTTCGCTGGTGCATTATTTTGTACTCAGTCACCAAGGCATGTCATTTCCCTATAGGGGAAATGCACATGTAACTGAACATGCAGAATAAATCAACTTAAAGTCAGGCCTGTTTTCAAAAGTGGCACATTTAAGAGAGAATAAACAACTGGTGTACTATATATATACATGGTATGCTCTCTTTCCTAAACTAGGAAGTGAGTTCCTCTGCTCATTTTCCAGCATAGGAAAATGATTTTTTGGATTTAGGTCATGCCATCAGGACAAGGATGTTCAACAACTGAGAAACTACTACCCTGACAGAGACTAGACAGAAACATTTTCTCTAAGTATGGTAGACTTACTGGGTATCGCTATCTTGCATGACTGTTTTTACCTGGATTTCACTGTAAAGGCTAATGTGAAACTTTTAAAATATGTGAGTTGCAGAAAGCATATTACAATTTCATCATCACAGCACTAGTTTCAGTCGCAAAAATTCAGAAACCACACAAATGTGACAGGATCATGGTTAAGAAAGTTGTGATGGCCAGTGGAAGTCTACTTGTTTTACCACAATTATTTTTTTTCCTTTTTGTTTGATAAAAGGTGAGAGAAATAGTGAGAGAAAGAGAGGGAGAGACACTTGCAGCACTGCCTCACAGCTCATGAAGCTTCCTCTACTGGCAAAGAGAGAGACACATTGTGATTAATGAAAGAACATTACTTCTTTCACACTCCTAGTTTTTACTTAATATCCAATCTTGTGATAGAACTTGATCCAAGTTATCCACTTGACTGTGACAGTTCCCCCCAACCCCTGCCCCCATGATCTTTTTTTGAGAAAACTGGCCAAACATTCCTGTAGACTCATTCTTAATTGCATTTGTCTGATATTTTCCCTCCAAATTAGACTGGGGATATGGGATCTGGGGGGGGGAGGTGACTAAGGTCAAGTGCCATTTCATCACATCATAACAACAGTACAATCCATCAACATGACATGTCAATGGTATTTATTTCTAAAGAGAGATAGGAAGTATGTGAGTGTGTGTGTGTGTGTGTGTGTGTGTGTGTGTGTACGTGTGTGTGTATGTGTAACGACCAGAGAGCTGCTTAGCTTAGCTCTGGCATATGTGGTGATGGGAGTTGAACCTGAGCCTGAATTGAGCTCTGGTCCTCCCATGTCCCTGTGGGTTTTCACCTGGGCCACCTGCCTGAGGCAGTGTTGTCATCTTTCTGTACTGCAGAGTTCCTCCTCATTTCCACACAATCCTCTTTGGAAGGAAGGCATTTTTGTGCAGCCCACAGTTGATGAGTGGGGAGCAGCTTGATGAAGGGAAATAGCTACACAAATCATTTAACACCCTGTAGCTAGGAGATGTGTTCATTTTCTCAGTCATTCATAGCAACATGCACTCATAGGTAGCACCTGATATCTACATGTACAACCCGACATTGACTATTTATGGCTTGGTCATTAGTGGCTCCTTTGGTTTGTTTCTGGGTTTCTCTGGCACCCAAGGTGGGGAGTTTGTTCTTGAGAAGGTCCTGGCTGTCCTTCAGTCTCATCCTATATACTTCTTTTTTAAAAAACTTATTTATTTTCCCTTTTGTTGCCCTTGTTTTTTTAATTGTTGTTGTAGTTATTATTGTTGTAGTTATTGATATCATCATTGTTAGATAGGACAGAGAGAAATGGAGAGAGAGGGGAGAGAGAAAGATAGACACCTGCAGACCTGCTTCACTGCCTGTGAAGTGACTCACCTGCAGGTGGGGAGCCAGGGGCGCGAACCAGGATCCTCAAGCCGGTCCTTGTGCTTTGTGCCACATGTGCTTAACCCGCTGCACTACCACCCAACTCCCGCTATATGCTTCTTATCCCAGGCCTAACAGCTGTCACTTGTGGTTTCTTTGGCTGAAGAGCAGTTCTAGAAACAAGACCTGGGTCATAAATGTGCTTATTCCTATTGGGGTTCTTCAAGGGAAATACATGTGCGTGAAGGCAGGTCTGCAGACAAGTCTATATGCAGCCATTTGCATGTATATGAAGCTAAAATGACGTCATAGTGATGCCTCTAATTCCAATTCTCAATTTTTAAAATCTTTACTTATTTATTGTATACAGACAGTCAGAAATCAAGAAGGAAGGGGGGAGATAGAGAGGGAGAGAGAGAGACACCTGTAGCCCTGCTCTACCACTAGCATAGCTTCCCCCCCATACAGGTAGAGACTGGGGGATTGAACCTGGGTCCTTGCACATTGTAACATGTGCTCAACTAGGTGTGCCGCCACCTGCCCCCCAATTCCAATTCTTTACCACAATTCTAGTCTTTTTCCTTTTAAGGGGGGGGGAGGGAAAGGGAAAGGTTGAGGGAAAGCACACATAGGGCGTTACTCAACTCTGGCTTATGGTGGTGGCAAGGCTTGATCTTGGGACCTCTGGAGCCTTAGGCATGTAAGTCAGGTGCACTACTGATATACTATTTCCCCACCTTTTATATATCTTTTCCCCTTTATAAATCTCCTCTCCAACAAAAGTAATTCTGGCTCCCACTATTTCCACATTAATTTGCATATATATGGTTTCTAAATAGTCAACCCAACCCAGGTGGTAAACAATATTAGCAACTAAAATGCATTTCTTATATATGATTCCTTTTGCTGCTAATCTTAGAGATTCCACTGATGTCCAAAATTATTTGGAGTAGCACCTTCTTCTTTATCTCTAAAGGATTTATAAACTCCCAAATAGTACAAAACTGTCATGAGAAAATATAAGCAACTCAGAATAGTGCACCTCTATAATTAATAGTAATGCCTCGATATAAATCTAGTTATTGTTCACATTTTCTTCTATTCTCATGTCTAATTTTACTATGGTTTGGTGTGAGTTACAACAGGAAATCCCACCCATGAATGACGGATGTGACTCAAGTTTCTTCTGATCAGTAGCCCCCCCCTTATTTTATCTCATGTTTATGTTTAAGATAAATTTACACAATAGATCCTGATTGAGTATCCCACCCCAGAACAACAAAACATGCCATCTTTGTTAACTGCTCACAGAACACTGCCATCATAGTTGCTACAATAGATAAGAGCTGTCAGTGAGCTCTAACAGAAGACCAAGTTGACAATATCTTAAGATATTAATTAGCCTTACCCCATGAGATAGATAGATAGATAGATAGATAGATTGATTGAGAGAGAGAGAGAGAGAGAGAGAGAGAGAGAGAGAGAGAGAGAGACACGCTTTGTGAGAGGATGTCCCATGTACTTAACTCAGCCTCTGAACCTTAGTGTCCTGCAGCCAACAAAGCTGCTCAGCTTCTGGACCCCAGCACAAGATATTAGGAGTACCAAGTGATATGAAATGAAGGGAAAGAAGTAAGATACTTAGCTTCCGAGATCAGATGAGATTGGGTGTGCTAAGAGTGGTATGGCCATAGACAACAGCTAAGATACTATCCGTGCTGTCACCAAGTTCAGTATCTGGGAAACTCTATAGGACAAATAGATGTTTTGTTTACTTAATACAAGAAGCATTTTGGGGGTCTTTACTTTGCGGTGCTAGGGCCTTGCCCATGCATGATTCAACTACTCTTAGATGATTTACCCATTATTTATTATCTTTTATTTCAGAAAGGGAAAAGAAAAAGAGAGGAGGGGTACTGGTGATGGTGCACCCTGTTAAACACACATGTGCAAGGTCCCGCTCAAGGACCTGGGTTCAAGCCCCTGCTCCCCACCTGCAGTGGGGCGACTTCACTTGTCTCCCTCTCTATCTCCCCTCCCCCTCTAAATTTCTCTGCCCCATTGAATAAAATGGAAAAAGAAAAAAAGAAAAATGGCCTCCAGGAGCAGTGGATTTACAGAGCTGGCACTGAGCTCTAGCAACTGGAGGGAGGGAGGGAAGGAAGGTAGGGAGGGAGGGAGAGAGGGGAGAGAGAGAGACAGAGAGAAAGAGAGAGAGAGATAGAGAAAGAGAAGAGACACCATAGAACTATTCCATTTGTGGAGCTTCCCCCAGTGGCTTTGCATTTGGTATTCTCGTGTGGTGTCAGGGCTTAAACCTAGGGCCTCATATATGGCAAGGTATGTGCTCTACTAGGTGAGCTATTTTCCAGGCTTAAGTTAGTTTTTCAATTGAAATGACATTGTATCCTAACACTGTATGAGTTCTGGGAGTATACCGTTGGGAACAATCATCTCCCACAACGACCCTGGGCCCATGCTCCCAGAGGGTTAGAGAATGGGAAAGCTATTAGGGAGACGATGGGATATGGAGATTGGGTGGCAGGAGTTGTGTGGAGTTGTACCCCCCCATCCTATGATTTTGTTAATGTCTCCTTTCTTAAATTAAAAAAAAAAAGAACAATCATCTATGCTATTTCTTTTTTGCCTTTAAAAATTTTTTATTGATGGATGGGGTTAGATAGCATAATAGTTATGCAAAGAGACACTCATGCCTGAGGCTCCAAAGTCCCAGGTTCAATCCCCCGTACTACCATAAGTCAGAGGTGAACAGTGCTCTGGTTATAATTTTTTTTTATTAATTATGAATGACAAGTTTGTTGGATAAGAGGGGTACAATTCTACACAACTACCACTACCAGACTTCTGCATCCTGCCTTCTCCATTGGAAGCTTTCCTATTCTTTATCCTTCTGGGAGCATGGACCCAAGATCATTATGGGGTGCAGAAGGTGGAAATTGCTTCTCTGCTGGACATGAGTGTTGGCAGGTGGAGCCATACCTCTAGCTTGTGTGGTAAGGCTCTGGAGAGGTGAGCTCCCAGGACACTTAGGTGAGGTCATTTGCCCAGGGAAGTCACGCTGGTGTCATTGCAAAGTCCAACTCTACCCTTGACTTCACAGTGACCTCCTTTCGCAAGTGGATCACACCCTTTTCCTTCTGGCAACCATGACTTGGTCTTTCTGTTTAAACGTTTGCTTTTGCTTTATTTACTCCTTCAACTTATTTGTCTATACTACACACGAATGAACTCGTCTGTTGGTGTCTTTCTCCACCTGACTTGCCTCGCTAAACACAGCCCCTCTTAGGTCCATCTGTGTTGTATTTGACAACAATTCACTGTTTTCTTAGCTGCGTAGTTTTCCATGGTGGACATGAACCACATTTTCTCTACTGGATCAGTCAGTACACACTTATTATTATACCATCTTTTCTTGTTCTCTAAGTCCTTACCATTGTTATCTGAAAAAGCTGGTAAGGTTTCAATTTTCATAAATGTGTTGAGACTTTGTCTCACCATACATATAATATATATGTGTATATATATATATATATATATTCATTTTCTCAATATATATGAAAATGTATATATTTATAAAGTTTCCTAGTCTTTGGTATTTTTCTTGTTAAGATACTTAGCAAGGATATGGCCCAGACATTAAAAAAGGGGAAAATCCTGAAATAAACAAGCCAAAGAGATAGTTAAGCTTTTCTCAAATCTTCTGTCCCTTCTTACTCTCTGAGGTATGCAGACAGAAAGGAATCACTAGTGCTAGTATACTTCTGATTCTCTGACTTGTAAACTGTCACACTGCAGTATTAGCTTTAAAGTACCTTGCTGGGGTGGGGGCCCAGCTCATGAGGGAGAGTGCATATTCATCATAAGAGCCTGGGTTCAAGTCCCCAGTCACCACATAGGATAGCACCACGAAAGAAGAAGCTTCATGAGCAGTGGAGCAGTGTTATGGAGTCTCTTATCTCCTTCTCCCTCTTTAACTCTTGTCCTCTATGTAGAAAAAAGGGAAGAAAAAGAAACACCCACTGTTAGAAGCAGAACAGTACAGGTGTGAAGCTCCAACAAAGCTCTGGTGGCAATGAAGAGATAAGTACACTGTTGGGTTATAAAGCAGCATCATGAAACTAATTCATTTGGACTAGCTAATTTATACCCTCTGCTCAGGTTCAGAGTCAACTATCTTTGCTTCCTGACAAAGTTCTGGCAGTACAGACATTGGATAAGAGCATCCAGTTGGTATGACAGTTATCCTCAGTGATTGTTCAAGGAGTGTTTGTTTGGACATCCACTTGAAGAAATGCTCCATGTGGAGCTTTACAGTGATCCGATTCCAACAGGGTGGAAATGAGTCATGGTACTGGATTCATCTGTAGTGCTGTTGAGTCACTGGAATCAAAATGTTTTGCAGAGTGATTGGCAGAGGACCAAATGTTCTGGCTTCAGCTACTGAGATATGACATTTTTGAAGAGGGGGATAAAACAGTCGTATCGTGCTCTCTCCCCGTGGAGCATATTTATCAGCTGCCTGGAGGGATATTTTCACATTTGCATGTACTGCACCCTTGGCTCCAACACCCACTCCGTTGCCTCCACTCTGCCTGGCAGATTCCCATTACTCATCTTCCATCTCAGAGCTCAAGTGTTTCTGAGGCTCAGTAATGACTCAGGCCCTCAATGGCCCCCACAGTTGCTGGTCTCGCTGTTACCAGGCCATAAAGCATGGGCGGTGACTGATCTGTCCCTCTAGCTGCCGTTGTCACCATCTTTTTTTTTTAATTTAATTTAATTATTGGGTAGAGACAGAAATTGAGAGGGCAGAGGAAATAGGGACAGAGACACTTGCAGCCCTGCTTCACCACTTGTGAAGCTTTCCCCCTCTGGTGGGGAACAGGGGCTTGAACCCAGTTCCTTGTGTACTGTAGTCCCTAGTCACCATCTTTCTAGAGCAGAGAGACCCTGCTGAGATTGGCCTTGTGAATTTAACACGTGACATGAGGATGAGACTGAGTCCCCCTTGTTTCTCTGTTAGATGAATGTGCTTTTTTGTGTCATCTCTCAGAGACACTCATAGTGAAGACAGTCACAGTTAACATGGGGGGGGGCTTCTTCTGGGCTAGCTACTGTCCCAAGCACTTCAGACACCTTAATCTAATTCTATACCGCCATCTAGGAGGGGAATACTTAATCCCCTTTATAGAAAAGGACTCTGCCAAGGAGAAAAAATATAACGGTATCATATGCCCATCTGGAAAGACGATAGAGTAATGTAAGAAAATTAAGAACTGTATCTTGTCTAATCCCATCATCTAAATATAACTTCCCATCCTGGTGTGTATTTACCCATGTTTTCTACAGAGATGATATGCATGCACTGGACAAATGCATTCATGTTGGTATATATGCTAAGTGCATACCATATCCTCCTGCAGAGAATTTACTGTATATGCTATCACAGTACTGGCATTTTATACAACCCAAACATCAGTCTGATTTGGAGTGCTCCCCTTTCTGGGGAATAACATGCATCTTGCATCCATGAGAGTTACTGGGGTGGAGGGCACCTGGGAAGGGCATGCAGTGATGCCCAGTGAGAAGGAAGCTCCTGCTGCTGTTCCTGGTGTGCAGAGTGGGTGGCTTTAGTCCATGTGCCCACTTATGCATTTTGTACAATCTTAACACTATGCTTCTCCCAAATCATCACCTAGGTTTCAATTAGAGCAAGTGAAAGCACCAAGAATCTCACAGAAGAAGAAAAGGATGAATGGAGCGACTGCTTGAGTCGAGCACCACCTGCTCTGGCAAGACTAGTAACCTGGCCTGCATGGCAGATGTCATGTCTTGAGTTTTTCACTCCTTGTGTGCCACAAGCTGTGCTTCATAGACTCCCCTCTGGACCTGCCCCTGCTCTGTGCACATGTGTCATGGAGATTGAATTTGCTGTCACAGTCGAAAGCAACAAAGGGCGTGAAGAAGGGGGGGCTGGGTGTCAGGTCTGGCTGGGGTGGGGTAGAAGAAAGGATGGGGGAGTGGAGAGTTTTCAAGCTAGCAGTGTTTGGCCACCAGACAAAATCCTGCCTTCTTCCAGGTTTTCTGTCCATCCAGGGGTGGGCCACCCCTTTTGGGGCCTAAAGGGAGCTGAGCCTGGGAAGAGCACTCAGAAGCACCTTCCCTTTCATCTTTGAACACTCCCGCCTTCTACCCAGCAGCCTTATTGTAATTTAAGTCTCCATTAGTCAAGTAGACACTAAGTGGTTTCTTAGATAAATACAGAGTTCATACTTTGCAAAGGTCTCTGAAAAACACTCTATTTCTTCTAAGTTCTTTTGGCCCCAGTCACTGGGTACAGCTTCATGGGTGGGGGAGGCTGGGTGTTCCAATGCAGGGGAACACAAACCCACTCAAGTTATGTAAACAAGCACACCACTTCCTGGGGAGCAGCTCCCTGAAATATTATCATATAGCAAGACTGGGAAACTGCTTTTGTTATTCATTATTGCCCTTGTTCACAACAGACACTTAACAATGCTTTTAAAAAATGTGTTCAAGGGGTAAGGGAGATAGTATAATGGTACATGCCTGAGGCTCCAACTCCCATCTTCAAATTTCCTCAGCCCACCATCAGCCAAAGTAAAGCAGTTAAAAATAATAAAATTTAAAAAATGTTTATGATAAAAATATGAAGGATATGACTTATTGAAGGAAATATGATTCACTTGTTATTACAGTGCTAAAGTAACTTCACTCACAATTACTAATCAGCATATATCTATTTGCCCATCTACTGATTTACTGCTCTCTCTGTGGCCAGGACAGTATTTCAGGCTTTTCTATCAAATACTGTTTGCAGAGGGGGAAGGCAGGGGTGGGGGGGGGGAGGAGAGAGGCATCCCAGAGATGGGAATCTCCTTCTGCCCTCCTCCTTACACTCTCTCAGCACACCCCGCCTGCTGCAGACTCTCTCCTCCCCAGGGCCTGCTCCCCCTGCTGCTTCAGCATCAGCTGATCATCAGTGATGACTCCCGGTCGGGGTCTTCAGCCCACTTAACACTGCGATGATGAAGTGACTCCAGCATTCCTTTATCAACCACTCCTGCTTGTTTTCCAGCATCCCAAATGTGCTGTACAAATGCACTTACTTTCCTTAATGCCAATCTCCTACCTTTAAAATACAAGCTCCTTGAAGCAGACATCATTGTCTGTGTCCCGTGTCCTGCCGGGTCCAGGGAATCCCAGGCATGGAGAACAGTTCCCATATGGGCAGGCAGACACTCCACCATTCTAGGTTGACTGTATGCTGGTAACTAGTTCTGCCTCTGCCTCTTCCAACACATGTGTGCCACAACCACTTCATCAGTTTCTAAGCCAAATGCACGTGTCCAGACACACACTAGTCACTTCTAGATTGCTGTGTAGCCTGGACCCTAATGCTGCATTTTGGGAAAACACAATGGAACAGTGATTTGTAATCAGCATGACACATGTACAATCCTGAACTTGTCCTGGAAAAGTTGTATCTAGACAACAGCAAATCCTAATAGAAATCCTTTAAATGCCTAAAAAGAGACTTTCTTTTCTTTTTCTCAAATCAAAACCTAAGTTGTCACCTACTTTATTCAATTACCGGACATATGAGTCACCACGGTATATCTGTATAGTGCCTCAGCTTTTGGTTATATATAAAGAAGATTGAAAGTAAATTCCTCTGGTTTCCACTTGATGAGATTTTTTTTTTCTTTTCATTTTGAAATTCCAGTCTCTTCAGCACTGTTTTTATTGTGATGGAAGTCTGTTGATTCTGGATGGGTAAGTACAAGGATAACAGGGAGGAAAACCCAGCATGAACAGAGTCCTCATCCTCCAGCTCAGGCTAGAGGCTGGGGGTGGCCCGCAGTCCAGTCAGTAAGGAGGGGAACTGATGAGGTGGCTGGGTGTGACCAAGATCATCAGCAGACAGACAGCACAACATTTTGACCTAGTCTTACTGGCCATAGCCTTCCCCCACCACCTTTAATTCCACAATACCCTGAAATGACACTTTTGCAGGTGTCAGCCATCATTCATCTTGAGGTTCTGAGACAGTTTGCTTTCCTGAAGAGTTGTGGGAAGCCAGGACTCTACATACATCTCATAGCACAGTAACGGGCTCCTGAGACATCCTCGCTGACCCACACGACTCAGAGGCAGGGATTGGAGGTGTCTTTTGTGAAAGAAATCAGTCACTTTGCTAAGGTTCCAAGTGAGAGTAAGGCATAAAGGAGAGGCAAGACGCAGAGACAAGTGCTTTTTTCTAAAATGGAGAAATGGAGGGAAGCAAGGTGGAATCCCCACACTTTGAATTTTCCAGAAGACACCTCTCTGCAGCTACAAACAGGGATGTGTTCACCCCAGGTCCAGGCCAGTCCTGGCTGGGCAGCTGGTGCTCAGCCCACAGGCCCCAGAGTCACAGGCTCAGCAAGAAGCTGCTCACAGTTTACTGCCATTTGTCAACAGCATTCAGAGGCCCAGACATTCCATGCTCCCAGGAGGAATGTGGCCCTAGTGGATGCCTTCCCTCCTAGCTAGTGGATGGGCAAGGGGATCAAAGCACTGAAGCCACAATGTAAAATCATCTTTCTTGATTTACTTTAGTTAGAGCCATCTGCTCATTATTTTGTTTGAAATGATATTTCCCTTGATTTTGACACAGCATTCAAAAAATGAAAGACAAACTGGGGCTGGGAAATAGCTCACTCAGTAGAACGCACACTACCATGAGTGAGGACCAGAGCTCAAACCCCCAGTCACCACGGGGGCATCTGCACAGGGGAAGAGAGAGGTAGAGTGGTGGTGCTGCAGTGTCTCTCCTTTTCTGTCTCCCTCTCCCTCCTACCTACCATCTGAAAAAGGGATGAAACAAAGAATACCCATGGGTATAAGAAATCGGCAGGGGTTCTCATAAGATTGAGTCATTACCCAGCCCAAGCTTCATCTTCTATTTCCCTTTTACGCCTTTGCTTAAGTGATTCCTATAAGTGAGATCATCTGCTATTCATCCTCCTCTTTCTGATATAGATTTGGAAATTTAAAAAAATGAGAGGTTACCGGCAGAAGCTAATGTTCCCTGGGTAGTAATTCTGCAAAGTTTAGGAGTCAGAAATGTAACCTTTTAACTCCTGGGTTAAAACATGCCTTTGCTTGTTGGGAAATTGTGCAGATGTGGTTGAACATTGGCAGGGCTCACAAACCACTATATTTCCATGCAAGTATTATTTACATATCTCCACCACATTATCCCCTCAGGGTACTGCTAATACTGCCAGCTTTCTACCTTCCAAGAATGACTTTTTTCTTTTCTCCACCCTCTTCCCTAGCCAATTCCATCCCGACTTGCCACTTCCGGAATTCTCCTATAAGTCACTTCTATTTCCTCTCTCTCCTCTTCCCTCTCTCTCTTTCTCTTCTGTGTCCTGACCTGGAGAAGACCTGGAGAAGGGCTGGCATGCATAGCAGGAGGCGGCCATTTTGCTACCTCCACATGGCATAAACCCCCGTTGTGCTCACACTCGACTCTGGGGCGTCCACATGAATAAAGATTTGCGTTCCCACTCCACCACAAGTCCTGGTCTCTTCTCTCTCTGGCGACACTAGCCCGGCATTTGCTGACATCCAGAGTGTAAGGAGTTAAATAAAAAGGAACAACCAGGGGCTGGGTGGTGGCTCACCTGGTTGAGGGCACATGTTAAAATGACCCCGGTTCAAGCCCCCAGCTTCCCACCTACAGGGAGAAAGCTTAACAAGTGGTGAAGCAGGGCTGCAGGTGTCCACCTTCCTCTCTCCCCCGCCTTCCTCTCAATTTCTGGCTGTCTGCAATAAATAAATAAAGATAAAAAATAAAGGGGATAAGCAGTTTTAACTGAATTCTGAAGGTTGTGTCTATTCATCATAGGAAGAAGTCTAACCTCAGATTGATAAAAGCCAGAGTGCTCAAGTTACCTAGATGGTTACTTTTAGGTTTTTCTTCCAGGAAACAAGTTTAGCTTGAGGAAGTTAAGTTTGGAAAAAGTTCTCATTTTACCCGATTATAATTTTTCAGCTAAACTTTAATTCTCATTTTTGTATACTTATTTTGTAGATAAACATGTTCAGGGTTGGGAAGACAATTCAGTGACATGTACATGCTCTACATAGGTACATGTATGAGGCCCTGGATTCCAGTCTGGGTGCCACCAATAACCAATAATTAAATAAAGTTATTAGTGATTTTGTACACCAGACAAAAACCTCACACATAGAAAAATAATATGCATGTGTCTGTTTCTTGAAGTATTTGTCATAATAGAAAACATCTGAGACAGAAGCAAAGCTCCTATACATGAATATATTATGAAATTCAACACAAAAGCCACTCAAGTGATCATGAAGACTGGAGCAACATGCACTGTTTTATAACCTCCCCCCACCCCGCAAATCTTGTGAAAAACTGAAACATGAAAAAGTGGGACACCAATATCTTTGTACTAACTTCAAGCATACCTATATTTTCCTACAATATTTGCAGTGTGACCATGAATTTATTAGTTTAACTTTAAATAACAGATTTATTTTCCAATAACAAAAACAAAAAAAGGAAAACTTTGCTGGTAAAATCTAAAGGAAAGCAGAAAGTTTAGTTTCTTTATTTTTTTCTTTTCTTAATGATTTGAGCTTAAATAGAAATCCAGTCAGCAAATACTCTCTTGAGCTCTCTGCTCCCCCCAATTTGTGTAACATTTAAAGTTTTTAAATAAGCCTGTAATGAGTAATTACTCTTTTGTAATAACATCCCATATAGTTTCCCTTAATCTTTCCTTTGAAGAAAGATGGTAAGAAATAAAGCAAACAGTTCTGCAGCTAGCACAGAGAAGATAAGCAGGGACAGATGTCTCAAGTGGGCTTTCTGCAAGTTACATGGGAGCTAGCAGAGAGGGTTTCCTTACACTCCTAAAACTTGGCAAATGTCAGGCAAGTCTAAGCACATGACTTTTGAAACACTTGGACAATTACAAATCTTAAGGCGCTTATTTTCCAGTTGCCAACGAACAAAACTAACAAATCTATCATCTTGATAGAATTAATTCATTGCAATGCAAAGAGCTTACATGGAAAGTATGGGGGAAAAATGAAAATTCATTGGAGTGATACAGAATGGAACTAGAAACATGGAATTTTTTTTAACCTTATGTTGGTATGAAAGACTAAACCTGGGACCTTGAAGCCTCAGGCATGAGTCTCTTTGCATAACCTTTATGTTGTCTACCCCGCCCCTCACCCCCGCCCCCCAAAATCACTTTTACAAATGACTCAGAACTGAAGTCTTTATTTCTTTACTCTTACATGATTGAATATTTTTCTTCTGGGGATGTAGAGCCAAGCCAGAAGTCCTAGTTGAATTTAGACCCTACTCAACAAGTGTTTGTGAAGTTTTGTGATCTGAGTAGCACATAGAGCAACCTAGACTACACCTCTCTAAATACTGATGCTGGCTACCTCGGGGTATAACTAAAAGGTGGATTCTAGGTCAGCAGACCTGGGGTGGATATTAAGTGGTGGATTTCTCACAGATTTCCAGTGGATTCCATGCCACAGCGCCTGAGATTAATCTCTGACTCTTAGCACTCCCTGGTGTAGCACAAGGCCAAGCTGTGTGTCTCTGTGATGCTGAAGTTAAATCAGTCTATAGAGATGAGCCCTGGAGCACCTGCTCACCTGAGCTACAGCAGCTGCAGGGGGATTGTGGAGGGCATTGATGAGAACCCTGTGTCTGGTTCATGGGGCTGCTGCAGAGAGGGTGTTCTTGAACTGCTGCCCCTCTTCATTCTATAAGAATGAGGACCACTGAGGACAGTCAAGTAATGTGCGAAGTTTTTTACTGATGAAGTTGAAGTCTGTTAGAAAACTGGCCAGTGGGTACAATACAGTGTGCAGAACCCATAACCAAATAAATCTGAAGTCAGTGTTACTTTTTTTGGGGAAAAAAACTTGCTTTTATTCAACCAAAACAGATAGAAAGTTTAACTTTCCATAAAAGAAGAAGCAGGTGGTATTGAATCAATGGTGCCGGTGGCATAGGTGAAGTCAGACTAGACTCAGATGTCAAGGACAGGGGGATGAGAATGAAGTTTGCTGGGACAAGTGCTCGAAAGTCCCTTTAAGGCTGGGAGTATGGATCGACCTGTCAATGCCCGTGTTCATCGAGGAAGCAATTACATAAGCCAGACCTTCTACCTTTTGCATCACACAATGACCTTGGGTCCATACTCCCAGAGGGTTAAAGAATAGGAAAGCTATCAGGAGGGGATGGGATACGGAGTTCTGGTGGTAGGAACTGTGTGGAGTTGTACCCCTCTTATCCTGTGGTTTTGTCAATGTTTTCTTTTTATAAATAAAATAAAATAATAAAATTTAAAAAAGTCCCTGTGAATGGAAGTGCTCTGAAGACTTCAGGAGGGAAATGACAACCATTTGGCATTAAGTTGTTTGCTGTTCTTAAGGCTAAGGGATGTAAAGCATTTCCATTGCCCCAAAGCAAGGTATAAAAGACACACATTCTGGCAAGGGAAGAGTTTTGGGGTGTGGAGGGTTCTGGTGGGGTACAGCCTGGTGGTTATGTGATGCAGGGCTAGGAGAGCACATGCAAGATACAGACAGACCTTGGGGAAGTCAGTAGGAGGTCACTTGTGAACAGTGGAAACATTGCTAATCCATCAGCAATCCTGAGGTGTTAGGAGGTTTCCATGAGGGGATCAAGATAACTGGAATCTTTGAACATTCAGGGAGTTAACAATTTATGCAAAAATAATGCACTGCCATGGGTAGTGATTGTGTAAATAAACACAGAAAGAAGAGTCATTGTGTGGCCAGAAATAAGCCCAAACACATCTTGCATTCAGTTTAGATTTCATAAGATCCAGTCTGGGATCCTGAACAGGTAGGGGCATGATGCAGATGTCCACATTGGCAATATGACTTAAAAAGTTTATTGACCAATATTACCAAAATAGATTAAAAAGAAACAAACAAACAAAAAAACCCTTGAGGGTCAGATGGTGGCGCACCAGATTAAGCTCACCTACTACTAAGAGCAAGGACCTGTGCAAGTATCCTGGTTCGAGCTCCTGGCTCCCCACCTGCAGGGGGGTTCACTTCACAAGCAGTAAAGCCAGTCTGCAGGTGTCTTTCTCCCCCCATCTCTATCTTCCCCTCTTATCTCAATTTTTTTCTGTCCTGTCCAATAAAATGGAAAAAATGGCCACCAGGAACAGTGGATTCATAATGCAGGCACCAAGCCCTAGTGATAACCCTGGAGGCAAAACAAACAAACAACTTGAAACGTTAAAGCATTTTCCCAGTCCCTATGGAGCTTTTATCTGAAAATTATTTCAACTTACACTCAGAATAGTGAAGCCAACATTTCAATGATGACCACACCTCTAATCTTGCCCCTGAATAGGATACCATTCTCACTTTCTGAGACAGCTCCTTGAACATTATTAGCATATTTCATAATGAAGACTGGGAATATGTAGTTTGTTCATTGGGGAAGAAGAGTAACACTGTAAATCTGATAATGACTTAATCAGGAATTTCCGGGGGAGGGAAGGGAGGGCACAGCCTCCTGTATAAGGCAGAGCCACCCTCTTTGAGAAATTGAATGCTTTGTTCTAATGACAGATTAATGGAGTGAGAATTTTAGGAGGATTATGAAGATATCAAAGACAAACCTTTATTCTGAAAGCAAGGATACAATAAAATTCTACATTCATTATTTTTCAGGTCAATAATATATATGTATATATATGTATATATATGCTAGAAATTCCTCATATTTTTTTCATTTAAAATTGAACTTATTTGTTTTTAATATTTATTGGATAGAAACAGAGAAACTGAAAGGGAGAAAGACACCTATAGCATTGCTTCACCACTTGTGAAGCTTCCCTCTGATACAGGTAGGGATCAGGGGCTTGAGCCAGGGTCCTTATACATGGTTACAGTGTGCTACTGGCCAGCCCTCTTCATTAAAAATGCTTTAAAAAGTGGGGGCTGGGGCCAGGTGGTGGCACACCTGGTTAAGCACTCACATTATAGTATGCAAGGATCCAGGTTCAAGCTCTTGGTCCCCACCTGTAGGGGCAAACCTTTATGAGTGGTGGAGCAGGGCTGAAGATGTCTCTCTGACTCTCACCCTCTCTATCTCCTCCTCCCTTCTCAATTTCTATCTCTATCCAATAATAAATAAATTTTAAATATGGGGGCTGGGTGGTGGCACATTCAGTTAAACATACATATCACCATGAACAAGGATATGGATTTGAGCCCCTGTTCCCCAACTGCAGAGAGGATATTTCATGAGTAGTGAAGCAGGTGTCTTTATCCCTCTCTCTCCCTCCTTCCCTATCAATATCTCTCTGTCTTGTCAAATAAACATAAAGTAGAAAGAAAAAAATTAGAAAAAATAGCTGCCAGGACCTGCAAGCCCTAGTGATAATCCTGGAAGTACTACTACTACTAATAATTTATTATTATTATTATTACAAAATACAAGTTTTAAAAAGTTGAGTTTTCTTAAAAAAATATCCACTAGAGTGGAATAAATTCTGCTTCCATCTCTCATGATTCAATATTCTGTGAGACTCCAAAGAAAAATCTGGAATTTCCAGTTCTTTTTTAAACTTGTCAATTAAAAAGTAATTTATGATCTCTAGAGACAGTTATTTCTGCTGAGCAATGTCTTAAGCCAGATTTCTCTATTTCAGCTAAAGTAACAGTGTACACAGCCATGGAGAAGGCAGTCACAGCTTCTTGCTTTTGTTTTCTTTTCTTTTTGTGGGTCTTTGAAATATTAGGATTTAATTGGTCTACCAACTTGGGGGTGTACTTTCTTCCTCAAAATTGGGGCAAGCTTCCCTGCTTAAAAATATTAAAAAGTTGTATGTATTTTCTTTGTGTTTTATACACACTGGTTTTAAAAACAAGGTCATACCAAATTACCTATCAATATGTAGATTTGATGCAATACTACCATTCTTTAAGACCCTAACATTTTCCACAGAAGAAAAAAAATCCTAAAATAGATAGGAAATTTAGGAGACCCCAAATAGTCAAACTCATGCTGAGAAAAGGAATAAGCATGGGAGCATCACTCTCCCTGATTTTAAACTATACAGCAAAATGATAACAATCAAAACAACATGGTAAGAGAATAAGCACACCTACAGATATCCAAGAAGCACCTGAAAGTCCAGAAATCAACCCACAACTTTATATATACACAATGGAATACTACTCAGCTATAAAAAATGGTGACTTCACCATTTTCAGCCAATGTTGGATGGGCCTTGAAAAATTCATGGTAAGTGAAATAAGTCAGAAACAGAAGGATAAATATGGATGATCTCGCTCTCAGGCAGAAGTTGAAAAACAAGATCAGAGGAGAAAACACAAGTAGAACCTGAACTGGAATTGGCATATTGCACCAAAGTAGAAGACTCTGGGGTGGGTGGGTGGGGGAAGAATACAGGTCCAAGAAGGATGACAGAGTACCTCCTGGGTGTTATATTGTTATATGGAAAATTGAGAAATGTTATGCATGTACAAACTGTTGTATTTATTGTTGAATGTAAAACATTAATTCCCAAATAAAGAAAAGGAAAAGAAAAGAAAAGAAAAAATAAATCAACCCACAACTAAATGGTCAACTAATTGAAAACAAAGGAGGCAAAGTATACAACAAAGCAAAGTAAAGAAGTCTCTTCAACACATGGTGTTGGGAAAACTAGATAGTCATTTGCAAAAGATAGAAACTAGACCTTTAAACACCATTCCCACCACCAAAGGACTGTGAACCATCCCTCCCTCCCACTCCCACCCCCCACTGGCCCAGGAAGCTACATGTCTACCCCTCACCACTGGGTTTTTACTTTGGTGCCCTACTTACAATTTGATCAGGTCCTGCTTTTAGTTTCCCTTTCAGATCTTCTTAATCAACTTCTGTTGATGAGTGGGATCATCCCATACTCATCTTTATCTTTCTGACTTAGCTCACTTAACTAATTCCTTCTAGCTCTGTCCAAGATGGGTCAGAGAAGGTGGGTTCATTGTTTTTGATAGCTGCATAGTATTCCATTGTATATATATACCACAGCTTTCTCAGCCACTCATCTGTTGTTGGGCACCTGGGTCGCTTCCAGGTTTTAGCTATTATGAATTGTGCTGCCATATAAATCAGTAGTTAATTAATATGAGAGGGGGAAAATCAATTGTATGTCTCAAAGTTTCTCAAAACACAAACTGAATCCTTTTAATATATAGGCTGTGTATTTGATACGCGGACTCTCTCAAAAGCCTAGACCAAGTAGATTAGAAGCATCCAATAGCACAGCTATATACAAGATACTGGATACTGTACAGCAAACCATAACAAAAGGACTTTTCAAAGTTAATCCAATTACCAAATAATGTGATGATAACATTAACTATCGATTGTCTTTTTGAACCCTAAGACAGCAGGAACCTCACATCTCCACTATAGAGCCCCTACTTCCCCCAGTCCTGGAACCCTTGGATAGGGCCCACTTTCCCGTATGCATCTCCCAATCCAAACCAAATAATTTTGCATCCGCCGATCACAACCTAACCAACGCAACGATTGTCACCTCAACATGCTTCACCTCAGACTGTGTCCAGAGACTTCACGTGTGGAATGACAACCCTTCAGCTTCATTACTCGGGTGAGACCTTTCCTTTTATAGTACACTCTAATTTCATCTCAGGTGGTTCACTTTCTAACAAAGTCCCATAACCTAGATATACACCAATTTCTGTGAGAGAGAGCTTATGTGCACACGTATCCATAAACTACTGCAAAATATATACCTGAAAGCAGTAGTACACTAGAGTTTGCAGTGAGTACCTCCCTAACACTTCCTCTCCACTATTCCAAGCTTGGGATCCATGATTGCTCAACAAATTGTTTGGCTTCGTATGTTAACTCTCTTTTCAATCACCAGGTTCCAGATGCCACCATGATGCTGGCCAGGCTTCCCTGGATTGAAGACCCCACCAATGTGTTCTGGAGCTCAGCTTCCCCAGAGACACACCTTACTAGGGAAAGAGAGAGGCAGACTGGGAGTATGGACCGACCAGTCAACACCCATGTTCAGCGGGGAAGCAATTACAGAAGCCAGACCTTCTACCTTCTGCAACCCTCAATGACCCTGGGTCCATGCTCCCAGAGGGCTAGAGAATGGGAAAGCTATCATGGGAGGGGGTGGGTTATGGATATTGGGTGGTGGGAATTGTGTGGAGTTGTACCCCTCCTACCTTATGTTTTTGTTCATTAATCCTTTCTTAAAAAATTAAAAAAAAAACAACTAGACCTTTAAGAAATACCATATATAAAAGTAAATTCAAGATGAATCAATTATTTGAATATAAGTACTAAAACCATAAACCATGTAAAAGGAAATCTAGGTGATGTGCTCCATGACATTAGTCTTAAGAGATATCTTTAGTGTTTCAACTCTGACAGCAGGAGAGAGAGAAAAGCAAAAACAAACAATTGGCCAACACTGGATCGAAAAGCAACAGCACAGCAAAAGCAAGTCATTGCCATCACAATGGACATGTTTTCCTCCTCCTAGATATGAGCTCAGGTTCTCATTGACCAATATAGAGTATAACTGCATGGCACAAGTAGGACACAGGGAAGAATAGCATCATTCATCTGTGCAATCTGCTGGTATCAGGACAAACTTCTGCCACTTGGCAGTCATATTCTTCCTTCTCCTTCCTTTTCC
The DNA here is from genome assembly GCF_950295315.1 of Erinaceus europaeus. NCBI lineage: Eukaryota > Metazoa > Chordata > Mammalia > Eulipotyphla > Erinaceidae > Erinaceus > Erinaceus europaeus. Next base: position 62,694,561 of record NC_080168.1, read on the forward strand.
AGGACCACAATATGGACACATACAGAACCCAGTGAGAACAGCCAATACTACTTCCAAACAACTTCAAAGGGCTTACCTTTTCTTTTTGCCACCAGCGTTACTGCTGAGTCTTGGTGCCTGCCTGACTCCACCACTGCTCCTCCCAGTCTTTTTTCTTTCTGATAGAGTGATAAGAGACAGGGAACTAGAAAGGGAGAGAGAGAAGAGGCAAGACACCTGTAGCAATAATCCACAGCTAATGAAACATCCTCCCTGCAGGTAGGGACTAGACAGTTGAACCCAGGTCCTCATTCATGAAACTGTATGTATAACTCCCAGCCCAGGAGCTGTCATTAACATAGATAATATCTAGTTATTACACACAGATAATAGATTTTCAGTGTCACAGCATTAAACATACTATCTTTAGCCTATGAGGGATAAAATGTAAGAAAAGTAAGACTCCTTTAAAAAGGCAAAATTCCTATTAGTCTGGCCTGTTTTATAATGCCAAAGAATATGAACATATTAGGATTATATTCACATAGATACATTTTGAGGACAGCTGGTAGTGCACCTGGTTAAGCTCACATGTTACAATGCACAAAGACCAGGATTCAAGCCCCTGGTCCCCACCTGCATGGAGAAAGCTTTACAAGTGGTGAAGCAGGGCTGCAGGTGTCTCTCCCCATCTCTATCTACACTTCCCCTTTGATTTCTCTATCTATCTAATAAATAATAAAGTAAATAAGTAAGTAATTTAGATGTATTTCAAGTCAGTATTATTTTTTTAAATTATTTTTGTGGCACTGGGGGCCTTATGCATATATAACTTCACTGCCCTAGAAGACTTTACACTCCTTTATTCATATATATGTATACACACACACATACACACACACACACATATGGAGAAAGAGGGGGGAGAGAAACCACAGCACAGCTCCATCATCTGTAGAGCTTCTCTCAGTGCTAAGCTGTTCTCATGTTGTACTGGAGCTTGAACTCAGGCCTCTGGCATGCTAAGGCATACTCCACTGGGTGAGCTATTTCCCAGTTTCTCAAGTCAGTATTTTCATAAACACAAATAGTTGAGTGGTCACCTGACTTTTACATCATCATACGTACAAAGCCAGATTGTTCCCACACATTTAGAAGGCACTCAGCTGGTAAGATTTGAATGTCCCCCTAGAGTCGCAGGAGATTCCCCTCTAAAAGAACTCTAGTTTTGATACTGATCAGAGATTTCCCTCCAGAGCTCACTGGCAGTTAATTTAAAAACACCCCATCATCTGAACAGTGTATCCTTTTGTAATTTCTTTCACTGTTTCCTGCTAAAATCTTAAAACGTGTGAGAAAGCTGAGGGAAGAGAATTGAAGGGATATGCTTAAAAGCCTGCCTGTTTGGAGGCCTTTTCAGTAGTAATACACTCATAAACAAATAAACAAGGTGAGTTTATTTCTCTAAGAAGTGAGTATTATGTAACAATGCTTGTATGTGAGTGTTTTATGAAACGATCTCACATTTCCTGCAAAGTAATTAGAAACAAAGTGCTGCTATTAGCTTGCAGAGGGGCAAAAATGAAGGACCACATTCCTCAGACTGTTAGACTCACTGCTATCTAAGGCTGCAGGCTCTAGTGTGGGACTATGTGAAAGCTTGGTAGAGCTTAGGCTAGCTCTCCCATCCTTGGATGGAGGTCTGGAAAGATACCCCACTTGTTGGCCTCTCTCCTTATAGAGAGATGAGCCAAGAGGGAAAAGTCTCCCAGACTTAATTTCTCCTTGTTAGTCTCTCAAGCTCACAGAAAGCCTCCAAGCCTCTCATACCTAGTTCCCCCTGCTAGCAGACAAATGGCTGCCTGCTTGAGGGTTCACTCAAAGTTCACACATCCACTATAACTTCACCTTTTGATCATATAGGAGAACACACTCTATCATACACCCCTGCCAGTACCAGGCAATGAGACCCCCATATTCTATTTCCTTGTGCCCCTTGATATCTGTGATTTATATCAAGTTTTGTTTTTCTTCTTCTCTACCTCACCTTACCGGTTTAACCCCTATGCTTTTCTCAAATACCTTTGGATAATTAATTTGCCTGAATCATGGTAAGTAATTGTCTTGACCTTTATGTATCTCATCAATTCTTGTCATACCAACCCCCTACCATGGGGGAAAGCTGACCTTTAAGAAATCTGTAATTTCTGACATATGAGAAAAATGTTCTTTGTTTAACTCAGTATAAAAGCCTGTACCCATCTTCAAATAAATAGATGTTCATACCAGAATGTCTCCCAATGCCTCTTTCTAATTCATTCAGCCACTAGAGCTAGTGAGGGAGGGTCAGAGGCCTACCTCCCCCCCCCTCCATTGGAGCCACTCCACGTGAACACTGGCACTCTAGCTCCTGTTTTTTATTTATTTATTTATTTATTTATACTGCTCAGTTCTAGCTCTAGCTCTAGCTCTAGTGGGGGGGGATGAACCTGGGACTTTGGAGCCGCACACATGAGTCTCTTTGCATAACCATTATGCTACCTATCTCCACCTGTTTTCTTCATTTATTTACTTTTAGACATTGCCAGGGCTTCACTGCAGCAGGCTACATTTTTCAGAGAGAGACAGAGACCGAGAGATACACCAAATCACTAAGCTTCTCTAGTGCACTAGTCCTCCCATGTGGTGTACCAGGGGCTCAGACCTGGACCAAGGGAATGGGAGAGTAGACACCCTCCGAGAGGAGCTGTCTTGCTCGTCCAATCTTAGAGTTTTCATGCACCAAAACTTACAAAAGCAAAATGCTGCAAAACCACATTATTCCTTCTGATTGTTGAACAGTCTCATCTGAGTACTAATTCTGGCACTTACTGATTTATACTTGCAGATGGGGTGTATCTTACCCCCACCTGTGCCTTTCAGAGAGTAACTCATGGTCTTTGAGGACTGGAATTGAGGCCAATGTGACGTGCTGGGATCCTCCACGATAATGCAGTCTGGGATCCTCCACAATAATGTGGTCTACAAGGAGTCTCTCCCAAATCCCTGCACCCAACCATTTAGTTCTAGTCCTTGCACAGGCAAAAGGTTATATTCGTTGTAAGAGCATCCCTCACAAGGAGCAAGGGATACTTAAATAAACCATTTATTTTTCTGACCACCCAGAGAGGAGACAGTTGTGTGAAAGAGCTCAGGGGAGATATTATGTTATTGATGAAGTGCCAGCAAGCCAAGAGACATGCAGATGAAATTTCCCTACAATTACACAATCTCCAAGACAAACAATCTGAGCAGAAGCATGTTTTGCATTTTTTATTCTAGAAACCTCTGTGCCTAGGAGGGGAGTAACTGGAGACACCTGACTACTCTTACAGGCTGGAATGTTTCTGTGAAGAAGCTCAGAGAGCCAGGGGTTGGGGGGGGTGCTCTGTTCCAGGTGTGATCACCCACTGGCTCAAGTCCCCAGGGCTTTTCTGCTTGTATGACCATCACAGACATAGCTGGAAAGGAGTTACGCCCCACGGAATGAAGCTCACTGCTACTGTGCACTCTCTTCACTCCCCTGCACCTCTGCAGGCCTTCACAACAGCCTTGTTTCACGGTTTCTATAGAAACCCAGAAAAAGGACAAGATTGAATTGACTGATCAGAAGATTTTACCAGTCCTGAGTGGCAGAAGCCATCAGCGACAAGTTCCCCAAAACAAACAGACCTCCCTGGTGTCCAGATACTGAAGATATGTGATCCATGTGACCTGGGGAACCTGGCAGGGGGTCATGTAGTGCTTCTCCCAGCAGAGGGGCACCCCCACCCTGCACTCCCTGCTGCTTGGTGCACGGGTCCAGTGGCGCCCTCACCCCCCACCTGGCTTCAGCACACCAGCAGCCCCAGTCCACCCACCTGCTCACGCTTGGGGTCCTGGGCGGTCCTCCTCGCATGCTGGACAGTGCAGCTGTGTCAGCCTTTCACATTTTCTCTAGCTGTGCTCTAAGGATGGGGGGCACTGCCGGTGGCTGCGTTTTTGCCCATCTTGATGACGCAGTCTGCTTTTTGTATCAAACCAAAAAGTTTACAATTTATTTTGTCAGCCACTTGTTGCTTTTCAATCAGGTTGCTTTTCCAAATTTAAGTTGGATTAAAAAAAACAACTAGGAAATACTAATAAAATTTTATTTGTTTATTTTTTGGAACTACATGAATTAAAAAAATTATCTTTATTTATTTGTTGGATAGAGACAGCCAAAAATTGAGAGGGAGAGTTGATAGGGAGAGAGACAGAGAGATACCTGCAGCAGTGCTTCATCATTTGTGAAGTTCTCCCTCTGCAGCTGGGGACAGAGGACTGTAACCCAGGTCCTTGTACATTGTAACATGTGCACTCAACCAGGTGAGCCACCACCTGGCACGTACGTGACTATTTTTAAATGTACGACTCAGAGGCATTAAGTACATTCACAGTGTGGTGTAACCATCATCATATCTAAAAAATTCATTATTCTGGTCAGAGATCCTGCACCCAATAAACAGTAACTTCCCACCCCACCTTCCTGGCCTGTGGGAGACACACACTTTCTATTTCTGTAAATTTTCTTATTCCAGGGACCTCAGATTAATGGAATCCAAGCATATGTGTCCCTTTCTCTCTGGCTTATTTCATCTAGCATAATGTTTTCAAAGTCCATGTTGCATCATATATCAGAATTTTGTTTTCTTTTTTACGGGTGAATAATACTCTGTTGTATGTAATGACCCTATTTATAAATCCTTTCATGTAGTCTGGGAGGTGGCGCAATAGATAAAGCATTGGACTCTCAAGTATGAGGTCTTGAATTCAATCCCTGGCATCACTTGTACCAGACTGATGTCTAGTTCTGGTTCCATCTCTCTCTTTCTCTCCCCCTCTACCTCCTTCCCTACCCCTCTCTCCCTCCTTTCTTTTTCTATCTCTCTCATTAATAAATAAATAAATAAAATTTTAAATCAATTCACCAGTTGCTGAGGATTTGGGCCGTTTCTGCCTTCTGGCTATCGTGACTAATGCTATGATGAACACTGATGCACAAGCCATCAGGACATTACTTTTAAACATTATTTTTAGCTGTTGATATTGGTTAGAACAAAACAAAAACCCAATGGTCTTCAATGATGGATTTTGGGTTATTTTACAAAATATGTTGGTGAGAACATGCTAATTTTTCTCCTCCTCACACTGCAAGGTTATTCATACTCTGTTTTCCTGTGTATATCAGTCTACATAAGTCTAGAATATTAAGTTGAACTACAAGATACACACAGGGTTTGTTCTCAGAAACAGAATTGACCATACTCACTCCAAGGAGGTAGGATAAAGATTAAAAATGAGCATATTTTACTAGGTTTTCAACATCTCTACTCTTTCTTGGTATAGAGTACTGTAGCTAAAGCATAAGTAGTGAGAAACATTAAAAATGCTCTATTGGGTTGTTTAATTAGAATACCATTGACACTTGGCATTTCCCCCATTTATGGGGGTTTGTACTTAATATAACAAACTGGAAACAGAGACTAGTTGGGCTGAGTCTAAGGTAAGTGGAGGCAGGTTTAAACACTGCCCACTAGTTACTACTCTATAGAAACTTCTGTAATTTCTAGTTACTAGAAAGGTAAACATAATCCACACTTTAAGGAGACAGATTCCAAGGTAGAGAATCTGACTAGGAGGTTCAGAATTCCTGAAACATTTGTTTTTGGAGAAATGTGTCTGAGGAAATGGCAGAAGTTGTAGACCTAACAGCTGGGCTGGGTGTGAAAGACAGAAACCAATGACTGGCAGCTTCTGTATGGAGAAAGAAAAGACTGACAGTTTTGCTTTGGACCAATGTTTTTCTTCTCAGAAACCTAGAGAGTCAATGTTTCAACTTGTACACAAACTCTATCACTTTTAAGAAGAGATACAGTACAGTCCTGGCGAGTGACCTTCCCTAAAAGAAGCTGTTAATTCTCTTGTTTCATTCGCGGGGCGAGACTGGCTGCAGCATGTCTGTTGTCCTTGGGTTTTGTAGACTTTTTCTGAGAGGAAAACACAGAATGGTGATGCACATTAAGTCTGCTGGGGGGCTGGAGCAGAGGAGCTCAGAGCCTCCTCTCACGATTCCATTTATTTATTTATATCTTTTTATTTACTAGAGACAGAGAGAAGTTGAGAGAGAGATAAAGAAACAGACAGACATTTGCAGCACTGTTTAACCCCTCATGAAGCTTTCCACCTGCAGGTGGGGGCCAGGGGCTTGAACCCGGATCCTTACGCACTGTTATGTGTGCACTCATGTAGGTGTGCCACTGGCTGGCCCCACAGGATTTCTTTTACACTGTGAGCCAGGCACAGGTAGGCCATATCCTTGGGTGTAGGATGGTAACCAGAGGAAGAAAAACATAGATGAAAATGGTGCTGAGTTCTGAGGTGGATCTGCGAGCAGAGCACGCTCTTTGCTGGCACGGGGCACCAGGTTCTATCCCTGGCATCACAGAAGTGGCACACTGGTGTCTCGCCCTCTCCTCTGTCTCATACAAAAAACAAACAATCTTTAAGAATAAAACAAAACAAAACAAAAACAAACAAACAAAAAAAACCCCACAGTTCTGAGGCAGCCAACTTCATGGCCCAGTCCTGCATGCTCCCTCCCTCGTGGTACTTGAGAAGAGGCTAACTGTATTACCCATTGTCATCTGACATGTTCCCCAGGTTTCAAATATATCAAATAACACATATGAAAATGAAATAAAGAGAGCTCTGGAGTTGGGGTGGGGGAAGCCTTTAACAAGGGGATAAAGATCACTGATTTGAATATTGTGAAAAAAAGTTATGTGACATATACTCAACGAAGTATAACTCAACAGTTAAAAAAAAAAAGACTATAATGTGTCCTTTGTGACTAAATGGATTGAAGTGGCAGTGATTATGCTCAGGAAGTAAGTGAGGAAGTAAAGGACAACCATGGGTTAATTTCACTCATATGAGGAATATAGAGAATTGAAACACATGAATTAAAAAAAGAAAAAATATATAGTCTACTCATATTTATAACCTCAGGAAAACTATGGTGGGGTATGAGAGGGGTTATGGGCACAGAACTTTGGTGATGGAAGTGGTGTGGAATTATACCCCTATTATCTTTTTTTTTTTTGCCTCCACAGTTATCACTGGGGCTCACTGCCTGCACTATGAATCCACTGCTCCTGGAGACCATATTTTTTTTCCATTTTGTTGTCGTTGATGGATAAATCGAGAGAGGAGGAGAAGACAGAGAGGGGGAGAGAAAAATAGACACCTACAGACCTGCTTCACTGCCTGTGAAGTGATCCTCCTGCAGGTGGGGAGTTGGGGGCTTGAACTGGCATCTCGATGCAAGTCCTTGCACTTCACGCCATGTGCATTTAACCTGCTGCTTGTGGTAACAACCCCTCCATTATCTCTTAATTTTGTAAATCATTACTAAGTCACCAATAAAATATATTTTTTAAAAAGAAGGAAAAAATAGCTCTTCTGGGGGTTGGGTGGTAGCGCAGCGGGTCAAGCGCATGTGGCACAAGCACAAGGACCGGCATAAGGATGTCGGTTCGAGTCCCCAGCTCCTCACCTGCAGGGGAGTCACTTCACAGGCAGTGAAGCCGGTCTGCAGGTGTCTGTCTTTCTCTCCCCCTCTCTGCCTTCCCCTCTGTCTTTCTCTCCATTTCTCTCTGCCTATCCAACAATGAATGACATAAACAATAACAATAATAACCACAACAAGGTTACAACAATAAGGGCAACAAAAGGGGGGAAAATGGCCTCCAGGAGCAGTGGATTCATGGTGCAGGCACTAAGCCCCAGCAATAACCCTGCAGGCAAAATAAAATAAAATAAAATAAAATAAAAATAGCTCTGCTGTTCTATGTTTTTACAATGCTTTAAAAATGTTTTTCTATTTTATTTTATTAGATAGAAAGAGAAAGAAGTTGAAAGGGGAGGGGTAGATAGAGGGAGAGAGGCAGAGAGACACCTGCAGCTCTGCTTCACCACTAGTGAAGATTAAACCTTTCAGGTGGGGACCAGAGGGGCTTGAACTGGGGCCTTGTGCTTTGTAATGTGTTCACCACCACCTGGCCCTCTGCTGTTCAGTGTGCCCCCTGGCTTGAGCCTTTGTTTTTTATTTTTCTTTTCTTTTCTTTCTTTTCTTTTCTTTTTATTTATTATTATTTTTTTTTATCTCCAGGGTTATTGCTGGGGCTTGGTGCCTGCACTATGAATTCACTGCTCCTGGAGGCTTTTCCCCCCACTTTTGTTGCCCTTATTGTTTATTGTTGTTGTTATTGTTGTTGGATAGGACAGAGAGAAATCGAGAGAGGAGAGGAAGACAGAGAGGGGGAGAGAAAGATAGACACCTGCAGACCTGCTTCACCACTTGTGAAGTGACCCCTCTACAAGCTCGAACGGGGATCCTTGTGCCGGTCCTTGTGCTTTGCGCCAAGTGCACTTAACCCGCTGCAATACTGCCCAGCCTTCGGTTTGAGCCTTTTCTAGGTGTGTCAGCAGGGTTGTGATGGTCTGAGTTGCTGCCTCTCCTTTCTGGAAGTGGGTGGGAGACAGGCATTTTGCTTCTTTAGTCTGTAGAGGGCCCCTGACCCCACAGGTAGGGGAGTCTGGAGGACAGGCAATTATTTCTCCTCCCACCCAAACCACCCCACAAGGTGGGACTTGGGCATGGTGGCTGAGAAACAGTGGTGCAAGAAATTGTGCAGAAGAAATATTCATGTAATCTAAAACAAAAACAAAACAAACAACCCCCCCTGGAAATGTTCCTTTACAACACACATACAGATTCTATATTCAGAATTCCCTTCCATCTAAAGAAAGCAAAGGTGAGTTGAAGAAGTTCCTTTGCTGATGTCCAGGGCAGACTCCAGAAGCCACCTTGTGCTTTTCACCTACATGCTGCTTAAGGCTATGCCAACTGGGAGGCAGCAAGGAGTCCCAAGAGACACAATTCAAAAACCTCTATGGACAGGGCTTCTATCAGTGCGGTGTGAAGGCCAGGTTTTCTGCCTCTTTCCAGTGAAAACACCTTAGGTTCTGGGTTGACTCTGTGACTAATCACTAGGTGAAAATTTAGTAATGTATCTGTGCAAATTCTCATTTATTTTCTTCTGGAATGAGGCTCAATGCTTGGTTAGTTCCAAGGTCCAATAAGAAGTGTTTGGGAGTCGGGTGGTAGTGCAGCAGGTTAAGCGAACATGGTGCAAAATGCAAGGACCTACGTGAGGATCCCGGTTCGAGCCCCTAACTCCCCACCTGCAGGGGAGTTGCTTCACAAGTGGTGAAGCAGGTATGCAGGTGTCTGTCTTTCTCTCCCCCCCTCTGTCTTCCCCTCCTCTCTCCACTTCTCTCTGTCCTAACAATGATGACATCAATAACAACAACAACAATACAAACAACAAGGGCAGCAAAAAAGGAAATAAATAAATAATAATAATAAAAAAGAAGTGTTTGAGAAGAAAGCACCTGACAGGAATAGGGAGGTTGGAGACAGGGGATATTCCACTGGGAAGAGCACATACATTACCATGTGCAAGGACCTGGGTTCAACTGCCCAGTTCACAGCTTCAGGAGAGGTGCTTCAGGTGACTTTCTCTTTCATTCACTACTTCCCCTTTTCCTACCAATCTCTCTCGCTCAGAAAACAAAACAAAACAAACAAACAAACAAACAAAAAATCCAAAAAAGAATAGAGAGGTTGTAGCCAACACATATTAAGGAAATTGGAAGCTTCAAGGTAATAATGACCTTCAGAAATATAGATGATGATTAGGACCATCAAGTGAGGAGTAGGCTGAAAGAAACTGGGCAGGAGAGAAGTTACAGGTAAACCAGGAGATTGGTAACTGCAAATGTGGGTGACAGGGGGACCAGAGAAGGCCCGTAGGCTGTATGGATCAGTAAAATCTAGTAATTCTAACAACAGAATCTCAAAGACTAGTGACTGCAATTGTATCCTTAGACCAAAGAATAAACCCAAAATCTATGAGAGAGAGAGAGAGAGAGAGAGAGAGGCAGAGAGAGAGAGAGAGAGAAACACAATATTGGGCATATGTTTCTATGGACTTTTCCAATAACCAAGAGATCAGTTATGGACTTGGGCAGTGAAGGATGCCAGCTAGGTACAGAACAAAAGGAATCCTTGATGAAAAAATAAAATCCCAAATATCAGCTCTTTGGGGGAAGAGTTTAAAAACACAAGCACTTACAAAGCAGAAAGTGATTGAGGTTCTCCCCAGTTCCTCAAGTGTTGATACCATTGTGAAAAAGCTGAGACAATTTAGGAGGTGACTGGTTTAATGACACAAGGTCATTTATCAGCTGAACAACTGAGTCCCTAACCTTCCTTTCCAGTGTCAATGGAAAGGTTCACAACTATGGTGCACTTTCAGTTTCTTGGACCAGAATAATCTCTGCTCTACTATTAAAAGTCTATGGATTCTAGAGACTAAAATGTATTGGTATAGTTATAGAATTGGTTTTTAAGTATTTGAAGTGACTTTGGACTTCACTCCCTCTTGTTTGTCAGCAGAGATAGGTCAAGGCTATAGAGCAAAAATATGTGATTTTTTCCCTTGATTCTCATTATTAGAAAAAGGATCATACAACAGGGAAGATAAAAATGTATGATTCTAAAAGGAACACAAATATGGAACAAAAATTACTATTTATGGGATATATGAAAACAATCTATGTATTGATGGCTCCTATAGGTATACCTGCAAACTATGTTGGTATTATTCTTTTGCAGAGAAGACAAGTGTGCAATACTGTAACTTACCTTTATAAGTTGACTGATTGTTGTTTTCATTACTCAGATTACTCAGGTGTACTAATCTTCTTGGTCTCTGAAAATTCCCACACAGAAAAAGGTTAGAGGGGTGGGCAGAAATTAAGTCTAATATTCCAAACACTGACTTTCATGTTAAAACAAACAAATCATAGATCCAACAATCTGGTGAGATCTTCCCTAAAGCATGAGAGTGAGTACCTAGTTCCATTTCAAATCGTGCACTCCCTAGCAAAGTTATACACACTAGAAATAGAGCAAGGTCCAGGGGACAGGGTACATATACACATATCCATAAGTTAGGGGAAAATATAAACCTGAGTAAAAGTGCTCAATATTCTGCTGTGATTAGACTTAGACTTAATAAGCTCAGCAAGCAAGTAGAAAGACCTAAAGAAAACATCATAAAATTGTCTAATCAAAACAAACCCTAGAATAAAACTAACCTCAAAAGGAGAAATGCTCACAGGCTGCTATTTACTGGTAATCGGGACCAAGTGGTTTAAAAACATGCTTCATAAGTATCTTTGATTATGAAGTTTAGGTTTTCAGTGAATACTTTTAAGAGAAAACTTAAAGTGAATACTTTTTCAGTGAATACTTTTAAGAGAAAACAAACGTTAGAAGAAAAATCCTTCTTGAAGAATAGATATGTGCATTTGAGGTAATTTTACTCTCAGAAGTGTCTATCCATCAGCTGCCATAATGGCAAAGCAGCCAGTGAGGGAGCTCTCACTGGAGCAGGCTGCATCAGGAGAGGTGCAAGAGGAGCATGGACAGAATAGGGCTGCTTCCCCTGATTCCACACTACAGAGCAGAGATCCAAAGCACTGTGTTCTCCTAGAACATCTACTCATAAAACTACCACATACGACTGTAATGATGCTGCATTGAATGACCCCAAGTACAGATTACTTCTAGCTCAGCAAATCATATTCTCAGTGCACATGCCAATGAGGTCCTCTGGGGAACACGAGCAGAGGGAAAACTCCTTAGCGGCACCTGACTTTTCTTTTTCTCTGCAAGCTGAGAAAAATTATCAAGTTAAGTTTCCAGTATGCAAATGAAAAGATGATATCTAGAAGCTGGATTTGAAAATGTTATCATCTGGAAGGAAGATGAACACAAGTGCAGATGGTTTCTGGTTGGCACACATTTTCTTCGTCATTAATAGGATTTTAGAACCAGTGAATCAGGATGCTATTTGGAACATCACAGTGTGAGATTTTTGAGTAGCAAGATATGAATCTAGAATATAAACAGGCTTCTAAGCTATTTTCCTTTCCATATGCAGTGGCTTAAACATAAGAATCTAGCTCATCACCACAATTTGTTGAGATGAAATGGACCTTGTAAACATTCTGTGTATTTTCTTCCAGACTCACTAGCCTGAGGGTGGTTTTCAAATGCACTCTGAAAGCTTGGTCTTTAGCAAAGTACTGCATTTTAGAGCTGAAAGCACTTACAGAAAATTCACATCTATTATTTTTTGAAATTTAATGGCAGGCTTATCAGTGGTAGTGATGATGGTGGAAATAATTTCTGCCTCCATTTCTATGGGTGATGGAAATGTCTTGGGTTATTTGATATAGCCTGAAGCATCTAGTGTCTTGGAACTTCAATCTGAATACTCTGACTCCCTGACACAGTATTTGTTTTACTTGTGTAAAGAAATGAATCAATAGGGACATATTTCCACAAACTAGATTATAATCTTTAATAACTAAAGGAAAATTCATGTTGAATTGCTTTGAAATTAAAGATGCAATCATGAAGTTACCCAATCATTTTGCTATTAGGATTTCCTGGAATTCTCTGGATGGCCATGAAAGAAACCTTCATTTCAATAAGGAGAGCCACTTCTCACTTGTCTATCCTTTAAATTCTTAAAGAAATATAATACAATCTTTTTCCAAAAGAAGCAACAACAAAAAATTATTACCCTTGAATATATAGTGCAATATATTTTTCCTTTATAAAAGTGTTATTTTATTTATTTATTTTTTGTCTCCAGGGTTATTGTTGGAGCTCAGTGCCTGCACTACAAATCCACTGCTCCTGGAGGCCACCTTTTCCCTTTTGTTGCCCTTGTTTATTGCTGTTGTTATTACTATTGTTGTTATTGCTGTCGGATAGGACAGAGAGAAATGGAGAGAGGAGGGGAAGACACAGAGAGGGAAAGACAGACACCTGAAGACCTGCTTCACCACTTATGAAGTGACGCCCCTGCAGACGGGGAGCCAGGGGTTCAAACTGGGATCCTTACGCTGGTCCTTGCGCTTTGCGCCATGTGTACTTAACCTGTTGCATTACCACCTAGCCCCTCAAAAATGTTATTTTTTTGACACCATAATTTTAGAGCAAAAACTGAACTGAAACCCTCCAAATTCTTTTTTATTGTTCATTCAAGCTATTGGGTTGTCAGAAATGTCATGGCAGATTTTTGCACAGAAAAATATACCATGACTTTCCTGACAACCCGTCATCATCATCATCACCATTAGCAGCAGCAGCAGCAATGATAATGCTGGGGTCTTGCACATACACCATTTCACCACTCTGGGTCTATGTTTTCAGATATAAAGAGACACAGACAGACAGGTAAGTGAGAAGGTCTACAGTGAGTGACTCCCTAGTGTCACAGTAGCCAAAGTGGTGTGCTGAGGGCTTGAACTCAAGACTGAGCACATAGCATGCCTTATGGCACAGCTAAGCAGTACTCCAGTCTCATGAAAACAAACCATATATATATATATATCTTCTAGTTAAATTATTGACTATTCTATATACATTAGCTAAAATATGCAAAGTTGGCATTTCAAGTTCTGAACTGATAAATTTAATAATACAATAGATATAAACACCAACAAACAAAACAATATGAAGATGTATAAAGAAGATGTATCACAAGCTTGTATTGTTCCCTTTGTCACCATTATGGGTTAGAAGCATATTTTGCAGGAAAAACACTTTGATTCACAGAACAGATAAGGCAGATGGCCCCTAGTCTGAGGGTAGTAAGGTTCTGTGATTTAATTAATACTGAACTGACTTTGATGAGATTTAGATGGCCTCATTCTTGCATGAGATTATCTATGTTCTAGTTTCACTTATTTTCAAATAGATTTTCACAGTGTGACCTTGTGACCCTCAGAAACAAAGGCATATTGTTATCATTGTTATTATGATAGAGTCTGCATGGAAGACAGTGATAGCTGCTTAGTCCTCAACTACAGTGAGCCCCCGGTAGCCTGCGACTTGCATCACAGACTACAGGCCATGTGCAGCCAGCAGTGCACATCTATCCTCTGTGCTTGAAACCATGTCTGCTGAACAGTGCCTTCAGCTAGTTTCGGCCACTTAACTTGATACAGAAGAAAACTGACAAATTTGTCCAAAATCTGCCCTCTGCTCATCTCACCAAGAAGAAAGCACACAGGGTTTGCAAAGGATCCCACTTGGACAGTGGGCTGCTTTGCCACCATGCAACCTGTGTACTTCCTTCACTGCAGTGGAGGCATCTTCAGTGCTGTAGTCTTTCCCTCTTTCTACCTTTCTGTCTCTGAAAAAGTGAAAAGGAAGAGGAAGAAGGGGGGAGGTAAAGAAGAGGAGCAGGAGGGGGAGAAGAATAAGAAAATATATTCTCTGTAGGTTTAGGGGCAATTGTGACAACACAATACTAACACACACACACACACACACCCTTCTTCAGAGCTGCTCTCTCAGACAGGGCTCAGTGCTTCTGGCTGCTACAAGTCACATGCATGCTACATCCACTCAAAAATGACTTTCTGGTTGAGTTCCTTACATATCTACTGTGAAAAACTCCAGATGCACAGAAAGCACTAAAGAATAAGATAACTGCGCCAGGCAGTGATGCCCCTGGTTAAGTGCACACATTTACAGTGCACAAGGACCTGTGTTCAGGGGGAATGCTTCATGAGTGGTGAAGCAGGGTTGCAGGTGTCTACCTCTCCCTCCTCCTCCCCTCTCAATTTCTCTCTTTCTCTATCCAACAATCAAAAATTAAAATAGATAAATAAATAAGAGTAAGATAACCAAGTCTGTGTACCTATCTCCCAGATTCTATGGTCACTACTTTTCCATACAGGTGCCATCTCTATCAGCCCAAACCATGAGACAGTCAGTAAGTGAAGATTTCTGCATGAATCAAGGAATAGTCAATAAAGCCACAATGTAGTGGACACATATAAGGAAAGAAGAGTCTTGTCAATATCTATATCCCTCATTCTGTAGTCAGATTTACCTAGTTCTTAAAAATGCCCTTTCCATGGCATGTGTGAGCTTGTTTTCTTTTTAACTGGTAGCCTATTAAGTGAAACTAAACAATGCTGTGTGGACCATCTGGTTCAGAAACAATGCCACCTTCAACAGGAACGTTTCTCCCTCTTCACAGTCTGCAAAAGTGCCCACACAGGGCCTGCAGAGTGGTTCTTCCAGTCTCAGCACATGGCTTCATCTCTGAGCTGAAACATGGCAGCTCCAACCTGCCATCATGGAGGGAGGAGACCCTCCATGGGCTGGGTCCTGATGTTGCAGACGCAGTTTCTTCTCCTATGCCATTGTGTAGGATGCAGACATGTGCACTGCCTAGCTGCAGTGGAGAGCATGAAAAGTGGGTCTTATTCTGGGAAGCTGTGTGCAAAGGTGTCCTTGGACCATGAGTTTTATGCATAAGAGAACAATGATTCAAGGGAAGTGATTAATCATTTCTTCCTGAGAAGTTTTGGGGAAATGACAAGAGTTATTTATAAAAATTTTTGAAATTGCAACTATAAGTGAAAGAATAATGAAACGAATTCAATCATAGCTTATATAAATAACTTCCTATGAACTATTTCTGGTCACAATATCATCATCAAACTCCTAAAAAAAACTTTAATTTGAAATAATCATTTGTATTTCTTTCTTTCTAACCCCCTGAATCCAGTTCAGGGTCCTGGGGAGCCAAAGACCACCTTGGTAACTCAGGGCAAAAAAAAAAAAAAAAGAGGTGTAGAGGACTTATTCTGGACAAAGAGCCTGTTGGAAATATTCATTATGCCTGTTACTTGTCTGAGCCAGTAAACAAAGAGGAAGGTGGGGCCAAAGGGCAAGATTAACAGATGTTTTAACATTAGCATGTGACTTAACTGGGGGCGGGGTGAAGAGGTAGACTGCACTAGTGCAAGATCTGAAAATTAGTCATTCATTTACCTATTTTGCCTCCAATGTTATCATTGGGACTCGGTGCTAGGACTATGAATCCACTACCCCAGAAGGCATTTTTTCCCCCAATTTATTGGACAGAACAGAAAGAAATTGAGAAGGGCAGGGGATACAGAGAGGGAGAGAGAAAGATAAGACACCTGCAGACCTGCTTCCCCGCTTGTGAAGTGTTCTCTCCAGAGGTGGGGAATAGAGACTCGGACCCAGAGTCTTGTGTGTCCTCCTGTTTAGTACTATGGGTGCTTAACTGGTTGCACCTCTGTCTGGCTCCCTAGATCTGAAAATTATTCAAGAGCCATCTTGCACTCTCTTGGGATCCATGCTCATGAAGATGATTGCTGGAGAACCAACTTGTAACAGAGGGAACTCACAGCAAGTGGCTGTGCTCTTTCACCTATTCTCAGAGTAACAAAGTTTTAATTATTGGTCCTGAGGCCTGCACTCAAGTTGCTACCATGGCTTCCAGGAAACTAATACAACTGCTGTTTTTTTTTTACTATACCCAACTTTCTGCTGGTTTTCTCTTTTCTTTTGTTATTAATACTGTTACAGTAAGACTGTAGACTAGTGTATAGTTCCATACCACACCCAGCACCAAAGTTCTGTGTCCCCACCCTCTCACCTCCTAAAGATAACCACCAGAGTTCTCATGAATCTCAGAAACAGTTTGCTTGCTTCTGGATTTTGTTTTGTTTTAGCATGTTCGTGTAAATCAGATCTCTAGATTCCACATGTAAGTGAAACCATCTGGTAGTTGTCTTTCACTTCTTATTTCACTAAACATCACCTCCAGTTCCATTCATTTTTGTCCCAAAGAACACAATATCATCTTTTTTGATTTCAAGGTAGTATTCCAAGGAATATATATCCTATAACTTCTTTACCCAGTCATCTGTGGATGGGCATTTAGGCTGCTTCCACTCTTTAACAATATGTGAATAATGAAGCTATGAACAGAGGGGTGCATATGTCCCTTCTAATTAGTGTCTGAGTGTTCACTGGATAAATGTCTAAGAGTGGCTTTGCTGGATCCTAAGGTACTTCCATTTTTATTTGCTTAAGGACTCTTCATACAGTCTTCCAAAAGGTCTGTACCAGCTTGCATTCCCACCAACAATGTAGCAGAGTTCCTTTTTCTCCACAACTTCTCCAATACCTGTCATGTCTGGGTTTGCTGATGTAAGACAATCTCTCAGGTGTGAGATGGTATCTGAGTGTAGTTTTAATTTTTATTTCTCTAATGATAAGTGAAGTGGGACATTTCTTCATGTGTCTGTGGGCGATGTGTATCTCTTCTTTAGAAAACTGTTGGGGCCAGGTGGTAGAACACCTGTTTAAGCTCACACACTACAGGGCACAAGGACCTGAGTTCAAGCCCCTGCTCCCCACCTTCAGGGAGAAAGCTTCACAAGTGGTGAAGCAGGGCTTCAGGTGTGTGTGTCTCTCTCTGTCTCCTCTCCCCTCTCAATTTCTCTCTTCTCTATCCAAATAATAAAGAATTAAAAAAATTAAAAACAAACTGTTTAGTTCTTTAACCCACTTCTTTATTGGGTTACTTTTGCTTCTTTTTTTTTTTTTAAGATTTCTTTTTCTTTTTTTCTTTTTTTTAAATATTTATTTTATTTATTTATTCCCTTTTGTTGCCCTTGTTTTATTGTAGTTATTATTGTTATTGTAGTTGTTGGATAGGACAGAGAGAAATGGAGAGAGGAGGGGAAGACAGAGAGGAGGAGAGAAAGATAGACACCTGCAGACCTGCTTCACCACCTGTGAAGCAACTCCCCTGCAGGTGGGGAGCCGGGGTTCGAACCGGGATCCTTATGCCGGTCCTTGTGCTTTGCGCCACCTGCGCTTAACCCACTGCACTACAGCCCGACTCCCCTTTTGCTTCTTTTGTATAGATGTTTGATATCAGTCACTTGTCTCATGTGTGATGTGCTAGTATCTTCCCCCATTTACTGGATTGCCTGGTTAATCTTGTGGAGTTTGATTTCAATGTGTTTCAGTGTTTCTATGTGTGCTGTTTAGTTTCATGTAATCCCATTTATCTACTCTTGTTTTTATTTCCCATGCCCAGGGGGTTGAGTCTCCAAATATCATTTTGATGTGAAGGTTCTGCAAAGTTTCACCCACATTTTCTTCTATAAAGTTTAGGGTTTCTTATTCAATATCTAGGTCTTTAATCCAGTTTGATTTGACTGTGGTATATGGTATTAGGTGGTGGTCTAATTTCCCATTTCTTTTTTTAAAAATATTTATTTATTTATTCACTTTTTGTTGCCCTTGTTGTTTTATATTGTAGTTATTATTGTTATTATTGATGTTGTTGTTGGATAGGACAGAGAGAAATGGAGAGAGGAGGGGGAGACAGAGAGGGGAAGAGAAAGATAGACACCTGCAGACCTGCTTCATTGCCTGTAAAGTGACTCCCCTGCAGGTGGGGAGCCGGGGTCTCGAACCGGGATCCTTACTCTGGTCCTTGAGCTTTGTGCCACATGTGCTTAACCCGCTGCGCTACCACCCAACTCCCTAGTTTTCCATTTCTACATGTGGCTGTCCAGTTTTCCCAGTGCTATTTGTTGAATAGATCTTCTTTAGCCTACTGAATGGTTTG
The DNA here is from genome assembly GCF_950295315.1 of Erinaceus europaeus. Lineage (NCBI taxonomy): Eukaryota > Metazoa > Chordata > Mammalia > Eulipotyphla > Erinaceidae > Erinaceus > Erinaceus europaeus. The sequence continues at coordinate 62,713,223 of NC_080168.1, forward strand.
GGCCCATTTGACATATATTAGGTAACTGTATATGTTTGGGTTCATTTCTGGACTTCTGATTCTGCTCCATTGATCCAAGTATCCAGTTTTATTCCAGTACCATGCTGTTTTGATTACTATTGCTTTGCAGTATATACCAAAGTTGGGGAGCATGAAACCTCCACATTTTTCCTTTTGTCTCAGAAGTGCTTTGGCAATTCATGGCGTTTTATGGTTCCATACAAATTTCTGGACCAGCTGTTTGATTTGCTTGGGAATTGCTATTGGAATTTTGATAGGGATTGCATCGCAAAATGTTGATCGCTTTTGATAGAATGGCCATTTTAATAATGTTTATTTTTCCAATCCAGGAATAAGGAATATTTCTCCACTTCTGTGTATCCTTCTCTATTTCTTTTAACAATGTCTTATAGTTTCGATTGTAAAGGTCCTTCGCCTCCTTCATAAGAGTCACCCCAAAGTATTTTTTCTTTTTGAGTTTGATTGTAAATGGGGGTGAGTATTTTATTTCCCTTTTCTTGACTCCTTGTTTGTATACAGAAGTGCAACCAGTTTATGTGTGCTGATTTTGTATCCTACTCTGAATTTATTATTTCCAGTGGTTTCACTAGTATCTAGATATATGATTCACATGAACTTGCCAAAAATAAACAAAAGTAAGCAAACTGTTTCTAAGACTTGTGAAAACTATGGTAGTTATCTTTTGTAGGTGGAAGGGTAGGGACATAAAACTTCGGTGTGGAACTATACATTGTAATCTTACAATCTTGTAACATATTATAACATATTATAAATAACAAGTAAAAGAAGATGCAAGAACCTGTACTTCTGTACAGTATGTTAGTATGTACTTCTGTACATACTAACTTGGTAAAAGTGTATCTATTAAGGGGATGGGTGGTGGTGCATCTGGTTGAGTGCACATGTTACAATGCACAAGGACCCGGGTTCGAGCCCCTGGTCCCCACCTGCAGGGGGAAAGCTTCACAAGTGGTGAAGCAGTGCTGCAGGTGTCTCTGTGCTTCCTTCTCTCTCTGTCTTGTCCTTCCTCTCAATTTCTGGCTGTCTCTATCAAATAAATAAAGATTGAAAAATAAATTAAAAAGTGCATCTATCAAAGTAAGAAAAAAATCTAACATCCATAAAGTACCTAATCAAATATTTACTACTTAGGCCTAGATACGCTCCTCTCCTACCCCCTGCATCACTTCTCTCAATGACTTTAAGTCTAACCTTGTCAACTATAAAAGCTGGGTAAGTGTAAGAGACTGGCATGCTTTAATGATGGCCTAGTCTTGGGCTCTAGTCAGGGAATCCTTGCATTCCCAAATAGATATGATGGGCCTAGACCTCTAATAGATCCCTATCTCCACTATCACTGGTCATTTCCATCAGGAACATCATCATGATCCTTCTTGTGGGCCTCTATAGGACCTTGCCCTCACTGTAATGATAGAGACTGCCCCACTCTTTGAAGGGAGGCTGGGTCATCCATTATGTCACTTGAGGAAGACTAGTCCTGAAATGACTGCAGCCTAGAAGCTTTAACCATGAACTGTGAGCTTAGGCTGATAGAGATGCAGAGGCTACACAGGCTCCTGGGCTAAATATGAATATATATGGGTCCACCTGCATGTTAACTGTCAGACTCAGGCAAAAAAAACTAGTAAAGTCATGGGCCCCTTGGAATATACCTAAAATAGACCTACTACCTTTTTTCAAAATGGAGATCTCAAATATCAACTGTAATATTTTTACTTTTAGGTATGATTAATCAACAATTTGTTCTGCTTATATCTTAATTCTTTTTCAGCCACCAGGTTCCAGATGCTACCATGATGCCTACCTGACTTCCCTTGGCAGATGACCCCACCAATATGTCCTGGAAACCTGCCTCTCCAGAGCCTTGTCCCACTAGGGAAAGAGAGAGACAGGCTGGGAGTATGGATTGACCTGTCAACGCCCATGTTTAGCGGGGAAGCAATTACAGAGGCCAGGCCTTCCACCTTTGGTACCCCATAATGATCTTGCTCCCAGAGGGATAAAGTAAAAGAAAACTGTAAACTGGTCCAATCTGTGGAGAACAGTCTGGAGAACTCTCAGAAGGCTAGAAATGGACCTACCCTATGATCCTGCAATTCCTCTCCTAGTGATATACCCTAAGGAACCTAACACACACATCCAAAAAGATCTGTGTACACATACGTTCTTGGCAGCACAATTTGTAATAGCCAAAACCTGGAAGCAACCCAGGTCTCCAACAACAGATGAGTGGCTGAGTAAGTTGTGGTCTACATACACAATGGAATACTACTCAGCTATAAAAAATGGTAACTTCACCATTTTCAGCTGATCTTGGATAGGCCTTGAAAAATTCATGTTAAGCGAAGTAAGTCAGAAACAGAAGGATGAATATGGGATGATCTCATTCTCAGGCAGAAGTTGAAAAAGAATATCTGAAGAGAAAATACAAGCAGAACCTGAACTGGAATTGGCGTATTACACCAAAGTAAAAGACTCTGGGGTGGGTGGGGAGAATACAAGTTCGAGAAGGATTACAGAGGACCTAGTGGGGCTTGTATTGTTATATGGGAAATTGAGAAATATTATGCATGTACAAACTATTGTATTTACTGTCGAATGTAAAACATTAATTCCCCAATAAAGAAATTTAAAAAAAGACTAGGAAAACTATCAAGGGAGGGGGTGGGATAGGGAGCTCTGGTGGTGCGAATTGTGTGGAAATGCACTCCTCTTATCCTATGGTCTTGTCAATATCTCCATTTTATAAATAAAAAAATTAAAAAAGAGAAAACATCATATAGGTATATACTTTGTACCAATTTCAGCAGTTTCATTGCACTATCTGAAATGTAGTCACCGACTTTGGGTTAATAACACCAAATTCAAGAGCTTTACAATTATTATTTTTTTCTTTTCATTTTATTAGATAGGACAGAGAGAAATTGAGAAAGGAGGGGAGACAGAAAAGGAGAGAGAGAGACACCTGCAGACCTGCTTTACTGCTTGTGAAGCGACTCCTCTCTGCAGGTGGGGAGTGGGGGCTGGAATCTGGGTCCTTGCTAATAGTACTATGTGTGCTCAACTGGGTGTGCCACTGCCCAGCCCCTAAAGGGATTTATTTAGACAGGAAGCCTCTGGTTGACTAAGAGTAAATATTTGAGATATTAGAGTGTTTGAAAAACAAGATTTTTTAGAAAAGCATACTCTAACTTGTAGGACCAGTTTTTTCCCTATCAAAAAGCAAGCAAACAAACAACAACAAAGCACATTTGACTAAACTGTACAATTCCACATACTCTGTGCTGGCCATGCTGTAGCAGCAAGTCATTTCACTCAGTGGAGATTTGCTGAGGACAGTAGAGGACATGGCACTAAAGTGAATGCATGCAAGCAGTTTTCTAATACTTAAAAAACCATCATTTCTTCAGGACAATAGTTTTTAATACTTAGCAAATTTTGCCACTTTCCTGTTTTTCATTTGTTCTCAACTCAGACATATACACACATAAACAGACACATATCTCTTTCCTGTCCTCATAGTAAGTATCCCTTCAACTCACTTGGGCTGTTCCAGGCCTCACTGGCCTAGGTCTGGTCTGTTCCAGTGATCACCTTCCCATCTTGGAGGAAGCGTGGGGGTCAATCAGAGAGCAGTAGGGGTGTGCAGGCACAGAAGGACTGCGGCACCATGGGCTTTGACTGGGGAACAGCATGACTGGAACTCCTTTTTCTCTGCAGAAGACAAATTAAGTCCAAATTGAGCCCAAGAGACATTTTTCTGTAGGAGCACTAGAAATAAAAGTTTCATTGACGTGAAAGCTTGTTTCATGACCAGAAGACTTGTGGGCAGCAGTTTTTTTTTTTTTCCACACCAACATATTTTCCTCTAAATGAATACATTCTGCATCTCCATCTACAGCCAGCTCTTAGCTGAGGTGGAAGTCCTGAACAAGGTGAAGACACAGTGGTGGGAACTCCACAGCCTAGTGTCACGCTGCAGCAGTAGTGAGATGTGCACTGCCCAGAAGGGTCTCCAAACCACACAGTGAAGGTCACCCACCTGTACTGTCTTTTGGGTATTCTTATTCCTTATTTCTTTTTTTTTAAATTTTTTAAAAAATTTATTTTATTTTATTTTATTTACCCCCTTTTGTTGCCCTTGTTGTTTTATTGTTGTAGTTATTATTGATGTCGTTGTTGTTGGATAGGACAGAGAGAAATGGAGAGGGGAAGACAGAGAGGGGGAGAGAAAGACAGACACCTGCAGACCTGCTTCACCGCCTGTGAAGGGACCTGCCTGCAGGTGGGGAGCCGGGGGCTCGAACCGGGATCCTGATGCGGTCCTTGAGCTTAGCGCCACCTGCGCTTAACCCACTGCGCTACAGCCCGACTCCCCTTATTCCTTATTTCTTATAAGTATTTTCTAGTCCTATTCAAGATAGAATTTTCTTTTGTAAAATATTTATTTAATTTATTTATTTCCTTTTGTTGCCCTTGTTGTTTTATTGTTGTAGTAGTTGTTGGATAGGACAGAGAGTAATGGAGAGAGGTGGGGAAGACAGAGAGGGGGAGAGAAAGATAGACACCTGTAGACCTGCTTCACCGCTTGTGAAGCGACTCCCCTGCAGGTGGGGAGCCAGGGCTCAAACCGGGATCTTTATGCCGGTCCTTGTGCTTTGTGCCACCTGTGCTTAACCTGCTGTGCTACAGCCCGACTCCCCCATCAAGATAGAATTTTCTTGGTCATTGTTGATCTCTCTCTCTCTCTCTCTCTCTCTCTCTCTCTCTCCTGTGCATCTACTATGTCTTCTGGGTCCTTCTCACCCACTCAGTTATTCTTGGGGGAAGGACTCAAGTGAAAAAAAAATCGCCATTCACCTCTTGAGAGAAGCATGACCTGGTTCTGAGTGATGTCTTGAGTAATTGTCCTTAGAGTGATCTTGGTCATCTTCAAAGGCTGTAGTTGCAGCTGTTGGCCAGGGAAGCATATGCTTTTTGGTTGTTGGACTAACTATTGAGCGTCTGTTAAACTCAATGTCAGTCTCTAATTTCTCCCATGCTTGCTTCCAGTGGATAGGAGTGTACCAGGCGATAGCCTAAAAAGTTGAGGGATTAGTATTAAATACTATTGTTGGTACATTGACATTTTTAGTGCCATAGCCTTATTGTTATAAAACTTCAAAACCAGGGACCAAGCGGTGATGCACGTGGTTAGGTGATCATATTACCATATGCAAGGACCTGAGTTCATACCCCATGCCCACCTGCAAGGGGAAAGCTTCACAAGCAGTGAAGCAAGTCTGCAGGTGTCTCTTTCTCCCTCTCTGTCTCCATTCCCCTTTCAATTTATCTGTATCCTATCAACTTAAATAAAAGATTAAAAGAAAACCCTTCAAAATCAAGCTGGATAGTGGCACTTCACCCACTTGGTGAGCATGAGTGGAACACACAACAAGGACAGAGTAAAATACTCTGATCCTAGTTTCTAATTGGGAAAATTATTACCTGCATAAGCTCAAGGCAGTTTAGTCACTTTCTATCTTGGTCCCTTGTCCTTATGTGTAAAACAGGGAGGGGTAAGGGGGGAATTACTATGTGAGGGTGTGAGGTTTGGTTGATCTGCTGAATTTCCTAACCACAAAGAACCGTGCAGAAGACATGGAAGATGGCCAACAGGCATGTGGAAAGATGTTTAGGATCTCCATCATCGAGGAAATGCAGATGCAAACCAGTGAGATATTACCTCACATCTGTGAGAATGGACGTTACAGAATAGGTAGGAAATACTAAGTGTTGGCAGTGATGTGGGGGAAGGGGACATTTGTGAGCTGCCAGTGGGATTATAAGTTACTGCAATCACTATGAAACATGGCATAGAGAGCTCCCCCCCCAAAGTGTTCAAAATATAAATAGCATCATGGGAGCCTTGGAAAATACCTAAAATAGACTTCATAGCAACTTCCAACATGAATACCCCAAATCTCATCTGCTATACTGTTACTTTTAGGTTTCTGACTATTAAACAATTTGTTCTGCTTTATATTATAATTTGTTAATGCTTTTCAGCCACCAAGTTGCAGATGCTACCATGATGCCAACCTGACTTCCCTGGGCAGAGAACTTCACCAAGGTGTCCTGGTACCTCACCTCTCCAGAGCCCTGCCCCACTAGGGAAAGATAGAGATAGGCTGGGGGTTATGGATTGACCTGTCAATGCTCATGTCCAGTGGAGAAGCAACCACAGAAGCCAGACCCCCCCACCTTCTATATCCTACAAAGAATTTTGGTCCATACCCCCAGAGGGATAAAGAATAGGGAAGCTTCCAATGGAGGTGATGGGATACAGAACTCTGGTGATGGGAATTGTATGGAATTGTATCCCTCTTATCCCACAATCTTGTCAATAATTATTAAATCACTAATAAAATAAAAAGGTTAAAAAAAAAAGGAATAGAAATAGCATTTGATTCAGTATTTCCACTTGTGTGTAGTTATCCAAAGAATGCAAAAACATTAATTCAAAGATAGTATGCACCTAAACGTTTATTGCAGCACTATTTGCAATTAACTACACTGTAATTACAACTCAGCTATACTAAAGAGAAGCCTGGGGACATGTGGTGGGCACACACAGCTGAGTATACACATCACCATTCACCCAGGTTTGAGCCTTGAGTGTTGAAGCAGGTCTGCAGCCCCAACCTACTTCTACCTCTCTTGTCCTCTCTCAAGTTCTCTCTGTCCTATCAAATAAAATAGAAAGAAAAAAAAAAAGCTGCCAGGAATGGCGGATTCATAGTACTAACACCAAACTCCAGCAATAACCCTGGTGGAAAACAAACAAACAAAAATAATAAAAGACAACCTGCTATTGCAGTGTTATAAAACCAATGTTGCCTCAATAAGAGTTTATTAAGAAAGGGAGTTGGGCCCAGTACAGCAGGTTAAGCACACATGGTGCGAAGCATAAGGACCGGCTCGAGCCCCCGGCTCCCCACCTAAGGGGGGTCACTTCACAGGTGGTGAAGCAGTGGATGGAACTTAAAGGCATGTAAATTGAGTCAAACAGCACATTCATTGCTCTATTGCCCCACTACCCCAGTAGTATGCGGATTGCAAGGAAACTACTCAGCAAAACAAAATGCAGGTCTTAGATACAGAGAACAGGTGTGTGGTAACCCTAGAAGGGAAAGGGGTGGGTGTAATGGGTGAAGGGGTCAGCTACATGAAGACAGGCAGTGTGTACACGTGTCAAACAGCTTAATGCTGAAGTCTCAACAGTGTTATAAACCAATGTTACCTCAATAAGAATTTATTAAGAAAGGGGGTTGGGCCCAGCACAGCTGGCTAAGCACACATGGCGCGAAGCACAAGGACCAGCTTGAGCCCCCCGCTCCCTACCTAAGGGGGGTCACTTCACAGGTGATGAAGCGATGAAGCAGGTCTGCAGGTTGCAGGTGTCTATCTTTCTCTCCTCTCTACATTCCTCTCCTCTCTACATTTCTCTTTGTCCTATCCAACAACAATGACATCAACAACAACAATAACTACAACAATAAAACAAGGGCAACAAAAAGGGAAAATAAAAAAAAAGAATTAAGAAAAAGTAGCTGTCTAAAAATATTGTTTTTTTTTTTTGAAAAGTCATGATGTATTTTTCTGTTTCTTTTGTTACCACTAGGGTTACAATTAGGGGCTTGGTGTATTCATGACAAACCCACCACTTCTGGTGGTCTTTTTTCTTATCCACCCCCCTCCCCGCTTGATAGGATAGACAGAAATCGAGAGGGGAGGAGGGAATTAGACAGGGAGAGAGACAGAGACACACCTGCAACACTGCTTCACCACTTGTGAAGCTTTCCCCCTGCAGGTGGGGACCAGGGGCTCGAACCCAGGTTCTTGCTTATGGGAACATGTATGCTTAACCAGGTGCACCACCACCACACAGCCCCCTATTTTTCTGTTTTTCTATGGAAAAATGAGTCATGACTTTTTCAACAACCCAATAGTTGTACTAAGTTAACGTTTTAAAATATTTAAGCCACTCTAGATGCCTATTTACATGTAGACACACGTGCATCTGTGTCTACCTTCCTACCTCTTTGTGGTGTCTGAGACAGAAAAAACAGGCCATCTAACTAGATGTGAAGAGGAATATGTGCTTCCCAAGTGAGAATTCCAGGTGGGGTTGTCAAGGAGACCTGTCACCAATAGCATCAATGGCGCCGCTTCCTGAATATGTGGCATATTAACAATATGCACGTACAGAGATTACGCAGGAAAATCAAGTTTAGAGAAAAAATATTTTTGCTCAACCTGAGAAAATAATCACCAATATATGCCCAACAGTGCACTAGCGATGTGTTTTTAGTTTATAATATCATCAGGCTAGGGCTGTGGCAGAGAGGGGGATGATGACTTTAACAAAAATTCAGTTTCATGGACATTCGTAGGAAAATTCCACATCTGTTTAGATCATCAGTTAGGGTCTCTCTCTCTCTCTCTCTCTCTTTGCCACCACGGTGATCTCTGGGACTCTGTGCCAATGCTATGTATCCACCACTCCCAGTGGCCATATTTTCCCTTTCTATTTTATTGACTAGGACAGAGAAAATTGAGAGGAAGGGGAGACACCTGCAGACCTACTTCACTGCTCCCCCCTTCAAGTGGGGAGCGGGCTCAAATCTGGGTCCTTGTACATGGTAATTAATATATACATTTAATCCAGTGCAGCACTGCCAGCCCACTCAGTTAGGGATTAACAGCTCAGACATTTGTGAAAATGTACATGGGGCTGGGGAAATGGCTTAGGTGGTAGAGCACAGGAGTTGCATGCCTGAGCCTCCTGTGTCAAACCCTGAGGTCACAGATACTTAATTTTCTCTCTCCCGGGAAGCTCTTGACATCTCCTTTGAAATAAATGAGTCTTAAAAAAAAAAAAAAGAAAGAAAGAAAGAAAGAGAGAAAAACTTGTGGATGTTCCTTTTAGTGAAATGTCCTTCAACCCAATCTTAAAAGTTTTCTCCACACAAAAGTCATATTCTATTTTCCCTGCAACACAGGGATTTAAACATACCTGATGGCAATAATTTGGTTCAATAAAATGGTATGGTCTTAATTTCACCTCTGGCATGTTGGACACATGAACTATGAAGGCAATTTTTAGTACAAGAGAAAAATCTTTGGAGTTGGAATATCTGGTTTTAGGGTGTCAGGCAGTAGGTAGCATAGCAGGTTAAGCGCATATGGCGAGAAAAACAAGGACTGGCGTAAGGATCCAGTTTGAGTCCCCGGCTCCCCAGCTGCAGGGGGGGTCGCTTCATAGGAAGTGAAGCAGGTCTGCAGGTGTCTATCTTTCTCTCCCTCTCTGCCTTCCCCCCCCTCTCGATTTCTCTCTGTCTTATCCAACAACAACACCACCAATGGCAAAAATAACAATAAGAACAACAACAAGGGCAATAAAATGGGAAAAATGGCCTCCAGGAGCAATGGATTCATAGTGCAGGCTTCGAGGCCCAGTAATAACCCTGGAGGAAAAAAAAGAAAATCTGGCTTTACATTCATTCTGCCATTTTACTAATTATGTGACCTTGAACAAGCCCTTCAACTTTCCAAGACCTGCTTTCCTCCTTTGTAAAACACTTGAGCAGTACTGACAATGGAATGAGATAATGCACATAGTCACCAGCCCTTCAATGAGTGCTTACAGCATAGCAACCAGCTGTGCCATAGCTGAATCTCTAATGCAAAACAAGGCACTGTGGAAAATGCCAGAAACTGAATAAACATAAAATGTGTGTGTGTGTGTGTGTGTGTGTGTGTAGATAGATGTGTGTGTAGATATATAGATAGATAGGTAGATCAATCGATTGATAGATAGGTGACCTGACTGGTGAAAAAAAATAACCCTGTTTTAAAATCTAGACTATTATTATTAACACTATTATTATTAACCATCAACCTGTTAGTTTTGACTCAGTAATGACATGCTTTATTTTGGGTTTCTTTTATTTAATGACTCACAATGTAATTTCTTTGCTATATCTTTAAAAAAATTCAAGTCCAGAAACAATCTATTCTAATCATTGATAATTATTTCAGATAGAAGACTGAAGGGTCTGTAACTTTCCCCACAATGCGTGGGCTGCTTTCTATATATGAGTAGAACATGTAGAAATCAATGCCAGTTAGCACCAAAAAAGCAAATGACCCCATCCAAAAATGGGCAGAGGATATGAACAAAACATTCACTACAGAGGAGATCCAAAAGGCTAACAAACATATGAAAAACTGCTCTAGGTCACTGATTGTCAGAGAAATACAAATTAAGACAACACTAAGATACCACCTCACTCCTGTAAGAATGGCATACATCGAAAAGGACAGCAGCAAAAAATGCTGGAGAGGATGTGGGAACAGAGGAACCCTTTTACATTGCTGGTGGGAATGCAAATTGGTACAGCCTCTGTGGAGAGCAGTCTGGAAAACTCTCAGAAGGCGAGACATGGACCTTCCATATGATCCAGTAATTCCTCTCCTGGGGTTATACCCCAAGGCCTCCATAACACCCAACCAAAAAGAGGTGTACTCCTATGTTCATAGCAGCACAGTTCATAATAGCTAAAACCTGGAAGCAACCCAGGTGCCCAACAACAGATGAGTGGCTGAGAAAGCTGTGGTATATATACACAATGGAATACTATGCAGCTATTAAGAACAATGAACCCACCTTCTCTGACCCATTTTGGACAGAGCTAGAAGGAATTATGTTAAGTGAGCTAAGTCAGAAAGATAAAGATGAGTATGGGATGATCCCACTCATCAACAGAAGTTGAGTAAGAAGATCTGAAAGGGAAACTAAAAGCAGGACCTGACCAAATTGTAAGTAGGGCATCAAAGTAAAAACCCTGTGGTGAGGGGTAGACATGCAGCTTCCTGGGCCAGTGGGGGGTGGGAGTGGGTGGGAGGGATGGGTCACAGTCTTTTGGTGGTGGGAATGGTGTTTATGTACACTCCTAGCAAAATGTAGACATATAAATCAGTAGTTGATTAATATGAGAGGGGGAAAATCAATTGTATGTCTCAAAGTTTTTCAAAACACAAACTGAATCTTTTTAATATATAGGCTGTGTATTTGATATGCGGACTCTCTCAAAAGCCTAGACCAAGTAGATTAGAAGCATCCAATAGCACAGCTATATACAAGATACTGAATACTGTACAGCAAACCATAACAAAAGGACTTTTCAAAGTTAACCCAATTACCAAATAATGTGATGATAACATTAACTATCCATTATCTTTTTGAACCCTAAGACAGCAGGAACCTCACATCTCCACTATAGAGCCCCTACTTCCCCCAGTCCTGGAACCCTTGGATAGGGCCCACTTTCCCGTATGCGTCTCCCAATCCATACCAAATAATATTGCATCCGCCGATCACAACCTAACCAACGCAACGATTGCCACCTCAACATGCTTCACCTCAGACTGTGTCCAGAGACTTCACGAGTGGAATGACAACCCTTCGGCTTCATTACTCGGGTGAGACCTTTCCTTTTATAGTACACTCTAATTTCATCTCAGGTGGTTCACTTTCTAACAAAGTCCCATAACCTAGATATACACCAGTTTCTGTGAGAGAGAGCTTATGTTCACACGTATCCATAAACTACTGCAAAATATATACCTGAAAGCAGAAGTGCACTAGAGTTTGCAGTGAGTACCCCCCTAACACTTCCTCTCCACTATTCTAAGCTTTGGGTCCATGATTGCTCAACAAATTGTTTGGCTTCGTATGTTAACTCTCTTTTCAATCACCAGGTTCCAGATGCCACCATGATGCTGGCCAGGCTTCCCTGGATTGAAGACCCCACCAATGTGTTCTGGAGCTCAGCTTCCCCAGAGACACACCCTACTAGGGAAAGAGAGAGGCAGACTGGGAGTATGGACCGACCAGTCAACGCCCATGTTCAGCGGGGAAGCAATTACAGAAGCCAGACCTTCTACCTTCTGCAACCCTCAATGACCCTGGGTCCATGCTCCCAGAGGGCTAGAGAATGGGAAAGCTATCAGGGGAGGGGGTAGGTTATAGATATTGGGTGGTGGGAATTGTGTGGAGTTGTACCCCTCCTACCTTATGGTTTTGTTAATTAATCCTTTCTTAAATTAAAAAAAAAAATAAGAAATCAATGCCAGGACTGTGGTGAAGCCATGGGTCTGGCTGTGTTTCTGCATGTCTAGGGGAGGTACAAAGCTGCCTGTTTCCAGGAAAATCTGTCTTACAGTTGTAGGTCTCAAGGCCTGTTATCACTAGAGTGGGAATAAGAAAAAGGGGTGGGAGAGGTGGAGAGAGGTGCAGAGTACATTCCATGATTACAGTCAGGATTCAGGTGACAGAAAGTCACATTTCAAAGTATTTAATGGAAATAGTCTCTATTTGAATTACATAATGCTGGCTGCATTGCCATGAGGTGGGGATCCTAATAGGATGGGACCAGAAAATAAAAGATAGAACTGAAGGCCAAATTTAATAGGTGAATCAGACCATAGGTAAAAGAGGAGAGAGTCTATGGAGTGGCAATTGTATGTGCAAAGGCCCTAGGGCTCAAAGGAGCTCAAGTACTAGACAGAAAGAAATGGAAAAGGACAATAGGGGTAGAGAAGTGAGCACAAAAGAACTCAAGAGGGGTGAGTATGGGAGGAGAAAAGGGGCAGGACACCAGGCTAACTTGGTGGGCTTCCTGACACCCTGCTAACTCAGAGCACAAGACTCCTGTCTGCTCTCAGATCCTTTTTTCTTGATGCAGTATTTCTGCCGTCTGCAGCCAGGCTGCCTTGCTCTTTGTGCACACTCGAACCGGGATCCTTATGCCGGTCCTTGTACTTTGTGCCACCTGTGCCTAACCTGCTGCACTACCACCTGGGTCGCTCTGCACTGTTTTCTACTCTGAGTTTCCTGAGGCAGAACCATGCAACCACTAAACTCTTCTTTCTCTCATTTATTTATTTATTTGTTTATTTATTTTGCCAACAGGGTAATCACTAGGGCTTTGTGCTGGCACTATGAATCCTCTGCTCCCAGCAGACAGAGAGAGAGCAGAGAAGACTGAAAAGGGAGGGAGAGATAGAGAGAGGAAGATGAATACCTGTAGACATGCTTCACTGTTCCTGTACTGTCAAACCCTGCAACCGTGTCCAGTGTGTGCACTGAACTGGGTGTGCTACCACCCAGCACCCCAACTTCTCTTTACCCAATACTAAGCATTGTACTTAGTAGACACTGACTCCATGGGTGTAAATATCTCCTGCATGAATGAGTCAGTTATACTCTTTCACTATTTGAACATCTATTTGTGTTTACCACCAGCCTGCAGAGCTGGTCTCACCCTGTGCGTATAAAGTAGCCCAGATGTCCTAGTAAAGGAACAATCTAAGTATCAAGTTCTGGCTGGTGTCAGGTGAGGAGAGTTTCCTGTAATGTGCACTGAGGAGCCCTGGGCCCAAGTTAATTTTGCTTCACACTTGGATCCTAGGACACTCCACATAGGAAGCAGAAGTCCTGTGCATAGCTGCAGGGTGGGTAAGTGTGGTGAAATGTCTAAAACAAGAATGGATGAACTTGAATCTGGTTTTCCTAGTGATTTCTAATATGGCTGAGTTAGATGACTTTATTTTTCCCTATCTGTGAAAGTTATCAGAAGCATTATAAAATTTAGTTTGAGCTCACCAGAAAATATAAAGGCAAGTTAGTGAAAGCTCAATATTACAGCTAGGTAATGTTCTCCACCTAATGATAACCACTTGTCCTTATAGAAAGACACTAAATGGATTTTATGAAGTAAGCAAGTGTACTTTGCGGGGAGAGCCAACCTAAGTATCACAGATAACACAGCTATAAAGACAATCAGAGGGAAAAAAAGACACTCAGAGAGAAAGATTCTAATCAGCACATAGTGTGAAGGAGTGGTCTATGACAGAGCAGGTTACTCTGACAGTAAGACCAAAGGACAGGTATTTAAGAAATGCTGAAAGAATGGTTCTTAGTTGTCTGGGTCTCTGGTGGGATGATCTCCACGGGAAAGGTAACGGACTGGTTCTTTCTAGAGTAAAGACACCGGGGAGCCCTGCAGCGTGCTCAGAACTCGTTTATTAGCAGGTGGACATGAGTTAAATAGAAAACCAAACAAAGGGAATTATTATTGAAATATGTCAGAAATTATAGGTTTCTTAAAGGTCGGCTTGCCCCTATGGTAGGGGGCTGGTATGACAAGAATTGATGCAGATACATAAAGGTCAAGATAATTAGTCTCCTGATGTAGGCATTTAATTACCCAAAGGTGTTTGAGGGGAGGAGAGGGGTTGAACCAGTTAAGGCAAGATAGAGAGAAGATAAGCAAGGTTTGATGCAAGTTGAGGACATCAAAGGGCACTGCTAAGAGTGTGTGATAAGGTGTGTTCTGTGATTAGAAGGTGACTTTGAGTAAGTGAATCTTAAAGTAGGCGGCCATGTGGCCTGCAGTTAATGGGGGTTTCTGTGGGCCTGAAAGTCAAGAACGAAAGAACTACGTCTGAGTTTCCCCCCTTTTGCTCACCTCGGTTGAGAGAGACTCACCAAGAGGGTATCTTCTCAGACCTCCATCCAAGGATGGGGGTAGTTCTCCCTAAGCTCTATCAGGCTTACACATAGTCCCAACACTTAGTGAATTAAGTAAGGAGGTGACAGACAACCACAAGGGGAGGTTCACTCCTCTGTGGAATAAAGAAAACTGAAACACATGAAGAAGGAAAAGAAAAAAGAGGGAGGAGGGGAGAGGAGGGAAGAGGGGTAGAGGAGGAGGGAGGAAATGAAGAAAGGAAAGGATGGGGAGGAAGCAGACAAAGAAGTAAGGAGGAGGTGGTAGAAGAGGAGAAGGCAGAGGAAGAAGGAAAGGGGGAGGAGGAGAAGGAAGAGAAGGGCAAGGAGGAAAAGGAAAAGGCACCAAACTCTAGGACATTGTGAACTATGGTGAGTGCTGTCACAACAAAGTGCAGGACTCTGGTGGGGGTGCCATGTGATGGTACACTCTTGGGATCTTATGATCTTGTCAATTGCCATTAAAAAAAGAAAAGAAAAAACAAATATAGCCACAGGCTCTTTGGAATATAACTAAAATATGCCTACTAGCTAGCTACAAAATGAAGACCCCCCCCCCCAACTCTTCATCTGCATTACTTCAGCCTTTAGGTTCATGATTAGTCAAAAACTTGTTTGGTTTTATATGCTAACTCTCTTTTCAGCCACCAGGTTCCAGATGCTACCATGATGACAACCAGACTTCCCTGGACAGACAACCCCACCAATGTGTCCTGGAGCTCCAATTCCACAGAACCCCATCCCACTAGAAAGAGAGAGGCTGGGAATATGGATCGACCTGTCAATGCCCATGTTCAGTGGGGAAGCAATTACAGAAGCCAGACCTTCCACCTTTTGCACCCCATAATGACCCTGGGTCCATACTCCCAGAGGGTTAAAGAATAGGGAATCGGGATCAGACGGTAGTGCAGCGGGTTAAGCGCACATGGCGCGAAGTGCAAGGACTGGTGTAAGGATCCCAGTTTGAGCCCCCAGCTCCCCACCTGCAGGGGGTTCACTTCACAGGCAGTGAAGCAGGTCTGCAGGTGTCTATCTTCCTCTCCCCCTTTCTGTCTTCCCCTCCTCTCTTCATTTCTCTCTGTCCTATCCAACAATGACTACATCAATAGCAACAACAGTAATAAATACAACAACGACGACAACAACAGAATAGGGAAGCTATCAAGGGAGGGGATGGGATACGGAGTTCTGGTGGTGGGAAATGTGTGGAGCTGTACCCCTCTTATCCTATGGTTTTGTACGTGTTTCCTTTTTATAAATAAAATAAAATAAAAAATAAAGCCATACTAAATTAAAAGAAAAATAAGTAATATCAAATTTAAAAAGAATGGTTCTAAACAAACAAAAGAAGCCCTTTTTTGTCATAAAGAGATACCCTTAAGCTTGTGCATCCTTGGGTAGAAGTTTAAGCTACTATCAACATCAACATTATACTAAGGAAAAGACAGAGTTAGTAGAATTAGTAGATATTGAGAATAAGTTTCTGTGTTTTCCAATACTCGTTGCTTTATAGTGTGTAAGGTGCAGTCTTCAACTAGACCGTGGGGTTTTTCCCTGGCATCCTAGCCCCTTGATGCAGATGTCTCACCCCATCTGATGCACTCCTCAGACTAACTGCTGCCTTCCCAATACAGCCAGCTCTCAAAAGAGTTCTGAGAAATGTGTAAATAGAAAAGGCCCACACTTTGTACTCTCCTCTCACCCCACTTTTCCAGCTAAACAAATAAAAAAATCTACCTTGGACTCGGAATTTAAGTCACTTCTTAGAAAGATGGGGTATCAAATGTTTTCTTTTTTTATTTTTCAAATTGATTTGCCTGATGCATTTAGATTACTTAATCACAGCTCTGTCCAAGTTTTTGAGGATGCCAAAGTCACTGAGTGACAGGAGAGCAACAGGGGTTGGGGGGAGAGGGAGGCAAGCATGCATTCTTTAGAAACTGCTAAGAACAGGACACTGACTTCACCATTGGGTTTGCACAGGATAGTTGCACAATTCGGACTGGTGCAAAACTTGTCTTGCTCCTTCCAGAGAAAATCTGAAGGTGGGTTATCTCTTCTTTCAGATGCTGCTGCCCACACCTGAAAGAAACCAGCAATGAGGGCTGGGGAAACAGCATAATGGTTCTGCAAAAGACTTTCTTGCATGAGGCTCTGAGGTCTGAGACTAATCTCCAGCAACACCAGCAGCCAGAGCTGGGCAGTAGTCTGGTATTTTTCTCTGTGTATCTCTATCTCGCTCATTAAAAAATAAATCAATAAAATTTAGAAAGAGGGGGAAACAAGCAATTAATGACAAATACCACTGGAGTTAACTTAGTTTTGTGCCAGAAGCCTACTGCAATGTGTCTGTGTGAACAGAGGCAGCTTTAGGGTGGTGTCACCAGTGTGGTGTATAGTGTAAGCTCTATGGCCCCAAACATCTGCTGCACAAGACCTAAGGAAAACACAGGAAGAGGCGGGCTCTCTAGCATCGCTATTTTTTTCCTCTCTAAGCAAATTATGCTTGCTTTTTTTTGATGATGCTTGCTGAAGTTTAGGCAGTTAGGTGTTGCATTTCAATCACGCACAAACAATATCGTACACCAAACTGAAGCTATAGAATTTAATTATGGGTATTAATTTAGAATTCTGGACATATGATAACTTAAAAATATCCTTTCCCCTTCCTCCCATCATCCTTCCTGTCTTTCTATTTTCTCCCTTCCTTCCTTCCTCTTTTCCTTCCTTCCTAAGAGAGATCAGAGCACCACTTTCTGTATAAGTACTGTGCGCTGATTGAGCCACTGGAGCTCCTTGAGCACCACTTTCTGATAGGCAGTGCTTAGGCTAGAAGCCAGAGGTTCATGCACACACATTCTACTGTTGAGTCACCTGCTCAGCCCCTGTAGGTATTAATTTACATCAGAGAGGACAGACTGGCATGATCCACCACTACCCTCAGAAAGTCACACTTTAGAGATGGAGTGATGAAAAGAGGACCATGGGAGTCAGTTTTCTCTTACATTTTAGCCCATAGTTTTGCTATCTTATACTCACTGTGACAGTGGATTTGGCCTGCATTATGATATTGGGAAGGAACTGGTAACAACAAACAGTTTGTCCATCCATTTTTTGCTGGAGAATATGATTTCCAATCTCCAGTTCTTTGTCTAGAGAAGAATTAATGAGCTTCACAAATAGTCCCTTGGCATTTAGTTTAGAGATTCTAATATCTCCAACAGCACTGCAAAACAAGAATTATAGGGTAACTTTAGTTAAGTCTGTTCATAATACTTGTTAAGAACTGAATAATAAATTTGCTTTTGAAGTTCTTAAAGTCTATATTTAATCAGATATATATTTTTTTTGTCTACAGGGTTATCACTGGGGCTCAGTGCTAGCACTATGAATTCACTGCTCCTGGCATCTATTTTTCATTTTTAATGGGTAGGACAGATTGAAATTGAGAGGGGAGGGGAAGAAAGAGAGGAAGAGAGACACAGAGACACCTGCAGCCCTGCTTCACCACTTGCCAAGCTTTCCCCCTGCAGGTGGGGAGGTGGGGGCTCGAACTGTGGGTCTTTATGCTTTGTACTTTATGATTTGTACTATGCTTTTTTGTCTTTATGCTTTGTACTTTATGCTTAACCTCATGTGCCACTGCCCAATCTCCTAAATGGGGAAATTCAATGTGGAAATAGTATGTCTTGCAACATGAAGCAAATGGTTTGATCTCTTAGTTCTGCTTATCTGTGCAAAAATTATTTATTTCACATAAAATATTTAAATCTTCAAAAACTGCTTTAGGTGTCAGAGTAGAAATGCCAAAGGAAAGTGTGACTATCTGTTGGGATATTGGGATGTGGTTGAACATTGGCAGGGCCCACAAACCACTATATTTCCATGCAAGTATTATTTACATATCTCCCACCATGTTATCCCCTCAGGGCATTGCTAATTCCCGCCAGCTAAACTACAGCAACCATGCCTAAGGAAGTTCCCAGAATGCCTTTTTCTTTTCTCCACCTTGTTGCCTAGCCAATTCTGTCCCGACTTGCCACTTCCGGTTTTACCCTGTAAAGCCACTTCTGTTTCTGGTTTCTCTCTCTTCCTCACTCTCTTTTCTCTCCCGAGTCCTGACCTGGAGAAGGGCTGGCTTGCAGAGTGGGAGGCGGCCACTGTGGTTTGACACCACATGGCCTAACCCACTGTGCTCATGCCCAACTTTGGGACCCCATATCAATAAAGAATTGTATTACCACACTGCCACAAGTTCCTGGTCTCCCACCCGTGAAGCTAGCCTGGCAACTATCATTATTTTAATTTTCTATTGCTCATCACAAAACCACTACATGGAACTCTCAGGAAAGTTCAATCATTCAGTTTATTTCTGATAATGTCACTCTGAAGGTGAATAGCAACTACACAGAGTTAAAACTTGGACTGGTGTTGTATTGCATTACAGCAAAGGACAATGGGGAAGGAGGGCAGATGGGGATTGGGGGACAGGGTCTTTAGGGTCCTGCTACTGCATTGATTGACCTAATTTGAGAATGAGAGTGATAGATTTGAGAAATCTGTCTTGATGAGATGAGAACTTGTACCTATGTGCCAGCAACTGTACTGTAAAACATTAACCCCCCAATTAAAATAGAGGAAAAAGAATTCTGCAAAGTAAAGCCATTGTATAAATACTTGACAGTATGCCCCCATTTTATAACATGTGTTGAAAACTTCACAAAGAGCAGGGCTGGACTAAGCATCGACATGAACATTTCAAGGTGTGGATTCACAACCAGTTAGGATGTCACGTTCCTTTGTGGTTTAGGGCAATTATTCTGAAAGCAGAATATATGACTAATCTTACCATTAGTAATAACAGCAACCAACATTTACATCATAATTTCATATCTACAATTCCAAAATCCAAAAAGATCTGCAAAAATAAAAATCTTAAACCAAACCCACAGCTCATTTGAAACAAAATCTGATTGCATTCCTTGAAGCAAGTGGGTGTGCCTGCTCTTTTTACCTGTTTTTCCCTGCCAGGCATTTGAATAAGTTACCTTATTGTTGGCCACTCAGTTTTGTTTCTGTGAGTCACCTGCTCACATTTGTTTCCCCTTTTGTTGCCCTTGTTGTTTTATCATTGTTGTGGTTATTACTGTTGTGATTGATGTCTTTGTTGTTGGATAAGACAGAGAAATTGAGAGAGGACGCGAAGTCAGAGTGAGAGAAAGAACGCTAGACACCTGCAGACCTGCTTCATCACTTGTGAAGCAACCCTCCAGCAGGTGGGGAGCCAGAGGCTCAAACAGGGATCCTTATACTGGTCCTTGTGCTTCCTACCACGTGCGCTTAACCTGCTGTGCTACCGTTCACTCCCCACCTGCTCACATTCTTTGTCTGCCTTTATAGCATTGTTTTACAGTTTTAGAACTGATATATGGTACATGTTACATAACATTTAAATGATTTCTAAAATAAAAAGCATTTTTAAGAATATAACGTTTGGGGGTTTAGAGAATCACAGGTTAAATTTGAAGACAATTTCAGGTTCTGGAGCATGCTTTCTTGAGAGAGGATTTAGATTTACTTTAGCTTCTGGCAGGCACTAAGTTGGAGGGAAATTTACTTTAACCCAAACAGGTTGTGGACAGATCTGACACTAGTCTTTGGTTCCAGTCAGGCTGGTTCATGATGAATACAGCTACACAATGGGGAGGGCACTGTCAGTTACACTGAAAATCCTATTTGTGCTTCTCGACAGGCCCACAATGACAGACTGTATCTACCTCATCTGACAACACTGCCCAAATCAGAGTAACTTCTCGGCCTCTTGACTGCTCCTTTCAAAATGATAATTGTTTAGAGAAAAGCATCTCCAAGTATAAGATTTTCACTCTGAGTGTCTTCTTCTAGAAGAGAAATTTTAAGAATGAGGGATGTAAACATGTCTGAAGGCTCCTGATGGACACTATCAAACTGCCTTCAAAATTATGGTCTCCCTTTATACTCCTCCTCCCCACTGCATTATGGGAGAGTGCCCGTTTGTAGAGGGGCTGTTTTAAGCAATTTGTATACTGACTTCTGATTTGTTCATTAGTGTTTTGGTCCTTACTAAATTGTGGATTTAACATTTTACTCTCCTTTGATATTCCAGGATTTCTTTATGCTGTTCTTATCTTATGATTACTGAATACTCTGAGGAATGTTTTCAGTTTTTGACAGAATACCCTTTTGTTTTGTAGACTTCACTTTTTCTGCCTGGGAAAACAAGCACTAGTTTTGAGTTTACTTTCAAACAGATAAGACCCTAAATAGTTAGGCTATTCCTTTGCTATCATTCCTATAATTGAATATGTATAGTTGTTTTCCAAAATTCTTTCATTATTCAAGTGAACTGTTTATTCATTAATCTTATTTTTTTCATTGTATGCTTATCTTGGAGAAAAAAGTAACATTGTGTCAAAGATAATCATTTCATGTGCTTTCTGTCTGATATAGGACCATAAAGCTACAGGAAAATACTTCACACAATTCATGAAAATTCACAGAGGCATGACTGTAAATCTCCTCTTATACAGCCTGTGCTAAGTACCTTTTTTTTCTTTTCCCTAGGCCTTCCCATTTGCCTATTTTTTGTTTTTATTATTTTTTTTACAAATATTTTACTTTAGTGGGTGGGGAGGCACATAAATACAGAGGAAATAGTGCCCATCTCAGCTCTGGCTCATAGTGGTGCCAAGGTTTGAACCTAGGACTTCAGACCCTTAGGCATGAAAGTGTTTTGTAGAACTATCATGCTGCCATCCCAGCCCCCATTTGTCTTTTTTTTTTTTTTTTTTAGCAAAGTGACTTGAGAGTCTTCTTCTTAATAGTTGTGGTTGGTTAAAATATAGAATAATGTGCCAGCCACCCTGTCAGTAGCATCTGTATGAAGTTGATTTGTAAAGAGACTGAGAGGAAGTGTGGCTGTATCACTTTTTAAAACAGCCACAAGCTGTTGGGTCCTCTTTATACATGCATGTTATTTATTTGCCTCTAGGCTTTTGCTGCTCCCCAGTTTGCTGTGATTATCTTTAAAGTTTAAATTGTTTGTGTACACATCCGCCTAACATTCTCTGTGTATATTGGTATTTGTAGCTGGAAGAGCACTAGTGAGGGAGTATAGTATTTCACTGCTCCTAAGCTTTTTTTAAAAAAAAATTTATTTATTCCGTTTTTGTTTCCCTTTTTTATTATTGTAGTTATTATTGTTTTTGTCATTGTTGGATAGGACAGAAGAGAAATGGGGAGAGGAGGGGAAGACAGAGAGGGGAAAGATAGACACCTGCAGATGTGCTTCACAACCTGTGAAGCGACTTTCCTGAAGGTGGGGAGCTGGAGGCTCTAACTGGGGGCTCAAACTGGGATCCTTACGTAGTCTTTGTGCTTTGCGCCACATGCGCTTAACCCACTGTGCTACTGACCGACTCCCTGCTCCTAAGCTTTTAAAAGACCAATTTGGAAAGATTCAGAGGGCATGAACCACGGCATTGGTACTATAGGCTCAAATTGTTGGTGATGGATTCCTAATGAAATGAAGAGCTAAGTTTATACTCACTACCACCAGCTACTATACCATCCACAGAATGAATGAATGAATACGGCTTATTTCACATCACAAGCCCTTGGTTATATGAATCAAAAAAAGGTTTCCTTTAAGCCTTGCCTTCATCTCTAGCTAACAATATCTTTCAGCCACTCACACCCTTTTATCTACATGTGTTTATTACTAGCAACTGCAACCTGCAGTTCTAGCTGCTGTCCTTGAAATAAAAAAAAAACACAGTTGGGGCTAGGTGGTGGCACACCTGGTTGAGCGTACATGCTACAATGCACAAGGACCCAGGTTCGAGCCCCTGGTCCCCACCTGCAGGGGGAAAGCTTTGTGAGTGGTGAAGCAGTGCTACAGGTGTCTCTATGTCTCTCTCCCTCTCTATCACCCCCTTTCTCTAGATTTCTGGCTGTTTCTATCCAATAAATAAATAAAGATAATAAATTTTTTAAAAAAGAAAATCACAGTTATATACATGTATAAACAAGGTAGCTCTTTTAATTTACCATCAACTTTCTTTTGGTCAATTATCTTTGCCACAGATACTAATAACTGTAAGACTATACCAATGAGTTAAAAATTCACTTCTCCCTTGTTTTTGAACTCAAGAACCTATTAGCAGAAAGAAGTACTAAGTTCATTTACATCACTTGCCAATAATAAAGAGTGCTTCAATAAGTCAGTTGACTTTCTTTTCAAGGATGATGGAATACTATCAATATTTCCTCAGGACTCTTTGAAGAACCAACTTTGGTTTCTTAGAAAGTTATGTTAAGGGAGTCGGGCTGTAGCGCAGCGGGTTAAGCGTAGGTGGCGCAAAGCACAAGGACTGGCATAAGGATCCTGGTTTGAACCCCGGCTCCCCACCTGCAGGGGAGTCGCTTCACAGGCGGTGAAGCAGGTCTGCAGGTGTCTATCTTTCTCTCCTCCTCTCTGTCTTCCCCTCCTCTCTCCATTTCTCTCTGTCCTACCCAACAACGACTACAACAATAAAACAACAAGGGCAACAAAAGGGAATAAATAAATAAAATAAATATTTAAAAAAATTTTAAAAAAGAGATTTATGTTAATTGCTTAGATGTGAAACAGTTTTATTCAGTTTTATTTTATAAATTGCTGAGGATTTTAAGTGAAATGGATCTAACATCAGACTGAATCTTTACTATTTCCAACTGACTTATTGGCACGCCCCAGCAGAACAGAGTAGAGAGTTGAGGCAGATAGATACCTGTATCTAGACTGGCCCACGTCTTCGAGAATCATAGAAAAATGCTTCCAAGTTTTCTCAGCATGGATCGAATTTGTTGATAGGCTCTTTGAAGGACCAAACAGAGTGAGAAAATAATCCTCCCCTTCTCCAATCACAGCTGGCTTCTGATGGAACAACACAGATGGTTTCTTCTGAATTGTGGAATCGACATTTTCTGAAGAAACAAAGAGGAGAGCAACGGAGAAAGAAATGAAAGAGCAAGAGAAGAATCTAGTAACTATCTTGATCCTTTGCTTCTATATTCTTTAGAAGTTGTCACTGAAAACTCAGTGAGAATAATTAGAAACTTTAAACCCAGATCAACAACCTGTTGCCATCTTTACCATGCTTAAGGCTCCAGTGGAGAGGGAAAGATAGAAACAGACTGGGGGTATAGATCAACTTGCCAATGCCTATGCCAAGTGGAGAAGCAATTACAGAAGCCGGAGTTTCCACCTTCTGCACCCCATAAAGAATTTTGGTCCATATACCCAGAGGGGTAAAGAATAGTGGAGCTTCCAATGGAGGGCATGGGATATGGAACTCTACTGATGGGACAGTATGGAATTATGCCCCTGTTATCTTACAATATTGTTAATCATTATTAAGTCACTAATAATAATAAAAAAGACTCCAGTAGGGAGGAAGATTACATGTACAAAACACTGTTGAATCCTGGTCACATTCAGAGGAAGGCCAGTTAGTGAGTTAGTGCTATATGGTAGAATTGTCAATTATCAGGCTGGGAGTATGGATTGAGTTGTCAACACTCATCTTCAGTGGGGAAGCAATTACAGAAGCCACCTTCCACCTTTTGCGCCCCATAATGACCCGAGGTTCATGCTCCCAGAGGGATAAAGAATAGGGAATCTATCAGGGAAGGGGATGGGATATGGTGTTTTGGTGGTAGGAATTGTGTGAAGTTGTACTCCTCTTATCCTACGGTTTTGTCAGTGTTTCCATTTTATAAATAATAAAAATATATAAAATCACCCCCCCCAAAGAAAAGAATTGTCAATTATCTGGCCATTTATCCACAAGCCATCCTGACAGCTATAGATATTTTAATCATGGTGCATCCATGTGACTTGACTGTACTCCAGTGCTGGGATTGATGGTGAGCACTGTCAAGTGACTCTTACAGGACAGTGAGGAATGAGTGTTATTTGTGACACATAATCAAATACCATTCAGGTTTTCAGAACATAAAGCATTCCTTGAGCTGAATGTCTTAAAGCCACCTACGAACACGTGGGCCATGTTTTGCTTACTTTGGCTAGTTTCTGATAGGGTACGGCTTGCTACAATAGACTTAAAATCCTTTGATCCTGAAGTTGAAACAGTTAATCCACTAAGCAAAGAAACAGACTGGTGGTAATAGCAAGGCAACTCGGACACAGACAGTGACAGAGGCAGTGTTGTGCTACTTGAGTCTGCTATCTCTGGGAAGAAGTGTACAAATGATCGCTGTGCGCCTGGAACTTGGGCATGGAAGTCTTCTCCCCTGTGCACAGAAATTAAGAAAATAAAGTCAGGAAGCTGAATGGATAGAGCACAAACACAAAAAGCATGGCTGCCATTTTTACCCAGATTTCCATTCTTCAAAGGTGTCATACAGCTATTATGGGCACAAGATTTTTTTTTTTTTTTTTTGCCTCCAGGGTTATCGCTGGGGCTTGGTGCCTGTACTATGAATCCATTGCTTCTGGTGGCCTTGTTTTTTTCATTTTATTGGACAGGACAGAGAGCAATTGAGAGAGGAGGGGGAAATAGAGAGGGAGAAAGAGAAAGATAGAATTACTACAGTGCCATCTAGCAAGACAGAACCATTTTCTTCCAGGCTTGTCAATCTGTTTTCTGTCCTAAGCTGAGACTCTAGAGGTACTTCCAGCCTACTTTTCATACTTGTAATGTCAGATCCCCTCTCTCTTTTCATATAAAAGTATGGCTGCAGTCCCTGCTTAATCACTGCTCACTACATTTTATTCTTTCAATTTCTGCTGAACGCATCTTCCTACATTTATAAATACTCTATAGTAAATTTTCTCTTTTAAATAAACTCTGAAAACTACAAGTGAGTGAACAGTGTCTCTGTGTGTATGAACTTGTCATGTGTGTGTATTGAAGGGACAGTAGAGAAGAGGAGGTTCATTTCTAGGGCTATTTTTATAATTCTTTCTTTGACCATTTCCTACTATAATGCATTTTCTGTAAATTATGACTTATAGGTACAAAAAGAAATGGAGAGGGAATGGCTATAGAGAAAGAGAGACAGCTATAGCACTGTTCCACTGCTGGTGCAGGTGGGGGTTGGGGGCTTGAACCTTGGTGTTAGTACAGGGTAATGTGTACATTCAACTACGTGTGCCACTGCTCAACCCTTGTCTTGTATTTTAACATGAAGTGTCAGTTCACTATCTCCTCTCTTATGGCTTTTCAGTCAGACCAGCCATTGTTCTGATTGTTTCTATTTGTACCCCAACAGCAACCCACACACCTCAGGCCACCATGTGTGACCTCTGAAGTGCTAACCTAACCCCCAGTTTTCCTTAGAGCCAGCATCTCCTGTCTCTCCACTCTCAGACCCATCATGACAGATGAACCTTCAAGTCCTATTTCACTTTATTACATACTTGTCCTCAGTTCTCGGCAGCTCATTGGTGCCTATCAATTTATGTTTTAGTGTCGAACTAAACAGTTAAAGAGTTCTAGGATCCATCCTCAAATCTGTTCACTGTATGTCCTGCTGGTTTTCTACTTGAGACAAATTGTTTCATTTACTGCCCCTGCCCCGTGCTGAGTATGTCTTCACTGTGATGCCGAGGCCACACTTCTTACTTGGAGGGATCCTTTTACCTGTTCTTGCTGTGATCTCAAAGACCCCAACTATAGGTCTATACCTGCCCCTCCCATCCATTATCATCAAGAGCCTTTTCATGAGAGAAAGCAAATGTATGCTCCACAGTGGCTGCTCTCTGTGGATTTCTTTAGCACACAAGTAAACCTTGTCGATGAATAAAGATTGTCCATCCTTTCTTTTTCTTTTTCAATATAAAAGCATTTGTTAACTGGTATGCAATCATTTGAACAGAGTCCCTGAGCTACACTATAATTAGCTTACAAGCTAAAGAGTATTCTTCTGGCACTGCCCACGAAAAGGCTTCTAACAATTTCACTGGCATAGTCACATTGAGACTCTTCTGAGCAACTTCAAAGTGATTCCTGTGTGTGCTGCTGTTAACA
Organism: Erinaceus europaeus; assembly: GCF_950295315.1. Classification (NCBI taxonomy): domain Eukaryota; kingdom Metazoa; phylum Chordata; class Mammalia; order Eulipotyphla; family Erinaceidae; genus Erinaceus; species Erinaceus europaeus. The sequence goes on from NC_080168.1 coordinate 62,739,956, forward strand.
CTTGACTTAGGAAAAAAATAAGTCCTGGTGTCCAGAACCTCTCTGATATCTGAAAAAACTGAGATGAACGGACAGTTCAAGCACCCCTTTTCTGAAAGCTCTACACCTGCCTATCCACTACTATTTCACCTTGATGGCTTATTTATTTTCTTTTCTTTTAAATACTTACTTATTTCCTTTTGTTGCCCTTGTCTTATTGTTGTAGTTATTATCATTGTTGTTATTGATGTCATCGCTGTTGGACAGGACAGAGAGAAATGGAGAGAGGAGGGGAAGATAGAGAGGGAGAGAGAAAGACAGACACCTGCAGACCTGCTTCACCACTTGTGAAGTGACTCCCCTGCAGGTGGGGAGCTGGGGGCTTGAACCAGGATCCTTATACCGGTCCTTGCACTTTGCACCATGTGCACTTAACCCACTGTGCTACCACCCAACTCCCTCTATGGCTTATTTCTATAGCAACTATTCTCCAGAGTTCCTATCAAGTAATTTGATGGATTTGGACTGTATGTGTGTGTGTGTGTGTGTTTCCAATGTTTTTTATGAGGGAACAAGGAAGACTTGGAATTTCTTCATTTGCTTTCTTGCTGGTGTTAGCCTCAGTTTCTTTGTTTATCAAGACGTATTTGCAAACATTGCTCGCAAACATTGCTCCGGAACTTGGACACTTCGCCATCAAGAGATGTTTCATCTGGAGAACTTTCTGCTCAAAGCCAGACTTCTCTAAATGCACCACCTGAAAGCACAGGCAGCACCAAATGGTACTAATGCCTTTGAAACTCATGGTCACTGAGCTTGGGTGCTTGCCATTCTGCTAAGAGACCAAGTGCTTGTGGATGTCAGGAAAACCTCTGACCCATGAAGACACACCCTTGAATGTGACTGGTGCTGGTGGGAAGGAAACTAAAGAGGTCAGTTATCAAATCACAGATGTTTCATCTCTGTCTATGTTGGGGCAGGATCATATGACATGACTTCAGCCTGACACGTGCTAGAGGAAGTTGAAAAAGTACATTTCTCTCTTCAAGTTCTTTATGCCTGGCTTTCATTACAAACTGGCTCCATCATTTTAACATGCTTTCTTTTATAAACATCCCCCCCTTTTCTCCAGCAAAAATAAAGCTTTCCCCAAGTAAACTCAAGTCCATGAAATATTCCCAGTAAGCCTTAAAAATTTCAATCATATGACTATGGTTAAGGGCCAGAGGGTGCCCACCCTTACGTGGTATGGTTAAGCAAGAAATGTCTGATCACTGTGCACACACCGAGGCAGAGAGAAACAACTCAACACTGACACTCTTGAGTGGTTCCGTGCATTGTCACAAGCCTGTGCTTACTACCAATCCGATTCCTTCTGGGAAATGAGTGCTGTTTCTAATGCTTAGTTAGCTTTCCCTTCCCCACATGGAATTCGCTGAGTTCTCTGCTATTGTGCTCCTTCTGTGACTGATTAGCACCAAGCCATGTGCAGTTAGAGGGAGTCTGTTCCTATATTTCAGTGTTATTTTGGAGATGCTGCTTTGGCAATATTGACATCACTCATTTCTTAGAGAACCTCCCAAGCAAATGTTAAAAGTGGACCTGAACAAAAACAGGACACTAGGTCTAATGTAATGTTAGTCTAAGTTATGGATAATCGGTGCCTGAGCACTTTGTAGAAAAATATTGGAAACCCAGTGCTTTAGCTGACAGAATGATTTACATTAGTAGAAACAGAATATTAATGCTTTTAAAATCCCATTTCTGAAACTAGAATTTTCTAGCAATTCCTTATCTCCAGTTAGTAAAGCAGTCCTGAATAGACTGACTACACACTGCCTTAACTTGTTAGGAGTTTTGGATTCTCAACCAGATATCATATGGTGAACAGTGCAGACAATTTTTTTCTTGTTAACAGGGTTATTGCTGGGGCTTGGTGCCTGCATGACTCCACCATTCCTGTTGGCCATTTTATTTTGATAGAGATGACAGAGAGAGGAGGAGGGAAACAGGAAAAGAAGAGAAAGAGGGAGGGGAGGCAAGAGGGCTGGAGGGAAGGAAGCATGGAGGAAGGGAGAGAGGGAAGCAGGGAAGCAAGGAAGGAGAGGGGGAGAGAAACACAGCACTGCTCCACTGCTCATAAGTCACCCCCTGCAGGTGGGGGCCAGGGGTTTGAACTCTGGTCTTTGCATATGATATAACGTGTGTACTCTACAAGGTCTGTCATGACCTGGCCCCTGTCAAAGCAGAATTTTATATTATTCAAGGACCTTGTGAGACAGTGGCTGAGAGAAAAGAGCTGTGTGCCACAGTTCATAAATTTTAGAAGACACGTAGACTATGTCGTAGCTGAAACTACTCAAGATGTGTTGGGATAGAGGGTCCTTATCTTCTAAACTCAGGACCCCCCTCCCCACTTGTGCTGTTCTTACTGGGCTTCAACCTCCAAGTTCTTTTCCAGATCATAGACTTCCACCTGCAGGCATGATGGTACAGACTTGGTGGCTACCAAATTGTTCACATTGGCTGTGTGAGGCATCTCTTCTTTCCTGGGGAAACACGTCATATTATTAGGCAATAGATATAACCAAGGTTCAAGACAGACTTGATTTTTCAAATGGACACCACCTGCTACTCTAAGTGCCTCAGATTACCTACCAGGTCTTAATTATTTCTATCCCAGGTTGGTACCAGAGCCAGGGGTGCTAATGTGAAGGTGCGAGTGCTGACTTAGCCAGGGCCAGCTGGACAAGGAGTGCCAGTGAGAGCTTGTGAAGCTGCGATGCATCACTGGAAGCAGCTCAGGGGGCAGGCAGTAACTCAGCAAAACTGCCCCTGTGATCATCTGGCTGCCCTGCCTGCTGGGCATTGTGAGGTAATGTCTCCATAGTGACGGAGTCCCAGTCTCTGCACAGTTGCCATGCTGGCCCCATACCTACTTTGCAGCTCACTAATATTAAATGACCCAACCTGCTTTCAGGCAAGGCCTGTTTCCCACAAGACAAGCGCTGCCACCAAGATGTCTGGAGTCCTAATTTGGATTTATGAGTGTCAGGGGGCAGAAAATTAATCACAACCGGTTTTGCGGCACTCAAATGCCCATCAGATATAAAGCAATAGTCAAGGCAGCCAAAACAGAAGTAGGATACTAAAGGCACTAAGAAGTGAAGTGAAATCAAAGCTGGGAGACCTGAAAATTTCTCCTAGTTAGGCCAGTAGCTGCTAAACCTTCTGTACTTGAACTGCATACATTAATATGAAGTCATTATGACCTCACTTGCTTTATCAGAGAGCCTATTCACATTTGACACAATAGTCTGGAGAAACTTTTTTTTTCTACTAGGGTTATTGCTGGGACTCAGTGCCACTAATCCTGGTCATTTTCTCCTATCTCTCCCTCTTTTTATTTTGATAGAACAGAGAAATTGAGAGGGGAAAAAAGTGAGAGAGGTTGAGGAAGGGGGAAAGGGAGAGGGAAAAGTAGATGGATAGCGGGTCCCCCCAGTGAGAAGGTACAGTTTAAAACATGGCTTGTTTCACCACCTTGGGGTCAAGGAGTTTGTAGAAACAGAAATGCAGCTTCATATTTGTACTCAATGCAAGTATGGTATAAATGCCTGTGCCAGGGAGCATCTAGCCAGTCTGACAAAGTACTGGGGTGGTTCACCATGAATGCAGACATCCCTGAAAATTGAAACTATAATTTTACCTTCAAGTGAGGGGTTCACTGAAGACTGCCTCAGAGACCACCTACTGGGAGGTTCAAGTTTCAGTTAGCCCAAGTAAACTTCGTGACCTTCCCAATCATAACTTATTTTTTATTATCTTTATTTGTTGGATAGATACAGCCAGATATTGAGAGGGGAGGGGGAGAGAGAGTGGGAGAGAGAGAGGGAGAGACAGAGAGACACCTGCAGCCCTGCTTCACCACTTGTGAAGTTTCCCCTGCAGGTGGGGAGTGGGGGCTGGTACCTGGGTTCTTGCACACTGCAACGTGTGTTCTCAACCATGTGCACCACCACCTGGTGCCCCCAATCATAACTTTCTACATTGTAAAACAACTCTGACATCTTAGATCTATATGTGTGGCACTAAATGTCAAGCAATGGCTTGAGACCTTAGACATATCAATTTCACTTAAAAAATAACTGCACAAGGGCTGGGTTTTACAGAAAGACTTTCATGCCTGAGGCACCAATGGTCCCAGGTTCAATCCCCAGCACCACCATATGCCACATCTTAAACTCTAGTCTTTGTCCTCCTGCACACACATCTCTTTTCATCCTCTCAACCATCTCTTACTAAAATACACTGACAAATTTAGGGAAGTGTGCTGTGTCCAGCTAGTGTGGGGGTGCCTCTTCCCAGGCAGGAGAGTTAGTCCAAATTACCTGGGATGCCATTATGCAGTCACACCCACACACTGCTGAAATAAAATGTTTATACACCTGTTGGTGCCACTGTACACCACTGGTGTCTTCAGTCCTTAGAGCCAACTTCTCCTTCAGCACTCTCATTAGACAAAAGAGCAGAACTGTAACCAGTTGGTTTCATGACAAATTCTAGACAATGTTCAAATTTATTTTCCTACTTGGGAAATTTTGTCTGTTCCAGGCTGAGGGATATAGGTCAATCAGCCAACATCCATGTCCAGTGGAGAAGCAATTATAGAAGCCAGAACTCATTCCTTCTGAAATGTTAGGGAAAGATGACCAGAGGGCTTTGAACTCCAATTCCACCAGGATCCAAAACGTTTGACACCAAATATCTTTGTTTTTATGCCATCTCTGAGAGGGAAGGGAATCTGGGAAACACCAGAGGAAGTCAGGCATTGTTTCGCTTATCTGAGAGGGAAGAGGAAAAAGGAAGGACTCTTGAAAGTAGTAATAGGTGTGAGTGTGACTTGGAAAGTAAGTGAAGGCAGGGCTGTAGAAGTGAATAAAAATGGATGAAAATATATAGATATATTTAGATATGTAGTTAAACTGTATCCGTGACCTTGAGGGAACTACTACAGTTTCTGCTGGAGGTGGGAATGGTGTGGAATTTTACTGTTGTATTTTTGTAAATCTCTAATAAAAATTAATAAAACATTTCTTTAAAAATTTAAAAGAAAATTGTGTATGTTCTAAAGATCTAGTTCTTCTTGCTATTTAATTTTATTCTTTCACAGAGTATGACATAGCAGAGGCAGGAGGAAATGGCAAGAAAGATCTCTGCAAGTGTTTAAAGAATAACACAGATAAAAAGGGCCATTACTACTGGTATGATGTAGGATTGTTTATCTTGCAAAAAACCTTTCACATAGATCAAGACCTCTGAGAATGTTGTGGAGGGCGATTCTCTGCAGAGGGCCTGCTCTGAGTGGTGGCAGGTAGCCTGACCAGAGCCTTTCCTGGGGAGAAGAGTCACAGAGTAGACAAGGAGGACAGGTTTGTCTACACATGAAACAAGTGTGATTCAGAAGCTTGTGAAAATCAGGGGCTGGGAGGCAGCTCACCCAGTAGAGTGTACACTTTATCATGTGCCAGGATCCAGGTTTGAATTCCTAGTCACCACATGAACACACCAGCATAGGGAAAGCTTCACAAGTGGTAAAGTGGTGCTGTGGTCTTGGTCTCTCTCTCTCTCTCTCTCTCTCTCTCTCTCCTTCCCTCCCTCCCTCCCCCCTTCTATCTGGAAAGAAGAGAAGGAAAACAGTGCAAATGTTTCATTTTTTTTCAGCACCACTTTTCTCATTTGCAAAATGGGATTATTATCTTTTTCATAAAGGATCCAGTAAACTAACATGAGTGAAGCACTTTATACTTAAAAGATCTTTTTAAAAATAATTTATTTGTTTTATTTTATTATTTTATTATTATTTTATATATATTTATTTATTTTCCCTTTTGTTGCCCTTGTGTTTTATTGTTGTTATAGTTATTATTGTTGTTATTGATGTCATCATTGTTAGATAGGACAGAGAGAAATGGAGAGAGGAGGGGAAAACAGAGGGGGAGAGAAAGATTGACACCTGTAGACCTGCTTCACCACCTGTGAAGTGACTCCCCTGCCAGTAGGGAGCCGGGGGCTCAAACCAGGATCCTTACACCGGCCGGTCCTTGTGCTTCACACCACATGCACTTAACCCACTGCACTACTGCCCGACTCCCTTAAAAGATTTCTTTTGTATTTTTATTTAATGAAGTATGTGAAATGCCATCATAGTTATTTTTATTAGTAATATTACCAGTGGACATTTCTTTCCTAAAGTGTTTTCTGACTTCCTCAAATGAGAAATGGCTTATTTCTCTCTGGAATGTCCACAGAGAGCATTTTCTGCTCCATCTCCAGGCTCCATCATTGCTACCTTGCATTAGGTTGCAGTTCTTTTTCCACATACCTTGTCCAGTCAGAACAGACTCTAAACTTTAAGCCCCCTTAGGTCTTGACCATTTCTAACCTCTTTGTTCCTTCCTTGGTGCATAGAATAGACAGCTATAAATATTTGTGAAAGCAACAATCAAGATCAGCATGGAAGTAATTATAGCTTTATCAGAGTCTTTACTCACAAATTACATCTGGATGAAATTGCAAATTAGCAAACCCCACTACACTTACAAATTGCACCATGAATCATTCATCCGGAGGGGGATTACCTGGCTCTGTTGAGGCTCTGGCACATCCCCAGAGACAAGCAGAAACCTGAAGAAGGCAGTGCTGCTGCTCAGAAGAGAGAAAATGGGCAGGCAGCTTGTGCTTGGTGAACTTTTTCGGCTGTACTGCCAAATCTCTTAAGCTCTTGTCTATAAAAGGTATCATTCGATCAATTATCAAGAAAATAAAAAAGTCCAAGACAAGAAGGTTAATGGGAAGCTTGGGCATGAAGCTTGTTTTTTTCATTCTGGGAGGAGAAAAGAAAGAAATACCTTTTCTGAAATTTGTATTGAGAGGGGGAGGGGGAGATAGAGGGGAAGAGAGACTGAGAGACAGCTGTACACCTAGAAATAAATCTTCTAAAATGAATCCAAGCCAAGCCACATCCATACTGTAGGTGCTGTGGATCCTATGATGGATTCCATGTTCAAAGGAGCTAATCTATGGAAAGCACATCACCTCAGAACTGCTGTAGTACATGTCCACTGAGTCAGGGGACATCTGCAGGTGACTCAGTGAAAGAGGCACAAAGTCAAAATTAACTCTGGCAGTCAGATCAGGTCCCAGGGTCCCTTTGCCAGTAACCTGGACAACTTCAGAGTGAAGGGGGCACTTCAAGGCCCATGCTGGCCTAGTTATGCCTTACAGAGACTCAGTGGGAGAGGAAAGATGGGAGGGAATGGTGGGGAGCCATTTGCCAGGCCTCTGTGGGCAGCTCCTTCCACCATCACCACTGAGAGAAGATTGGAAAATTACTTTTATATTACTTTAAAATTACTTCTAGAATTTTGGTCCATACTCCCAGCAGGGAAGAAATGGCAGGGGAAAGATGATAAGAGAGCTCTGAACTCAAACTCCATCAGGACCTGGATACAAGAATCCGGCATGAAGCCCAGCCAGTCTATCTTGGTGTTACTCTCGATCGCACCCTGTCATTTCACGAACATCTCATAAAAACTGCAGCAAAGGTGGGCACGAGGAATAACATCATTGCAAGACTGGCCAGCTCCTCATGGGGTGCGAGCGCTTCCACACTATGATCATCATCTCTGGCATTATGCTATTCCACTGCAGAATACTGTGCCCCAGTATGGTTCCGTAGCCCCCATGTCCACTTGGTCGATTCCAAATTATATTCCTCCATGAGGATAATTTCTGGAACCATCCGTTCCACTCCAGTTCCATGGCTGCCAGTTCTTAGCAACATCGCCCCGCCAGATATTCGTCGGGATGCGGCATCATCTAAGTTCATTTCCCACGTCTACGCTCGACCGGACCTACCAATATACGCGGATATCTTCACCCACCCTGTCCAACGCTTGACATCTTGTCATCCAATCTGGTCCCCTACGCCTACACTGAACTTCTCTGTTCCAGACTCTTGGAAACAGAGTTGGCAGTCAGCTGAGGTAAAGAACAAACACCTCCTCACAGACCCCTGCAAGCGTCAACCCGGCTTTGACCTAGCACATTATGATTGGGCCCTCCTCAATCGCTATGGAACAGGCCATGGCCGGTGCGCCGCTATGTTCCATCACTGGGGAGCCAGAGACGACCCGAACTGCCCCTGCAGCTATAGACAGACTATGACCCACATAGTCAACGACTGCCACCTCTCCAGATTCAAAGGAGGTCTCAAAACTTTACATCAGGCTCAACCTGACGCTGTTGACTGGCTACGGAAGAAGGGCAAATGCTAGAAGAAGAAGGACCTGGAGAGAAAAGAAAAAGGGAGGAATATTTGGATGTAGTAACAGGTGTAGGTGTGACTTGGAAAGGAAGAGAAGACAGAACCATAGGGAAAAAAGAGGGCAAATATATACAGATATAGACAGATAGTTGTAGAAATAATAGTCAACCCATATTTGCAACCTAGAGAGAACTGCTGTAAGCTTTCAATGGAGGGAATGGGGACACAGAACTCTGGTGGTGGGAACAGTGTGGAATTATACCCACTAGCATATGCTGTGACAGCAACAGGAGTTTGTTGTCAGCCTGGGGCGGAGCAGACTGACAAGTGGCCCCCTCAGATGTATTTTTGCTTTTAAAAAAATCTTCTTGCTCCGGGAGTTGGGCGGTAGCACAGCGAGTTAAGCGCATGTGGCACAAAGCACAAGGACCGGTGTAAAGATCCCAGTTAGAGCCCCCGGCTCCCCACCTGTAGGAGAGTAGCTTCACAGGTGGGGAAGCAGGTCTTCAGGTGTCTATCTCTGTCTTCCCCTCCTCTCTCCATTTCTTTCTGTCCTATCCAATAACGATGACATCAATAACAACAACAATAATAACTACAACAACAGTGACAAAAAACAAGGGAAACAAAATAAATATAAAAAATAAATTAAAAAAAATAATCTTACTCCAATCTGGCATTAAGTCTTATATCTTGTTATTAAATGTGCTCTGGATTCCCAAAGCTTCAAGTCTAATCTTTGGCCTCAGTAAGTTGCATGGGCCAGTGGAGCAGCCTCTGCTAGAGGAGGGGACCCAATGTTGAGATGTGTCAAGGCTGGGGCAGCCATAAGGACAGGAAGCATTGGAGAGGGGACCTAGTGCTGAAGGAATCAGAGCTGACAGGGGACAGATAGGCTGGCCCTCAGGGCCTGGCTTGGGGAGACACTGCGTTTACTGTGTGAGATAAGGAATGTCACTGGACAGTATTGGGCTGAGGGCTCGCAGGCCCTGACTTTTGAGTTTTAGGAAGGTTACTTTGGTTTCTGTGTTGAAGATGCCCCGAAGGACAGTTGGAACTTGGGGAGTGGGGCATGGAGGAGTTCCCTCCAGGCAGGATTGATGGGGCTGCTGGTTGCAGGGGAATTAATACTGGGTACACTCTGTAGGAAGGGCTGTCAGAGACTCTGTGTAGAGGAGATGTGAGGTGTAAGGAGATGAGAAGCCTTTAGGCATCTAGGTTCAAGTCACCAGAGGCTGTGAGCCACCAGGCTGCTGGTAGGGACCCACGGGTACCCCTCCCTCCCAGAGCAGTGTGTTCCTAGGAAAGTTTCCACTAATAGAAATCTGCAAAGTGAAGGTGCATTACTATCACATCATCTGTTGTTGTTTATCTGTTTACTTCCAGGATTATCGCTGGGGCTCTCGGTGTCAGCACTATGAATCCACTGCTCCTGGAGACCACTTTTCCCATTTTTTTATTGGAAAGGACAGAAATAAATTGAAAGATGAGGGGGAGATAGAGAGACAGACATCTGCAGACATGCTTCCCCACTCATGAAGCTCCCCTGCAGGTGGTGAGCAGGGGCTCGAATATTGCATGGGTCCCTGCACTTCGTACTATGTGTACTTAGCCAGGTGTGCCACCACCCAGGCCCATCACATGGGTTTTTTACAAAGATTCCGTGCAGGATGCAGTGTTCTGCAGGTTATTTACTGTACTCCATACCTTCAACTCAGCAATAACCAGCAAATGTCCCTGAATGCAGTGCTTCCAGAAAGGTTAAAGAAATGTGCATTGCTGTACAGCAATTATTAGGAGGGTCTGCCCTGTGAAAAACAAGGATCAGTTTAAAAACACCACTGACCCAGGTTGAAGATTTGGGCACTGGAGAAACATAATCTGTTGTTTCAAAGTTGATTCCATAATTATGGTCTTATTTGCATTAGTTTTCCTTCGACCATCAAGATGACGTATATTTCCATCACAAACCAAGACTGAAAACTGTTTGGTAAGGAATAACTCCTTTGGCAGAGCAGAAATATTTGGTGTTAAGCTGTGCGTTCTAAAACACTACGCTTATATCAGATCTTTGAACTTTTGTATGAAAAGTAGAAGTTGAGACACTTTCCAAGTGAAATGGCTTATTTCTGCTGAAAGCATTACTGGTTCTCATTGAATTTAAGCTACTGATGTGGGTTTTATTTTTAGTCTGACCTTGGGGACAGCTGCCAGCTGGCACCACATAAGGTGGCAAGGAGATGAGAGGCAGCAGCCAAAGCAAGCACCTGAGCCTACTGGCTGTGTCCCCTAGACTCGTGTGTGTACCCCTACAGCATCTGGGGCCAAGGGTCTGAGCAGTCCTTCCTAAAGGCCCATTCTCAGCTAGTCTAGACTCACTGGAATTTCACAAAATCTGGCAGCATCCTTGGGTCCAGCTTGTTATGACTTGCAAAATCCTACAGGCTCAGGCTCCAACCTTCGGTTGAATTTGGATATAGGAAATTAGCTATTTCAAAGTGTTCCTTCTGCCATAAAGGCACATGCTGCCACTACTGCGTTGTGCTGGAATAAATCAGGCCATTTTAATCCTTGGTAGTAGGTGAACAACGTGTATGTCACCAACCCAAAGAAAAAAATGTTTCTTAACTCAGGGAAGATATTTTCAGCTACCACCTGTAGACTTACACACATAATAGAAAAACTAACCTTTTCTCCCCAAGTAAAACCTTTCAAAGTAATTTTGAAATGCAATTAGCAAAATCCTCTCTACTTTAATAAGAGGCTTTATACATTTGCCAAAGTTTAATGCACCAGACCAGACCACACTAAAGTCGGTTTCCAACAGCCAAGTAGAAAAAACTGGAAAGCAATTAGACAGGAAATTGTGTTTACTCAGATTGTAAGGTACTGCAAGCAAAGTGGGGTTGGAGTGAGGCACAGTGGTTCTAAGCAAGGTGACAGGTCCCATCAGTGAGTGCAGGCTCCCTCAGACACAACCTAACCCTGCTTCCTCAGTTTATACTTGGGACACAAGTTGGGGAGGTGTGCACATTGCTGCACCCGACTAGTCTTGCTGCTGACTCTCAGATTTGAGGTATTTCCCATCTCTCTCTTGAACAGAAGGAAAAGGTCCAGCTCCCATGGGTTTGGGGGTACTAATGACACCCCTGAGCTTGCAAGTAAAGTAGTAAATCCCAACATTTTGTTGCTATGGGAAAGAGTGTTGTAAAAGGCAAAACAAAAGAAAATGGTAGTCTCACAGGCAAAAAAGAGCTTATATTATCATTTTGTTCTCTCCTCCTATTTCATGATGGTGAAAACTCCCCAAGGTGACACTTAAGTCTACTCAGTCACTCCGACCAATAACAAAGAGGCTCCTCCCCACCCATTGTACCAGCCTTTCTCCTCCTCCTCTCTTCTCTTTCTTCTCCTTCTTCTTCTCCTTCTTCTCCTTCTCCTCTTCCTCCCCCTCCTCCTCCCCTTTCCTTTTCCCCTTCTCCTTTGCCTTCTCCTCCTCCTCCTTCTTCCTCTTCTTTTTTACTAATCATTTTATTGGAGAGTTAATGGTTTACAGTTGATGCATGAGCACAATTTCTTATATTGCCATGATACATGTCTGCAAAACACTCTCACCCCCAATGCAGATATTTTTCCTTTGTCATTCACTAGGACCTCACCCCTCCCCACCATCCTTCCCCAGAGTCCTTTGCTTTGGTGTAATACACCAAACCATGGATTACTTTGTGTCTCCCCTTTCTGTTCTTATTTCTTAAGTTTTCTCTGAATGAGATCATCCATATTCATCCTCTTTCTGGCTGATCTCACTTACACAATTCCTTCAAGCTCCATTCAAAATGAGGTGAAGAAGGTTTAATTCATCATTCTTAATAGCTGAGAAGTATATATCACAACTTTCTCAGTCACTCATCTGTTGTTGGACACCTAGGTTGCTTCCTATCACACCCAGTGTTCTGGCTATTACAAATTATGTTGCTATGAACACAGGTGTACACAGATCTTTTTGGATGGTTGTATTGGGTTCCTTAGGATATATCCCCAGGAGAAGAATTACAGGGTCATGGGGCAGGTCCACTTCTAGCCTTCTGAGAGTTCACCAGACTGCTGTCCACAGGCGTTGGAGCAATAGTGCAGGAAGGCTCCCTTGCCCCTACCCTCAACTCGACTTCTCTAACATTTACTGTCACTTTTCTTTCTGATGTATGGCATTCTCATAGGAGTGAAGTGGTTTCTCATTATTATCTTTATTCTCTGATAATCAGTAAACCAACCTGCTACCCTCCTTGCCCCCAGCAGCAGAAGCCAAGCCTGTCTCTTTGTCTCAAGAGCACATCTTAGCACAGCCCTCAGTCTCTCTGGCTATAGCACAGAAACCGTCTTCTCACTAGGCTTTCTTGCTTCTAGAGACTTCTTTCTCTGTTGCAGAAATCACCAGCTCTTCTCTGTTTTTCTCTGTTTCCTGGTATTTGTCCCAATAACTTTGCAGCTTGGTGTGACCATGAGAGGAAATCTCAGCAGCCCGGCCAGAAGGGAAAGGCCAGTGGCAGTTTCTGGGAAGTTTCTTTAAAAGACAGTTGGGGGACACAAAAGATCCTCTTTTCCTTTGTCACTCCTCCTTCTGGCTCCTTCTCCTGAGGACTGTGGATACTGCCCTCCTGGCAGTAAGCTGGGGCCACAGACAAGATCAACCCAAAGAGAGACTGTGCATCTGGCCACATAGAGTCCTGACACCGTATCAGCCTGCACAGGATCTTTGCACCAGCTTTTTGAGACAGTGTCATTCTGGGTCACTATCAATTAGTCTTACTCCTTCCTGTACAGCTGACCACTTAAATTCCACAACATCTTCCTAAAACACAAAGATGATCACATCTGCATACTTAATGACTTCCTACTGAGCAAGGCCCAACAGCACACTGGTGATGTGGCCCTGAGATTTCTCTGAGTCTTATCTCTCTTTACCTCTTGTGTTTAAAGTCCTGGCAACACCACAGCACAGTCCACCTTCAGGTGCTTGCTCATCCTGTTTCCTTTGGGCTGGAATTTTTCTATTTGTCCTTTTAAACTCACTGGGATGCTTCATTCTTCTATGGTATTATCTCGAAATACTCTGAACTCTAAGAAAGGTAATCATCTCTTGTTGGTATGCTTCTAAATCCTGCTTATAAGACCTTCTGTTTTGATCATCACATTAGGTTCACTTGTATTACTTACGAGATGTATTCTATTTATAAAACCACTGTTAACTAAGCACTCCCCTGTCTCCGGGACATTGGTTTAATCCTCACTGGTTCATGATTTTCCCTTCTCCCCGCCCCCTATCCTGCGTTCTTCCTTGTTCCTGACTCTTCCGCCTGAGGAGAGATGCAGGACAGAATTGTGTTGTGATTAGAAGAGATTAGATTGTTGAACAGCATCCCCGTTCATCAATAAAGAGATACTGCTTCCCAGCTCAGCCATGAGTCCCTGGTTGTATCTCTCTCCCATCTGCGAAGCCATCCCAGCAATCTCTCCCTCCTTAAATCTTTCTCCCTGTCTCACTTCTACCACTGATCTAATACCACGTGCTCATGAGTTATCTGTCCATATGGAGGTGTTCTCAACTAGACTATTACATCTACCAAAGAAGATATGGCTTCCTTTTTGTGATGGGGGAGAAGATATTGACTATTGTTGACTTGACCTCACTTGACTGCACTGTGTTTTAGCAAAGGGAGTTAGAGAATAAGAAAACTAGAGTACAACCCTAAAGTTAAAAAAAAAGAGTTTGTAAAAACAAAACAAAACTGTCAGTATATAACTGGTAACATGCTTAAGTCTGAATTGTTAGCATTTACTAAGTGCTGTGGGCTTGAACAGGAAATTTGGACCTTATAGTGTATCTGGACATTTCATATTAAATATCCATGAGCTAGATCAGAAGTTCTTCTAAAATATACATTCAGGCTAGTGTATTGGAGAGAAAAGGTTATAAAAGAACGGAACTGACTGCCTTAGAGCTAGTCGATGCGAAGTGTGGGTGTACTAAAAGTTAATTCATGATTATACCATACATAAGATGTTTAGAACTAAGGCAGCAATAAAACAAGAATTAATCTGCTACCATAGTAACTAACTAGCAATTTAGGGAAGTTTCTGAATCCTTTGGAACTAACACAAAGAGGTTTGTAAACTGGGGTAAAATGGAAGGCATAAGAGGATTTGGATGAGTATTCTTTTGTTTTTAGGCTTATTTAAATTTCAACACCCTATAATGGCATGCAAATTTGAGCTATAAGAAAGTAAGAAAGGGATGGTGGAGATAGCATAGTGGTTATGCAAACAAACTCTCATGCCTGAGCCTCTGACATTCAGGGTTCAGTCCCCCATACCACCATAAGCCAGAACTGAACAGTACTTTGCTGGGGGGGGGGTAAGAAAGATTCCAAATCCTGGATAGATTCAAGATAGGATATGACAGTAGTCTAAGTCTCATAAATACAATGGTTACATAAAGAAGCAAATCTTTGTGTGTGTGTGTGTGTGTGTGTGTGTCTGTGTGTGTGTGTGTGTGTGTGTGTTCGTCCATGGACAACATTTTAAAACATATTTTTAGGAATGCATGATGAAAAACTATCAATAAAATCAATAACATAAATCTCAGAAATCAAGACAATAGAGTCTAGGGAAATAACTCAACTGGGAGAGTGTAGGACTTGCTTGTCTGAGGCTTCTAGATCCATCCCCAGTGTTACATGTGCTATAGCAATGTTCTGCCCCCCCATGAAGATATCATATTATTAAAATAATTAAATAAATATTTAAAAAACTTAAAGATAACACTTACTGAGGAGGAAAGGGTGAGAGTGAGTTAGAGAAGTGAATATGTACTTCCTGACATGGATTGAATCTGCAGAACATTTCCTTGAATTTTTCAATTGTGCTAGAGGCTTCAATATAAAGAACAACTGGGACATCCCCAAGAGAGCTGGAGAAACACACACCTGCCACGAGGTGAGAACCCCTGCTAATGGGGTGCAGCAGCACTCAAAACTGCGAGACACTGGAAACTACCCACACAACCCTCCATAACAAGCTTAACAATCTTTGTGGCACAGAGGAATGGCTATTAAGAAATGCTTTCTAGCCTACACTTTAGATGTGAGAGCGTGGTAACAGAGCTCAAGCTCAACAGCACACAGTCTGTGAGCCCTTGCAAAGGCAGAAAAAGTCAAGTGCCAGAGCTCAGCCTGGAGTAGCTAGCATTCCTCCAACCCATGGTACCACAGAGTTGGG
The DNA here is from genome assembly GCF_950295315.1 of Erinaceus europaeus. NCBI lineage: Eukaryota > Metazoa > Chordata > Mammalia > Eulipotyphla > Erinaceidae > Erinaceus > Erinaceus europaeus. The sequence goes on from NC_080168.1 coordinate 62,755,539, forward strand.
ACATCGGTGGGAATTAAATCTTTGACAAGATTTGGGGGGTGGGCAGTGGTGTACCCAGTTGAGTGCACACATTCCCACACACAAGGACCTGGGTTCAAGTCTCCGTTCGTCACCTGCAGAGGGGAGACTGTTAATGAGTGGTGAAGCAGCTCTACAGGTTTCTCTCTCTCTCTTTCCCTATCTTCCCCTCCACTCTTGATTTCTCTCTCTGTTCTATCTAATAAAGTAGAAAGAAAGAAAAAAAGAAAAAAAAGGCCACTAGGAGCAGTGCATTTGTAGTGCCACCCCAGAGATAATCCTGATAGTAGCAAATAAATAAATAAAAACTCTGCAAAGACTCACTTCTCTTGCAAAGTGAAGCTAATGCCTTTGGAACACAAGGTTCTCGTTTATAGGGAATGAAAATCAATACTTAATTATCAGTCCTCCTGTTCCACTCTTACTGAAAATCAAGTTAATTCTTTCCTTAATGGCCCTCAACATCTTAATGCTGACACCATTGTGACAGAAAGCAAGTTTCAGCAAATGTTACAGAATTTGATGATTTCTTATCATGCTCCTTTTATATCAGAATTTTATTATAATTAATTAATAATATGGGAGGGAGTGTGAATGAAACCAGATTAAATGCTAGAATCTTTGAACTTCCCCATTAAGTAAAGTTAAGAAACAAGCTTTGGAATTGGACAGCATGTCTCTGGTTGTGACTTGGGAATTCAAAATTTTTATATCTTTGGGGCATGCTTCCAACAGAAGAAGAAAACACAGCATCTTGCTGGCTGCTTTTTTCTGCATCTAACTGACTTGTTTAGGCTGAAAAGTCAGAAGAAAGAACAAGCAGGTAGCAGAAAGCAGATGTGTGCATGGAAAGAAGTCACCAAGCTTGGCTAATTCCTGAGCTACCTTTATGTGATGATGGTGGTGGTGATGGTGGTGAGAATGGTGTTATAGTGGTGGTGATGGTGGTAGTGATGGTGGTGATGAGAATGGCAGTTGTCAGGAGGCAGGTGTGGCAGAGCTACAGGGCATTCTCTTCCTGGCTTGGTGTCCACTGTATCTGGAAGAGTTTTCTCTCAGGTTTTTTCCAAGGGGCTTTGAATGGCTGAAAGTCAAAGAAGATTCAAAAGATTTCTTTCTGTGAATCACCACAAGCTTGATACTTCTGACCTGCTCAAACCCCTTTACTAGATTCCTGCCTATTTGGATTCTCCTAGAGACCAGTCATGCCTCTCAACTCCTGATCTGACTTTTAGTCTCTCGTAATTTGAATATTTTGAATGTAAACACAAGTGCGAATAAAGAAAAGTCGCTTGAACCAGAAAGCCAAGCTTCTTTCTCAATGTACGTTGCTTTGGTATCTCCCGCCCTCCTCCGCCTTTCCTGGTTTTATAACTTAGACTAGCAGTCCATTTGAACTTTGGATAATGCAAGCTTCCATACGTTCACACCAGAAAACATCTGGACCTTTGGAAGTAATCTGCCAAACAGAAATCAGCACTAACAGAAGTGCTTTATATTGCTATACAGAGCAGGACAACATGGAGGAGAGAGAACTGAGTGCTAATGAATTCTGCTCTGTCCCAGTGAGATGCCCCTCTCTTAAGTATTGCCAGAGTTTAGTGTTTATCGTCTGTTTTCTTTTTTCTTCTGATGTTTTTAAGTATGCAAACATTAACTTCATTGAGTTCCAATTTAGTGTCATTTAAGTTCATAAGAATATAACCAGATGTACGATTTTTTTAATGTTCATGATTCTATCAGGAACATATGTCAAGTTGCTCAACAGGAATGTTGCAAAAGTTCGTAAAAATAAAGTCACCTACTTTTCAAAATCATAGTTTTAAATACAGTTTGAATTATTGGCAGAACTTTTTCCCCATCTAAATTTCATAGGCATCTTTAATGGTACGGATTCAATTGCCAGGAAGACTAAAACAAAAATAAACCAGTGGTACTATATCAAATTAAAAAGCTTCTGCACAGCAAAAGAAACCACTACCCAAACCAAGAGACCCCTCACAGAATAGGAGAAGATCTTTACATGCCAAACATCAGACAAGAGGCTAATAACCAAAATATATAAAGAGCTCACCAAACTCAGCAGCAACAATAACAAAATGACCCCATCCAAAAATGGGGGGAAGATATTAACAGAATATTCACCAAAGAAGAGACCCAAAAGGCCAATAGACATACAAATAAATGTTCCAAGTCATTGTCAGTGAAATACAAATAAAGACAATTAGATACCACTTCACTCCTTTGAGAATGTCATACATCAGAAAAGGTAGCAGCCACAAATGCTAGAGAGGTTGTGGGGACAAAGGAACCCTCTTGCACTGCTGGCAGGAATGTAAGTTGGTTTAACCCCTGTGGAGGGCAGTCTGGAGAACTCTCCGAAGGCTAGAAATGGACCTGCCCTATGACCCAGCAATTCCTCTCCTGGGGTATATCCTAAGGAAGCCAACACAACCATTCAAAATTATCTGTGTATACCTATGTTCATAGCAGCACAATTTGTAATAACCAAAACCTAGAAGCAACCCAGGTACCCAACAAGAGGTGAGTGGTTAGGTAAGTTGTGGTCTATATACACAATGGAATACTACTCAGCTATTAAGAATGATGAATTCACCTTCTTCACCTCATTTTGGATGGAGCTTGAAGGAATCCTGTTAAGTGAGATCATCCATAAAGAGAAGGATGAATATGGGATGATCTTACTCATAGACAGAAGTTGAAAGGTAAGAACAAAAGGAAAAACACAAAGCAGAACTTGGATTGGAGTTGGTGTACTGCATCAAAGTAAAGGACACTGGGGTGGGGGTGCAGAGGGTGGAGGGCGGAGGGAAAGGAAGCATTCAGGTTATGGAACATAGCGGTGGAGGAGGAACAGGGGGGGGTAGGTTTAGAGTTTTATGTGGAAAACTGAGAAATGTCACACATGTACAAACTACTGTATTTTACTACTGACTATAAACTATCAATCCCCTCAATACATAAAAAAAAAATCAAGTCATCTACTTTTTAAGATCTGAGTTTTAAAAGCTTACTTTTGGGGGATCTGGTGGTGGTGCACCAGGTTAAGCACACATAATTCAAAGTGCAAGGACCAGTGCAAGGATCCCTGTTTGAGCCTCCAGCTTCACAGTGGTGAAGCAGGTCTGCAGGTGTCTGTATTTCTCTTCCCCTTTCTGTCTTCCCTCCTCTCTCAATTTCTCTCTGTATTATACTAAAAAACTGGAAAACATGGCCTCTAGGAGCAGTGTAGGCACCAAGCCCCAGTGATAGCCCTGGAGGCAAATTAATAATAATAATAAATAAAATAAATATAGGGTCATATCCATAGATTTATTTGGGTTGGAATGTTCTAAAAAGATGATTTAGTCTGGTTTTAATTATATATAAAATAAAAAGAAATTTCAGTACACTAGATCCAATAGAAGAGCTAAAATACAAATGTACTTCTGCCTTAGGTAACAGACATTTTATTAGGAAAAATATTAATGTTTCTTTGTGTGTGAGGTGTGCTTGCACATTTGGGGAAGATATAAAACTATACTGCTGAAACAACATTAGTTCTTTAAAACAATATTTCTGGGGGCGGGGAGGGTCATGGGCCATGTAACCTCAGAAGTGGTGCGATGGATAATGGATTTGCCCTGAAAGTATGAGGTTCCGATTTTAATCTCCAGCTTGAATGTGCCAGAGTGGCACTCTGGTTCTCTCCTTTCCTTCCTTTCTCTCATTAATAAATAAATGAATAGGGAGCTGGGCAGTAGCACAGAAGCACACATGGCTCGAAGTGGAAGAGCCGGCTTAAGGATTAGGGTTCGAGCCCCCAGCTCTGCTCCCCACCTGCAGGGGGTCGCTTCATGGGAGGTGAAGCAGGTCTGCAGTTGTCTATCTTTCTCTCCTCTCTGTCTTCCCCTCCTCTCTACATTTCTCTGTCTTATCCAACAACAATGATACCAAAAGCAACAAAGATAAACAACAAGGGCAGCAAAAGGGAAAAAATGGCCTCCAGGAGCAGTGGATTCGTAGTGCAGGCACTGAGCCCCAGAAATAACCCTGGAGTCAATAGACAAACAAACAAACAAACAAATAAAAAAATATTTGAGACAATTCAGGGTCATAAATGGATAGATGAAGCACAAATGTTCTGGACTAGAAAAGAGTCTTGCAGTAGTAAATGAGGATGAAAGAGGGAACTTCTCTTAGAGAAGGTGGCATATGACTGTCCATTGGAAAACAAAACAGAGTTATGACCTGAAAAAAGGAAGCCAAGAAGTTCCAGATGAGGATAGTACAAGTATGCATGAAAAATAAGAGGGAAAACTGGAAGAGTGAGGTGGCGTGGCATGCTAGATGAAAAGAGAGCTGCACAAACAGGAAACTGCATGACTGAAGCAACTGTAGAGCATTCTCACAGGTACCTTCCACTAAAATAGCCACCTCTGGTAACAGAGAATGGTCTGCTACCTCTTAAGAGTCCTGTCTCAATTTTAGTTAGGTCTAGTTTCTCCTTGTAGTGACCTAAATTACTTCTCATGTAACATCCACTAGCTTTGTTCAAGTCTAAGCTCTTATAGTCAAAGAGAACAAGAAAAGCTCTTCCACAAATGGCAGTTACTCAAATATTAAGATCAGTTCTCTCTTTCTCTTTCAGTTTTAACTGTGATTCATGGGGCAACCTGTCTCCCTTTCATTAATCTCTTGCTGTGCAAGCAGTTTCCGGCCCTTTCCCCAACCTGGTCACTGCACTGTGATAATCCCCCGTGAGATGAGACATGAGGCTGCATTAACAGGTGACCATGCAAATGGGCTGGTGAGTGGTGTGGGGGAAATGGGCACCATGCACCTGGTGTCTCAGTAGATATGGAAGAGGAAGAAGTCACAGAAACTCTCAAGACCTCTAGTTTCAGACAAGGTGATGTCCTTAGTTGGATATAAGGACGTCTTAAGAAGCAGCTGGCTTCAAGGAAAGCTGCTGGTTTGGCACTGCACATTGCTTTCTGTGCATGAGGGCCTGGGAGTGATCCCCAGCACCATATGGGAACTCCACAGATGGTGGAGCAGTACACTGGTCCCTTTGTCTCTTAAAATATAGACTCACAGGGGGCTGGGTGCTGGCGTACCTGATGGAGTGCACATTACAGTGTGCAAGGACCTAAGTTCAAGTCCCCAGTCACCACCTATAGGGGGAAAGCTTTGCAAGTGGTGAAGCAGGGCTGCCGGTGTCTCTCTTTCTCTCTCCTAAACTCCCCCTACCCTTTCAATTTCTGGCCCTCTAGCCAATAAATGAAGATTATATATATATATGATACTTGGGTTATGGAGTTGCTACAATGGTATTATCACATATGAAAGCCTAATTTCATCTACCACACACAGATTAAAAAGAGAAAGAGGAGAAGCTTGTGAACCACTTGCATTTAGGGGACTGTATGAGGCAGCAGATCTAGAGGAGGAAGTGAAGTGAGGAGAAATGGTGTATGTAATGCAGGCAAGAGAGCTGGGGGTTGGGAGTCGGGCGGTAGCACAGTGAGTTAAGTGCACATGATGCAAAACGCAAGGACCGGCGTAAGGATCCAGGTTCAAGCCCCCAGCTCCCCACCTGCAGGGGAGTCACTTCACAGGTGGTGAAGCAGGTCTGCAGATGTCTATCTTTCTCTCCCCTCTCTGTCTTCCTTTCCTCTCTCCATTTCTCTCTGTCCTATCCAAGAACAATAACATCAATAACAACAATAATAATAACTACAACAATAAAACAACAAGGGCAACAAAAGGGAATAAATAAATATTAAAAATAATTATTTTAAAAAAGTATTTATATTAAGGACACAAATTTAATATGAATGTCCCCAGAGATAACTGAGTAATACATGACTGTACTGCTTCTCTCTCTCTCTCTCTCCAACCTTCCCCCACCCCCACCCCCACTTTTTAGACGTTTCTTTATTTTTCCTGGCAAGTGATTTGATGAGCCAAGTTGAATAGTTTGACAGGGCACTTTCTCACACAGGCAGGTAAACTGTGTAAAATGCTAGCATTTTTGCTGCTGCAGCATGATCAGGGCTCCTGAGAAACCAAGAGCATTGCCTCAAAAAATCAGATTTGAATGGGCTCATGTTATGCCAGTCTGATTTCTGATTTAAGTCGTTCTTTATAAATCTAGATTTCCTTTGTTCACCATTCTGGCTACTTTTCCTTTATTATGTGCAGTGAATTAATGAGTAAATGTCTATCTGTCAAAAATATATTTCCTTGAAATAGCAAAACTTCAGCTCAGGGATTGAGAGTACTTATTAAGATTGCTTTTAGCATTTCAAACTTTCACTCAGTTGTACCTATTCAGCGGTTTTTGTGTGAGTTCAGTGAGGTAGAGCTTTTCTATCCATGGCTAACTGAAGAAATAAGAGAAACACTGAGGCATTTGATGGAGAGAGAAAATTAGCATTTTCAAATAACCTCAAATATTCCTTATTAAAATAAATGAACAAACATCCAAGAACAAAATCCTGCCATTTCCTATAGTGAACTATTTCTTTTTCTTTTTTTAATATTTATTTATTTCCTTTTTGTTGCCCTTGTTTTTTTATTGTTGTTGTAGTTATTATTGTTGTTGTTATTATTGTTGTTGATGTTGTTGGATAGGACAGAGAGAAATGGAGAGAGGAGAGGAAGACAGAGAGGGGGAGAGAAGGATAGACACCTGCAGACCTGCTTCACCACTTGTGTAGTGATTCCCCTACAGGTGGGGAGCCAGGAGATCAAACCGGGATACTTATGCCGGTCCTTGCACTTTGCACCACATGCGCTTAACCTGCTGCGCTACCGCCAGACTCCCAGTGAACCATGTCTACTGGAAATCTCTGAGGTACTATGACACACACACACAGGCACACACACACACACACACACACACACACACACACACACACACACACACGTTGCCACCAGTGCTGAGCAGTTAGCCACCCAGTTCCTGGTATCTGGGCTTTGGGCAGCTTCTACTTGGCCTCTGTCTGATAACCTCCTATTGTTTGTTCTTTAACTTAATTCAGGCAATCCTAGGGCTGGGAAGCCTTTGCTGCATCACATGGGCAGGATAAGCAGGACTCAGACCCTGCACAGCCTGCTGTTGTCTCTGCTGGAAGGCCAGTGCCCTGCATGGGGCCTGGCACTCAGGTGCTCCAGAATGTCTGTTGACTGAATGAGGCTCTAACAAACCCACCTGGATGCAGGAAATGGCAAAGGAATCTTGGGGCCTGCAGTGATTTTTATTTAGAGTCATGTTTACAATTTCAAGGATATTTTGGTCAGTGTGTTGAAAATGGCCCTCAGTTCACTTGGATAGTGTCGCCATCTGCACAATCCAGTTTTGTGTTGGTACCATACCACATTGAAGGAAGCTTAGTATTATGGTATCTATCTATCTATCTATCTATCTATCTCCTTCCCTCCCTTACTACTCCTTCCCTCCCTTACCTCTCTATCTCTGTCTCTCTATCTCAATGTTTCTTTTCGTTTTAAAAGTTTTTTAAACTTAATTTATTTTATAGGATAAAGAGAAGTTGAGAGGGAAGGGTATAGAGAGGAAGAGGGGGAGAGAGACAGAGAGAGGCAGAGAGACACCTGTAGTACTGCTTCACTACTTGTGAAGCTTTCCGCCTGCAGGTGGGGCACAGGGGCTTGAACCTGGGTCCTTGTACATGGTAATATGTGCACTTAGCCAGGTGTGCCACTGCCTGACCCCTATCTCAATGTTTCTCTCTGGAAAAAAAGAAAAGGAGAGAAATTGAGCCTGAGAGATATTCTGGTTCTAATTCTTGGAGTCTGTGAAGTTTAATTCCAGTGACTTTTCAGAAGTAACACTAAGATGTTGAGCTGGGGGGATAATGTTGGAGTATATGGGAGTCATTGAGGGAGAAAGAAACAGACAGTCAGTGGGAGAGCTATCAGAGAGGAAGAAGCCAGTGGAGCATGGTGACAAAGGAAGAGGGTGCATCAAAAAGGCAGGGAGGTGGGGCATGTGGCCTGTGTCAGTGCTGCCAGAGGGAACAAGAAAAGAAGGATCTTCTGAGTGCACTGGGATTCCACTGGGTGAGGAGGCTGGTGGGTGGGAGGTGGGAGGCGGGAGGATCCCCCTCCCAGCTCTCTTCCTGCCTCACTGGCTGTCCCCTCTGTTTCCATGTCTGACCCCTCTAATCCTCCACTAGCCCCAAGGTCCCTACAGCTCAGGGCTTGCTATCGCCATCTCTGCATAGATACAGGCCCTCTATGAGCTCACTTTACCCCAAATGCTTATTCACAGGGTCTCTGGGTGACACTCTGGCACTGAATTCCAGCTCAGCCTTTCCAGATGCCATCCAGGGTGCTTGACCATGAATTGAAGCCAAGTCTAGAACAAGACTGTTCTACAACCCTATCCTGTGCTCTAAGCAAACCATGTCCACTCTCTTCTGGGTGGGTGTTCCTTGTGGAGTTCATTTTCAGAAACACATAGGAGAATGAGATGTGAGAGGCTGGGACAGTGGACAAGAGCAGATGGCAGAATCTAAGGCCTTGGGAGGAAGGATCAGAGCTCAGAGTGTGTCTGTTAAACAGGAAGCATGACTACATTAGTCTGCTAGGACTGCCCTGAAAAAGTAACTCAGGCAGGTTACACAGACTTAAATGACTGGGGCACGCTGTCTTACTGTCTCGGAGGCTAGTCTGTGGTCAGCACTGGTGGGGTGTTTTTCTGTAGGCTCCCTGCTTGATGTATGTATGGGTGACCACCTTTTCTCTGTCTGAATGTGACTCTTCTTCAATATGTCTCTATGTCTCCATCTCCTTTTATAAAGACAACCAGTCATCTGGATTTGGACCCATCTTATGGCCTTGTTTTATCTTCTTATTTCTGCAAAGAGCCTGTTTCTCAATACAGTTCCATCCTGAGGCACTGGGGCTGGGGAGTAGGACTTGAATATGTAAACTGGGAAGTCCAGTCCATACCAATGACCAAATGCAGAATGTGGCTCAGTTAGAAGGAAGAGACTTAGCAAACAAGCTCTTTATTCATCAGATGAGGTTGCTCTGTAAGTGTGCAAATTGGGCAGAAAAAGTTCCCGAGGTCCCTGAGAACATTATGCTGAGGGCATTAGTGGGGTAGCGGAACAAAACACAGATGCACACGCCCATGGTATAAAAATAGGACTGCAACTGACCTTGTGAGGTAACTCAGCAGTTCTGCTTTGCAGTGGTCAGTCAGTAGTGACTAGTCTGGCTCCTGTATATTATTTCTTGTACTTATTTACTGGATAGAGACATAAATCAAGTGGGGGGAGAGGTCGAGATGAAAAGAGACAACTGCAGCTCTGCGTCACTGTTTATGAAACATTCCCCCTGCAGGTGGGGATCAGGGGCTTGAACCCAGGCCTTGTACATGGTAATGTGTGTGCTCTACCAAGTGTGACACTTCCCTCCAACCTCATATATTATTTCTTGTTGGTATGCTTCTAAATTCTGCTTCTAAGACCCCTTCTGTTTCATTGGTTTAATCCCCCCTGCATAACACTGTATTCTATTTACATAACCACTGTTAACTAAGCACCACCCTACCTCCAGGGCATTGGTTTAATCCTCATTGTTTTGCATGCTTTTTCCTTCTCCCCACTCCCTAACCTACGTACATCCTCTTCGGACCTGACTCTTCTGCCTCAGGATATATAAGGACAGGATTGTGTTTAGAGATAGCTTAGATTGCGCTGCATTCCACATGAATAAAGCCTGAACTGTGAACCACTCAGCCATGAGTCCCTGGTCGTCTCTCTCTCCCGCCCGCGAAGCTAGCCCGACAATTTCTCAATTCCAATTATTCAGTTTCATAAAAAGTGTTTCTAAACACTGTACATGGTTAAAAACTGAAAAGGTTTTCTTTAAAAGTAAGTTCATATCAGGACTCTGTCTACCAACATGAATATGAACAATGTAATCATTCATTCTTTACTTAACGAGTTTGCATCAAGTGCTGACCCTATGCCATGCACTAAGACAGACATGAGCAGTGAGTCAGCAAAATTCATCCTCGTGTAGTCGATTTTCAGCTAGGAAGCCAGATCTCCCCTCCCCCCCTTACACACACACACACACACACACACACACACACACACACTGGGTGTAGGCCTGTGAAGATCAGGCTGACACTATTTTAGGCAGTGTGGTCTGGGAAGGGCTTTTAGAGAAAGAATATCCAAGGAAAGACTTGGTGGAATCCATTGTAATAGCCATGATCACGGAACATAATTACATTCCCAACATTTCCTTGACAGCCATAGCATCTAGTCTTTAAGACAAATCAATTTTACTAAAGAGGAAACTGAGGCTCAGGGAGGACAAGTAACTTTTGCCCAGTCACTTACAACTAGTAGCACATTGAGATTGCTTCCATTTTTGCTGGGAAAAGCAAGGATGCAAGGAATAGCTTTGCATGTGTTTACCTGTGTACACATGCAGGGAGTTCTCTTGGACCAGAAGTGGACCAGTTAGGATGGGGCTGGGCAGGGATATCTGATTGTTTGTTTGTTTGTTTGTTTACCAGAGCACTTCTCAGCTCTGGTTTGTGGTGGTTCAGGGGACTGAACCTGGGCCTTAGGAGGCTCAGGCATGAGAGTCTTTGCAGAAACATTACGCTATCTACCCCCTCGGGATATCTGTTCTCTACCAGTGTAAATATATGGTTAAACAGTTTTCCAACTCTATACTCCAAAGCATATGCAAAATGTAAAGGCAAAGATGATGAATTTGGCATAAAGTATAAATATTCTAACTGGCAGGATGTACAACAAACCAAGCTAAAACATCTTGTAAAGCTTTCCACTCCTATCCAGTATATGTAAAATTTAGAACAACAACACAAACAAACAACAACAAAACCCCCAACCCTCCAAGCCCTATGTTTGCCTTCTGTAACTAGCTCATAAAGTAATGAAGAGGTAGAGCCAGCTGGTGGTGCACCTGGTTGAGTGTACTTCCTACCATGCTCAAGGACCTGAGTTTAAGCCTCCAGGTCCCACCTGCAGAGGGAAAGCTTCACACATGGCGAAGCAGGTCTGCAGGTTTCTCTCTGTCTCCTTCTTTCTCACCCCCTTCCTCCCAATTTCTGTCTCTATCCAATAAATAAGTAAATGGAGAGGTCAGAGAACACTTCTGCTTTTGTGGCCTGTCTTAGCCTAAAAAGTTGTTTGGGAGGGTGGACACTTGCCTTCAGGTGGCTCTTCAGGGATGTGCAGCTGGCAGCAGTGGGGCTTAGAGCAGAGGTGCTCTGTTATGTTTTCTGCAGAGGATCTTCCCAGCTGGCAGCAGGCAGGAGAGCTTTCTGGGCAGCCGGCAGCCACTCCAGGGACTCAGATCTGTCCCCTCCTTGCTTGCCCCCCAGAGACAACCTCATTTTGGCAAAATGGATGTTCAAGTAGTCATGAGTGTAAACAACACAAGGATGCCCTTGTTAAGGCTGATCCTATAAAGGTTTGCTAATTCCTCTTTAATATTTTCATTATGGGGCCAGGATATGGTACACTTGGTTGAGCGCCCATGTTATCATGGGCAAGGACTTGTGTTCAAGCCCCTGGTCCCCATCTGTGGGGAGGAAGCTTCACAAATGGCTTCTCCTTCTCTACTTCCATTTTTACCTCTCAGTTTCTGTCTCTAACCAGAATAAATTAAAAATAAAAGAATAAATGATTTATAAAATTTGTTAGAAGAATTTGTCCTGCATGTAAATTCTAAATAACTAGACACTAGCTCAGAACAGCCTGATCCTTCTCAGTGAGGCCTTTGGGCTTAGCAGCTCCAGGACGGTTGGCTTTTCAGGAGACTGCAGTATTGATACAAATGCAGGTGATCATGGGCATTGCTTAACCTTTTATTATGTTAAATGCACCAGCCACCCAGCTAACTCTCAAAACCTTGTGTAGGTTGTAGTTAGCTCTAAAGCTGTGGTGTTTAGCCCCTTGTCTTCTTTTGCTCTAGTGATGGTCAGTGGTCACTGAATTCTTGCCTGTGACAAGTGCCAACATGGAAGGTTCCCAGTGGCCAGGAACTAGGAAGGAGAAGGGAAAGAGATTGTCAGAGTAAGAAGAGAAAGAAGATACTGGGCCTTCCAGGCTGTGTGGAGGCCTCTTCTTTCACACTGAGAGAGATGGGAATCTACCTGAGGGCTCCCCAGGGGACTACTATGGTCTCCTCCAGAGTACAAGGGTCTACCTGAAGGAGAACTCTACAGGACACACTTGGGAGCAAGCAAGCTGGCTGGGGGGATCAGAGGTGATGGCTACTGGGCCTAAGTTGTAGCCTAGGATTAATAACAAATACTGAAATTGTGGGTGTTTTTCAGAGGTGGTATCATTGTGGATAGAACAAATGTGGGATATGAAATAGAGAGAGGACAGCTCTAAGGTTACAGAGGAATTTATTGAGTTGGAGAAAAGCAGGAGGTGGGCTAGGTCTGGGGTTGGAGAAGAGTCCATGGCAGGAATGGAAGATGTTTCTCAGCACCTTGCAAGGACCTGCACACTGAGAGGGGTCAGAAGCTGTGATGTGAGGCAGCAGTTCAGGGAGCTGAGAACTCAGGTCCCCTCGGGGCACAGCCAGCGGATCACCCAACTGCAGGGCTTGGCCAAGCATAGAACAGTAAAGCTGTGGGGAGTCAGTCAATCAGAGAGGCACTGACAAAAACAAAGCATTGTGCTGGTCTGGAACTCCCATGACCTTGAGCACATGGCACCAAGGAAACCATCACTGGCTCTGCACGCACACTTTCCCCTTCCTCTCACTCCTCCCTCTCCCCCTCTGCTCTGGGGTCCAGCCAGTTCCTGGCTGCTTTTGTCCTGCTGCTTGACTTTGTCAGCTTTGAAGCTGGAGTCCCTGCACCAGCCTTTGGTCCTCCAGGCATGTGTCACACAGGCGAGCATCAACCTGGCACCATTCATCCACGTGCTCCTTTTCTAGACTTTGTGCTCTGAAACTGGAGTCTTGCCTCTTACTGTTAAACTCCAGCTGTTGGCTGTAACCCAGCCAAGCTTTAATACTTTCATCTGCTCCTTCTCAACACAGGAGCTTTCTAGTTCTGAGACATTTCACCTCCCCCACTCCCAAGATGTTTACATGCTAATCCCTGGAACCTGGGAAGATGACCTTGCATTTTAGGAGAGAAGTTCAGTCAACTGGAATCCTGCGGGGCTGGAGAAACAACTCACTGGGGAGGACCAGTGAATATCCACACTCACAGTTCAGGTTCAAGCCCCAGAAGCACAAGGGAGCACCATGGCACCTGGGCTTTTGTCCTGTCTCTCTCTTCCCCCACTACCCCCCCCTTCTCTGACAAAGCCAGCAGGAATGGTGAATCATGTATGGGTAAGGTCCTAGCTCTGCAAAAAATAAAATAAGCTGCAATGTGGAAGAGGAGATTATCTTGGAGTATCCAAGGACATCTGACCTAATCACAAGTCCTTTCGAAAGGGCCACAGAAGGAATGAGTGCCAGAGAGAGGACTCTGATGAAAGAAGCAAAACCTGTGTGCTGTGGTTCCAGCTAAGGAGTGCCAGCAGTATTTGGGAACTCTCAGAGACTGGGGAAGGAGCCTCCCTCAAATCTTGAGAGAAGTCAGCTCCCCAACACTTTACTTTTGGCCCAGGGAAACTGGTTGTGGACATCAGACTTCCCAAACTGCAGAAGCTAAGCCTGCAACTGTTTTAAGCCTTGCACTTGGTAGCTGGTGACAGCAGCTCTGGGGAAAGAATTGCTAGGTGAAGGCACAGGCACTTCTTGGTGGTCTGTAGAGCTCTACAGGCCCCTTCCCTTTGCCCAGTGAAACCACCACTACACTTAATGCACCATAACCAGTGGGAAAACTATGAGAACAGCAACTGAGTGGACACTCTGGAAACAGTCCTGAGGTCATACAAAACAAACAAACCCAAACACTTATCAGACACACACACACACACACACACACACACACACACACACACACGTAATTTTATAATGGACTTGGACCCTCTTACCTGTGTGGCTTCATGATTCCAGGCCACATTTTCACTCATCTAGACAGACAGATGGAAAATACCACAGCATCAGAGCTCCCTCTGGTGCCATTGCATCTCCTGTGTGGTGCTGGCGGCTCAAATATGGGTGGCACACATGGTAAGGGGCGCGTCCCATTGAGTGAGCTAGTTCTCCAACCTGAGAGACACTCACAGGAAGGTAAGGCATGATCTCAGCGAGTCAATAGCATCTGAGCCCCCAGGTCAGTGAAACATAGGCTGGACTCTGAGTGCAGCAATAGCCCAGTCTAGTCAGAAATAATTGGGGGCGGGACATCCAAATAAGAAAGCAAGAAGAGCCTATCTCTAATAAGTAATAGTAAGTAATCCACTAAAATCTTATTAGGACTAATAATGGGTTCTGCAAAATGTCAAGGTGTAAGTTCAATATACAAAAGTCAGTTGCACTTTGACCCATTAGGAATGAGCAAATGTCACTCTATACACAGTAATGAACAATTGCTCATTAGTAGTGAACAATCCCAAGTCAACATTAAAACTATCATTTACAAAGACATCAGAAAGAATTTTATATAAATATAAATATAAATATAAATATAAATATAAATATAAATATAAATATAAATATAAATATAAATATAAATATAAATATAAATATAAATATAAATATAAATATATATCCTCCAGGGTTATCACTGGGCTTGATGCCAGTACTCAAAGGGGAGGGGGAAAGGTAGTGTTTTCATCAAATTGCCCTTAGATAGCTAGATATTCACATGTAAAAGAATTGAGCTATAGCTTCACACACACACACACACACACACACACACACACACACACACACACTCATTCAAGATATGTTTGTGGAAGGAAATATAGAGGTAGATCACTGTGACCTTGAGTTAGCCAAAGCCTTCTTTTCCATAACATCAAAAAGTGCAGGTGTTGTACTTCTGCTCAATGCATAGTGTGCTTGCTCTGCCATGGGCATGACCCAGGTATGAGCCTGGCCCCACTACACTGAGGAAGTTTGGTGCTGTGATAAATTTTTTTCTGTCTATATTTGCCTCCATTTTTCTATATGAAAAAGTTAGCCTGGAGCAGTGAAGCACCAGTGAGGATCAAAGTAAAAAGAAAAGTAAAGGCTGGGGTCAGGTGGTGGCACACCTGGTTGAGGGCACACATTATTATGTGTAAGGACCCCAGTTCAAAACCCCAGTCTCCACCTGCAAGGGGGAAGCTTCACAAGTGGTGCAACAGTGGTTCAGGCTCTTTCTCTTTTCCTTTCTCTCTCCCTTCCCCCTTCTCTTTTAAGTTCTCTGTCCTATCAAAATAAAAAATAAAATAAAGAAAGAAAGGGGAAAAAAGGATAAAAGTCTACCAGGAGTGGATGATTCATTGTGTAGGCACCAAACCTCAGTGATGATCTTGGTGGCAATTTAAAAAAAGTTCAGGTGAAAGGGTAGGGGACATGGCTGAAAGGTAGAACAGATACCTTACATACATGAGACCCTGGGTTCATCCATGGTACCACATTATAACAATATAGATCAAAACAGATCAGACAGCATAAATGGCAGAGTCATGCTCTGGTCTGTCTGTATGTCTGTCTGTTGGTCTTTCTCTCTCAGCACAACTTGCAAACAAACAATAAATAGATAAAATTGACTTCATTAAAATTAAAGACTTTTGGGGGCCGGGTGATAGTGGACCAGATTAAGCACACATAGTACAAAGTACAAGGACCAGTGAAAGGATCCCGGTTTGAGCCCCCAGCTCCCCATCTGCAGGGGGGTCGATTCACAGGCGGTGAAGCAGGTCTGCAGGTGTCTTTCTCTCTTCCTCTCTGTCTTCCCCTCTTCTCTCCATTTCTCTCTGTCCTATCCAACAACAATGATGGCCGCCAGGAGCAGTGGATTTGTGATGCAGGCCCAACCCCCAGCAATAACCCTGGAGGTAAAATAAATAAATATTTTAAAAATAACGACTTTTGTGCTTGAAAGACCATCACTGAAACAATGACGACAACCCACAGAATAAAAGAAAATGCTGGGGCCAGGTGGTGGTGCACCTGGTTGAACACACATGTTACAGGTGCAAGGACCTAGGTTCAAGCCCCCAGTCCTCACCTGTAGGGGGAAAGTTTCACAAGTGGTGAAGCAGGGCTGCAGGTGTCTCTCTGTGTTTCTCCCTCTCTGTCATTCCCCTCCCTCTTGATTTCTGGCTATCTTTATCTAATAAATAACAATAATAAAAAAATTAAAAGAAGAGAAATAGCTTACTTTAAAAAAATGCTGTATCTATAAGAACTTGTTTCCAGAACATGTAAATAACTAAACTCTATGATGAGAAGACAAGTAATCTAAATAAAATGAGCAAATATTTGAACAAAAATTTCTCTGAAGATGAAATACAAATGACCAGTAAGCAGACAGAAAGATGCCCAATGTCTTCAGTCATTAGAGAAATAAAATGATAATAATAATAAAAGCAAAAACCACCAAAGGTACCAGTGCATTCACACTAGGAAGGTCATAATTGAAAAGGCAATTGCTTGTGGACAAATTATAAGCTTCACACATTGTGGGAATGTAAAATGGTGAAGCACTGGCAAATATTTTGACAGCTTCTTGTGAGTCCTCGATTACACATTCTTTATACTCACAGCAAATGATACTTTACAGTTCTAAACAAACCTGTACACAAATGTTCACAGCAGCATTAGTCACATCATGCAAAGAGTAGAAACAAGTGCCATAAAATGATGAATGCGCCCATTTAGGCAATGGGCTATAACTAGCAATCCAGAGGAATGGAGCATGAATGTGCCACAGTATGGAC
This sequence comes from Erinaceus europaeus, assembly GCF_950295315.1. Classification (NCBI taxonomy): domain Eukaryota; kingdom Metazoa; phylum Chordata; class Mammalia; order Eulipotyphla; family Erinaceidae; genus Erinaceus; species Erinaceus europaeus. The sequence goes on from NC_080168.1 coordinate 62,772,428, forward strand.
CAACTTGAAAACATTATACTCACTGAGAGAGGTCACTCACAAAGACCCACAATTTACATGACCCTATTGATGCAAACCATCCAGGAAACAGGTCTGGGGTTGGCTCCAGCAAGACTGAGGAGAGGAAATGAGGAACAAATGCTAGCAGCTATGAGGTTTCTTTGAGGGAGTGATGTCAACATTCTAAAGCTGCATTGTGATGACTGCACAACTTGGGATGTACTAAGAGTTATTTCTACTGTGTTGGGAGCTGGAGGAGGGACTTCTGGGAAGTAATTAGAGTAATTGCAGTTAGGTTAGGTCATACAGTTATAGCCTTTATGAAGGAATTAGTGTCCTTAGAAGGCAATGATGAGACTAGGACACATGTGTTCTCTCACATTGTCTCATTCTCTCCCTTCTTCTCCTTATCCTCCTCCTCCCTCTCCTCCTCCTCCCCCTCCCCCTCCTCCTCCTTCTTCTTTTCTTCTTCTTCTTCTTCTTCTTCTTCTTCTTCTTCTTCTTCTTCTTCTTCTTCTCTCTCTCTCTCACTCTCTCTCTCTCTCTCTCCCTCCCTCCCTCACTCCCCCCTTCCTCATGAGGAATAGAGTCCTTACTAGAAACTCAATTTCATTGATACCCTGGACCTGAACTTCTCAGCTTCCAGAACAGTCAGAAGTCAGTGTGTGTTGTTACTGAAGCCATCCCATCTAGGATGTTTCCTTACCACAGTCAGAGTAGACCAAGACAACTTAGTACTTCAGTACTAGAGGCGCCAGAGAACACACATCAGCTTTCTCTCCCTAAAATAACTTTCCTCTTTCCTTCAAAAGCTATGTAAGCAGAAAACCTATCTTTGGATCTCCTTTCTGCTGCTTCAGAAAATAGAAGCACTGAGAAACAGTTTCTTGAGTGTTTTTAATTTGAGTCAAGGCCACCCTGGTGGAGTAATTCTATTCAGGTGTCACAGCTCTCATGTTCTGTCTGCTGTCCTCAAACCAGAGCTCTCAAGACTCTGTCTCCCAATGTGCCATTTGGTTGTGCCAGGACTATCATGCAGCCTCAAGACCACAGCTCAGTGCACATTTAATTAGCCTTGCACTGCTCTGTGCCATAGAAATATCACTCAAGATCACAGCCTGCAGGGAGGTTAATATTCCCTCCAGAACAGGCTTCTCAAGAGTCTCTTATTCTCATGAATTAGACAGAAAACAATCAGATGGAAACAGCTATTTGTGATCAGAATCAGACAGTAAGTCATAATGGGAGGTGCAGGGGGAATCCCCACAAACACACACTTTATTGGGGGCTGGGGCAGTGGCTTACAGTACAGTTATCTATACATAAGTTCAATCCCTCATCTCTCTGTAAAGGGGGGAATCTTTCTAAAACTGGATGTCTGAGTTGACTCCTGCATGACAAGGAGGAGCCAGCATGCAGGGTATGGGGGACAGACATTTCAGGGAGGGAGGCCAGAGAGCAGAGACTTTGAAGAGGGTAACAGATGACCAATGTGGTAGAGAAGCAAAGGAACAGGATGGCACAGAAAGAAGAGAAGTCAGAGGACCCAGTTGTAGAGCACTAAACAGTAAAACAGAGGACCTGATGTAAGCATTCACTCTTAATCACAAGAATAATGCTGCAGAAGGCTGTAGCTGATTCTACTTTCCATCTCGGGCCAGATTGTACCACATGCATTTTTATTTTTAAGTCAATAACTGCCAATAGGATTTGAAGGACTATGTTGGAGCCATGACTGACTAATCAATCTTTACCTGGATGCCTTATTACCCCTGGTAATCAAATAAAATTAAGGCTTGTGCTAACAAGGCTACAGGGTTAGAAGGGTTTGTAGAGGCTGTGGTGAAAAAATGACACAAAATCTGTGTGTTAACAAGTGGAGGTGCCACATGGTCAGCTGATCACACATGCCTGGGATTCAGGGAAGGGTCTCAGTTGGACACAGAATAAGTCTTCTGGGCACAGCTGACACTCAAGCCTATGGACTGAATGGCAGTACATGGAGAGAATGAATGTGGACAGACAGTCTTGTATGAATAGAATGGGAGAACTTTATACAACATATTTCAGATAAAGGACTAATAATGAACTCGGTAAACTTAGCAACAAAAAACAAGCAGTTGCATTAGAAAATGGGGTGGGCATCTTGGATGGAGCTTGAAGAAATCATGTTAAATGAGATAAGTCAGAAACAGAAGGATGAATATGGGATGATCTCACTCTCAGGCAGAAGTTGAAAAACAAGACCAGAAGAGAAAACACAAGTAGAATGTGAACTGGAGTTGGTGTATTTCACCAAAGTAAAAGACTATGGGGTGGGTGGGGGGAGAATACAGGTCCAAAAAGGATGACAGTTGGGGTTGTATGATATATGGAAAACTGAGAAATGTTATGCATATACAAACTATTGTTTTTACTGATGAATGTAAAACATTAATTCTCCAAAAAAGAACTAAAAAAAATGGGGTGGGGACACTTACAAAAACTTCACTGAGAAAGAAGTCTAGAGGGACAACAGACACATGAGAAAGGGCCCAAACTCACTGATTATCAGAGAAATGCCAATAAAGATAACAACGAGAGACCACTTTACACCTGTGAGAACATCACACATCAGAAAGGACAGAAATCACTATTTTTTTTTAGCCCACCTGCATTTTAGTTATCAAATCCAAGCAAAAATTACTAAAGTCATGGGTCCCTTGGAACATACCTATAATAGACTCCGTAGCTCTGGACATCCTAAGATCCCTACTATCATCTGTTCTGTTCCTACTTTTGATTACTGTTTATTAAACATTTTCTCCTGCTTTATATCTTACTGCCTTTCAGCCACCAAGTTGTGGGTGCACCTGAACTCGTTGGGCAGATGAATTTACCTATGTGTCCTGGAACCTCACCTCTCCAGACACCTACCCCACTAGATATATTAAAACAGGATGGGGGTATCTATCCACCTTCCAACACCCATGTCAAGTAGAGAAGCAATTGCAGAAGCCAGACCTTCTACCTTCTGCACCCCAAAAAGAATTTTGGTCCATACTCTCATTAGGTATAAATGATAGGGAAAGATGACTAGAGGGCTCTGAACTCCAACTATGTCAGGACCCAGAGAGAGAAGAGGAAGAAAGAAAAGACATTTGGAAGTACTAATAGGTGTAGTTGTGACTTAGAAAAGAAGAAAAGGTGGGGCTACAGAGCAGCAGAAGCTGTGTTTCTCTCCTCTCCTCTCCTGGGTCAACTAGGAATACCAAAGGAAATCATTTTTGACTACATCTAGCTCGTGGACAGAGAGAAGCCTAAGGAGAGATTAAGTGGCTTTTAACAGTCCAAGAGTTTACCAGTTGAGACACCATCTCCAGTCTGTTTCACCAACAAAAAGACAGCTGAAGGGAGGACAGGACTCCTCTAAGACTCACCAAATGCAACTATGAGTCTCCATTGCTACTGCCCTCAGAAGCTGGAGCAGCAGGGGGGAGGCCCTGTGCTGACACCAGGGAACAGAGAACTAACCAGGAAACTCAGGAGAAGATCTATACCTCCTTGGCCTGTGAGGTGAGCCTGTGAGAATCTCTTTGCATAACCACTGGATTATCTCTCCCTCACCCTGCTTTATTTCTTGGTCAGGAGTGAGGGATTAAGACGTATACTTATATTTTAAAAGCCCTCAGGGTCCTATAGGCTACAGGGAAGAAAAAGAGCAAAAGAGACTTTTAAAGCCTCTGAGCTCCAACTCAGGGATTAAAATAATATTGAAATAACTGTCAATTTCCACAACCGTGAACCCTTTAATTACCTTACTTAGACACAAGTCAATTCAGGCAAGAGTGATCAGTAATTTGAAAAGTACTGAGAGAGGGACCTCATAACATACTATATAGAATGGTTAAAACAACAATAAGAAATATTGGAGAAATGAACCAGGACAAGAGTCCAGCTAAAAGCCCCCCAAAGGTTGAAGTGCTGACAAAATTATGAGGTCAACATCCAAGCACTAGTTAAGGAAATAATCACATGACTGAAAAAGAATTTGATAGAATTGTCATCAGAAATGCAGAAACAACAAATGAGACTCTGAAAGAAAACACTAATTATTAGGTTATTAGAGAACTGAAAGCTGAAATAGCTTAGCTAAGAATAAAACTAGCTGAACAAGCTAAAACACTATCAGAACAGGGGAACAAAATAGTTGAACTCAGGAAAACAGTAGAGGGGAGAGAGAATAGCATAAATGAGGCTTAAGACAGAATTAGCAAGATCGAGGATGAATTAGAGACAACTGAAAAAGAAGTAAGAGCTCAAAAAGAGACTATGAGTTACTAATAACAACAACAGAGACCTATGGGATGAATGCAAAAGAAATAATATTAGCATTATTTGCTTACCAGAGGAAGAAAGAGAGAGAGTGGAAAAAAGCATGCTTCAGGACATAATAGCTGAGAACTTCTCTAGTCCAGACAACATCAAAGACATAAAGGTTCAAGAAGCCCAAAGGGTCCGAAACAGAATTCACCCAGACTTAAAGACACCAAGACCCATCTTATTTAGAATGGAAAGGAATAAGGATAAAGAAAGGATCATGAAGACAGCAAGAGAAAAACAAAGAGTCACCTACAGAGGAAAACCCATAAGATCAGCAGCAGACTTCACACAAACACTATAGGCCAGAAGAGAATGGCAAGATATCTATCAAGTGCTCAATGAGAAAGGCTTTCAACCAAGACTACTATATCCTGCTAGACTGTCATTCAGACTAGATAGAGGCATCAAAACCTTCTCAGACAAGCAACAGTTGAAAGAATCAACTACCACCAAGCCTTCGCTGAAAGAAGTTCTGAAACATCTATAAGTAGACAGACCACCATAAATATGCCATATATCAGAACACTCTAAAACTCTATAAGAATGGTGATAGGATATCTTAAATCTTTGATATGAATAAATGTCAGTGACCTGAATTCACCTACTAAAAGGCACAGAGTAAGGGAGATGGACCAGAAAACACAACTCAACAATATATTGTCTACAGGAAACCCACCTCACTCAACCAGACAAACACAGACTCAAAGTGAAAGGATGGAAAACTACCATACAAGCCAATGGCCCACTAAAAAGGGCAAGAACAGCTATTCTTACATCTGACAAAACAGACTTTAAAGTAAATAAAATTAAAAAAAGATAGGGATGGACATTACTTAATACTCAGAGGATCAGTCAATTAAAAGGATTTAACAAATATTAACATCTATGCACCCAATGAGAAGCCATCTAAATACATCAAACATCTACCGAAAGAGCTACAGCAATATATTAATAGCAACACAGTCATAATAGGGGAATTCAATACCCCACCCTCTCAACTTGACAGATCATTCAGACAGCAAATCAATAAAGATATGAGAGCTAAATGAGGAGATAGATAAACTAGAACTATTGGACATTTTCAGAGTCATTCATCCCAAGAAAATGGAACACATATTCTACTCAAGTCCACCTGGGTCGTTCTCAAGGATAGACCATATGTTAGGCCACAAAGACAGCATCAGTAAATTCAAGAGCATTGAAATCATCCCAAGCATCTTCTCATACCACAGTGGAATTAAACTAACACTTCACAATCAACAAAAGATTAGTAATAGTCCCCAAATGTGGAAGCTCAACAGTACACTACTTAACAACTACTGGGTCAAAGAGGAAATAAAGGAAGAAATCAAAATGTTTCAAAAGTTTAATGAAAATGAAGACACAAGCTATCAAAATATTTGGGACACAGCTAAGGCAGTACTGAGAAGGAAGTTCATAGCCATACAAGCACACATTAGGAAATAAGAAAAAGCACAAATAAACAACCTGACTGCATATCTTAATGACGAAGAAGAAGGAGGAGGAGGAGGAGGAGGAGGAGGAGGAGAAGGAAGAGAAGGAGAAGGAGGAGAAGGAGGAAGAGGAGGAGGAGGAGGAGAAGAAGAAGAAGAAGGAGAAGAAGAAAGGAACCTAAAGCAATCAAAAGGACAGAAATAACTAAAATAGGGCAGAAATCAAAAACATTGAAAATAAGAAAACTATACAAAAGATCAACGAAAGTAAATGTTGGTTCTTTGAAAGAGTGAACAAAATAAAAAAACTTTAGCCAGACTCACAAAACAAAAAGGGAGCAGATCCAAATAAACTGGATAGTAAATGAAAGAGGAGATATCACAACAGACATTGCAGAAATTCAACATATCATGCAAGGCGTCTATGAACAACCATATGCCACCAAGCTAGAAAACCTGGAAGAAATGGGCGGTTTCCTAGATACCTACCAACTTCCAAAATTAAATAAAGAGGAACTAGATAATATGAACAGGTCCACCACAGCCAAAAAATTGAAATAGTTATCAAAAACCATCCTGAGAATAAAAGTAATGGACCAGATGGTTTTACAAATTAATTCTACAAAACCTTCAAAGAAGAACTAATATCTCTACTTTTAAAAGTCTTCCAGAAGATTGAAGACACTGGAATACTCCCTTCCAGCTTCTATGAAGCCAACATCACTTTGATACCAAAAGAAGAAAGGGACACAACCAAAAAAAAAAAAAAAAACAGTCCAATATCTCTGATGAACATAGATGCTAAAATATTGAACAAAATTCTAGCCAACCAGATACAGCAGTATATTAAAAAGATTGTTCATCATGACCAAGTGGGATTTATCCCAGGGATGCAATGTTGGTTTAATATACATAAATCAATCAACATGATTCACCACATCAATAAAAGCAAGATGAAAAACCACATGGTCATATCAATAGATGCAGAGAAAGCACCTCTGACAAAATACAACATCCCTTTATGATCAAAATACTACAAAAAATGGGAATAGATGGAAAATTCCTGAAGATAGTGGAGTCTATATATAGCAAACCTACAGCCAACATCATACTCAATGGTGAAAAACTGGAAGCATTTCCCCTCAGATCAGGTACTATAGACAGGGCTGCCCACTATTACCATTACTATTCAACATAGTGTAGGAAGATCTTGCCCTAACAATCAGGTAGGAGCAAGGAATTAAAGGGATACTGACTGGAAGAGAAGAAGTCAAACTCTACCTATTTGCAGATGACATGATAGTATACATAGAAAAACCTAAGGAATCCAGCAAGAAGCTTTTGGATATTATCAGGCAATACAGTAAGGTGTCAGGCTACAAAATTAGCATTCAAAATTAAGTGGCATTCCTCTATGCAAACACTAAATTAGAAGAAGTTGAAATCCAGAAATCAATTCCTTTTAGTATAGCAACAAAAACAATAAAATATCTAGGAATAAACCTAACCAAAGAAGTGAAAGACTTGTATACTGAAAATTATGAGTCACTACTCAAGGAAATTGAAAAAGACACAAAGAGATGGAAAGATATTCTGTGTTCATGGGTTGGAAGAATTAACATCATCAAAATGAATATACTAGCCAGAGCCATCTACAGATTTAATGCTATCCCCATCAAGATCCCAACCACATTTTTTAGGAGAATAGAACAAATGCAACAAATGTTTATCTGAAACCAGAAAAGACTTAGACTTGCCAAAACAATCGAGAAGAAAGAACAGAACTGGAGGCATCACACTCCCAGATCTCAAATTGTATTATAGTGCCATTGTCATCAAAACTGCTTGGTACTGGAACATGAATAGACACACTGACCAGTGGAGTAGAACTGAGAGCCCAGAAGTAAGCCCCCACACCTATGGACATTTAATCTTTGACAAAGGTTCCCAGACTATAAAATGAAAAATATGAATCTCTTCTTAAGTGGTGTTGGAAAAAATAGGTTGAAGCATGCAGAAGAATGAAACTGAACCACTATATTTCACCAAATACAAAAGTAAACTCCAAGTGGATCAAGGTCTTGGATTTTAGACCAGAAACTATCAGATACTTAGAGGAAAATATTGGCAGAACTCTTTTCCATATAAATTTTAAAGACATCTTCAATGAAACAAATCCAATTACATAGAAGACTAAGGCAAGCATAAATCTATGGGACTACATCTAATTAAAAAGCTTCTGCACAGCTTAAAAAAACACTACCCAAACCAAGAGACCCCTCACATAATGGGAGAAGATCTTTACATGCCATATATCAGAAAAGAGTTTAATAACCGAAGAGTTTAATAACCAAGCTTGCCAAACTCAACAAGAAAGCAAATAACCCCCTCCAAAAATGGGGAGAGGACATGGACAAAATATTCACCACAGAAGATATCCAAAAGGTCAAGAAACATATGAAAATGTTCCAAATCTTTGTCAGAGAAATGAAAATAATGACAACAATGAGATACCACTTCACTCCTGTGAGAATGTCATCTCAGAAAAGGTAGCAGCAACAAATACTGGAGAGTTTGTAGGGTCAAAGTAACCCTCCTGCACTGCTGGTGGAATGTAAATTGGTCTAAACCCTGTGGAGAACTCTCAGAAGGCTAGAAATGGACCTACCCTATGATCCTGCAATTCCTCTGCTGGGAATAGATGCTAAGGAACCCAACACATCCATGCAGAAAGATTTGTGTACACCTATATTCATAGCAGCACAATTTTTAATAGCCAAATATATGGATGCAACCCAGGTGTCCAACAATAGATGAGTGACTGAGCAAGTTGTGGTCTATATACACAATGGAATACTACTCATCTATTAAAAACAATGACTTAACCGTTTTTAGCCAATCTTGGATGGAGCTTGAAGAAATCATGTTAAGTGAAATAAGTCAGAAACACAAGGATGAATATGGGATGATCTCACTCTTAGGCAGAAGTTTAAAAAGAAGATAATAAGAGAAAATAGAAGTAAAACCTGAACTGGAATTGGAGTATTGCATCAACGTAAAAGACACTGGGGGTGGGATGTGGGGGGGGAGACTACAGGTCCAAAAAGAATGACAGAGCACCTAGTAGGGGTTGTATTGTTATATGGAAAACTGAGAAATCTTATGCATTTACACACTATTATATTTTATTTACTTTTGAATGTAATACATTAATTCCCCAATAAAGAAATTAAAATAAATAAATAAATAAAAGACTCTAGGGTAAGCGGGACGGTTCAGGTCCTGGAATAGGATAACAGAGGAGGACCTAGTGGGGGGGTGAATGGATATGTGGAAAACTGAAAAATTTTATGCTTGTACAAACTGTATTTTACAGTGGATTGTAAATCATTAATCCCCCAATAAAGAAATTAAGAAAAATGAAAAGAAGAGAATGGGGGGTTGTATGGTAGTGCAGCGGGTTAAGTACACTTGGTGCAAATTGCAAGGACTGGTGTAAGGATCCCAGTTCGAGCCCCCGGCTCCCCACCTGCAGGGGGGTTGCTTCACAAGTGATGAAGCAGGTCTGCAGGTATCAATCTTTCCCTCCTTTCTCGATTTCTCTCTGTCCTATCCAACAACAACAGCAATAACAACAAGAACAATAACAATCACAACAAGGGTAACAAGAAGGGTTACAAAATGGGAAAAAATAGCCTCTAAGAGCAGCAGAGGATTTATCGTACTAGCACTGAGCCCCAGTGATAACCTTAGAGGCAAAAAAAAAAAAAAGAAGGAAGAGAAGGCAGGACCATCAGAAACAAAGGGCAAATATATATATCTTTATAGAAATAACAGTCAACCTATCCATATCTGTGACCTTGGGAGAACTACTGAAGTTTCCAATGGAGGGGGTGGGGACACAGAACTCTGGTGGTGAGAAAGGTATAGAATTATACCTCTGTTATCTCATATTTTTATATATTAATATTAAATATTAAAATAAAATTTAAAAAAAGACAGAAACAAAAATGTTGGGAGGTGAAGTCAAGATGGCAACTTGGAGGCAGCTGCTGGCATGAGCTCTGACAACAACTGTTGGAAAGGGTAGGTAGGATACCTGGCTGTCAGCAGGATGGTGAATAAGGGTCCTAAGTGTGACACCAAGGAGGTGACTGTGGCTCAGTTTGGGTTAGAAAACAGAAAAAATAAAGGAATTTTTTTTATTATTTCTGAAGCGCACCCCCTCCACACCCTATAATCAGACCCCTGGGGCTGGAGAGCTGCTACTAGCAGGCTCCCTGCTGAGCTTTTTTTCGTTACTAAGATTCCTCGCTCACCAGGAGTGTGATCCCAATCCTTTTCCTTTCTGATTCCCTTTGCTCTTTTTTTTCCTTCTAAGTGGCTCAAGTGACAATATATCTGACCAACCAGAGCCTCACCCCACTGCTGGGGAAAGACTACCTGGAGGTTGTTTTGTTTTTGTTTTTGTTTTTTAACAATTGGCTGTCTTTGCTCAGGCTGCCTGAACCATCTACTTTGTTCTATTTTATTATTACTATTAATATTATTACTATATTCTATTTTATTATTACTATTATATATATGCGTGTCCCTTCACCCCCCCCCCCCCGGTTGACCAAAATTAACTTTTAGTGTATTTTCCATTACCTGGGTGACTGGGTGTCCTATCCATTGTGAGAGGAACTTATTTCACTCTACCTACCTCCTCTATCCACTCTCCACCTTCCCTCCTCCTAACTAATTAAAAATAAAAACTTTCACTGCTTTTTCTTTCTTTTCTTTTTCTTTCTCATTCTTGTCTTCTTTTCTTCCTTCCTCCTTCTGCTTTATGAATTCACTGATACTCATTTGTGAGTTATTTTGGGGAAGAAATCTGACTCAGAGTGGACTCTCTTTGTGTGTGTCTCTTCTCTATTTCCTTTTCTTCTCTTGATACCCCTAGAATTTACAGTGGACAGTAGATTTGCATAATTGTCTATTCTTGCTATCCCTTTTTTTCCTGTCTCTTTCTTTGTCATTTGGATTTGGTTGCTATTTTTTCTTGGACTGGAGGCATTGTTTGGTTAACTGGTATTGGTTAAACTGCTTCAATCCTTGCTTCAGTTACTACTGTAATTTCCAAGGTTGGTGACTGCATTTGTCATAAAGGTATTTATTATAGTGTGGCTTGTACTCAAAACACAACAACTGAAAAACAACAGAACATAAAAATAAAAAACGCATCAATAAAAAAATGGTTAGACCAAGAGCAAATAAAACTGCTACTATAATGAATGAAGACAGGAGCCCAGAAAAAAACTACAAATCAGTCAGAAGTAACAATGCATAAAAAAGTATGCAAGCAATAGTAAACTTAATAATCACAGAAATAAAGACAACTATGGATGAAAGGGCTAGCAGAATTAGGGAAACAATAGACGAGACCCTCAAGGAAAATACTACCTACCTTGAGGTAATTAGAGAACTGAAAGCTGAAATAGCTGAAATGAAGAAAGAAGCTGAGGGAAGGGAAAGCAGACTAACAGAAGCAGAAAACATAATTAGTCAGACAGAGGATGAACTAGAGAAAACTAAGAAAGAGGTGAAAGAGCTCAAAAAGAGATTGAGAGACACTGAAAACAACAACAGACATATGGGATGATCTCAAAAGAAGTAACATTCATATCATTGCCCTGCCAGAGGAAGAAAGAGAGGAAGGAGAAGGAAACATTCTAGAGGATTATAGAAGAAAACTTCTCAGACCTGAACAACAGAAAGGACATCAAGATTCAAGAGGCCCAGAGAGTCCCAAACAGAATCAACCCAGACCTGAAGACACCAAGACACATCATAGTTACAATGAAAAGAAGTAAGGATAAAGAAAGGATCCTAAAGGCTGCAAAAGAAACACAAAAAGTCACATACAGGGGAAAACCCATAAGATTATCAGCAGACTTCTCCACTCAAACTCTAAAAGCCAGAAGAGAATGGCAAGATATCTATCGAGCCCTGAATGAAAAAGGGTTTCAACTAAGGATAATATATCCTGCTAGACTTTCATTCAAACTAGATAGAGGGATCAAAACCATCTCAGACAACAGTTTCCTTTAACAACAGTTAAAGGAAACAAACATCACCAAGCCTGCCCTAAAAGAGGTTCTAAAAGACTTCTTCTAAACAAGAACATTACCATAATACTTGCAATATATCAGAACAAATAAAAAATTGTTGATCAATGGCACTACAATACATTAAATCCATGATATCAATAAATGTCAATGACTTAAACTCACCCATCTAAAGGCACAGAGTGGGAGGATGGAACAGAAAATATAACCCAACCATATGGTGGGTTATATTATCATCTCTGACACAATAGATTTTAAATTAAATAAAGCAATAAAAGATAGGCAAGGCCATTACATAATGATTAGAGGAACAATCAGCCAAGAAGACTTAACAATTATTAACATCTATGCATCCAATGAGGGACCATCTAAGTACATCAAACAACTACTGAAAGAACTACAAAATTACATCAATAGTAATACAATAATAGTGGGAGACTTTAACACCCCATTCTCACACTTAGATAAACAAAGCAGAGAAGCAACAAAGAATTAAATGAAGAGATGGACAGACTAGACCTCCTGGACATTTTCAGAGTACTTCACCTCAAAAAACTAGAATACACATTCTTTTCAAATCCACACAACACATACTCAAGGATAGACGACATATTAGGCCACAAAGACAGCATCAACAAATTCAAGAGCATTGAAATCATCCCAAGTACCTTCTCAGACCACAGTGGAGTAAAGTAACATTTAACAACAAATAGAAAATTACTAAAAGACACAGACTTTGGAAAACAAACAACATACTACTTAAGAACCACTGAGTCAGAGAGACAATCAAGCAAGAAATTCAGATATTCCTGGAAACAAATGAAAATGAAGACACAACCTATCAAAATATTTGGGACACAGCTAAAGCAGTATTGAGAGGGAAAATTATAGCCATACAACCACATATTAAACAAGAAAAAGCTCAAATAAACAACCTTACTGCACACCTTAAGGACTTAGAGGAAGAGGAACAAAGGAACCCTAATGCAACCAGGACAGAAATCACTAAAATTAGAGCAGAAATAAACAACATAAAAAATAAGAGAACCATACAAAAGATCAATGAAGCCAAATGTTGGTTCTTTGAAAAATTAAGCAAGATTGACAACCCCCTAGCCAGACTCACTAAAAAAAAAAAGGGCAATATAGCAAGGTGTCAGGCTATAAAATCAGTGTACAAAAATCAGTGGCGGGGAGTCGGGCTATAGCACAGTGGGTTAAGCGCAGGTGGCGCAAAGCACAAGGACCGGCATAAGGATCCCGGTTCGAGCCCCAGCTCCCCACCTGCAGGGGAGTTGCTTCACAGGCGGTGAAGCAGGTCTGCAGGTGTCTATCTTTCTCTCCTCCTCTCTGTCTTCCCCTCCTCTCTCCGTTTCTCTCTGTCCTATCCAACAATGACAACAACAATAATAACTACAACAATAAAACAACAAGGGCAACAAAGGGAATAAATAAATAAAATAAATATTAAAAAAATAAAAATCAGTGGCATTTCTTTATACAAATACTAAATCTGAAGAAAAAGGCATCCAGAAATCACTCCCAATCACGGTTGCAGCAAAATCAATAAAATACCTAGGAATAAAGCTGACTAAAGAAGTGAAAGACTTGTATAATGAAAAACTATGAGTCACTATTCAAGGAAATAGAAACTGATACCAAGAAATGGAAAGACATCCCATGCTCATGGATTGGAAGAATAAATATCATCAAAATGAATATTCTCCCCAGAGCCATATACAAACTTAATGCAGTACCCATTAAAGTTCCACCAAGCTTCTTTAAGAGAATAGAACAAAAACTACAATCACCAAAAAACACCTAGAACTGCCAAGAACATCTTGAGGAAAAGAAACAGAAATGGAGGCATCACACTCCAAAATCTCAAACTATATTATAAGGCCATCATCATCAAAACAGCCTGGTACTGGAACAAAAATAGGCACACAGACCAGTGGAACAGAATTGAAAGCCCAGAATGAAACCCCCACACTTATGGACTAATGTTTGATAAGGGGGCCCAAAGTATTAAATGGAGGGAGGAGGCTCTCTTCAATAAATTGTGCAGGGGAAATTGGGTTGAAACATGCAGAAGAATGAAATTGAACCATCTTATCTCACCAGAAACAAAAATCAACTCCAAATGGATCAAGGATTTGGATGGTAGACCAGAAACTATCAAATACTTAGAGGAAAACATTGGTGGAACACTTCCCACCTAAACCTCAAGGACATCTTTGAGGAAACAAACCCAATTGCAAGGAAGACTAAAGCAGAAACAAATCAATGGGACTACATCAAATTGAAAAGCTTCTGCTCAGCCAAAGAAACTATCACAGAAAGAGACCCCTCACAGAGTGGGAAAAGATCTTCATATGCTATACATCAGACAAGAGACTAATAACCAAAATATACAAAGAGCTCATCAAACTTAGCACCAAAAAAGCAATGACCCCATCCAAAAATGGGCAGAGGACATGAACAAAATATTCACCTCAGAGGAGATCCAAAAGGCTAACAAACATATGAAAAACCACTCCAGGTCACTGATTGTCAGAGAAATGCAAATAAAGACAACATTGAGATACCACCTCACTCCTGTGAGAATGGCATACAAATGCTATAAATGCTGGAGAGGCTGTGGGGACAGAGGAACCCTTCTGCACTGCTGGTGGGAATGTAAATTGGTCCAGCCTCTCTGGAGAGCAGTCTGGAAAACTCTCAGAAGGCTAGACATGGACCTTCCATATGATCCAGTAATTCCTCTCCTGGAGTTATACCCCAAGGACTCCATAACACCCAACCAAAAAGAGGTGTGTACTCCTATGTTCATAGCAGCACAATTCATAATAGCTAAAACCTGGAAGCAACCCAGGTGCCCAACAACAGATGAGTGGCTGAGAAAGCTGTGGTATATATACACAATGGAATACTATGCAGCTATCAAGAACAATGAACCCACCTTCTCTGACCCATCTTGGACAGAGCTAGAAGGAATTATGTTAAGTGAGCTAAGTCAGAAAGATAAAGATGAGTATGGGATGATCCCACTCATCAACAGAAGTTCAGAAAGGGAAACTAAAAGCAGGCTCTGACTAAATTGAAAGTAGGGCACCAAAGTAACAACCATGTGGTGAGGGGGAGGGTGGACATTCGGCTACCTGGGGTGGTGGGGTAGGGGTGGGTGGGTGGGATGGGACACAGTCTTTTGGTGGTGGGAATGGTGTTTATGTACACTCCTATTAAATTGTAGTCATATAAATCTTATATTTAATTAATATAAGAGGAGAAAATTTGATTATATGTCTCTTCTCTAACTTCTTAAAGCATAGACTAAGTCTTTTTAATACATAGGCTGAGTCTCTGATATGTTGACTCTCTCAAATTCTAGACCAGGGAGAACAGAAGCAACCAGTGGCACAGCTATATACAAGATGTTGGGTATTATACAGCAAATCCTAACAAAGGAACTTTTCAAAGTTAACCCAATTACCAAATAATGTGATGATAACAATAACTATCCATATTCTTCTTGAACCCTAAGACAGCAGGAATCTCACATTTCCAATATAGAGTCTATATTTCCCCCAGTTCTTGAACCTTAGGGTGGGGTGCACTTTCCTGCATGCTTCTCTCAATTCACCGATCACAACCTATCAATCAATGCAACAAGTGCCACCTCAGCATGCTTCACTTCAGACTGTGTCCAGAGACTCCAGGTGAACCCTTCAGCTTCATTACTCAGGTGAGACCTTTCCTTTCATAGTATTCTCTAATTCCATTCCAGGTGGTTCACTTCCTAACAAAGTCCCAGAGCCTAGATATAGACCAGGTCCCCTGAGATAGAGCATATGTTCACCTGTATCCATAAACTAGGGCAAAATATATACCTGAAAGCAGAAGTACACAATAGTCTGCAGTGAGTACCTTCCAACACTTAATCTGCACTATTCCAGCCTTTAGGTCCTGTTGTATGCTTTACATTGGCTTGTTCTAGCTCTCCCCCTGCCAAGAAAATTGGTTCAATCCTGCTAGTTTTCACGGGCCCACTTGTTCCCGCCCCAAGGAACCCCGAGAGAGTTCCAGAATTCCAGAGTTCCAGAGTTGGAGAGTTCCAGAGCTAGAGAGTGCTTGGCACCGCCGCAGGGGAAAGAGGCAGCAGAGTTCTGTTTGGTGATTAGTTTGGTTTAGTTTATGAATCATTGTTCCTGAATAAAGAAACACAGCTTCCCTGCCCAGCCGTATGTCTCTGGTCGTCTCTGTTACCTGCCCGTGAAGCTAGCCCGGCCAGCTGGAGCCTCCAAATTTTAACAACAAGGTCCATAATTGTTCAACAATTTGTTTGGCTTTGTATGTTAACTGTTTTTTCAGCCACCAGGTTCCAGATGCCAGCATGATGCCAACCAGACTTCCTTGGATACATGACCCCACCAATGTGTCCTGGAGCTCTGCTTCTCCAGTGACCCACCCTACTAGGGAAAGAGAGAGGCAGGCTGGGAGTATAGATCGACCAGTCAACGCCCATGTTCAGTGGGGAAGCAATTATAGAAGCCAGACCTTCCACCTTCTGCAACCCACAATGACCTTGGGTCCATACTCCCAAAGGGATAAAGAATGGGAAAGATAACAGGGGAGGGGATGGGATATAGAGATCTGGTGGTGGGAATTGTGTGGAGTTGTACCCCTCTTATCCTACAGTTTTGTTAATGTCTCCTTTTTAAAATAAATAAATAAAAATAAATTAAAAAATTTTGGAGAGAATGCAGAGGAAAAGGGATGCTTTTGCACTGCTGGTGGGAAACTGGTTCAACCCTTGTGGAAAACATTCTGGAGATTTCTTAAAACTAGGTATGAACCCCATGACTCATCAATATCTCCCCTGGGGATTTACCCAAAGGAAATAAAAACACCTTTTAGAAGATATCTATGTATACCCTTCTTCATAGCAGCCCAATTTAGAATATCCCAAACTTGTAAGCAACCCAGATTTCCAGTGACAGATGAGTGAGTAAGAAAACTATGGTAAGTATACACAATGGAACACTACTCTGCTGTTAAAAATGATGAAATAACTTCCTTTGTCTCATCTTGAATGGAACTTGAAGACATCATGTTAAGTGAAATAAGTCAAAAAGAAAGGAAAAATACTGAATAATCTCACTTAGAGATGGAACATAAGAAATAAGGACAGAGAGGGAAAGCACAAAGCAAAACTTGGACTGGGTATGGTATATGCACCAAAGTAAAGGGTTTTGGAAAAGTACACAGAAGAAAGGGTTTGAGGCCCTGTTGCATGATGCATGGGGGGATGAGAAATTGCACCTATCTAAACCAGTAATCCCCCACCTTACTTCACAAACAAAGGCAGTTTCCTGTTATATTCTGCTGTGCCCCAGTATTTAGAGACAGGGTAAAAGGGGTAAAACAGAAAAAGGATTGGCCAGAGCAGAGTGTGTGCACACCAATATTTTTTCTGAGAGCCCAGAGAGTAAGGCCTTCCAAGAAAGGTGGGGATAGGTAGATCAGATGCTGCTTGTAGGAAGGTGAGTGCAGTAGAGTTAAATGTGTTCCTGGGATCTAGCAGTTATGACACTGGGGTGGCCCTGAGAGAACAGGTTCATAGGATGATGAAAGAGAAACTTGAAGAGGCCAAGCGAGGGTGTATGGGGTTAAATGCACACACATTACATTGCATAGGACCTGGGTTCAAGAATCCCCTAGTCCCCACCTGCAGGGAGAAAGCTTCACAAGAGTTGAAGCAGGTCTTCAGGTGTACTCTGTCTCTCTCCCTCTCTATATCTCCCCTCCCATCTCAATTTCTCTCTGTCTCTATCCAATTATAAATAAATAAAAATATTAAAAAGAGAGAGAGAAACTTGACAGAAAAACCAAGGCGTGAGAAGGTCTGCTGTGACAGCACAGAGATGTAGTGGAGGGAAAGTCTATGCTTTATAATTTGGGAAATGACAGAACTGGCTTGCATGTTGCTGGAAAGACTCGGGGCAGAGAAAGACACTGATGGTGTAAAAGACAAAGGGCTGTGTGGTGGGGGTGGGGGGTCAACACAGGAATGGAACCTTTAGAAGGTGAGAGACGGTGGGAAGAGGGAAGGCAGAGAAATGAGTCTGGAGGTGAGAAGGTCAAATGCAGGCATTCCAGTCTGGGCCTAAGTCACCAGTTAAGAATGGGGAGGGAGAATGTGTGGGAGGAGAGGAAATATGAAATAGTGATTCCAGGGGGAATTTTATTAGGGAAAGGAAGCAGGGCCTATGGCAACAGTGAGGGCATATGTATTTCAGGCTTGGGCTCACACACTCAAACTGCAGCCAGCAGCAGCTGTGATACCATCTCAGGACATCTGGGCAGGAGTGGCTGGGGCTGGCCAGGCAAGTGAGTGCAGGGAGACTGGGCTCAGAGAACCAAGCATGCTTTCAAGAAAATGATTGTAACAGTGCACAGTGAATTATATATGGGGTATAAAGAGGAAGGGGAGTGAAGACTGAAAACATGGTAGCACCGAAGAACAGGATACCTCCATCAAATTAAGGAGTAATTGTAATGCAGGTGCTAAAGTAAGGGAGCTGAACAGAGCAATAGAACAAGTCCCCTCTTTCGGGACTTAGACTGCTCATACATTATCACTCTGCATTTACTCTGCCTTTTCCAGAAGATCAAAGTACCTGCTGAGTGCAGCTTGCTAATAAAGAGCACAGTTATGTGCAGCTAAGAAGCAGCATTGTGATTAGGGAGCTGGAAATGTCCTACTTCAGCAGTGCCATGGTACAGTGGCCACATGACATTAAACAGGAACTGCAATACAGCAATGCAGCTTAAGAAGAAGGCTCAAAACCATGAATTCATCCTGACTCCCCTGTGCAGATGACTTCACCAATGTGTCCTGGAACCCCACTAGGGAAAGACAGAAACAGGCTGGGAATATGGATTGACCTGCCAACACCCATGTCCAGTGGAGAAGCCATTACAGAAGCCAGACCTTCCACTTTCTGCACCCCAAAAATAATTTTGGTCCATACTCCCAGTAGGAGAGAAATGATAGGGAGAAGATGACCAGAGGGCCCTGAACTCTATCAGGACCCAGAGTGAGAAGAGGAAAAACAGAAGAACATTTGGAAGTAGTAATAGGTATACGTGTGACTTAGAAATGAAGAGAATGCAGGGCCATAGAAAAAATGAGCAGGGGGCTGGGTGGTGGTGCAGCCGGTTAAGCGCACATAGTACTAAGCAGAAGGATCTGCACAAGGACCCAGGTATGCACCCCTGCTCCCTACCTTCAACAAGAATGCTTCACGAGTGGTGAAGCAGTGCTGCAGATGTCTTTCTCTCCTCTCTTCCTCTCCTCTCCTCTCAATTTCTCTCTGTTCTATAAAAATAGAAGATTAAAGAGAGAGAAAATGGTTTTGAGGAGCAGTGGTTTCATAGTGCCAGCACTGAGCTCCAGCAATAACACTGGAGGCAAAAAAGAAATAAAAAGATATATATATAGTCAGCCCTTATCTGTGACCTTGGGAGAACTACTGCAGTTTCCAATGGAGGCAATGAGGATACGGGACTCTGGTGGTGGGAAAAGAGTGGAATTATACCCTGTTATCTTGTAATTTTGTAAATCAATATTAAACGACTAATTTAAAAAAAGAAGAAGAAAAGAAGAAGAAGAGGACTTGGCTTGAAGTCAGAGATACGCAATTCATGCCTAACGGTGACAGGTAGAAGCTGTGGGTCTTGGGGAGGAAGGGAGGCCAGAGCACTGTTCCATCACTTATGATGTTCTATTTGTCTCTGGTGTTCTCATGTGGTGGTGGGGATGTATTCACCCACTAAGCCAGCTCCATGGAATATTTCCTAACCACCCTGGGCCATCCTTTTAAACAGATACAGCTGCTTATTCCACAGAGGTTGCCAGGCACGTAAGAAAGGATCCTATATGTCAAGTACCTGTACATGGAACGTTCTCAGTAAATATTAACCATGAAGTCAGTGCACAGCCATGTTCCCACTGCTCCTTGGAGTCTGGAGTGCATGTGGGGGAGCTTGTACAATGACTGTTGGGTGGGCAGTGTACAAGGGCAGTGAAATGGAGTCTGTCATGGGAGAGGGGAAAACCTGGGCTGGTTGTGGCATTATAGCTAACAATTTTGATGGGAGCAATGAAGGCTCAGTTTTTGGCTATTGACATTGTAAAGGTCAGAAATAAGTTAGTTTTTTAATCAATGACAAGTCTCAAACCAGGAGACACTGATGTTCAAGGTGCTATAGGGCAGGTATAGGACCCCTCAGCCCTTATTTATTTATTTATTTATTTATTTATTTATTTATTTATTTATATTGCCACCAGGGTTATCACTGGAGCTCAATGCTGGCACTACAAATCCACAGCAACTGGCAGCCATTTTGTTCTTTCTACCTTTTTTTTTTTTTTTTTTTTACTTGACAGGACAGAAAGAAATTAAGAGGGAAGGGGGATAAGAGAGGGAGAGAGAAAGACACCTGCAGACCTGCTTCATCATTTGTGTCCTCCTTGCAGGTGGGGAGCTGAGACTGGAACCTAGATCCTGTGCTTGGTGATGTCTGCTTAACCGCGTGTGCCACCCACCTCCCTCCTGTCGCCTCTCTTTCCTAGTCCTGTAATTCAATTCTTCCAGCTTCCCGGCTTCATCTTGTCTCCCTTCAGGTGGCCTACTGACCTTACTTACTGTATTCTCAAAGTTCCTCAGAGGAGCAGCTGGGGTGGAGAAGTGATGTCTGTCACCAATATGTGCTAAGTGCAGGTCCTCAGTTTGTCTATATTCTGTGGATTTTAGTCATAAGGAGGAAAAATGAAAATATGCCTGGGTTGCCCTTTGGAGCATAAGAATTTTGCTTTTGCCTTACGATTTACATAGGGAACTAACAGGCCTCTTCCATTTTGTACTGTTTCTGCAGTATGAATCAAACATTGGCTTATTACGCTAATGTGTGGAGAAAGTAAGTTACCTACACAGGTGAGCTTTAATGAACAAATGTGTATTTTCTCTGAGTTTGAGTAGAGAGCGAGAGTGTGCGTGAGTGTGCGTTTTACTGAAGACCAGCTCTCAAAACTTTGCTTAAATAAAAATATTGCAGCTTACTCTTGAAAAGGTTCAAATGTCCAGTGTGGAAAATGAAGTAGGGCAGGGTGTGCCTAGAAACAGACTCGTTCACCAGTAGGCTCATCGATTATTTTGGATTTTTTTTTTCCTTTTCTTTCTTTCATGGTGCAATGCCAGGGAAGTTCTGAAAGATGCTGTCAGTCTTACTTTTAAATGAGAATCTGCTATTTCTGTATTTTATTATTTTCAATAAACCTTCTGTTTCGGAAAAAAAAAAAAAGAAAATATGCAGCAAAGGAGCATCAGCTATACTTCAAAGAGAGACTAGTGGAAGTGGCAGTCCTAAGCAAATTCTAGCAGTGGTCAGCTATAAAGTAGTTTTAAACATAATGTCTAGAAGCTTTAGAATTTTCTTATAAAGTACATTAGGAACTACTAGAACTCAGAAATTTTAATGTGTAAACCAAGTTTTTGCCAGAAAATTGGCTTTCAACACATTTACATAATAGCCTTTAAAATTTCTAATTCTCATAACTTGATGTCTTCCCATGACATTATTTATTACATAGGACAGTTGATTGCCATACCTTGTCTAAGAACCAGCAGCAAAGAAAAAGCAAAAAAAAAAAAAAAAAAAAAAGGGCATACTTGTAAAATGCCTTTACTACTACTCTGGAATGAGAATCACTTAAGGTTTTCTTCTAGTGACTACTTAAATCTTTTGCTTTCTAAAATCCTGCTGTTCCAGGGGCACACCGGGTTAAGCGCACATAGTGCGAAGTGCAAGGATCCCAGTTCGAGCCCCCAGCTCCCCACCTGCAGAGAGGTCACTTCACAAGCAGTGAAGCAGGTCTGCAGGTGTCTGTCTCTCTCTATCTCCCCCTCCTCTCTCAATTTCTCTCTGTTCTATCAAAAAAAAATTGAAAATATGGCCACAGAAGCAGTGGATTCGTAGTGCAGACACTAGTCTCAGTGACAAACCTGAAGCAAAATAAATAAATAAATAAATATAAAAAAAGTGAAATCCTATCTAACAACTTAACCGTCCTACTAAATATTGTGTTACAAAAATTCAGAAGGAATTTTCTGATGAGATCGGGCATGCTCATGGTAATATGGTGTAGAGATAAATATTTTATAGTAGATTGTCTATAATTCAACACAAAACATATGTGGAAGTAGCTGCAATATAAATGTAAAATGTATCATTAGAGCTGTGACAGAGACTTGGTCAATTTTGTTCACCTCTTCCGTTGCCTCTGGCAGAGAGGACGTCCTGGCTCTCACCAGCTCACTGAATGAAGAAATCAGTTCTGTAGTCTCTGAATTTGAAATAATATGTGCCAACAATGCATTTGTCACTATATTTAATTTCTTTTCTTTGAAGGTCTTAAAACTGGGAGAACTGTTACCAGTTGAACAAAATGGTTCCTGGTGACTCAGAGTCTGGTAAAGCAGTCATTTCCTTAGCAGCTGTCAGATGATGAAAATGGCACAAGTAGAGCTTTTAGATGTATTGGAGGCACTTTTTACCTTTCTTGTCTAATGTATTGCTATGTTACTATGTAATTAGCAAAGGATTATTTATTTAGTGATACAAAATGGAGAATGTAGTTTTCAGGGGCCAGGCGGTGGCACATACAGTTAAGTACACACATTACCAAGCACAAGGGCCCGGGTTTGAGCCTCCACTCCCCACCTACAGAGGGTGGGGGTATACTTCACTCGTGGTGAAGCAGGTTTGCAGATGCCTATCTTTTTTTCCCTCTCTCTATATCCCTTCTCTTCTCAATTTCTCTCTGTCCTATCCAATTAAAAAAAAGTAAAAAGAAAAAAGATGGACAAAATGGCTGCCAAGAGCAGTGGATTCATAGTGCTGGCACCAAGCCCCAGTGATAACCCTGGTGGCAATAAAAGAGAGATGGGGGTGGGGGGTGGGGAGGGAGAGAGAGAGAAAATATGTAATTTTTGAAACAAAAAGACTTATTTCCATTATGAGAGTCATGCATATTTATCAAAGAGAATTTGAAAAAAGAAAGAAAGAGAGAAAGAAATAAACAATAGAAATCACCCCAAACTCTACTTCTGTGAGATACCCCTATTTATTCTTTAGGGTGATATTGCCATTTTTATTCTAGGCAATTCTGGGATAAAACTGGATACACCATTGAGGCATTCTTTCTCACTTCACAGTATTATATTTTACTCAAATTCATTCTTCCAAATACATGCCATTTTCATCATGCTAGAAATTTCTTTTCCATATTTAGGAAGGGATTTTGCTATTTCACATCAGTGATGATGATAAATGAGACCCTTTTCTAAAGTGTGAGGTGTTAGTTCTGTGGCAGGATGGAGAGGAAAGCCAGCCTACAGCGGCCCTGTGCACAATGCTGGGCCTGGCCTTGCTGCCCACAACTGTGATGGCTGAATGAGCAGCCCTGACCTTTGGACTTGGGAATCTTCCACAGGGTCCCAGTGTCAATGCAGCCTGCCTGGTGAAAGCACAGGACTGACCCTAAGTGCTGCCACTGTCCTGGGACTGGGACACACAGCAGGAGGTGGGAATGCCCCTCCCTCACCTAGAGGGAGGTTGTTGCCTATAGCCAGAAGTCAGCCTAGAACTTTCTGATCTCATGCCTGGTGGACACTGACAAGCTTTGACCAGTTTATACTAACTGGTTTTCTATACAGAAAGTTTTGGTGTGGTCCAGGAGGTGGTGCAGTGGGTAAAGCACTGGACTCTCAAACATGAGGTCTTGAGTTCAATCCCTGGCAGCACATGTACTAGAGTGATGTCTGGCTTTCTCTCTCCTAACTTTTTCATTAATAAAATAAAATCTTAAAATAAAAAGAAAGTTTTGTTTATTTGTAATCCAAATATGCATACATATACATGTCTTTTAGCAAAGGACTCTTGGTGATTATTTCCCCAGTTGTTCTCCATTCCATATCAGATTAGTGAGCAGAGTGGTCTTTATGATGATCATGATGTGTCTGTGCACTTCAGCCCCCCCACCCCAAGGCATTAGTCTAGTCCTACACTGATAGACAGTCACAGACGTCATTCAAGTGTGTGCCAAGCACTGAGCTAAGTGCTGGGGAATCTTGGGAGTCAGTGACTTTTCTCAAGGACCTCCTATCCTAGTGCTACTGACAGAGTCCAGTGCTGCAAATATGTAACAATGAAGTCAAGATTTTCAAGTCACTGAAACAAAAGAAAACAAAGACTTGGCGTGTCTCAGTCCCATGGCCATATTTCAAGTACGTGGATTGTATGTTTTTGTATCCCCCCACCCTTATCTCTGTCTCTCCCTCTCTGAAAAAAGTCAGCCCAGAGTAGGAAAGCCACAGAGACAACAACAAAAAAAAATCCTTTTATATGTCTAAGACTCTTCCTGCCTATGGAATCAACCCTCGCACAAAGCAATTTCTTCCTCTATTGTTTTGGCCAACTTGAAGGGAGAAACAGACCTTAACCAGACACTGTGGGACTCTCTTTGCTTGCTTCTTCAAGAAGGAAAGTTGGAATACATTATTTTTTCAGGTCTCTTCCAGCTCTGTGTTCCCAGATTTTATGAATAGGGAAGTAATTTTAAACTATAATACTCATCATATTACAGAAAATATTGCTTAAACCATGTGAAGTTTATACATTTTAACTTGATCAAGAATTAATCAAGTATGCACTCAAAAATAAAAGTATGTCTTCAAGAGAAAAACTTCTTCTATCCACAAATCTGCCTCTACAAATAATAGTTCTAAGAGAAGCATGCTGCTGACGGGTCCTGATAAGGTTTCTACATGGTCCCTTTACAAATCACACACTGATTTCTTAACTAAACGAGGTCCTTCAGGCTATGCTGTGATTTTCAATATTGTGAGAGAAAAGGGCATATTTTGTGAATCTCCATGGTTGATTCTGCACTAGTCGTTTTGCATAGACAGCAAGCAGAATCTATTTAAAGACAAAGGTCCATTCACAAAAGTCACCTTCATAGTTTATAGCAAATGTATAAGCTTAAGTGATGTTTCCAGTATACTGTGTTGATTGGTTGTTTTTTTTTTTTTAAGACGCCTTGAAATCACATTTAATTCTGAGTTAAATGTGAGTGTACAAGGCAGTGCATGAGGCTGAGCACTCCCTTTGCATGCTGATTTCAAATGGTGTCCCTAGACAAAGCAGCCAGGGGGTCATTAGCTCCTGAAGGAGCAATTAGGTTAAGAATTGGACTTGGCCCAGTGGATAATGCATGATGCTTCCAGAAGGGCTTCAGACTATGCCAAACAGGTCAAATTAGTAACAGACATTTTTTTAAGGGACACTCAAACACTTCAATGCATACTTTATTGATCTACCTATTCATCTTTTTATATTTTTATTATCTATCTCTAATATGCTCTTTAAGTTTTTGTTTTTTTCCCCAGAATCATTTGGAGATTGATAACATCATTTTTGGGTTATATAAAAAAAATCATCAGCTGTCAAAATTGGCATTGGCTATTGCTATGAAAAAGGCTAAATTTGTTGAATTCCCTTGGCAGGGCCTGACCGAATAATGCCATGGGCAGTGTGTGGCTGGAAGGCTAGACATTTCCCACTCCTGTTTTACATAATGTCACATCAGGCAGCTTAAAGATCACATCTCACTTCAAAAACACAATTTTAGTGCTAGTAAAAATATGGATTGCATAGATTTCCAATCTGAGGACTCAAACTCCTTGGATCTTTTTCACTCTAAGGCAGCTTTTTATTTTTCCCCTCAATACTACAGTTCTAATACACTCAGCTCTGTGGAGGTGGAAAAATACTCCTGTCATCTGATGAGGGTGGAAAACACTGAAGTGACTAGTAATCCCATTCAGCCAGAAGGACAGCATTCCAGACTCTGGAAATTTCCTCCCACAGGAGGAGGTGGGTGCAAAGGTCCCGGCACTCCATGAAGCAGTAATGGGAGGGCACATGCTAAGAAGACACACCACCCATCCTAGTGGCTTGGCTTTATGAAGAAGCGGGTGGTTAGTAATGAATGGGAGTGATTAGCAGTGAAGGAAGCTATGCTGGGGAGCCAGATGAACTTGAACCTGTCAAGGGCAGGGGAGAGGCTGCACAGTGTAGGCTCCAGGGAAGGCAGCCTGGTCAGCTGTGGCTGTAGGTCAGCCCCACAGGCTGGGAACCTGGCGGATGCTGAGCTGGACATGCTGCTTGGTACTTCATGGGAGCTTTACTATTTGGTCCTCTTGCAAATGTGTATAAACAGGGCACTTATTCCCCTTAAGCTTGGCTAAGTAATTATATTCCACTCAGCTAGCAAGTGATAAATAAAACCTTTCTGACCCCAATCCTAAGTTCATTTCTCACTCTATCAGTCTATCTCCCAGAGAAAGAAACCAAGAGAGTCAGTGTGGAGATGGGACTTGAAAGTGGGGCAGCAGCTTACTCTGCCTCAGCTCAGGAGGGCTTGGGTAATAATACCACAAAAACTACTCTCTCTTTCCCTTCTCTTCTCTTCTCTTCTCTTCTCTTCTCTTCTCTTCTCTTCTCTTCTCTTCTCTTCTCTCCCTTTCTCTCTCTCTCTCTCGCCCCCTCTCTCT
Organism: Erinaceus europaeus; assembly: GCF_950295315.1. Taxonomy (NCBI): domain Eukaryota; kingdom Metazoa; phylum Chordata; class Mammalia; order Eulipotyphla; family Erinaceidae; genus Erinaceus; species Erinaceus europaeus. The sequence continues at coordinate 62,799,035 of NC_080168.1, forward strand.
CTTGTGCGCACACCTCCAGGGTTATTGCTGGGACTTGGCCTCTCTCTCTCTCTCTCTCTCTCTCTCTCTCTCTCTCTCTCTCTCTCTCGTGTGCATGCCTCCAGGGTTATTGCTGGGACTTGGTGCCTGCACTGTGAATCCATCACTCCTAGCATCCACCCCCCTTTTTTTAGGACAGAGAGAAATTGAGAAGGGAGAGGTAAGTATAGAGGGAGAGAGACAGAGAGACACCTGCAGAACTGTATCACAGCTTGTGAAGCAACCCCCCTGCAGGTGGGAGTGGGGGCTTGAGCCCAGATCCTTGCACATGGTAAAGTATGCATTCAACCAGGTGCACCAGTGCCCATCCCTCCACACTAATTAATCTCTAAGGCAGCCTCCCCACAGTCTACTTCTTACTGACCAGCCCTGGCTGAATAAAACTTGGGAAATCAAACCCCACTATTTAAAGTATGTTTTGCCTTTGTGTTTGCATAAACGCCAATTGTATCTGGCTTTATCCTTCCAGCTCTGTCAGTGTAAACCAGAGAGGTACTAGATCGACCTTCTCGTGGTGCATCCCGTGAGTACCCATTTATTGGGGAAACTGATGGTCCTTCCTAGCCGACTGAATCCACATGGATCCCAGTCACTTTCAAAGCCAGCAACAAGCAGACATCAGGCTCAACCTGACACTGTTGACTGGCTACGGAAGAAGGGCAAACGCTAGAAGAAGAAGGGAACATGGAGTTGAGGTTTCTCAAAATAACTGCACTCTTAAATTATGAGCCCTTACCCATTTGGTCTTAGATGTGTTCACTCTCATCGAGTTTCTCAGAGAGAGCTCTACAAGGCCCACTATGGTCTGACAAATTGAATCAAATCAGTAGTGATACACTACTTAGCTGTGCCATTCTGAAGCAGGGGCTTACATGGTTACCCTTGAGCTTCAGCCAAAGAGCTGGGAGCAGGGACCGGGTGGGCAGGAGGCCTGGCAAGAACCATAGCAGCCAAGGGGCAGTCAGACTGGCTGGTGGGTTAGGCAATGTGCTGTGAAGAAGTCCAGGCATGCTTACCCCACACATGGAGCAGCAAGAGAGAACAAGAGCTCAGGCTGGGAGAACTGACCCAGTTAAAGGTCTCATTCCTGATAGTCAGGAGCCCACATGCACCTTGCAAAAGTGAGCGTGGCCAAGTCACATGAAGCCTAGTTGGACAAAGCACCAGGACAATGAGAAACAAACATGAGGAAGTGAGAGAAAAGCAGTGAGTTCAAATAGCCAGTTGGCCCAGACAGCAGAGCAAGCAGTAGGAATGGGGGCAGACCCAGCCAGCTTATGGGCATGGCTATAGTGAGGGCCTTCAGGGCCCCAGGTGTGAACCTTGTGCAGAAAGAAGGCAGGACAGAGACCATTCTAGATTTCTGCACTATTCATTAGGTTTGATAAGACCAACTCCAAACTCATCTGCTGAGGTGGGAGTGGGCAAACACTTTCTGACTCCTCTCTGTCCTGGCTCACTGGGCACCGTGACTAAGCCTGCCTGACCCTCAGGGGAAATACTTCTGTGAGCTGGGGGTGGAGGAATGTGAGAGCCAGCAGGTGCCTGCTCTCTGTCAGGTGTGGGCGAGGCGGGAGTGGGGCTCCCAGAGCAGCTGGGTCACCACTGTGAAGACTTCCTTCCCTTGGGGCAGAAACAAATGTGAAAAAGGTCATGAGACCACACACTGGGGGCTGAGGTCACCTTTGAAGGAGACCCTTCAAAGCCTAGGGCCACAGCACCTAATCAGGATAGGACACTGGAGACCCCTTGTCACCAGCGAGGCTGCTTTGCAGTATGGCTCCGGCTTCCTAATTCCAGCCCTTTCTCAGAAGATGGAGGGCTGGTCCCTCTCTCTCTGAGTGTTGCTTAAAGAGGTCTGGGATCACACTCCCCATCTTTGTGTGTGTGTGTGTGTGTGTGTGTGTAGTTGGAATGTTGTACATGCATGATTTTACTGCTCCAGACCACTTTTTAGTGACTGACACAGAGACAACGAGATGGAGAGGTAGCAGAGCACTGGAACTTTTTGCAGTGTCATAGTACCTTCCCCATGGTGCTCAGGCTCACACCTGGGTGACACACAGCACAGGGTGTGCATCCCACCTGGTGAGTTGTCTCTCTAGCCCAGCTTACATACTCTGTCCTCACCATAAACTTCTATTGGCAAGTGGTAAAGACGGCTTTAGACTCAGTGTTAGCTGAGTGTTTACTGTGCATAAATCACTCCCCTCCAACAGACTCGAGTTGTTCTAGCCTCTTGACTCTGCCATGCTCTCTTTCCAACACAGAACAGCTTTCCAGGAGTTTACAGAATTCACCACATTTATCTGCCTAACAATTCAAGTGTCAGTTCAGATAAGTCTGGGCCTTTATCAAGGGGACCTTTAATTTTCAGTAGCCTCTTTTTTTTTTTTTTTTTTTAATTTCCCAATAACACCAAGAGAGTCTGGATTTCGAAGGAAATGCAGGCAGGCCTGTGCAGGAGTTTGGGAAATCCCCCTCTGTTTTCTGGGAAATCTCAGTGGAAAGTGCCCTTTTCACTGCCAGAGTCCCCAGTGGATGGAAGAACACAGGTGAAGGGGCCAGAAGGTGGCACACCCGTTTTAAATGCATGTAGTATTAAGCATAAGGATCTGTGCAAGGATCCAGGTTTGAGCCCTTGGCTCCCCATCAGTAGGGAGGACGCTTCATAGGTGGTGAAGTAGGTCTGCAGGTGTCTACCTTTCTTTCTCCCTCTCTATATCCCCCTCCTCTCTCAATTTCTCTCTGTCCTATCCAGTAAAATGGAAACAATGGCTGCCAGAAGCAGTGAATCTGTAGTGCAGGCACCAAGCCCAGGGGCAACCCTGGAGGCAAAAAAAAAAAGTGAGGTGGAGGTGCTGAGGGTGTGTCTGAAATCCTTCCTGGGAAGGGTAAATGCTGCTGGGGGCTTTCTCTCCAATTTTTCTCTTCTTCATCCCTCAGTCTCACCACTAACCTTCATAGATTTCTATATACATACTCTTGAAGTCATTTTTTTCTTCAAATGTGAGGCCAAAATTACACTGTTCCTTCTCCCTAATCAATCAGACTCACAGCCAAAGAGGTAAGGGAAAACAGAGAATGTCAAGATTACCTGACTCAAATAATATATGCTGGTCAAATGCTGCAGGCTCTCCAGCATTTGAGAAGTCAGAACAGAACCTTGCTCTTCTGAGGATCGAGTGATGGCCAGAGGAAATGAGTAAGCCCCGGGGCTACATTGTAGAAGGTGAACAGAGGAGCCCCAAGCCAGCTGGGCTGGAACAGGAATGAAGGAAAATGCAGAAGGCATGAGTGTGGGGAGCGGGGCAGAGCTTTAACCCATCCATCACCGGGCAGTGCAGACACGGTGTTAACTATCATCCGCACCAGCTCCATGGTGGGTGGACACAGCTTAGAATAAATTCATTCATGTACAAAGAAGGGGAGAACTGGTCAACTCTTTAGTGAAAAGAAGTCTGTTTAGGAGTCAGGGGGCAGGGGCTCCAGCTGCATTAGCTCACTGCCATCTGATAGGTTTTCCTGGACTGGGTATGTGAGCAGCTCTCCAGAGAGGACATGTGAGGGCTCCACGCACATGGGGGCTGGCCGCCGAGTGACAGGCTGAAGGTGTCTTCTGAGGCCTGTAGCAGCCTGCCAGGCTCAGGCTACACAGCCAGGACAAAGGAGCCCAAGCATATGTCCTGTTGCCTGGGATTCATGCTAACAGCACCCATGTGGCCAGCATTCTATAAACTGCAAAGGATGCCAGATGCCCCAGGGCCCAGGGATTTAACAGGGAGAGAAAACTGAGCAAGCAGCCAGATGAATTCACAGGAGAATCATTTGTTTCCCTATCGTCTCAAATGTTCCATCAGAACTCCTGCTGGCTTCACTTTGCCCACTGTCCAGCTTGAGGAGGTTCTCAAGGGCAGGGGGCAGACAGGCTATCCATCTGGAGGAGCAAGTTGACATAAGCACGGTGTCAGGACACTTGCAGTCTGAAGATGAACACACACTTCAAACCAGACAAAACTGAAACAGAAACAAGACTTTCAGAGGCCAGGAGGATGCCACTTATAGATGTGTTTCTGCACAGGCTTCTAAAATCATGATTTTCCAAGACTTCTGTCTGAATGTCTAGTCTTACTCAGCCCTGACTCTTGTGAAAACAAAGATTCCTCTATTGCTGGATACATCATTTGTAAGTCACCTTCAAAACATTTGTAGAGAAGAGCTTCCATCTGGGCAAATAGAATCCACACAGAATGCTGATGATCAAAAACACTTTTAAAAATGTACCACACAAGGACCGGCATAAGGATCCCGGTTTGAGCCCCTGGCTCCCCACCTGCAGGGGAGTCGCTTTACAGGCAGTGAAGCAGGTCTGCAGGTGTCTATCTTTCTCTCCCCCTCTCTCCCCTCCTCTCTCCATTTCTCTCTGTTTATTATTGCCATCAACAATGGCAATAATAATAACCACAACGAGGCTACAACAACAAGGGCAACAAAAGGGGGGAAAATGGCCTCCAGGAGCGGTGGATTCATGGTGCAGGCACCAAGCCCAGCAATAATCCTGGAGGAAAAAAAAAAGTACCACATTTCACTCACCCCAAAAGGCTTACCACAAGTGCTGTGGTGGCTGATTTGCCCCCACCCCTACACAAACACACTGAATGCCTGCATGCGGTCCAGCAGGGTTGCCACATCAGTGCCAGACTCTTTGGGAGACAGTAAGTATTGGACACAATATGAGTGGCACAGGGATGGTGACCCAGGGCTCCCATTGGAGCTTTCTCCGCCAGCAACACATCGGCAGGAAGGAGGGTCTGGCTGTCTTTCTTGATGTGGGGCCTTTCCCCAGATTTTTTTTCAGTCCCTGGTGGCACCTCAGTTTCTGTAGGAGTATCCATATTCTTCAAACTTCTTTTAGGTGCTAGGAACGGCTGTGCCATTCTAAGTGTAGTCAAGATCTTTCTGGTTCCATTTCTCTATTCTTTCTCTACTACCTCCCAAAGTCAGGAAGTTTGTAAAGGAATCTTCTATGTGAAACTGTCAGCTGGAGACCCAACTCCTTGTCAGCCTTCTTTTCTCTGTAGGAAACTATATTAAAATACCCCCAAAGGCATCTGCTATTACTTGGAAAACTTTAAGGAATTTGCTCACAGGGTACAAAATCCTGAAAGAACTGAAGGTCTCCATTTCTAGAATGGATCCAGTGTCCTACTTCTCTCAGTGATGAGCCCAGATTCTGGTGTATGGAGGCTCCTAGTCAGTCTACATTCGTCTAAAAAAAAAAAACCAAAAAAACAAAAAACTGAGTAATCCATGTCTATCAGGCTTCGTTTAGGTGAAATGAATTGTACAGTCCTCTCTGGAAGATTTTGCTGTTCAGTATTTTCCTCTTCTTTCAACAACACCCTTGTTCACCCTTGTTTGTGTATTAATGGGTGATATTTCTCTTCCCAGCAGCCCTTACTCTCTGGCATTGTGTGTGGGTTTATCTGCTGACCTGCTTGGAGTCAGTCTGTCTGTCTCCTCTACAAAAACAGAAAGCCATCCATGATGGTAGGAATTTATTTATCTATTTATTTATTATTGCTATCAGGTTTATTACTGGGGCTTGATCCAGCACTAAGAAAGAATCCACCTCTCTTAGTAGCCATTCTTTTCTTTTCTTTTCTCTTCTTTCTTTCTTTTCCTTTCTCTATTTTATTGGATAGGACAGAAAGAAATAGAGCAGAGGGGATAGAGAGACCCTGCAAGTAGGGAGCAGGAGCTCAAACCCAGGTCCTTACACATGGTAATATGTGTGTTTAACCAGGTATGTCACTGCACAACCCCAGGAATGTTTTTTTTTTTTTGCTATTGTTTTTGCCCTTGGGGTTATCACTGGGGCTCAGTGCTGGCAGTATGAGTCCACTACTCCTGGTGGCCATTTTTCCCATTTTATTGGATAGAAGAAAGAGATACTGAGAAAGAAAGGGAAGACAGAGAGGAAGAGAGAAAGATAGACACCTTCAGACCTGCCTCACCACTTGTGAAGTGACCCTCTGCAGGTGGAGAACTGGGAGCTCAAACCAGGATCCTCGTACTGGTCCTTGCACTTATATTGTTCCTTGCACCTTGTACTATGTGTGCTTAACTGGGTGTGCCACCGCCCAGCCCCCGGAATTTTTTAAAAATAATATTTTCATTAGCAATAATAAAACAGTGGTTGACAAAATTCTAGGCTTTTCATACATGTGTCACAGCACCCACCACCAAAATCCCTGTTCCTTGCCTCCCCTCTTCCCTCTGATAGCCACCATAGTATTCAAACTAAGAGACAGTTTGATAACTTTTTTTTTTTTGCAAGTTCACTGCTTTTGATATCTACAGACCACATATAAATGAAACCATCCAGTCATTCCCATTTACCTCTTTACTTGAACATTTTGTGCTTTTGTTCAAACACTGCTGAAACAGTACCTGGCCTAAAGACTCGAAGAGCACTTGCTGATTAGAGAAAGAATGGTTTTTCTTTTCTTTCTTTTTTAAAGATGCATTTATTCATTTAATGGGAGGGAGAGATAGACATTACTTTTGTTTTTCTTTTTAATTGTTTTTATTTGTGATTTACAAAGTCATAAGATAATAGGTGGGTAACTCCACACTGTTCCCACCACCAAGAGTTCTGTGTCCCCATCCTCTCCAGCAGAAACTGCAGTAGTTCTCCCACGTCACAGACATGGGTTACTTTATATTTCTACCTCTGTCTACCTATGTATTTTTTTTTTTGCCCATTCTTTTTCTATGGTTCTGCCTTCACTTCCTTTCTAAGTCACTCCTACTCCTATTACTACTTTCGAATAGACATTATTTTGGCAGGCCAGAGAAATATTAGCTTTTGCTGACAACTTGTTGCCACAGTAACAACAAGAAGGATGGTTTCTTTGGGAACATGAGAAACCAGTTCTATCCTTTGAACTATTAAGGCAATAGTTTCTTGTTTTGTTATTTTTGTATTTATTTGTGCAGGAAAAAAGATACTGTTTTAATTGTAGATGACTTAGTGTCCAGTCTTTATAATAATCTTGATATTTAATTTTCCTACAAAGTACTTTTGTTTTAGAAGAGGTGCTATGCTATTCTTCACCAGGTGGAAGACAGATCACCTGCACTGTTTGCCTCCTGTAAGATGAGGGGTAAGCTGCATGGCTTCCATGTTACAGATGCACAGAGAGAAGTAACACATTCTTTTTTAAATTTCTTTACTGGGGAATTAATATTTTACATTCAACAGTAAATACAATAGTTTGTACATGCATAACATTTCTCAGTTTTCCATATAACATTACAACCCCCACTAGGTCCTTTGTCATCCTTTTTGGACCTGTATTCTCCCCCCCCCCACACACCCACCCCAGAGTCTTTTACTTTGGCGCAACATGAGAAGTAACACATTCTATGTACCATTAGTCAGCCCACAGTGAACATGACAGACTCAAGTTATCAGCACTATATTCAAAGTGGGTCTGATTGGAATTGAAATCTGACACATAAAACTCTACCAATTGATCCTCATCTCTGTTTCCATTGATTTGGTCTCCTGTTGATTCAATAAAATAGGTTGACCCAGAGCCCCACCCCACTAGGGAAAGAGACAGGTTGGGAGTATGGATTGACCTGCCAATGCCCATGTTCAGCAGGGAAACAATTATAGAAGTGAGGCCTTCTCCCTTCTGTACCCCATAATGATACTGGGCCCATACTCCCAGAGGGATAAAGAATAGGAAAGCTAGACGCCCCCCCGCAACTCTTCATCTGCACTACTCCAGCCTTTAGGTTCATGATTAGTCAACAATTTGTTTGGCTTTATATGTTAATTCTCTTTTCAGCCACCAGGTTCCAGATGCTACCATGATGCCAAACCGACTGACAGCCCCACCAATGTCTCCTGGAGCTCTGATTCCCCAGAGCCCCACCCCACTAGGGAAAGAGAGAGACAGGCTGGGAGTATGAATCAACCTGTCAACGCCCATGTTCAAGCAGGGAAGAAATTACAGAAGCCAGACCTTCAACCTTCTGCATCCCACATTGACCTTGGGTCCATACTCCCAGAGGGATAAAGAATAGGAAAGCTACCAAGGGAGGGGATGGGATACAGAGTTCTGGTGGTGGGAATTGTGTAGAGTTGTACCCCTCTTATCCTATGGTTTTTGTCAGTGTTTCCTTTTTATAAATAAAAAAAAATAGGTTGACAGCATAGATGCCAACTACTACCTACCATGGAGGAGAGTAGAAAGTGAAGAGAAGGGAAGTGACTAAAGACAGGATGAGCATTCCTGACTGTGTCTAAGAAAATAGATTAATTTAGACTCAGCATTGCCTTGGGAAGCCATGCATAAAGATTTTGAGGGATAACTTTATGGAACATACTTTGGACGTCAATATGAAAGTAGATTCTAAGAAGCAGATCTATTTGCATGCATGAAGTAGTATTCGGAAAAATATTAAAATCACTGGCTAGCAACTGCTTTTATAATCACAAAATAAATAATACTGGCCTTCACAATCACAATCTAATATCTACAAATTTCTCTTCTAAGGCTCAGTCTACTCTTTTGATGTAAGTCATACTTTTGGAATCATGCCTTCTTCCATATGTGTACCCAATAATCAAGAAATTCTTATTAATTAATCATGTTCTCTAACATATATGAAAGTAATTAGAATGTCTTATTTCCATAAAAAAAGTAAAGCCAAGGGGAGGAGTTCAGTAGTTGAGCAGATGCCTTGCATGTGTGAGGTCTGGGGTTTAATTCACACAAGACATTAAACATGCACACACAAACACACACACACACACACACACACACACACACACACACACGCATGTGTTGTATTCTTCTCTTTTTCTCAGTAAATAAATAATAAGATAAAAACATTTCCCATGGAAAAAATCATTTTCTCTAATCTGAACACAAGGCACATTTATTTTAGAGATAGGAAATAGTGAAAAGTAATATTATTTTCCAACCGAGGAACAACTTGGACTAATAACGTCAGTGACGACTTATTTTTCTCTTGTTGTATATAAAATATGCCATGTTAAAAAAAAGAAATCAAAACCAAAATTGCTGCCTTGCTATGTGCCCAGCTTCTTTCACTAGACTAGAGCTAATTATTTTCCACTTACACTCAGCAGGTACAATATAAAAGCAAGGAACACGAGTGGAACACCTTGTATTTTAAATCGGAATGAGTCACCAACACGAGCAATGTTCCTTCTGGGATGCATTTTCATGCCCACTCAGTTATCATTAAACCTTAATGCAATAACAAGCAGGGTCGCCCGGAACTCAAGACACTTCGGCATGAAACAGGGTGGTGACATTTCTAGGATTTCTGACCCCACCTCCCCCTTCAACTGCAGCTCGTCCTTTAGCTGAAGAGGCCCCAAGAACCAATGCATGTTCTACAGGTGAACTGTCTCCTAGCCATCCTACTTATAAAGCTAGACTCTGCAATAATCCCACACAATAGCTGTCCTTCTCTTGCTGCTCCTTCACATATACTAGCACAATGCAGTCCCCTGACTGCCTCTTCAACTCTTCCTGAGGATGAAGACTGTAAGCTTTGTTGATGTAAAAGTCACATCTTATTAAAATGAAAATGCATTACTATTCCTATACAAGGCACAACAATATTTTATAACAGCTGGGTGGTGGGGGGTAGGCTTTATGATCTAAGAAAACAAATTAAATATATTCTGATATTCTTTTCCACCCCATGCCAGTTTATCACTTGTATCCAGCAAACTCCAATCTCAGCATCTGGAAAACAGAAGGCCATTCTTTTGGCTTTTTTTCCTTTTACAAATGTCACCTATATCCTACCTACAATGTATGGCAATTTCATCTTTCTGAGTTTAATTTCATTTTAGGTTTGGGAGGCACTGTCATATTTGTAACCTGATAAAAATATCAAAAGCCTTTTTTTTTTTACTTGCTGGGTACAGTTTTGAATTTAAATAAGGGACCTTGTTTCAAATGGTAATCAATAGAATTATTATGGGACCATATTTTATTTTAAGGGAAAACTTAAATAGAAAAATGATATAATTACTCAAAAGAGATTTAGTGAGTGTGTATGTGCCCCCCACAGGTTGAAGAACCACAGTTTTAATGCCATGTAAGCTCTGGCTTATAGTGGTGCAGGGGACTGAACCTGGAACTTTGGAGTCTCATGCCTGAATTTGTTTATATAACCATTATGCAATGTATGCCCTTGAAATACAGCTCTTTTCTTTCTTTTTTTTCTCTCTCTTTCTTTAGCTCTTTCTTTATTTCTTTTTCTTTCTCTCTTTCTTTCTTTTGGGGGTTTTATAAACATCATCTCCTTCTGCTTTGTTGGCATGGAATGCCCTCCCAAGTATGCTTGGCAAAAACATCTCAAACACCACTTACTCCAAGAAACCTTCCCTTATCACCTCAACAATATACCTAGAGTAAAAAATGCCAAAAATCACAGTCACTTGTATTTAGAATTTCTTTTCCTGCTCTTAATTTTGGGGCAGGGAGTACTCATTTTGTAGACCGACCCCCCACCCCGAAGCTCCTAATGTCAATAGGAGAGAAAAAAGATGAATGCAGGCAACAGAAATTCCAAGCAGTCTATGAGAGGTCCAGAGGAAACAAGGTAGATGCACAACTGATGTCCAGAGGAGGGTGGATGGATATTTGGAGTGATAACAAAAACTATGTCTGAAGTAAGGAGGTCATGCTGTCACCCAGAATCAAGTTCAAAAATATTTAGATACATTTCCTGCGGAGCCTCACTCTAATAGAAATCTCCAGAGCTCCTCAAAGCTGGTTCGTGTGCTACTATTTCGAACAGTTGAGAGGGGAACCATGATTGGTCAACTACGGACAAGTGGAAAATAAAGCCGGTAAACGTACAACTGAGTAGTAAACAAAAGCAGGAGAAGGCAGCATCTGGGCATGAGCCTAGTCGGGTCTAAGTCCACTGATGGTCACATGGAAGAGGTGGATGGTATGGCCATGGTAAGGGAAGTTTCTGCTTTTGTGCATGGGGATGAGAGACTTGAAGGGGAGTGGGTGAGTTTGCTGAAGGACGGGAAATGCCTCTATGAAAACAGATGCTGTCAGTGAAAGGAAAATTACTTCCAGGGTTACAATAAAAATCAACTGAAGGTTTTAATTAGAAGTGGAGGTCATGGGGTGTGGAAAAGGGCACACACTATGGAGAGTGAGAATGGAAAAAGGACAAGCAGAAGAGATGGGACAGAGTAGCTGGTCCCTCTCACTTGTTCACCTGTCTGTCTCAGGTCCAATACTCCCCTGACCCTGCCCTCCAGAGGCTGTCTGCTGCCACCTGGAGTGAGGCATTCCCCTAGGCCCTCAGACCCTTTGGGGGAGGTGTTCCTTGGGCTGTCAGGGCCTTTGGTTGAGGTGCTCCCCTGGGCTGTCAGAGCTTTAGGGGGAGGTGCTCCCATGGGCTATCAGAGCTTCTGGGAGAGGTACTCCTTTGGGATGGATTGTTAGAGCACTGGGGGAAGTGCTCCCATGGGATGTCAGTGCTTCTGGTGGAGGTGCTCCCCTGGGCTGGATTGTTAGAGCTTTGGGCAGAGATATTCCCCTGGGCTGTCAGAGTTTGGGAGGGGAGGAACTCCTCTGGGCTTCTGAAGCTCCAGGTGCCTCTCTCATCACTATGATCTGAGAAGACCTATCCTTAAAGTCAACACTTTGTAAAATACAGAAAAAAAGCAAAAAAAAGTTATCTAGAACTTCTTGTTACAGAGAAGTCACATTGGGTATCTATTTCTTTTGACTGTCTTTATAAGTTCTCCCTCCCCCTCTCCCCAGCCTGAGGCATGTTCATGTCTTCTGCTCATCTGCTTCCCCTTCACAATCGATGGCCACCTCCTCTCACAGCACCACAGGGAGAAGACTGAGAGGTCTGTGGAGTGAGAAAGGGAGCAGAGCCCCAGAGCTGGGTAATGGAAGTCCAGAAGATTCTGGGTCTCTGGAGCTCAGCACATAATACCAATGTAGCTCCAACTGTGGTCTCAGCACCCAGGACAAGACCTGGTGCACAGGGGGCAGTGCAGTGCAGTTGCCATTCTGTCACTGGGCCAGTAGTAAGAGTAGAATTTGATGAGAGAGGACAGATGCGTGGGTCTGTGTGAAGTCACAGGGAGCACCCATCTAGAAACACAAGGCATGGCAGAGTAAGGGAGCAATGCAACAAATGGCTTGAGAGAGGGCTGGGGTGCTGCCAAAGGACCCCTAAAGCTTGTGAAAGAGAACAGGACTAAAGTTAAGGGCAGCAGGAAGACTGCAGAGACAGGAGAGCTGAGAAGTGGTGTGGTTAAGTTTGTGTGTTTAGAGAAGGAAATCTGGTGTGGCCTGGGAAAGAGTTGGGGAAAGGATCCAGCAAGGTAGCAGGAAGCCTGCTTAAAAGGCAGTTGGGGAAGTATGTGGGAGACATTATCAATCATGTCTTAAAACATAATAGTGCAGGAGGAGTGGAGAAAGTGGACAGAGTCAAGAACTATTTCAGAAGGTGACAGTGTTTTGATTGGAACATAGGGAAGAGAGAAGCCATGACAGATGATATCTGCGCTTTGGCTTAAGCAAATGGAGTCAGTGGAAGGGGGGGGGGAGTAGGTAGGTGGTCCACTAGGTAGAGCCCCATGTGCAAGGAACCCAGAGGTTTGAGCCCTGGGGTCACCACATGGGAGAACCTACAGCAGGAAAGCTTCAGTGTCTCTCCTCTCTCTCTCTCTCTCTCTCTCTCTCCCTCTCTCCCTCTCTCCCTCTCTCCCTCCCTCTCCTTCTCTCTCTCTTTCTCTCCTTCTCTATTTCTGTCTCTCACATTATCTAGAGGGAAAACAAAATGATCACCTGCAGTGGTGAAGTCATTCAGGTACTACACCCCAGTGAAAATCTGACAGCAAAACAAGTGAACAAATAAATAATGAAAGCAAGAAGAAGGATTTTTTTACTTCTGTAAATTCCTATTCAGCCTTATTGAAGTCCATAGAGTCAATAGAATTTGATGTGGAACTGAGGGAGATGAAGATGATTCCCTTATTATCTGCATTGGCCAAATAAAGGATAATCATAACAAATTGAAACAGCAAACACCAGAAGAAACCACCTAATTCAAGTGGTCTGGGAAGTGCTGAGCTTCTGGGGTAAGGGACATTCAATACTGAGGGGGGTGCTCTGAAGGTCCCCAGAAACATTTTTCTGGCTCTCAGTGGGAGTTCTGGTCAGTGCTACCAACCCCAAACTATAGGTGTAGAAAGACAAATGGAGGCTCAGGAAGAGAGGGAGGGGGCCTGGTGAGCCACAGATGGGTCAAGAGGAGGGGAGGAGCCCTTCCAGCATCTTCCTCATCAGCAGGCTACAGACCTCCACACCCTTTCTCACTCCATAGATACCAGAGTGTTCTCCCTGCAGCACTAGGAGAAAAGGTGGCCATGAGAACAGACTTTAACATATCTTCAGGCTGATGGAACAGAAGCAATATAAAGAGAGTTAAAAAAATTAAAAAGAAGAGATGGGGAGACAGCATAGTTGTTATCAAAAGGCTTTCATGGCTGAGGCTCCGTGGTCCCAGGTTCAACTCCTACCACCACCATAAGCCAGAGCTGAATAGTGCTCTACTTTTTCTCTCTGTATTTCTGTATCTCTCTCATTAAAGTAAATAAAATATTTTTTAAAAAAGAAACCCAATGTGATTTCTCTATAATATGAGGTTATATATGATTTTTGTTTTCTTCTTTGCTTCCTTCTGTATTTTACTGATTGTTGACTTTGAGTGTATTACTACTGGGCTCTAGGGAAAAAAAGATCTTCAATATGAAACTGATGAGTCTATGAACTGATGTTCCAAGAAAAGTGAAATGTAATGGAACACGGGGGGAAGGAGAAGAGAGCCTGGGAAAAGGAAATGAGTATGTACACACACACACACACACACACACACACACACACGCACGCACGCACGCGCGTGTCCTGTGGCAGCTCCTGACTCCCTTGTCATAGCCCCTCCACTGCTCTCTGGCTTCTCTTTGCTCCTCAAACACATGGGGATGAGACTTGACCAGCAGAAGCAGAGATCAGGGTAGTCTCGTGTAATTAGATGCCATGGGCTTCAAAGGGAAGAGAAAAATCAATGAAAGATGCAGCATTTGACCCAAAAGGGTTAACTAATTGAAACCAGAAAAAGAAAAAAAAAGTCAGCAGTTCTATCCTGTCTTTCTCACCCCGCTCCACCCCTGTAGCTCCCTAACAGGGAGGGGAGGACATGTCATCTCATTTAGGGAATGAAACCCAGACTTCTCCCAGAGCACCAGATTCTCCCAATCATCCTGGTCACCTTGCCTGTCTGTCCCAGAGGTACCTCGATGTCAGAAGCTGCCCACCACCTCTGTAAAAACACCTGTGTCAGAGGATGCGGTCCCACCCCTCTCTACCCCCCACCCTACCCCTGCGGCCCCATCCCCCATGAGGTCTCAGGTTTCAGCCAGCTCTTACTTTGCCTGGATTTGGCTTCTACAAGCTAATTCTCTCTACTCCTCCCTCCCAGCTAGCCCCTGGAAACACTGGGGTGGTCTTTCTAAGACATCCGCTTCATCACATTATTCTACTGACTCAAGACTACTGACTACTTTTCCAGAGGAAAGCCAAATTTTAGTCATTTGTACCTTTAGCTTTTTTTCATTCATCTAATTAGAGAATGCTGTGTATTCAGTATTTCTCTACCAAGCTATGGCTTGCTGAGGCCCTGAGGATGATGCATGCCAGTTAGTACAAAAGGGCAAGCCTTCTTTCTGAAATGAGCCAGGGCCTTCTGCAAAGCTTAATATACCTCCCACACAGAAATGCCAGGAATGACTCTCAGACCTTTTGTTTCATGAACGCAGTATAACATTTAGGTAAAACTAACTCTTGGGACATTGGCTGAAAGTCAGTAATGACCACAAGTGAGATGGAGAAAGGCACATGAGCATTTCACACATCTCTACTCTCGGGGGATCAGCCCTTGTTCATACAGGGCCACAGAGATGAGAGGGTCCATGCTTCAGATTAAGTGTTCACAGCCAAAAAAAAAAAAAAAAACCCCAAAAAACCAAAAAAAAAACAGCATCATAAACATCATGGGTGAGTGTTCAGCAAAGAGCCTTGCTCCAGGGAGCCTCTTTCTGATATCCTACTGAAAGCACTTTTACATCTGTTATGGGCAAAGCAAACTGTTGCTATTCTCAGGTGAGCCTTGGTTATCAACCAGCTCCTTAGCTCATAGCCCTGACCCTGGTAAGGCAGAGTTGTTCCACAGACTGTTGCTCCAGTGGCTATCACAGCCTAATCCCAGACTGGGTCACACATTCTAGATGTGTACAAAGTGTGAGGCATCTTTCAGAGAACTCAGGGTAGTCTTGGTAAAGAAATATCTACAGGGATAAAACAGGGCTTATTCGGAGTGTGGCTTGGTAGCTGCCCTGTATTCAGCCTCAGGAAACATATCTGGAGGAGAAAGAGATGGGATGGGAGAGGAGGGGAGAAGTGGAGGGTGGGGGGAGGGGTCTTTTCTGGCTAAGACAACAGGACCCAGAGGGTTAAGGGCACAACCTCTCTCACATCCCTCCACTCCACATGCAGCTGCAGTGCTTCCAGGGGCCACTGGGTAGTGTTGCACAGTGAAACACTGTGAAAAGTCTTTGATGTAGAGGGAGGTCTTGCAGGGAAAAGAATCCAAATTTTTAACTTGCCAGCTGAGAGGTGGAGGTGCCAAGTCCTGAGACAGAAACAAGAGATGAAGATCATGACAGTTTGAGATGCCTATGGAGCCACTTAAGGGAGAGGTCAAGAAAACTGCTGAGAACTTCCAGGTCTGGAGTAGAGCTATAAGGGCAGTGTTGCCAGCTTAGAGATTTCAGTGGAAGAAATGGCTATGGAGAAGTCAGTCTAGAGAAAATACTAAAAGAGAGCAGATAATGATGATGAAGAAGAAGAAGGAGGAGGAGCAGAAGAAGAAAACCCCTAGGATTTTCCACATTAAAAGAAACAGCAAGTTGTGACTTGGAAGAGGAATATTTGAGTAACTGTGAACTTGGCTCTAGGGTAGGAGAGCTAAAAGCAGTTATTGCTTAAAATTAAAGAAATTATTAAAGAAATGACACTTACAGTCTCTTCTCATACGGTGAAGCAGGTCTGCAGGTGTCTGTCTTTCTCTCCCCCTCTCTGTCTCCCCACCTCTCTCCATTTCTCTCTGTCCTATCTAACAACAATGACATCAATAACAACAACAACTACAGCAACAATAAAAAACAACAAGGGCAACAAAAGGGAAAATAAATAAATAAATTTTTAAAAATTTAAAAAAAGAAATGACACTTGGGTGAGAGTGTTTTTGCTGGTACCTATTATGGGGAGATAAGGAATTATACCCATGTGTCAACAACTATACTATAAACAATTACCCTCTCCCAATAAAATGATAAAAGAAAAAAAAAAACTAAACAAGCAAGCAAAATAGATGATACCTTGCACTTAACCTGCTGAGCTGTTTTTGGAAAATTATGTTGCTTCTTTATTTTGAGATCTTCCCTTTCAGAGGAACTGACTAAACACTCTTACATCTTAAACTGGATTTTCAAATAAAGGAAATAATTATAGGGTGTTTGAAGGCTACAAATCAGCAAATAGATAAGCCAGGGCATAATAAAGTCATTAGCTGAAACAAAGCAATGTAAGCCTTAGAAACACTATTAAAAAATCATTGTTCACTAAGACACCACTAGAATAAAGAGTCCCATTGACTGTTGCTTATATAGCGATAAATCTCTTCATCTCCCTCCAGTCATCTGCTATGTTCTGTAAGACACCCGTGTAGAACGTAGTGCTTTAGCAGGGACTTAGGGTAGAGGAGTGTGGCAGCCTGGCTCTCAGCATCACAACTCAACACCAGCCTGCTTCAAAGCACACACTGCTGACACAGGTTCAGAAGCTCTGCGGGGCCATCAGCTCCAGTGCGCACACTGCAGACAGTGGCTTTTCCATCTGCCTGGGAATCACCAGTCCAATACCTTCTTTGTGAGAGGAGACCGCCATGACAAAGGCTAATATGCCAGCTTTGCCAAGTCCCTGCTTTTCCTTTAGAAGTAAACCACCTCAACTTCACCCTCAGTGAGATGACAACGGGGTCCAACCCGCTGGAGGAAACCAGCACTGCGCTGAAGGCTAGAGAGCCACTGATTTACTTGAAGACTCTTTTCTTATTTTTCTTTTAAAAAATTTTATGATGTTCATTTATTTATTGAATAGGGAAAGTCACTTGCAGGAGGGAGCTTTGCAAGTGGTGAAGCAGTGCTGAAAATATCTCTCTTTCTCTCTCCCTCTGTATCTCCCCATTCCCTCTTGATTTCTTGTTGTCTCTATCCAATAAATAAAGATAATAAAAAAATTAAGGGAGTCTGGTGGTAGCACAATGGGTTAAGTGCAGGTGGCACAAAGCACAACGACAGGTGTAAGGATCCCGGTTCAAGCCCCTGGCTCCCCACCTGCAGGGGAGTTGCTTCACAAGCAGTGAAGCAGGTCTGCAGGTGTTTATCCTTCTCTCCCCCTCTCTGTCTTCCCCTCCTCTTTCCATTTCTTTCTGTCCTATCTAATGACAATGACATCAATAACAACAACAATAATAACTACAACAAAACAAGGGTAGCAAAAGGGAATAAATAAATATTTTAAAAAATTTAAAAAAGAGAGAAAGTCATAAATTGAGAAGGAAGGGGAGATAGAGAGGAAGAGAGACAGAGGGACACCTGCAACACTGCTTCATCATTCGCAAAGATTTTCCCCTGCAGATGGGGACCAGAGGCTCGAACTGGGATCCTTGTGCACTGTAACATGTGTGCTCACCAGGTGCCCCATCACTGGGCCCCTGACTCTTTTTTTCTATAACCTTCTTTCCCTCTAAGTATCAGATTTCAGAGGTTTAGCCTACAACTTGGGATACAAAAAAGATAACTCTTCTGGTCATAAGATAATGATACAAAGAAATTATAAAGAGAGGCAGATGTCATTCGTAGAGAGAGAAAAAAAATTCACACTAAGTGGAAGTAAAATCAATTCTGCTGGAAAAGACGGCACATCAGGAGCAACTATTAAAATTAAAACCAGTTAAGTCAGCAGATGTGGGTGGCAGACAACCTGGCAAATATTGCCTTCTTTCAACCACAAGAATAACACGAGGCAAGCTCACAGGCTCCAGGTAGAGCACAGGGCAGGGCTCTCCCTGCATGGGACTCCTCCCCAAGTTCAGAAAATTTTCATAATATCTCATTTATTCTTCACAGTAGTTTCATTAATTCCCATGTTCTGATAAAGAAACTGAGACTGTGCAATAAGGAAGTGGTGCTATTGGGAACCTCAAGCCAGGTTCCCCTTACACTATACTGCACCACAAATACCTGGGAGACTGCCACTATGGGTGGTCACCAAGCTGTGGTGAAAGCCTCAAGGCCTCTGTAATCTAGTGATTTTATTTACTCATTCATTTATTCTGCTCAGTTCTGATTTATGGTGGTGCTGGGGATTGCACCTGGGGCTTTTGAGCCCCAGGCATCAGTCTTTTTCTTTCCCTTTCCCTTCCCCTTCCCTTTCCCCTTCCCCTTCCCCTTCCCCTTCCCCTTCCCCTTCCCCTTCCCCTTCCCCTTCCCCTTCCCCTTCCCCTTCCCTCCCCTCCCCTCCCCTCTCCTTCCTTCCTTTCTTTCTTTTTTGCCTCCGGGGTTTTTGCTGAGGCTTGGTGCCCGCACTAAAAGTCTACTGCTCCTGGTGGCCATCTTCTTCCATTTTATTGGATAGGACAGAGAGAAAGTGAGAGAGGAAGGGGAGATAGAGAGGAAGAAAGAAAGGTCTGCTTTGCAGCTTGTGAAGCTTCCCCCTTACAGATGGGGAGCCAGGACTTGAACTCGGATCCTGCCACAGGTTCTTGTGCTTTGTACTATGAGCACTTAACTAGGTATGCCACTGCCTGGCTCCAGGCATCAAAGTTTTTTTTTTTTTTTTTTTTTTTTTCAGAACCATTATGCAGCCTCCCTCATTCAACAGTGATTTTATTTTTTTTAATACTTAGAGGAATCACAACCAGAAAATTCAGTAATCCTTAAATTTACATTATAGTAACATTCTGGCTAATTTTCTGGTTGTGATTCCTCTAAGTCTTTGGGAATCAGACTGTGTTTCAGTCCTATTCTCATCACTTAAGGGCTGTATTAATTTGACAAAGTTACAAAATCTCTGTACCTCACTTTCCATTGTCACAAAGATTTGCTCAAGAGGATACTTAGACAAAACTTTGCAGGTTACATCTTCAAGGGATGAAATGAATTCATATATGTGAAACATTTACAGAGAGCTACTCACAGGGCCATTGTTTTAAGTTTGATTATTACCATTACCATGGCATGCCCAGTGCCTAGTTTAATGCCTGACATTCAAAACCATGTAAGTATGGAATGAATACCAAGAACCAGAGCTTCTGGAGGTTACAGTCACTGTAACCTGTCTGCCCCTGTATAACTGACCTCTGGAAACTCTCTTTTTTTCTTTTTTTTTTTTTACCACTCCTGTCACCAAAGGTCTGTGTCCCCATCCTCACCCCCATAGATGACCACTATAGTTCTTCTACACTTTTGAAAATAGGTGGACATTTTGTTTTCACATTTGTATATTCAATAGTCTATATTCCACATTAAGAATGAAATGATTCTGTAGTTGTCCTTCACCTCCTTACTTGCTTCACTGAACATCATCTTCTCTAATTCCATCTGCTTAATCCCAAGGACACAATATCATCCCTTTTTATTGCTGCATAATACTCTATTGAGTATATGTCTCATGACTCTTTTTTTAAATTTCTTTATTGGGGGATTAATGTTTTACATTCTACAGTAAGTATAAAAGTTTGTACATAATATTTCTCAGTTTTCCACATAACAATACAAACCCCACTAGGTCCTCTGTAATCCTTTTCAGACCTGTATTCTTCCCCTCACCCACCCCAGAGTCTTTTCCTTTGGTGCAATACACCAACTCCAGTTCAGGTTCTACTTGTGTTTTCTCTTCTGATCTTGTTTTTCAACTTCTGCCTGAGAGTGAGATCATCCCATATTCATCTTTCTCTTTCTGACTTATTTCATTTAACATGACTTATTCCAGTTCCATCCAAGATCAGCTGAAGACGGTGAAGTCACCGTTTTTAATAGCTGAGTAGTATTCCATTGTGTATATAGACCACAACTTGCTCAGCCACTCATCTGTTGTTGGACACCTGGGTTGCTTTCATGTTTTGGCTATTACAAATTGTGCTGCTAAGAACATAGGTGTACACAAATCTTTTTGGATGGGTGTGTTGGGTTCTTTAGGATCTATCATCAAGAGAGAAATTGCAGGATCATAGGGTAGGTCCATTTCTAGCCTTCATCTCATGACTTTTTTTATCCAGTCATCTGTTGAAGGGCATTTTTGGTTGTGGATACTGTCTCTCAAGCTAAGTTCAAGAGCAGCTGAAACTACCACTTAAAGTGTCTGACTGGTGTTATAGTAATGTGGCTTAGATCTGCTGCAGAAACACTGACTAAGAAATGAGACAAAGGCCTGAAGTGACTGACAATTTTCAGTCCTAAGAGATGACTGAAAAGATGAACTGAAGATGATTGTCACCTCAAGACATTTTTTTTTTAATCAGCCAGGAAGAACTTTAGAAATTTCCTTCTAATGAATATTCCAAGTGTAAATGGGAGGGCATAATCTCTTGCTTTGCTTAACAGATCTATTTCATAAAAACCGCTTGAAAGTGCAAAACTTGACGGCTCTTTCTTTCAAAATTGGCACTTTTCCAAAGACTGAGTAGTGGGGCATCGGGCGAACTGTAATTTGTTCTCTTGACATTTTCAAGCATACCTGTGCTCTTTAGCACAGGGATACTGAATATTCAGCAGTGTTCTTGAGTGGCTGTGTGGCTGCCTGCTTTAGCACTTTGCTTCCCAGGCTTTGCCAGGCTTGCACATTAGCATGTAAATGGACAGCCAAATCCTGTGGAGACCTCAGCTACCTGTCACCCAGCTTCCACCCTTGCTCAGCTCCTCCAGGGACTGTGGAGATTCTTTGCCTCTCCTGATGTTCCAACTTTTCTTTTTAACTTTTGCCTTTGTGCATTTGGGATGATCAGTTATCTGCAAGATTTATAACCAATAGCTTTTGATTTTGGGCAGATGTATGGTGTCAACTTACTGCAATTCAAGGAAATGTTCTTCTTCCTTTAGGATGTAATGTTGTGGTTTTCTCTTTGCTGGCTGCTCACTTTGATAAAATAAAGCGAGCATCAGTTCTTTGAGCTTACTCAGAGAGGGAAAAGTCCCATTCAGTCTGCATTCCAAGTCTGAACTTAATTTAGTGCAATGTCCCTAACTTTTTTTTTCTTCCAGAGCACTGCTCTCCTCTGGCTTACAATGGTTGGGGGATTGAACCTGGGACCTCAGAAGCTCAGCATGAGAGGCTGCTTGCATAACTATTATGCTATCTATCTCTTCCCCCTCTAAATTTACAGTTACACATAGTGAAAAAAGAACTCATTTGTTATACAGCTAAAATCCATGGCTGCTTGTCTCAGCAACAAAACTTGTAAAGCACTGACTATCTGGAGTGTTATTATTACCTCACACACACTGAAACACATAATTACTACACAATTTATATCACATAACTGGCAGAGAACCATACTCTATCCCTTGGCCTTGAGTGTGATAAAGAGTGCTGTTAACAATGCTCTTAGCTCATCTTATTCTACTGCCTGTTGGTGTAACAGTGGATAAAGGACATGAGGCTGGCTGAGTACTATACAAGTGTGTGATGGTGGATCCTACCAGCCATCTAGAACATCACGTAGAGCTCTGCTTTTCCAGATAGTAACCAGTTATTAAGTAGATAAGTCTACTTAAACTTCAATATATTTAAAATTCATTTCCTCACCCTGCCACAACTTGGGAGGCTACTAAATTGGACAGTGTAGACACAGAGTACTTCTATCACTGTACAAAATTCTACTGGACAGTACTGGCTTACAGTCTGAGAGCATTAGGAATCTTAGAAAAAACAAGCAAGGAGGTTCTCGGAAGATGGCAGACTGAGAAGTTGTTAGTGGCTTGAGCTCTGACCACATCTTCTGGAAACAGTAGGATTTTCTGCCTTTAGTAGGCCAGTCAATAAGGGGTCCTAGCGGTGACACCAAGGAGGTGACTATAATTTAATTTGGGTTAAAAAATAGAGTAGAAAAAAAGGAAAAAAATTATTTTCTTTTAAATTATTAATCCCAAAGTGCACCTCCTGCCCCTTCCCCCCCCCCCATAACCAATCCCTGGGGACCAGCTCCTAGTAGGCTCCCCTGTTGAGCTTCTTTCTTTACCAAGATTCCTGTCCCACCAGGGAGTATCATTCATTCTAAGTCTATTCCCTTCTGAAACCTCTGGCCTTTTTTCTTTCTAAGTAGCCAACCCCCACCCCACCCTGCATAGCTAATTAAATAATTAAAAATATATAAATAAAAAACTCTTTCCTTTCACCGCTCTTTTATTACTGTTCTTTTTCTTATCTTTTTCTTTTTCTTCTCTCTCTCTCTTTTTTTTCTTTTTCTCATTCTTGTCATCCTTTCTTCCTTAATCCTACAGCTTCCAAAGCCACAGGCCCCATCCCCCATACCACCAAACAGTGTGCTTTCACTGAATTCACTGATACACGTTTGGGAATTATTTGGGGGAAGAATTCTGACTCAGAGTGGACTCTCACTTCGAGTATCTCTGCTCAACTTCCCTTCCTCCTTTAGCTACCCCTAGAACATACAGTGGAGAGTAGATTTGCATAACTGTCTATTTCAGCTATCCTTGTCTAGTCCTGAGGTGTTTTTTTTTTAATTTTTTTTTCTCTTTCTTAACAATCAGCTGCCTCTGATCACGAGGTTTGAGGTAATCTGGGACAGGGTTTTTTTTTTTACCCTGCTCTATTTTATTATTAATATTATATAAAGGCATATATCTCCCCCCCTTTAGGATGATCAGAATTAACTCTTAGGGTATCTTTCATTGCTGGGTAGTGGGCATCTTATCTATTGTGGGAGGAACTTGTCTCGTTACTCCTACCTCCTCTACAGACTCTCCCCTTCCTCCTCCTCCTAGCTAATTAAAAAAATTAAATTAAATTAAATTAAAAATAATAAAAAACCTTTCATTTCACTGATCTTTAATTACAGCTAATTTTCTTAACTTTTCTCTTTTCTCTCTCTTGTTTCTTTTTTCTTTTCTTCTTCTTTTTTTATCTTGTCATACACTTCTTCATTCTTCTTTGCCTTTCTGAATTTGTGAATTATTTTGGGGAAGAAATCTGACTCAGAGTGGACTCTCTATGTGTGTATCTCTGCTCTACTTCTCTTTCCCCTCTTGTTACCCCTAGAATATACAGTGGATAGTAGATTTGCATAACTGTCTATTCTTGC
Source organism: Erinaceus europaeus (assembly GCF_950295315.1). Lineage (NCBI taxonomy): Eukaryota > Metazoa > Chordata > Mammalia > Eulipotyphla > Erinaceidae > Erinaceus > Erinaceus europaeus. Next base: position 62,822,621 of record NC_080168.1, read on the forward strand.
TATCCCTTCTTTCTTTTCTCTTTCTTCTTCACTGGGATTTGCTTACTATTTTTTCACAGACTGGAGACATTGTTTGGCTAACTTTTAGTGATTAAACTGCTTCAATACTTGCTTCAGTTGCTATTGTAATTACTGAGGTTGGTGAGTGCAATTGTCATAAAGGTATTTAGTACAGTGTTGCTTGTACTCAAGACACAACAACTGAGGAACAACAGAACATAAAAAAGAAACACATAAATAAAAAAATGGGTAGATCAAAAACAAATAAAACTGCTACTCCAATGAATGAAGACAAGAGCCCAGAAGAAACTACAAATCAGCCAGAAGTAACCATAGTTAAGAAAAATATTCAAGCAATAATAAACTTACTAATCACAGAAATAAAAACAACATTGGAGGAAAAGAATGTCAGTATTAGGGAAACAACAGATGAGACCCCCAAGGAAAATACTGATTTATCTTGAAGCAATTAGAGAACTGAAAGCTGAAATAGCTGAACTGAGGAAAGAAGCTGATGGAAGGGAAAGCAGACTAACAGAAGCAGAAAACAGAATTAGTCAGACAGAGGATGAGTTAGAGAAAACTAAGAAAGAGGTGAAAGAGCTCAAAAAGAGATTGAGAGACACTTAAAACAACAACAGACATATGGGATGATCTCAAAAGAAGTAACATTCATATCATTGCCCTGCCAGAGGAAGAAAGAGAGGAAGGGGAAGCAAAAATTCTAGAGGAAATAATAGAAGAAAACTTCCCAGACCTGAATAACAGAAAGGACATCAAGATTCAAGAGGCCCAGAGAGTCCCAAACAGAATCAACCCAGACCTGAAGACACCAAGACACATCATAGTCACAATGAGAAGGAGTAAGGATAAAGAAAGGATCCTAAAGGCTGCAAGAGAGAAACAAAAAGTCACATACAGGGGAAAACCCATAATATTATCAGCAGACTTCTCCACTCAAACTCTAAAAGCCAGAAGGGAGTGGCAAGATATCTATCGAGCCCTGAATGAAAAAGGGTTTCAACTAAGGATAATATATCCTGCTAGACTTTCATTCAAACTAGATGGAGGGATCAAAACCTTCTTAGACAAACAACAGTTAAAGGAGGCAACTATCACCAAACCGGCCCTGAAAGAGGTTCTAAAAGACCTCTTATAAACAAGAACATCACCATAATACTTGCAATATATCAGAGCAAATAAAAAAAATTTGTTTGAACAATGGCACTACAATACATTAAATCCATACTATCAATAAATGTCAATGGCTTAAACTCACCCATCAAAAGGCACAGAGTGGGGGGATGGATCAGAAAACATAACCCAACCATATGCTGCTTGCAAGAATCCCATCTGTCACAACAAGATAAACACAGACTTAAAATGAAAGGATGGAAAACTATCATACAGGCTAATGGACCACAAAAAAGGGCAGGAACAGCCATTCTCATCTCAGACACGATAGATTTTAAATTAAATAAAGTAATAAAAGATAGGCAAAGACATTACATAATGATTAGAGGATCAATCAGCCAAGAAGACTTAACAATTATTAACATCTATGCACCCAGTGAGGGACCATCTAAATACATCAAGCACTTACTGAAAGAATTTCAAAAATACATCAATAGAATAATAGTGGGAGACTTCAATACCCCACTCTCACACTTAGACAGATCAAAAAACAGAGAACCAACAAAGATACAAGAGAATTGAATGAAGAGATTGACAGGCTATACCTCTTGGACATTTTCAGAGCCCTTCACCTCAAAAAACTGGAATACACCTTCTTTTCAAATCCACATAACACATACTCAAGGATAGACCACATGTTAGGCCACAAAGACAGCGCCAATAAATTCAAAAACATCAAAATAATCCCAAGTATCTTCTCAGACCACAGTGGAGTAAATCTAACATTTAACAACAAACAGAAAATTATTAAAAGTCACAGAATTTGGAAATTAAACAACATACTCCTTAAGAACCACTGGGTCAGAGATTCACTCAAGCAGGAAATTCAAATGTTCCTGGAAACAAATGAAAATGAAGACACAACCTATCAAAATATTTGGGACACAGCTAAAGCAGTACTGAGAGGGAAACTTATAGCCATACAGTCACATATTAAACACCAAGAAAAAGCTCAAATGAACGACCTTACTGCACACCTCAAGGACTTAGAGGAAGAGGAACAAAGGAACGGTAAAGCAACCAGAAGGACAGAAATCACTAAAGTTAGAGCAGAAATAAACAACATCGAAAATAAAAGAACCATACAAAAGATCAATGAAGTCAAATGTTGGTTCCTTGAAAGATTAAACAAAATTGACAAACCCCTAACCAGACTCACCAAACAAAAAAGAGAGAAGACTGAAATTAATAGAATTGTAAACGATGGAGGAGATATCACAACTGACACCACAGAAATCCAGAGAATCCTGCAAAACTTCTATAAAGAACTACACGCCACCAAGCTAGAGAATCTGGAAGAAATGCAACAATTCCTAGAAGCATATGCCCTTCCAAAACTGAACCAAGATGAACTACAAAATCTAAATGCACCAATCACAGACAAAGAAATTGAAACCATTATTAAGAATCTCCCCAACAACAAAAGTCCTGGACCAGATGGCTTCACAAACGAATTCTACAAAACTTTCAGGAAACAGTACCCATACTTCTTAAGCTTTTCCATAAGATTGAAGAAACAGAAATACTCCCTTCCACCTTCTATGAAGCCAACATCACCCTGATACCAAAAGCTGATAGAGACAGAACAGAAAAGGAAAACTACAGACCAATATCTCTGATGAACATAGATGCCAAAATATTAAACAAGATCTTGGCCAACCAGATACAGCAACATATCAAAAAGATTGTTCATCACGACCAAGTGGGATTCATCCCAGGAATGCAAGGCTGGTTCAACATCCGTAAGTCAATCTATGTCATTCACCACATCAATAAAAGCAAAGCCAAAAACCACATGATTATCTCAATAGATGCAGAGAAAGCCTTTGACAAAATCCAACACCCATTCATGCTCAAAACTCTACAAAAAATGGGAATAGATGGGAAATTCCTCAAGATAGTGGAGTCTATATATAGCAAACCTACAGCCAACATCATACTCAATGGACAGAAGCTGAAAGCATTCCCTCTCAGATAGGGGACTAGACAGGGCTGTCCACTGTCACCATTACTCTTCAACATAGTATTGGAAGTTCTTGCCATAGCAATCAGGCAAGAGAAAGAAATCAAAGGAATACAGATTGGAAGGGAAGAAGTCAAGTTCTCACTATTTGCAGATGATATGATAGTATACATAGAAAAACCCAAAGAATCCAGCAGAAAACTACTGGAAGTTATTAGGCAATATAGCAAGGTATCAGGCTACAAAATCAATATACAAAAATCAGTGGCATTTCTTTATGCAAACACTAAATCTGAAGAAGAAGACATCCAGAAATCACTCCCATTTACTATTTCAGCAAAATGAATCAAATACTTAGGAATAAAGTTGACCAAAGAAGTGAAAGACTTGTATACTGAAAACTATGAGTTGCTACTCAAGGAAATAGAAACTGCTACCAAGAAATGGAAAGATATCCCATGCTCATAGATTAGAAGAATAAATATCATCAAAATGAATATTCTCCCCAGAGCCATATACAAATTTAATGCAATACCCATCAAAGTTCCACCAAGCTTCTTTAAGAGAATAGAACAAACACTACAATCATTTATCTGGAACCTGAAAACACCTAGAATTGCCAAAACCATCTTGAGGAAAAGAAACAGAAATGGAGGCATCACACTCCCAGATCTTAAACTATATTATAAAGCCATCATCATCAAAAGAGCATGGTACTGAAACAAAAATAGGCACACAGATCAGTGGAACAGAATTGAAAGCCCAGAAATAAATCCCCACACCTCTGGACATCTAATCTTTGATAAGGGGGCCCAAAGGATTAAATGGAAGAAGGAGGCTCTCCTCAATAAATGGTGCTGGGAAAACTGGGTTGTAACATGCAGAAGAATGAAACTGAACCACTTTATCTCACGAGAAACAAAAATCAACTCCAAATGGATCAAAGATCTGGATGTCAGACCAGAAACAATCAAATCCTTAGAGGAAAACATTCGTAAAACAGTTTCCCACCTACACCTCAAGGACATCTTTGATGAATCAAACACAATTACAAGGATGACTAAAGCAGAAACAAACCAATGGGACTACATCAAAGTGAAAAGCTTCTGCACATCCAAAGAAACTATTAAACAAACAGAGAGACCCCTCACAGAATGGGAGAAGATCTTCACATGCCACACGTCAGACAAGAAACTAATCACCAAAATATACAAAGAGCACAGCAAACTTAGCACCAAAAATGCAAATGACCCCATCCAAAAATGGGCAGAGGATATGAACAAAACATTCACTACAGAGGAGATCCAAAAGGCTAACAAACATATGAAGAACTATTCTAGGTCACTGATTGTCAGAGAAATGTAAATTAAGACTAAGATACCACCTCACTCCTGTAAGAATGGCATACATCAAAAAGAACAGCAGCAACAAATGCTGGAGAGGTTGTGGGGACAGAGGAACCTTTTTACATTGCTGGTGGGAATGTAAATTGGTACAGCCTCTCTGGAGAGCAGTCTGAAAAACTCTCAGAAGGCTAGACATGGACTTTCCATATGATCCAGTAATTCCTTTCCTGGGGTTATACCCCAAGGACTCCATAACACCCAACCAAAAAGAGGTGTGTACTCCTATGTTCATAGCAGCACAATTCACAATAGCTAAAACCTGGAAGCAACTCAGGTGCCCAACAACAGATGAGTGGCTGAGAAAGCTGTGGTATATATACACAATGGAATACTATCAAGAACAGTGAACCCACCTTCTCTGACCCATCTTGGACAGAGCTAGAAGGAATTATGTTAAGTGAACTAAGTCAGAAAGATAAAGATGAGTATGGGATGATCCCACTCATAAACAGAAGTTGAGTAAGAAGATCTGAAAGGGAAACTAAAAGCAGGACCTGACCAAATTGTAAGTAGGACACCAAAGTAAAAACCCTGTGGTGAGGGGTAGACATGCAGCTTCCTGGGACAGTGTGGGGTGGGAGTGGGTGGAAGGGATGGGTCACAGTCTTTTGGTGGTGGGAATGGTGTTTATGTACACTCCTAGTAAAATGTAGTCATATAAATCACTAGTTAATTAATATGAGAGGGGGAAAATTAATTGTATGTCTCGAAGTTTTTAAAACACAGACTGAATGTTTTTAATATATAGGCTGTGTAATTGATATGCAGATTCTCTCAAAAGCCTAGGCCAAGTAGATCAGAAGCAACCGGTGGCACAGCTATATTCAAGATTCTGGGTACTGTACAGCAAACCCTAACAAAAGGACTTTTCAAAGTTAACCCAATTACCAAATAATGTGATGATAACATTATCTATCGATTGTCTTTTTTTTTTAAATTTTTTATTTAAGAAAGGATTAGTGTCGATTGTCTTTTTGAACCCTAAGATAGCAGGAACCTCACATCTCCACTATAGAGCCTCTACTTCCCCCAATCTTGGAACCCTTGGATAGGGCCCACTTTCCCATATGCCTCTCCCAATCCATATCAAATAATATTGCATCTGCCGATCACAACCTAATCAACGCAATGATTGCCACCTCAACATGCTTCACTTCAGACTGTGTCCAGAGACTTCAGGTGTGGAATGACAACCCTTCAGCTTCATTACTCGGGTGAGACTTTTCCTTTCATAGTATACTCTAATTCCATCTCAGGTGGTTCACTTTCTAACAAAGTCCCAAAACCTAGATATACACCAGTTTCTGTGAGAGAGAGCATATGTTCACAAGTATCCATAAACTACTGCAAAATATATACCTGAAAGCAGAAGTACACTAGAGTTTGCAGTGAGTATCCCCCTAACACTTCTTCTCCACTATTCCAAGCTTTGGGTCCATGATTGCTCAACAATTTGTTTGGCTTTGTATGTTAACTCTCTTTTCAGCTACCAGGTTCCAGATGCCATCAGGATGCTGGCCAGGCTTCCCTGGACTGAAGACCCCACCAATATGTCCTGGAGCTCTGCTTCCCCAGAGACATACCCCACTAGGGAAAGAGAGAGGCAGACTGGGAGTATGGACTGACCAGTCAACGCCCGTGTTCAGTGGGGAAGCAATTACAGAAGCCAGACCTTCCACCTTCTACAACCCACAATGACCTTGGGTCCATGCTCCCAGAGGGATAGAGAGTGGGAAAGCTATCAGGGGAGGGGGTGGGATTTGGAGATTGGGTGGTGGGAATTGTGTGGAGTTTTAACCCTCCTACCCTATGGTTTTGTTAATTAATCCTTTCTTAAATAAAAAAGAAAAGAAAAGAAAAGAAAAGAAAAGAAAAGAAAAGAAAAGAAAAGAAAAAGCAAGCAACTTAGATCTGCAGGGATGCAGAGGTTACACATGCTCCTGCACTGAATTTGGGCACCAGAACAAATCAATGGGGTTTTTCAGCTAACCATATTATATACTTTTCCCATATTTGGAAGCTACTCTCTTCTCTAATCCAGATTTCTAGTCCTATTTCCAACTCTGACACACCATCTCCTCAGACAACATAGCCTATCTGCATGTTAGCTGTTAGGCTTAAGCAAAAATTAGTAAAATCATGGTCCCCTGGAATATACCTAAAATACACCCACTAGCTTTTTCCAAAATGGAGACCCCAAATCTCATCTGTTATACTTCTGCCTTTAGGTTACTGATTATTAAACAATTTGTTCTGCTTTATATCTTAATGCTTTTTCAGCTACCAAGTTGCAGATGCTACTATAATGCCAACCTGACTTCCCTGGGCAGACAACCTCACCAATATATCCTGGAACTCTACCTCCCTGGAGCCCTATCCCACTAGGGAAAGATAGGGACAGGTGGGGAGTATGGATCGACCTACCAACGCCCATGTTCAGTGGAGAAGCAATTACAGAAGCCAGTCCTCCCATCTTCTGCATACCACAATGATCTTGGGTCCATGCTCCCAGAGAGAAAAAGAAAGCTTTCAAGAGAAGGGATGGATGGGATATGGAACTCTGATAGTAGGAATTGTGTGGAATTGTACCTCTGTTATCCTATGGTCTTGTTGATATTTTTAATTTTATGAATAAGAAAATTAAAAGAAAAAGCAAGCAACTACTCTAGCTATCCCAGGACTAAGAGATTGCTGGGTTTGGGAGCTTTCAGTGTGGGATAACTGCTCCTCCTAATAAGCCGTCTAGTCCACCATGCCTGATACAGATATTTCTTCTTCAAACTTCTTGACTTAGGGCATTTCTGAGTTGGTTAACTCAGGCTGTTATAGTTAACTGAGGTGACCAAAGCAGAGAGTACTAGAGAGCTGCAGTAAAGGAGGTTATTAAAATGATAAATAGAAACACAGTTTCTGATGGTCACCAAGAAGAAGAGAGGTCACAGGAACAAAGCAGATGAGTGCAAGCAACCACAATGAAATGGTTCCACCTCTAAAAGAAGCACACTTCAAAAGTAACCAACAGTATTAGTAATAAGTCAAATATCAAAGGCACACATCTGTTAGAGATGACTGAAGCATTTACTTGATAATGCAGGGTTCTGTGGCATTATATATCCCCAAAAAAGGTGCACACACAGTTTGGAGTCACTGAATGTAAGAACTCAAAGAAGGCTTGGAGACCTTCCAGTCTAAGTGGTTTCCTCCCCCCCCCCAAAAGAAGGACCTGCAACATACACATGACTAAAAAAGTCTTTTCCAACATTCCACAATGAGGGAGAAATTCAACCCAACTTTCCAAAAAACTAGGGTGAAAGGAGAGACTAGTATAAATTTCTGTAAAGAAAACTGATGGCAGGGCCAGATTGTGGCACATACAGTTAACAGCACATATTACAGTGCACAAGGACGCAGACTCAAGGCCCTGGTCCCTACCTGCAGGGGAAAAGCTTCACAAGTGGTGAAGCAGGGCTGCAAGTGTCTTTCTATCTCTCTCCATCTCTGTCTCCCCCTTTCCTCTCAAGTTTTCTCTGTCTCTATACAGTAATAAATAAATAAAATTGAAAAAAAAAAAGAAAGAAAATTCCCTCTGGGAGTGTGGACCTTGCCCTCACAGGAGAGCACTAATGGTAGGGACTGCCCTACTCTCTGAAGGGAGGCTGGGTCAACTTTGCCGCTCAAGGAAGACTGTTCCTGGCATGAGTGCAGCCTAGAATGTTCCCAGCTGTGACCATGGACTATGAGTTCAGACTAACAGGGACTCAGAGGTTATACAGACTCCTGTGCTAAATATGAATAGACATGGGCCCTAGGTCAGATTGATGGGGTGCACAGCTAATGGTATTTACATATTTTCCTCATGTTTGGGAGCTACTCTCTCTCCTAACCCAGCTTATAGCCCTATTCTCGTCATGAATTTTCCAACAGCCCACTATATTTGTCTCAAGTGTTGTTTTTTTTACTTATATGTGAACTCTTAGTTTTAAAGAGCTATATAAAATACATTACAGTGATATTTTAATAATTAAAATTTTGCTTATCTCCTAGCATCTTATCCTGATCTATGAGAACTATGAGTGAGCATACAATCTACTATTAAGGAAGCACTAATTATAAAGTCTTCTATGAATTCACGTCCATTGAGTATTGGACAAAAAGTTCATGTGAGATAGTTAGGAGTGTCTGATCTCTTCTCATGAGCAGGCTTATTTTCTCTCTCTCTCTCTCTTTTTAATTACTTGAGTTCTGAGTTCAGTCTCAGTATTATTTTTAGAATATTTAGAGACATGGTTTTGAGTACTATGATTAAAGCCAGATATAGAAGTGCTTTGAATGAGTTCCATGAGGAGAGGTAATGTGAGAGTCATTCTCTTTAAACAGTATTTGTGACCCTTTGATAAGCCCAGAATGATGTGACGACCCATTTATGTTATTGACTGTTCTTTGTACATGGAAGCAAGTAATAGTCCTGTTTGAAGTTAATCCTAGAAAAAAAAGCTGACCTAATACTAATTTGTTTTGTCATGAAAAGGGAAATAACTGTAGCCTAATCTGGAACTGCTTCTGTCTAAGCCGCCAGACATAGTCAGGTGCAAGGTGTGCATGAAATCAGCTCACTGCTAGGAGCTTGGCATCAAGATGTCTAGTTCCTGACTTACAAAGCAGTTTTACAATGTTTCGTGCCCAATCTTGTGTAAAGTAGTAAAACAAAATTCCTCGTAATAGAAATTATCAAGTAGTTTCGGGATATTTTCTATAAAATGACTTACAAAATATTAAACTATATTTAATATTTTAAAAGATTCATTTCACTTGTTTATTAATGTGGAGAGTGAAGGAGATGAAGAGCCAGGACATCACTCTGACACATGTGATGCTAGAGATGGAACTCAGAACTTCATGCTCTGAAGTCCAACATTCTAACCACTGTGCAGTCTCTTGGAGACTTCTATCCAACCTTCCTTCCCACTTCTTGCTCATTGTCTCTGTGCTGTGAGATAATAATAATTATTTAGCCATTTTAGTTTCTTCTACTTTTCCCTCACAAGAATTTACCTAATGCAATCTTCATGCATTTAATCACAATATATTTTGTGTGTTTTAAGAAAGAAAGTGTCGGGAGTCAGGTGGTAGCGCAGTGGGTTAAGCGCAGGTGGTGCAAAACACAAGAACCAGCCTAAGGATCCCGGTTCAAGCCCTGGCTCCCACCTGCAGGGGAGTCGCTTCACAAGAGGTGAAGCAGGTCTGCAGGTGTCTATCTTTCTCTCCCCCTCTCTGTCTTCCCCTCCTCTCTCCATTTCTCTCTGTTCTATCCAATAACGACATCATTCATAACTACAACAATAAAACAACGAGAGCAATAAAAGGGAATAAATAATAAATAAATATTTTTTAAAAAGGAAAGAAAATGTCTTGGGTACACAAGCGGGATGCACACACCTGGAGGCACAAAGAACTTGCTCAAAGACCTCAGTCACATGCTCTGAAATGCACCGCAAGTTTGCACTGCAAAACATGCTCCCAGGAATAGAACTGAGTTGAGCAGAGACTTTAAGTCTGTCCCTCTCCTGGGAGACCCCACACTCTCCTGACGACTCCCTGGTGACTTTGTGGAAGCTTTCATAGACTATATGGTTGTCTTGAAGACTTCCATCCAACCTTCCTTCACCCTTCTTGCTCATTGTTTCCGTGCTGTGAAATGATAATAATTATTTACCTATTTTAGCTTCTTCTACTTTTCCCTTACAAGAATTTCCCTAATGCAATCTTCATGCATTTAATCAACTTTTGATATCCATACCTGGGAAGATAGGGATTAACAAGTATTCATTTCTTTTTAATTTTTTTATTTCTTTATTGGGGAATTAATGTTGTACATTCAACAGTAAATACAATAGTCTGTGCATACATAACTTTTCCCAGTTTTCCATATAACAATACAACCCCTACTAGGTTCTTTGTCATCCTTTTTGGACCTGTATTCTCCCCACCCACTCACCCCAGAGTCTTTTACTTTGCTGCAATACATCAATTCTAGTTCAGGTTCTACTTGTATTTTCTCTACTGATCTTGTTTTTCAACTTCTGCCTGAGAGTGAGATCATCCCATATTCATCCTTCTGTTTCCGACTTATTTCACTTAACACGAATTTTTCAAGGTCCATCCAACATGGGGTGAAAACGGTGAAGTCACCATCCATTTTTTATAGCTGAGTAGTATTCCATTGTGTATGTGTATATATATATATATATATATATATATATATATATATATATATATATATATATATATATATATATATATACCACAACTTGCTCAGCCACTCATCTGTTGTTGGAGACCTGGGTTGCTTCCAGGTTTTGGCTATTACAAATTGTGCTGCCAAGAACATATGTGTACACAGATCTTTTGGATGGGTGTGTTGGGTTCCTTAGAATCTATCACCAAGAGAGGAATTGCAGGATCATAGAGCAGGTCCATTTCTAGCCTTCTGAGAGTTCTCCAGACTGTTCTCCAAAGAGGTTGAATCAATTTACATTCCTACCAGCAGTGCAGGGGGCTTCCTTTGACCCCACAACCTCTCCAGCATTTATAAGCTTTTTAATTTGATGTAGTCCCATAGGTTTATGCTTGTCTTCTTTTAATTGGATTCGTTTCACTGAAGATGTCTTTAAAATTTATGTAGAAAAGACTTCTGCCAATATTTTCCTCTACGTATCTGATAGTTTCTCGTCTAACATTCAAGTCCTTGATCCACTTGGAATTTACTTTTGTGTTTGGTGAAATATAGTGGTTCAGTTTCATTCTTCTGCATATTTCAACCCATTTTTTCCAACACTATTTGTTGAAGAGAATCCCAATTCCCCATTTAATAGTCTGGGCACCTTTGTTAAAGATCAGATGTCCATAGGTGTGGGGAATTACTTCTGGGCTCTCAATTCTTTTTATTTTATTTTATTTTTTTTAATTATAAAAAGGAAACATTGACAAAATCACAGGATAAGAGGGGTACAACTTTGCACAATTCCCACCCACCAGACTTCCGTATCCCATCTCCTCCCCTGATAGCTTTCCTATTCTTTACCCCTCTGGGAGTATGGACCCAAGATCATTGTGGGATGCAGAAGGTGGAAGGTCTGGCTTCTGTAATTGCTTCCCCACTGAACATGGGCATTGACAGGTTGATCCATACTCCCATCCTATCTTTCTCTTTCCCTAGTGGGGAAGGGCTCTGGGGAAGTGGAGTTCCAAGGTACATTGGTGGGGTTGTCTGTCTAGGGAAGTCTGGTCGCATCCAGCTAGCATATGGAACCTGGTGGCTGAAAAGAGAGTTAACATACAAAGCCAAACAAATTGTTGAACAATCATGGACTCAAAAGCTGGAATAGTGCAGATGAAGTGTTGGGGGGTCCTCCATTTTGTCGATATCTAGTAAGCATATTTTAGTTATATTTCAAAGGGCCTGTAGCTATACTAGTGGTTTTTTGTTTTTTTTTGTTTGTTTGTTTTGTTTTTGTTTCTTTGCATGAGCCTCAAATCTGATATGCAAATGGATCCAAGTTATTGTCTGGGGAGATGATATCATGGCTGGGAAAAGGACCAGAAAGCTGGATCAGGGAAGAGAGTAGCTCCCAAGTATGGGAAAGGTGTATTGTTGACTTTAAACCCCATCGATTTGATGTGATCTGGAGCCCATAATTAGCTTAGGAGCCTGTGTGACCTCTGCATCCCTGTAGATCTGAGCTCACATTCTGTAGTCATGAGTAGGAACATTCCAAGCTGCTGCAGTATTGACCCATCTTCCTCAGGTGTAGCATAGAGTATGTTGTCCATCCTCCCTTCAGAGGATGGAACATTCTCTGCTATTGTTGATCCAAGTTGAGGGCAAGGTCCTATGGAGGCCCAAAGAGGGGTCTATTCTGTTGTTCATGATAGAAATGACCGGTATCAATGGAGAGAGGGATTTATTCGAGTTCTAGGCCCATCAAGTCTGTTTGGGAATCTCAGGATTCCCTGACTAGGGCCCCAGCTTGTAGAATGGCCTAATAGTGACTAAAGAGTCATTGTTAAAGTATGACAGTCTCTTTGGGCTCTCAATTCTATTCCATTGGTCAGTGTGTCTATTCATGTTCCAGTACCAAGCAGTTTTGATGACAATGGCCCTATAATAAAATTTGAGATCTGGAAGTGTGGTGCCTCCAGTTCTGTTCTTTCTTCTCGATTGTTTTGGCAAGTCTAAGTCTTTTCTGGTTTCAGATAAACATTTGTTGCATTTGTTCTATTCTCCTAAAAAATGTGGTTGGGATCTTGATGGGGATAGCATTAAATTTGTAGATGGCTCTGGCTAGTATATTCATTTTGATGATGTTAATTCTTCCAACCCATGAACATGGAATCTTTCCATTTCTTTGTGTCTTTTTCAATTTCCTTGAGTAGTGACTCATAATTTTCAGTATATAAGTCTTTCACTTCTTTGGTTAGGTTTATTCCAAGATATTTTATTTATTTATTTTTTTCTATAGTAAAAGGAATTGATTTCTGGATTTCAGCTTCTAACTTAGTGTTTGCATAGAGGAATGCCACTGACTTTTGAATGCTAATTTTGTGGCCTGACACCTTACTGCATTGCCTGATGATTTCCAAAAGCTTCTTGCTGGATTCCTTAGGTTTTTCTATGTATACTATCATGTTATCTGCAAATAGGAAGAGTCTGACTTCATCTCTTCCAATCTGTATGCCTTTAATTCCTTGCTCCTGCCTGATTGCTATGGCAAGAACTTCCAACACTATGTTGAATAGTAATGGTGACAGTGGGCAGCCTGTCTATAGTACCTAATCTGAGGGGAAATGCTTCCAGTTTTTTACCATTGAGTATGATGTTGGCTATAGGTCTGCTATATATAGACTCCACTATCTTCAGGAATTTTCCATCTATTCCCATTTTTGTAGTGTTTTGATCATAAAGGGATGTTGTATTTTGTCAGAGGTGCTTTCTCTGCATCTATTGATATGACCATGTGGTTTTTGGTCTTCCTTTATTGATGTGGTGGATCACACTGATTGACTTATGTATATTAAACCAACCTTGCATCCTTGGGATAAACCCCACTTGGTCATGATGAACAATCTTTTTAATATACTGCTGTATCCAGTTGGCTACAATTTTGTTCAATATTTTAGCATCTATGTTCATTTTGATTTATAAATACTACCTTTAAGCCACCAAATTGTAGACTCTACTATGATTCCAATCTGACTTCCCTGGGCAGACAACTTCACCAGTGTGTCCTGAAGTCTCACCCCTTCAGAGTCTTACTCTACTAGGGAAAGATAGAAACATGATGGGGGGTATGAATACACCTGCCAATACCCATGTCCAATGGAAAAGCAATTACAGAAGCCAGATCTTCCACCTCCTATACCTCATAAAGAATTTTGGTCCATACTCACAGAGGAATAAAGAATAGGGAAGTTTCCAGTGGAGGGTATGGGACACAGAACTCTGGTGCTGGGAACTGTGTGGAATTATACCCATCATCTTACAATCTGGTTAATCATTATTAAATCACTAATTATATATATGTATATATTAACACACCATTGGTACTGGCTAGCTGTATTATCTCTGACCAATGGTTTGGCCCTATGGCCTCAGTTTTCTCACCAAGAAGATAGGTAAAATAATGGTTGCTACTCTCCCAAGTTCTTGGGAGGATTAGAGTAGCTGCTGGCTATGAAATGTGTTATGTAACTCAGTATTGTCATCTCTTTCTGACCTCATGACCTCTGTCCTGGAACTTCATCCTTCCTCTACTAGTTTTTATTTTATTTTTTTAAATTTTTTTCCTTCAGTCAGTCTAACCAGAAGCAACAGAGAAAGTTTTTTTCCTTAACTGCTAGAATCTCAATATCCTACTCAACACCCCCCCCCCGGGCCATTTTCTAAATTAAATGTTCACTGATTTGTTGTTCATAAGTATATTTGAGAATTTTACAATAATGCATTACTTTTATTATTATTTTTTTATTGAGAGGATGAATGGTCTGCAGTAAGTACAGCTGTTGGTCCATCTGTAGCTCAGGGCCATTTTGAGGAATCTCTAATCTGCCTTTCCACACCTTCTCCCGCACTCCATTATAAATGAAGAATGGTTTTCTGCTCTGGTCCCAGTTCCATGCCCAAGACCTCCTACCCTCCACTGCCTATGCTTGGGATGAGCCACATCTCCTTTCTTACATTCACTTGTGGCCCGGCTCAAATTCTCTCTCTCCCACTAGGCTTGGTCAGACCACTGCATGCCATAATGAATCTTGCCTCCCTAGAGTCCTGAAGTTCTCACTACACTCACCAAGACACAATCTGATTTACGAAATGTATAACTTTTTGTGGATATGTGCCAAAATCTCAGTGAGGGTATAATATTCCTCAAGGCAAGACCACTGTTTTACTCCTTATTGTACACTGCCTATCCCTAGCAGAATAACAACACTTGTTACCTAAAACTAACCATGTTTCTGGTATTGTGCCAAAATATTTTACTTAATCTGATTTAACTTCCCCCAGAACTCTTGAGGGAGGGACTGTACTTGGCTGCTTACCAGGTAAGAACGTTTAAGCACAGAGAAGTTGACACTTGCCCAAGGTCACAGAATTAGCAAAATGAATTTAAATCTCTGACTCCCCAGCTTATGCCATGAATTAACATTCTGTAAGTTAATTGCGAATACTTCTTTGCAAGATCTGACTAGACATGCATATAAATGTTCTCTCTTTATTGCAAATATCTCCTTGGGAAATATAAATATGGGATTCATTTTAGAGATTCAGTATTTCTACAACTGAACTGATTTCCTACAATATTTTCCTTTACTGGGTGATAGAAATCTTGAAATAACCAGAGAGGTTTCATAAGCTGCACTTACTTAACCACATGGTTTGCAAGAGAAGCAATCACATGAAGTCATGTGGCATCTTTAGGTGTGTCATTCACTCCTACAAGTAGGATTTAGGTGTCATTATTCATTGCTGCATGTTAAGGTATACACCTCAGGTCCCATACTAGGATCAAAACTAATGCAAAATTTTAAATAATGAATAGTCCATAAAGCTTTACTAGGAAATAGAGTGTTGTGTTTGTTTGTTTGTTTTTAGTTTTGTGGCTTGTTTGTCTCGCCACAGTGCATTTACTGTTTGAGTATAAAGAGGGTCAGCGAGATAGCTCACTTGGATATTGTGCTTACTTTGGCATGAGCATAAGCCAGGTATAAGCCTAGCCACCACTGCACCAAGGGTAACTCTGGCACTGTGGTGTGTTTCTGTCTCTCTAGCTTAATCTCCATCTATTTGAAAAGGTGGGCCTGCAATGGGGAAGTGCCCCTCCCCCTCCCCCCACAATCAATCAATGAATGAACAGAATGAGGATGGGGTTAGAATAAGCCGGGGTGGTGGTGCACCTGATTCATATTACAATGCACAAGGACCTGGGTTTGAGCCCCCAGTCCCCACCTTCAGGGGGAAAGCTTCATAAATGGTGTAGCAGTGTTGGAAGTGTCTCTCTCCCTCTCTGTCACTCCCTTCCCTCTTGATTTCTGGCTTTCTCTATCCAATAACTAAACAAAGATAATTTTAAAAGAATAAGCCTTGTTCAAAGCAGTTTATAGTTTTGCATTCGTCAGTCAGATTTTGACCTTTTATGAATTCTAAAAATACTACCAAATTTTAAGTTTCAACCTTTCAAAAATGATAAGATGACCTGGCTCTTTTTGTATAATTCATGGTGAGTTGAGAAAGCTGAGGAATTCCAATCCTGACAAAGAAACTCTAATTCATAGAGGGTAATATTACACATAAACATCTTTTCCAAATATTTTAAGATATAAAAAGGCCAGATCTTCATTTATTCTTGTTTGTTCTTTGAAAATAGAAATGTTTAGGAAGGAAACCCTAATTTCAATCAACAGTCAATGTTAATTAAAAACAATTGAATTCCTCAGGCTATTTCTTTCCAATACGATGCAGTGATCAGAAGGAATTGAAAAGGATTACATTTTAACTGGAAACACATTTCTGTCCAGAACTGAGATTCGAAACCTAAAAGAGGCACAGTGGTGGCCCCTGTTTATGTTTCCATCTGGGGCTCTAATTTGAACTTCAGTGATTGTTCTGCCAGACTTCTGCTGTGCAACGACTCAGAAAGTCAAAGCCAACATATTCTTGTGTGCTGTTTCATGCAAATAAATAAATAAAATAAAATAAAATTGCACCAATTTCCATGTTTGCATTTTGTAGAATGGCTCTACTTAAACTGATTATAGGTCAAACAAGAGCATTTGTAAAATTCATAGCTCAGAGCTGATCTGACTTTCTCCCAGAGCACCCAATCTGAAATGTGAGCAATTGCAAACACTCTGGAGAAGGAAGTGAATGATGGCCTCTGATAGAAAACAGACTGGAACAATTAAGTATAGCTTTATTTTCAAATTAATAAATATACCCCACGGCTGGCATTCCATGTGAAAGGCTTCTTCAAATTAAAAATGGTCATCTTTTTCTGATACTCAGTGCTTCCAAAATGACATTCTCACCAGTGATAAGGATAAAAGCAACGGAAAAGGCAATGCCTCATTCCAGGAATTACTTGGTCATAGAAAGCACCTGCAGTCTGTTGTAGATATTTCTGTTCAACAGCAGGAATTCTGTTTTCTGAGGCCAGGAAAAAAGAATGAAGTCATACAAGTCTTGATGGGGGAATAAGAGGATGGCTTTGTGGGCCTCAGAGAGCTTGGCAACCGACAACACTTGATGAGAAATGCATGGCTCTTTCATATTCTTTATCAAAATGAATTGAAATGATATGAATTATTTTAATTCATGAGTCTCTGCTCTTGCTTTATACACTTAGACATCGAATAATCATTTTTAATATTTCACATAAAATTTTTAAGGATCCAATGTCATTCTCAAGACTTCTAAAATTCTTTCTTTAGTTCTGAAAGCTGAGTGCTTCAGAAACAACCAAATAAGGTCCTCTTACTTCTTTCTACCACCAGTCACTCTGAGATTTTCTATCACCCTGAACATCTTCCTCTGGAAGACCAGGGAGAAATGTGCTGTTAGTGCTGTCAGACGACATGTTCTTTTCATTCATTTGATAAACACCTACACAGTGTTCCTTCACACCAGATACTGTTCAAAACACTTTACAAATACCAATTCATTTAAACTTCATGTCGACAGCATGGCTTGGGTGCTATGACTAATCTCTGTTTACAGAGAAGGCTAAAGTATGGAGAGATCATGCTTGCCTGAGATCACACAGTTGTGCAAAAAAAAAAAGTCTGAAGCCCTGCAGTCTGGCTTATGTCTGCAAGATACCTCGGGGGTGGGGTGGGGGTGGGGGACTCATTCCCAGCACACACAGACCACAATAACAGTTGCTAATTGGCAAGGGCTTTGAGAGCAAATGATAAAGATATTTCACAAAAGACTAACTTCCACAGTTCACAGGTGGTTTATCTGGTTAGGGGTAAAATTCAGTAGTGTTGGCATAAAGTCTCTAGTGGCATATATTGAAAGAAATCTATGTAAGTTAGTTGGTATTAATTTTCTTGCTAGCATGTGACAGTAAGGCTAATTCTTTCAAAGATAATGTTAATATGAGAAGCATAAAGAACATTTGAATATATGTATATGCACATATGTCAAAATAGCATACATACAAATTAAGAGTATGCAACACAAGACTATAGTATGTGTTTTACAAGTACATATGCAAAAAGAAAGATATTGTAAGAGTTTAAGTTAATCCAAAACAGAGCCTTACAGAGTTCATTACCAGGAATTGAGGCTGGTGATGAACCCATCCTCTGACCCCAAAATCTAGAACAGAGAATTGACCTAACCATTTATCTGAGCATGTCTGCCCACAGTCCTCTATACTACATCGTCACTCATGCCAACGAGGAGAGCAAGGTTGTCTTATGTGCTGCTGGTGTCCAACAGAGCACAGTGAACATCTGTGAGCCCTTCATAGCAGCAGTTCTCACATTATTTCAGCAGGATACTTTATACTCTGAAAATTAGTGAGGGTCCCGAAGAGTTGATCACCTAAAGAGATGTCTATATCAATGTATGTCTATTGATCTTTACCATGTTAGGAATTAAGGCAAAGGATACTTAAAATGTGTATTAAGGGTTTTTGTTGCTTGGTTTGGTTTGGGCTGGCTTTTTTTTTTTTTGTCTTTGCTTTTTGCCACCATGGTTATTAATTACTGAGGCTCAGTGCCTGCACAAGGACACCACTGCTCTCGGGGGTCTTTTTTTTTAATCTGATGGAGGTGGGGTGCAGAGATAGAGTGAGAGAGACAGAGACAGACAGAGAGACAGAGAGAGAGGAGAGACACCTGCAGCAGTGCTCCACAATCCATGGGGCTAGAACCTAGGTCCTCATGCAAAGTAGTTCATGTGTTCTACCAGGTACACCATTATCCAGCCCCATGAATTAAGTAACATAAAAATCACAATACCAAGACTCAGTACTATTAATATCAATATTTAGACTATTTTAACCAGAGAATCAGCAGGCCAAAGGTATCTGAGCGGGGCACTTCCTGAGCATCTGATAAACCAAATCCAGAGCATCCACCTGTTCCTTCATTCATATTTCATTCACCACAGTGATACCTAGCATGACACTTTTTCTTTTTAAAGTCAGGTACTTAAGAGACTTTTCAAGCTTTTTTAACTTCCTGCTCATAGCGGTTTTGCATAGAACTTCCAATGAGATTGCCAGTTAAATCAGTGAGCAATTCTTCAGCTTTATGGCTTTTTCAGACAGTAGCAATGAAACTGTTTAAGATCTGAGCTGGCTCATTGATCGATACTTAATCAACCCACAGGCCGCAATCCACTAAATCTGTTTTTTTGGGAGCCATTCATCCAATCCTATCTCCCAGGCATTAAAACCTGAAAAACATTGCCAGTGGTCTTGAACTTTGTGCTGTGGGGGGAAGTAGTTTGGTGAGCCCCTGAAACTGGAAGTCTGAGGGTCTTCTCTGTGTGTTTGCACTCTGAAAGCACACAGAAAGCAGCAAGGATAGGGAAAAGCCCCACTTCATACTCTCCTGTGCTTTGGCACTCATGGTTGGACATGGGGCCAAGTGGAGGGGGCTGGGGAGTAAGGAAAGTAGGGTTATTATCAAAAGGCAAGGACTACAGCTCTTGGCCTCTGTAAAATAAAAAAAAAAACATACTCAGGAGATGGAGTTTAGCCATGTGTAAAGTACAATGTTGTATCAAGATGGGAGGCCCTGAGAAAATCAAGGCAGTGCTGTTTCCACAACTGGTCCCCTACCTGGGCTTTGCATTTTGTGTTCCTTGGCCTGGAAACTACCCCAACCCCCACCCCACCCCACCCCCTTGATTCTGTGCACTTTGTATTTTTCTGCCCAAATGTCTCTCCAGGCCAGGGGTGATTCCATCCTTTCTAAAGTAGCAGTCCAGCTCTTTCTTACCCTTCTTGATTTACCTTTGCAGGAGCTTTTAGCCCCAGAATTATGTCTGATAGTGTATGCTTTACTCAGTTTGAATATATGTCCTAAAAACAGGGACTTCATGATTCACTGCTGTGTCCCATGACCTAGACAGGTCTTGTGTAACAGAACACAATACATACTTGTGAGTGAATGAACGGATAGAGGATTGCTACAGCAGCTCAGAGGAGGAAAAACCAGAGGCATGGACCAGGTGGTGAGGAAGTATTTCACAGCCTGAGGTCCAAGCTGGGTAGAAGGGTGTTTCTTCCCTGTAGGGCCAGCACATAGAGCATTTACTTGTCTCAAGGACCCAAGAGAGATATCATCTACCAAGACTTGCTGGGGTCTCCTGGACTGTGTGAGCTGCCATTTCTTGGGGGTTCTTGTGATTTATAATATAAACATATACCTTTGTATTATATATAATACATATAGACAGAGAGTGTATGAGTGTGTGTTTGTCCCCTTTTCTGACACAGAGCTCCCAAAACTCTTATGATAAGAACTATAAAGATTCCCTCATAATCATAATAAACCCATTTCAACCACATCGAGTTTACAGGAATGAGGTGAGTCTTGGAAAGTACCTAAGGTTAAGGACTGGTTTCTAAGTGATTAACCACATGAGTGGTGATAATAGGGTAGGAATTTTCAGTCCCATCCCTCATCTTTGGAGAGAGGGTAATAAAGAGACTATCCATGGTCTGGAGCCCAAAGATTTCATTAGTCATTCATAGGTAGTGAAGCCTCCATAAAAAAACAAAAACAAACAAACAAAAAACCAACAACCTCAAGGACAGTGTTCAGAAAGCATGCTTGCTGGCAAACGTGCAGATGCAGGGAGAATGGGGGCCTGGAGAGGGCACAGAAACTTGAGGTCACTTCCCAAGAACTGCACCTTTGCATCTGCTCTGTCCAGCTTCAGATCTTTTATAGTAAGCCATTAATTAGTAAGCATAAACTTGTTACCTAAGGCCAACAGGCCAGTCTAACAAAATTGAACCCAAGGAGAAGGTTGTGGGAACTTTTGATTGGCAGACATTCAGGAGCAGTCTTGTGGGACTGAGCCCTTTGCCTGTAGGTTCTGGCACTGTCCATGGGCAATCAGTATCAGTAGAAAATTAAATTATAGGATGCCTAGCTTGGTGGTGTGGGGCCTGGCTCCTCCCACCTTCCCTAAGGCACAGCCCATTTTGTGTATCTTATTTCCTGCTCATGTGTCTCACTGTTCCAGTAGAACATCAGCTCTGGGATGACAGAGGTAGTGTCTTTTTCAGACGTAACATAGACCCTGCTACAGGGTAATAGCTCCTAAGTATTTGCCTATTGTATGATTTAATGAGCTAGGCAGACACTCATGGAGAGGAGTGAAAAGCAGGTCCAGAACAAAGCCTGGCTTGTGGAGCTGAGATACAGAATTTGATCAGGGAGGTACTGAGACAGTCCATTATCTTAGCATGTGTACAGAATGAAACAGGATTAAAAAAATACTTCACTGGAGAGACAAGCTACTACCATATTGCATTGTTCTAGACACAAAATTATCAGGGTTTGGAGCAAGTCCTGAAGGACCAGATGTGCCAATGGTCTTGGGGACTGCATGACTGTGAAGAGAGTGGCTGCAGATGACTGCACAGCTGACCATGAAAGGATGCTGCAATTGTTACAGTCTTCCCTTCAAACCTTGTGACTCTTCAGAAAGAATATTTGACAAACTATTCACTGTAATGGCATGATTTCTTCATTTTGGCTATATTAAATGGTGTAATGGCAGTGTTTATACTGCATATGGCTTCTTGTTAAACCTTTTAAGACACAACTTTAAAATTCCAAGATTAATGTTAATTAATCACTGTTGGTTACCTATGACAAGTTAATTTCTTTTTTATACTTATTTATTTATTAGATATATATATATAGAGAGAGGGAAATTGAGAGGGATAAGGGAGATAGAAAGGGAAAGAGACAGAGAGATACACTGCTTCACCACTCATGAAGCTTTCCCCCTGCAGCTGGGGACCAGGGGCTTGAACCTGTGTCCTTGAGCACTGTAATATCTGTGCTTAAACAGCTATGCCATTGCCTGGCTCCAAAAGAAATTAATTTCTAGGCTATGATGGTAAAGGTAATATAATACTGAATTTCATCTAATTCTTTGGAAGTATCACAGAAGTCAGGATCTTGAGGAACTGTAAAGCAGATTAGCAAATGGGATCCACTGCTTATTACAACTATGGGCTCTGAGATTCACAGAGCAGGTTGAGATGAGTGTGCAAAGGAGGAAGGAGTCCATCTTCTATGCTTCTTGCCTTCTAGGTCAACAGTGGGGCCTTCTCTTTTACAGATAAGCAAGCTGCAGTGAGATGGAGGGGGTAGAGTCATCCCAGGCCACAATGCTGATCAGAGGCATCAGCAATCATATCTGGAACTCAGACTCCCAACTCGTGCGTGAGGAGGTAGAGCAGAACACTTGTTGTACCAGTACCTGTTAACAGGAATTGGCAGACTTCAGAAATGGTTTTGGTTTTCTGTGTCTCCTCACCAACAAAGAGGAAAATGAGAGCAGAGAATAAGCAGAAGCATTCCAGAAGTCAGGAAATCTGAAATGCCAGGATATCCACTAAAAGATGTGGCTAAAAGGTAAGGTCCTAACTGACTTCAGAGCTATTATCTCCTGTGGATCCTAGCTCTATCCTTTTTCTATCCTTGTTCACATGTTATTTTCCAGACCAACATTATGTGTTTGGGTTAAGGGTGTGATGCTTCTCCATATATAATTTTTTTCCTTTGGCTTCAGTTATGGGCAGACCTAGGGGTTCTTATTGCATTATTTTGATTCAATCTTGTTTTTGCATTTTTGCTTCTTTTTTTCTTTACTTGAATCAGTTCTTCACATGGTGGCAAATTAACTCTTTTTTTTTTTTTTAAACAAATGTCTTCCAGATTCTTTTTTTTTTTTGAGACAATTCAATTCTTTATTGATCATAGAGCCAAGGCTTTTAATGGGCAGACCCAGAAGTGGCAAATCGGAAATGGAAATGGCTAAGAAAGGGGTGGAGAAAGGCAAAAGGGGGCTGGGAAGGTAGGAACTTCCTTAGCAACTGTTGCGAGGGTTTTAACTGGTATGATTAATAGTACCCTACAGGCAGGGAGGGTCTTGAAGGTAGAAAGGAGATAAATCAAAGGAATGGAATGGGTGGGGATCTTTCAAGCAAAACAACGATTATGTAGATAATGAGTCTGATAAGATGAGAGGATGGATGTCCCCTCAAGTCAAGCCCTGCCAAGTTCAACCACATCTTCACAATTTCCTGACATCTCCCCTTTCTTTTATCCAATGGCCATAGTATCAGGAGTGCAGGGTGCATTGTGAGGCAGGGAGTCTGATAAGACGAGGCAAACCTTTGGGGTTATTCCTGTTCCTCCTTGCTCAACCTCTCGGTAGAGAAAGAGACTTTTTTTTTAAACCAGAGCACTGCTCAGTACTGGCATACAGGGTACAGGGGATTGAACCTGGGACTCTGGAGCCTTAGACATGAGAGTCTGTTTGTATAACCATTATGCTATCTATACCTGCCACCAGATCAAATTTTTACTAACCATTATTGCTACATGTGGGTTTCTTTGAACTATTGACTGTGGTTGACCAAACCTGAGTCATGTGCTCACAGAAGGAATGGAAAGATAGACCAACTACATCCACATTTCATTGACCTTCGTAAGGAGAACAGTTTTCCAGGAAAAAATATCAGTGTGTTCTTAGCAAACAAAGAGAGAAAATAGATGTGGGGCACACAGATGTCTTCTCTACCAATTCAGACTACTTAAAATCAAGTGAACTTCCTCTAAGGTAACATACTGACTGGAGTCAGGAAGTGAAGCGGCTAAGATGACTTCAATCTACCTTTCTCCCCACTTTTCCTCTCTATGCTCATCCTTTGTGTTTTCTCTGAGAGATTTCTTCAGCCTAAGCATAGTCTTTGCTTTCTCCTTGGCATGGCCCAGGCTTTATCTACTGGCATTTCTCACTGAACTCTTCCAGTTTCTTTTCTGCTAGTTACTTCATTCTGTCTCCTAATTCCAAATTCCCAAGGAAGGAAATGGATGTGTGGGAGTGGGGATACAGAACTCTGCTGGTAGAAATGGTGCAAAGTTGTACTCCTATTATCTTGTAATTTTGTATATCAATATTAAATAACTAATATATATTTTTAAAATCCACCTCTCCTGATAGCCATTTTTTCTTTTTTTTTCTCTTTATTTGCTAGGACAGAGATAAACTGAGTGTGTGTGGGGGGAGATAGAGAGAGGGAGAGAAGAGCCCTGGGGGTTGAGCATACATGTTACAATGTCCAAGGACTGGGGTTCCAGCCCTTGATCCCCACCTGCAGAGGGAAGCTTCAGGGGTGGTGAAGCAGGGCTACACAAGTCTCTCTCTCTTCATTTCTCTCTCTTTCTCTCTCTCCTTCTCTCTTTTCCTCTTCCCTCTCTATTTCTGGCTGTCTCTATCTAATAAATAAATAAAGATAACAAAAAAGAGAGAGGGGAAAGAGAGACAGAGAGATACCTGTACTACTTGCTTCACCATTCATGAAGCTTCCCCTACAGGTAGGGAGTAGGGGCTTGAACCTGGGTCCTTGGGTATAGTAGCGTGTGTGTGCTTAAACAGTTGCACCACCAACCAGCCCCTCTATTCCCAGGTTTCAAATGAATTAAACACAATTATTTCTTGTGACCTACTAATTTGAGTGTAGCGTCTGCAGGTAATCAGAATTATTTTCTTATTCTCTTCCTTTATCCTCTCTCATTCAGTATTTAATTGGAAACAATTTTTGCTTATAGAAATTTCCTTATAAGGGAATTTAGAAATTCCCTAAAATAAGGTGCACACACACACATCATAGGTATTAAAAGAATCTATATTCTATTTGTCTTAAAGATCAGTTACACATTGGTGTGGCTATGTTTTCCAAAAAGATGAATGTGTTTTCCAACTCACATTTAGCTTAATCAATCAATAGATCCAAATACCTTCAAATCAATGGGCTTTGTGTTAATGTACACAACAGGAATAAAATACTTTACTCTCGATGTGTAGTAAAGCAGTCAAAGATGCATGTGCAAGGGTGCTTTTATTTTTTAAATCAAGCCTTCAGTTATAATATGAAACATTTAAAATTATATAAATGTGTTTATCAAAAATATGAGTCAATGAGGGCCAGAAAAATGATTCACCTGGGTAGTATACCTGCTTTATCATGTGTGCAGTCCAGGTTTGATCTCAGCCCCAGTGCCTTGAAGAAAACATGACTGTTGTGCCGTACTTCTACTTGTTTAAGGTACAGTAAGTCTGAATACAATACTGATGGTAACCACAAAGCAAAATATGAAGCAGAGAAACATAGGAAGTGACATAAACACTACAAAAAACCATCCACATACATAGGCAGGTAGATGTACAGAATATTGAATATTTACCAAAGAAGGGATCCATAAGGCCAACAGACATATGAAAAAAATGCCCCAAGTCACTGATTGTCAGTAGAAATGAAAATAAAGACAATGAGACACCACTTCACCCTTGTGAGAATGTCATACATTAGAAAGGATAATAATGGGGGGGCGAGTGGTAGTGCAGCGGGTTAAGCACACATGGCTGCAAAGCACAAGGACCAGCCTAAGGATCCTGGTTCAAGCCCTTGGCTCCCCACCTGCAGTGTGTGTGTGGGGGGGTGTCATTTCACTTGTGGTGAAGCAGGTCTGCAAGTGTCTTTCTTTCCCCTTCTCTGTCTTCCTCTCCTCTCTCAATTTCTCTCTGTTCTGTTCAACAATAACAGCAATAACAACAATAATAAACAATAAAGGCAACAAAAGGGAAAAAATAGCCTCCAGGAGCAGTGGATTTGTAGTGCAAGCACCGACCCCCAGAAATAACCCTAGAGACAAAAAAATAAAACAAAAAAAACAAAAGAAAAAGAAGCAAGGAAGGAAAGAAGGAAGGAAGGAAGGAGGGAGGGAGGGAGGGAGGGAGGGAGGGAGGGAAGGAAGGAAGGAAGGAAGGAAGGAAGGAAGGAAGGAAGGAAGGGAGGGAGGGAGGATAATAACTGCTGGAGAGATTGTGGGGTCAGAGGAACCCTCCTACACTGCTGGTGGGAATGTCAATTGGTCCAACCCCTATGGAGAGCAGTCTGGAAAACTCTCAGAAGGCTGGAAATAGATGTACTCTATGACCCAGCAATTCCTCTCCAGGGGATATAACCTAAGGAACCAAACACACCCATCGAAAAAAGATCTGTGTATACTTATGTTCATAGCAGCACAATTTGTAATAGCCAAACCTGGAAGCAACCTGGATATTCAACAGCATATGAGGGGATCAGATGGTAGCACAGAGGGTTAAGCGCACATGGAGCAAAGCACAAGGACTGGCCTAAGGATCCCAGTTCAAGCCCCTGCCTCCCCACTTGCAGGGGGGCTGCTTCACAAGCAGTGAAGCAGGTCTGCATGTATCTATCCTTTTCTCCCCCTCTTTGTTTCCCCTCCTCTCTTGATTTCTCTCTGTTCTATCCAACAACAACAACATCAATGACAACAATAACACTAATGACAACAAGAAGGGCAACAAAATGGGAAAAAGGCCTCCAGAAGCAGTGGATTCGTAGTGCAGACACCGAGCCCCAACAATAATAAAAAAAAAAACCAACAACAAAAGTGGCTGAGTAAATTGTAGTCTATATACACAATGGAATATTACTCTGCTATTAAGGATGAAAAATTCACTTTACCTCATCTTGGATGGAGCTCAAAGGAATCATATCAAGTAAAACAATCCAGAAAGAGAAGAATGAATATGGGATGATACCACTCATGGACAGAAGTTGAGAAACAAGAACAGAAATAAGAACAGAATAATAAGCAATGTACTACTTGAACTGGGTTTGGTGTACTGTAAAGGATGCGGAGGGAGGGGAGCTTTCAGGTTCCCTATATGGGGTTGGGGTAGGGGGCAGTCCTTAGATGGTGGTAGCGGTATGAAACTGTACTCTTATTAATTTACAGTTTTATAAATCACTATTAATCCAATAACCCAGGGGGGAAATACATGGAATATTCAAGTTCTATAACTGCGTACATTTTAATCTGAGTATATATTTCTTTAGTTTAAGCATTTAATGTATCAAATTTGTTAACTGACTGAATTCAGACCTTGGGCTTAAGTTGTTTAAGCAGCTCAAAATGTAAGTTTTTTGTTATTTTTGTTGTTTTTAAATACTAAGTTACCTACAAACTTAGACCAGATGGATTATGATCATTTGACCTTGTCACTATCTAAGATATTTTTGTTAGTAGAGATCACTAAATGACAAAGCATGGTGAGGGCAGTATAGTAAGGCAAATCCCAAACATGGGATTTTTGAAGAAAAATAAGCTCCCAACTGTTGGTTACAATTACAGTTATCTGTTGCCTTTTTTAAATCCCAAGACTGCAAGGAGCCTTCTCTAGTCTCTTTAAAATATGTATTTCTCCCAGTGCTTAACCCCCTTGGACTTTGCTTGCATTTCTTGATGACTTTCCTCTTGATCCCTTACCCTGTTATGCTGCCTCTATTGACCTCAACTAAATCAATGTAACCAATACCACTATGCCATGTTATGCTGCCATTGCCTTTTTACTTTTGGTTGTGTCCAGAGATGTCAAATCCAAGATGTCAACCCTCCAAACCCAATAATCAGGCAAGTCCTTTCCAAACACATCAGACTACCTAGTTCCACTTTAGATGGTGCTTTCTCTAGCAAAGTTACAGATCCTAGATACAGGATAGGCCCTAAAGGACTGGGTACATGTATACATGTACCCATAAGTTAGGGGCAACTATATAACTTCAGTTTCCAATGGAGGGAGTGGGAACACAAAACTCTGGTGGTGGAAAAGGTATGGAATTACACCCCTATTATCTTATAATTTTGTAAATTAATATTAAATCACAAATAAATTAAAAATACTTAGCACCATATTTAGAACATAAAAAACATTCAACAGGCCAACAAGAACTATAACTATCATCCATATATATATATATACACACATATATATACATCCATATATATATATATATATATATATATATATACCTAATTTGAGGGCACCAAGTACACAGAGCTCAAGTGATGTATTGAATGCAGAGCAATAATCATAGGAGGTCTCAACACAACAAGAGACTGAGCTTTGGGACAGAAGATCAACAAGGAATTAATAGTCTTTAATGAAGTCACAGATGAGATACACTCAAGAAATTTATACAGCACATTTCATCCTAAAAGAAATGAGCACATTCTTTTCAAGTGCACATGTAGGATTCTTGAGTGTTGACTTCATGTTGGAACAAAAAGGCAATGTTAACAAATATGAGAACACTGAAATAACAAAAAGTATCTTTTTGGACCATGATACTATGAGGCTAGAAGTCCATCACAGGAAGAAAAAAAAAGTTAATACCCCCCAAGATGTAGAAAGTAAAACAACATGCTTCTGAGTAACACTTGAGGAATTGAAGCAATTAAGAGATAAACTAAGTAAGTATCTGTAGAGCAATAAAAATGAAGACATGAGTTGTCAGACCCTATAGGATGAGTTGTCAGACCCTATAGGATGAGGCAAAAGCAGTATAAAGAGGGAAGTTCATAGCAATACAGAATGACATCAACAAAGAAATCTCAAATAAACTAGGAGTATACCTGAATCAAGTAGAAAAGTAACAACAAAGAGAACCATAACTCAAAGGAAGGAGAAAAATAATTAAAATCAGAGCAGAAATTAATGATATAGAAACCAAAAAGATGATTCAAAAGATCAATGATATCAAGAGATATTTCTTCAAAATGATAAATGAAATAGATAAACCATTGGCTATATGTGAGAGGGGGGAGATGACAAAACAATCAGAAATGAAAGTTGTGAAATTATAGTTGATGATGCAGAGATACAAAAGATCATATGAGAAAAATAATTTTAAGTCAACCCTGGAGTAGTGGAATCTTACATGTGCAAGAAGACTGTGGGCATCACAATAAAAAAAAAAGAAAAAAGAAAAAGAAAGAAAAGAAACAAGTTCCAAAAAGGAAGAGCAAATCATTATTCCTCATTAAGTGGTGCAACAGAAAGTGACATGAAGTGTTCTTGCTAGAGACATAATATCAAACCTAAATTTAATCAATTTACAGACATATGAGGAACTGAGAAATGTAGCAACACAGAGATACAAATAAGCAAAGTCTATAATGTGAGATAATTCATAGGATGTTTTCCAACTAGTAAATTGGGGAAAATGTATATAATAAAAGAACATGGGGAATATAATGACTGCTGGGTTCTAACTATTATAAAAAGAAGAGATACAAAAAAGAGAATAAATATACCATATACTCAATATCATTATTATTTTTTACAAAAATATATTTGAAAGTGTTTTTAAGGCATAGATAGTCCTTATTTTTCACAGGTCCAAAATAAAGAGTTCACAGAGAACTTAGATGTTGTTTGAGATTTCTATGTCAAAATGGAAGCAAAGGTCATACTTTATTTTCATCTATGGTATGTGTGTGTGTGTGTGTGTGTGTGTGTGTGTGTGTGTGTGTGTGTATTCATAGTAAAGATACCATCACAGAATCCCAACAGTTCTGCCATGCATTTGGGGTTGAACGAAAATGTCCTAGAGTCTTGGGAGATGGTGGCATACCAGACTCGAATACCAGGCTCCTCAGAGGTCTGAGATTAAATTCCCAGTATCACCATAGGACAGAGCTGAGCAGTGCTCTGGCCTCATAATCTCTTCCCCACTCATACACATAAATAAGTCTGTACTTTTTTAATTCCTAGAAAGGCAAAGTTCTATGCTATGCTACTTCACTGGCAGCACAGAGTGATGGCTAATAGAATGGGTACTGAAATCTGACTGAGTGCACTTATTATTCCATGGACTATGGCTTCACTATATTACATATCCTTTCTGAATTACAATATTTCGATCTATAAATTGGAACAATGTAGTCTGGAGAGATTGTCCGAATGTCTTCTTCCCAGGTTTCATGCATATCTTTTGATAAAGCAATTAATAAGAAAACTGTGAACAGCACTTGATGTAGAATCACCAGTAGGAAATACCCACACTAACAACTTAGGTTGCTGTGTCTAGGCTGGGCCTCTCTTTATCAGCACCAGATCTGGGTTCTGCGGTTCAGATCTCTTCTCCCAGAGAGCAGAGCCTAGCTTTTTAATGGGGCACATTATCACATGGAGTAAAAGTGTCCATTTGCCAAGATTCTCTGCTATTGGGTATGGCCACTATGAAAATCAACTGGACATGGTGGGGGCAGGCATCCAGGAGATATTCTTGAAGGGGGTGAGTCTGACCCTACTTTCTCCTCTACCCTGTGCCTCCTGGAATGCACAGGTGAAAGCTAAGGCTAGGGCAGCCCCAGCAGACCACAAGGCCAGTCACTTAGGAAGGCAGGATAGATGCTCAGACAGAATACAGACACACATCCTCCATATGGCTTCCTACTTCCAGATCTTCGCATGTGGAAGACAAGGGGCTGGTTTATCTGGACCATTAGGTTTTTGTTTGATTTGTTCCACCGTTATTGTTGTGTTTGTTCAGTGCATTTGACAATCATGCCCTTTAGATCTGATCAGAGACAACATGGAGTGAAAAGCTCATCTCATTTGTCCTTGTCTCTGTGAGTTCATGGGTGGGTGAGAAGGAAAATGTGGTCTGCAGGAACCATTTCTCTGAGATTATGGGCAGGTTAAGGAAATACATAAAGAAACTGAAGAAAGGATCAAAGGCACACATTTTGGAGGAGGACCATGAGAACCAATGCATGCTGTGACCATCTTTATCCTATGAGTATAAAATAGTATCTTGAAATTTTTAGGAGACCTGAGACAAAAGAAGCAGATACAATGGGGGGGGGAAGGCATCTAGATATAACAATAGTGGTTTTGGAACACACACAGAGGAAAAATGTATGCAATTTTCAGGGCTTGAGGATAAGCCAAAGAATTCTGGCAGTCGACCATTGAAAGTCAATAATCCATAATAAGTGAGAGCCACATCAGAATTGTTCCTAGAATGGACCCCCTTTGAATGTAATGCAGGGAAAACTTCCATCCAGACTGAGACTTATTAATTTTGTAGCAATCTTATCACTTTGTTTGTTTCACTGGCCATGAATCAAGTCATGCATGCTGATTTACAGTCTAAGAAATGGCTGGCTGTCCATTTCACACTAGTAAATGCAAATCTGATGCAATTGGCACGAAAAATCCTGTCAGTCTGGCTGACCCAGAACTGTGTGTCAGACACTGATTGGTGGGTCTCACATGTCTCTTCTAAGAGCCAGAGCCTGCTAGGACACTCAGCTCTGCATTATGTCAGGCCCTCCCCATCACAGCTGATGGCTGTATAAGTTTGTAGTTGGGAACAGATCTTACATTGCAGCTCTGTGTGGTTCTGCTCTGGGTATATTCCCAATCTGGAGAGAACCTTTAGCATTCAGCTGCCCCCTGGTTCAGGAAGGTGCCACATTAAAAATTAGCCAACTCTGGTGATTATCTGCAGAGCTCCAAGGCAAAAGTCTCCTACTGCAAACTCCACATGAACTGGGTAGTGTACCTGACTACTGCTTTACCACCAAGTTTGCTAGAAGTCCTTCTTTGCCCAAAATTAGAAGAAAAAAAAGTGTTGCGTTCATATGATCTTTTTTGTTTTGTTTTGTTCTGTTTTGCTTGCTTGTTTCTCTGTGGACACAGGAATACAGGAATAGTTGTTGAGAATCTTCATGAAAATCCCCGCTGTTCTTGAAAATAAACTAAGGTGTCCTTGACTTTGGTAGAGTTCAACAGTTTCAATACTCTACCCCCCACTTTTCATAAAACATTTGCGTATGTGTGATTCTCTTCTTTGTATAAGTTCTAGTTTCTCCACATTCTTGTCAAGATCTGGTGACCTTTGAAACTAGATACATACATCTGATACGTGTCTGGTATGTATGAAATAGGAAGCAATGAGTGTTTCCCACATATGATATATAAACTTAATGCATCACCTTTCTTTTATTTCCTCCTGTTTGCCTGTAATAACCCTGATGACAAGAAAAGAAAGGAAAGAAAGATGGTACATTAACTTTATATATCATATGTGTTGCAGGTTTCTTCTCTCTCCCTCCCTCTCTCCCTTTCTCTATCAAAAAAGAAAGAGGTTCCAGGTGGTAGTGCACTGGGTTAAGTGCACAAAGTTCAAAGTGCGAGGATCCCAGTTCAAGCCCCCAGTTCCCCACCTGCAGGGGGGTCGCCTCACAAGTGGTGAAGCAGGTCTGTAGGTGTCTTTCTCTCCCCCTCTGTCTTCCCCTCTGCTCTCAATTTTTCTCTGTTGTCCTATGCAACAACAGCAGCAGCAACAGAAAGAACAGAAAAAAAAAAAATGGCCTCCAGGAGCAGTGGATTTGTAATGCAGGCACCAAGCCCCAGCAGTAACACTGGAGGCAAAAAAGAAAGAACAGGGAAGGGAAGGGAAGGGAAGGGAAGGGAAGGGAAGGGAAGGGAAGGGAAGGGAAGGGAAGGGAAGGGAAGGGAAGGGAAGGGAAGGGAAGGAAAGGAAAGGAAAGGAAAGGAAAGGAAAGGAAAGGAAAGGAAAGGAAAGGAAAGGAAAGGAAAGGAAAGGAAGGTAGGCAGGCAGAGTGGGGGGGGGGGCATGTGGTAGCGCACCAGGTTGAGTGCACATAGTGTGAAGTGCAAAGACCGACCGGCACAAATGGTGAAGTAGGTCTGCAGGTGTCTCTCTTTCTTTCCCTGGCTCTGTCTTCCTCTCCCTGGCTCTATCTTCCCCTCCTCTCTCAATTTCTCTCTATCATATCCAATAGCAACAGCAGCAGCAGCAGCAACAACAACAAGCAACAGCAATAACAGCAGTGGAGAAAAGATGGCCCCAGGAGCAGTGGATTTGTGGTATAGGCACTGAGCCCCAGAGATAACCCAGGAAGGAAGGAAGGAAGGAAGGAAGGAAGGAAGGAAGGAAGGAAGGAAGGAAGGAAGGAAGGAAGGAAGGAAGGAGAAAAGGGAAAGAAAAAAACTGCAGGCTGCCAGGAATGGCGGTGGATTACTCAGGTAACACCCCCCCCCCCGTTTTCCTGTACTGTTTTTTGATAGAGAGTGAGAGACAGGGAGGCATGGAGAAGGCAGAAACCTGCAACACTGCTCCACCACTCATGAACCATCCCCTGTGGTTGGGATGAACCAGAGGCTTGAACTCAGATCTTCATGCATGACAATGTGTGTACTCTACCAGGTACACCACCTCCCAGTCCTAATTTACCGTATTTCATTCCTAGCAAGCACATGTACACACACACACACACACACACACACACACACACACAATGAGACTGACCAAGGTGATAATGGTGATAATGTGTTCTACTCTATTTCTATCAGGGGTGAGGAACATTCAGTCCTCAGGCCATATCATCTGGTATGGCCCTACCAAGGCAACCACAGGCAGGACTCAAAATTCAATAAATTAAGGAGCTTTTTTTCATTAAGTGACACTTTTTAAGTCCATAATTTTGTATGGTCTACAAATTATATTATAAAAGGTGGTACTTAACACCTAGCTCTGTTGTTGGGGTCTAAGAATACAAGTGAGGGGCTAGCTGGTGATGTACTCAGTTGAGTGCACGTTATCATATAAAAAGACAAGGTCCCCACCAGTAGGAGGGAAGATTCATAAGCAGTAGAACACTGCTATAGGAGTCTCTCTTTCTCTCTCCTTCCTTATCTCTCCCTCTTCTCTCAATTTCTCTCTGTCTCTATCCAATAAAAAATAAAATAAAAAGAACACAAGTGAGGTCTCATCCCTTTATCTTCCATTCTGCTTTTCTACACAGTTATCTGGGTGTGTTGCAATAAAAAGTTTATGAGCAGTAGATGCAGCATAACTCTAGTCGTGTTTTGCCCAAAGTAGTATGGAGATTATTTCTAGGGAGAGTGGGGAAACACAGTGTAAACTTGGTGTAGGTGGACACGTGATAAATTCTGATGGAGAACTGTGATAGCTGTGTTCGGTGTTGAAGACAGTGGAAGCCTCACAGCAAGTATACAAGGTAGATGTTGTACTGTTTCATAGAGGAGAAAAGCTAGCCACAAAATGGGAAATAGCCTTCCTGAACCAACCATGACCACAGGAAACAGGATTTTAGCCCATGTGTGCTCCTATCCGTTACAGTAAAGTACCTAAAGGTATGCACACACCCACAGAACAGAAAATGTAAGAAGTTCTGAAATTAGTGCAGCCTAGAATGTTCCCAGCTGTGACCATGGACTGTGAGCTCAGACTGACAGGGATACAGAGGTTACACAGGCTCCTGTGCTAAATATGAATAGACATGGGCCCTGGGTCAGATCAAAGGGGTTTTACAGTTAATGGTATTTATATACTTTTCCCATATTTGGGAGCACCTCTTTGCCCTGATCCAGCTTCTAGGCCTATTCTAAACTCTGGCACAATCCTCCCAGACAATACTTTTAGCCCACCTACATGTTAGCTGCCCTGCCCATGCAAAAATTAGTAGTCATGGGCCCATCAGAATATACCTAAAATAAACGTCCTAGCTTCTTCCAACATGAAGAATGCAAATCTCATCTGCAATACTTTTACCTTTAGGTTAAAACAAATTGTTCTGCTTTATATCTTAATGATTTTTTAGCCACTAAATTGCAGATGCTACCATGACGCCACATTGACTTCCCTGGGCAGATGACCTCACCCATGTGTCCTGGAACCCCACTTCTCCAGAGTCCCGACCCACTAAGGAAAGACAGAAACAGGCTAGGGGTGGGAGTCAGGTGGTAGCGCAGTGGGTTAAACGCATGTGGCGCAAAGCGCAAGGACTGGTTCAAGGATCCCAGTTCAAGCCCCCAGCTCCCCCCCTGCAGGGGAGTCGCTTCACAGGTGGTGAAGCAGGTCTATAGGTCTCTCTCTCTCTCTCTCTCTCCCCCTTCCTCTCTGTTTTCCCTTCCTCTCTCCATTTCTCTCTGTCCTCTCTAACAACGACATCAATAACAACAACAATAACTACAACAACAATGAAAAACAATAAGGACAACAAAAGGGAAAATAAATAAATAAATAAAACAGGCTAGGAGTATGGATCCACCTGCCAAAACCTATGTCCAGCAGAGGATCAATTACAGAAGCCAGACCTCCTACCTTCTGTACCCCATAATGATCCTGGGTCCATATTCCCAGAGGGACAAAGAATAGGAAAGCTTCCAATGGAGGGGATGGGACATGGAATTCTAGTAATGGGAATTATATGGACTTGTACCCCTCTTATCCCACAATCTTTTGATCATTATTAAATCACTAATAAAAATTTTAAAAGATGTTCTATTGAATATACTAGCAACACTGAAAAAATCTACAAAAACAAAGCAACGGTGGGCAGGAGAGATAACCTAATGGTTTCATATATATATATATATATATATATATATATATATATATATATATATATATTGGGGAATTAATGTTTTCCATTCAACAGTAAATACAATAATTTCTACATGCATAACATTTGCCAGTATTCCATATAACAATACAACCCCCACTAGATCATTTATCATCCTTTTTGGGCCTGTGTTTTCTCCACATCCCCCCACAAATCCCAGAGTCTTTTACTTTGGTGCAATATGCCAATTCCAGTTCAGGTTCTGCTTGTGTTTTACCTCCTGATATTGTTTTTCAACTTCTGCCTGAGAGTGAGATCCTCCCATATTCATGTTTGTGTTTCTGACTTATTTCACTTAACATGAATTTTTCAAGGTCCATCCAAGATCGGCTGAAAATGGTGAAGTCACCATTTTTTATAGCTGAGTAGTATTCCATTGTATATATATACCACAACTTGTTCAGCCAATCATCTGTTGTTGGACACCTGGGTTGCTTCCAGGTTTTGGCTATTACAAATTGTGCTGCTAAGAACATATGTGTACACAGATCTTTTTGGATGGGTGTGTTAGGTTCCTTAGGAATCTCACACGGTAAGGTATTAAATTATACAGAAGTTCCACCATATACAACTTATGTATATTAACAACAGCATTCACATATTTTTCCACACTTAACTGGTATATCTCATTTTGCCACTATATGTCTGCCTTTGTCAGCCAACAATTTAAAGACTCTTTCCCTTTATAACATCACCCATACCACAGACATCCCTTACAACCCCCAAAGACAAACAGTTGTTGAGAAGGCCCACCAAACACCTAGGCCCAATTAAGTAAAGAAAAAAAGGGATACATCCCCCAAATATTCAGTTGGCTGAGGCACTAACTACATTAAACCTCTTTTAATATTTATAAAAATTTAAACCATATGCCCTGCTAACCATGGAAAGCAGATCTGTTTGTGTTTCTTTCACAGGAACCCCCAGAAAACCATCTGGACCCCTGCACACTCTGACATCTCCCACTAGATGGCATTACTACAGCAGCCCCCTGAAAGCAATGATGTGACCTGACATGATCTAAAGAACCTGATTCACAGAATCCAAGGACAGAACTTTCTTACTGCCTTTCTCGCCCATCGTTGTCTGCTCTTCTTGCTTCTGCTTCACCTCTCATGTTTTGGCAGTTCCAGCTCACTCTATACAGAGAAGCAAAGTTCCAGTGACTATCCTCCCCCATCAAGATAGATGTGCAGCATTTCTTCCCCTGGTCATTGGCATTGGACTGACGCTTCTATTGGACTTGCTGGTACACCCCTTGGACACTCCCTTTAAATTACAGGACTTCTCAAGGACTGACTGCAGCAGTCCATGGACTTTGCAGCCAGCTTTCTTGGGATTCTATATCTCCGAATAGCCCTGTTGCCAAGCAGGCCACATGCCTCCTCGCCTACAGGCCCTGCACATCAGAGGCAGGAAACGCCCCCTTGCGGCCAGGCCCTGCCCTTTGTTGGCAGGAGATGCTCCTTTGCTGTTAGGCCCCACTCTCTCTGCCCATCAGGCAGCCCCTCTCTGCCTACCAGGCCTCTCTTCAGTCTCACACTGTCCCTTGCTACTCTTACTTATCACTCCCTGTCTTATTCCAGTTCTTTTGAAAACACCTGCACAATATCATTCAGGTTTCTGCCCAAAAGGTTTCTGTTAACCCCTATACTGCTATTCCCCTGACAGAAATAGAGTCTTTTACAGACATTGACCCACTTATATATGGCCATTAAGAAAGAGGGAGATGTCGGGAAATTGTGAGGATGTGGTTGAGCTTGGCAGCGCTTGAACCTGAGGGGTGTATCTATCCTGTTAGCCTCTCTCTCTACCGAGCGATTGAGCAAGGAGGTACAGTAGTAAGCCCAAAGGTGTGCTTCATTCTATCAGACTCCCTACCTCACAAATCACCCCACATTCCTGATACTATGGCCATTAGATAAAAAGAAAGGGGGAGATGTTGGACATTAAGCCAGCCCCCTGCTCCATTGCTGATACTATGGCCTATTTACATAATCATTGTTTTGCCTGAAAGATTCCCCACGCATTCCTTTGATCTATCTTCTTTCTACCTCAAGACCCACTCTGCCTGTAGGTTTGCTATATATAGACTCCACTATTTTCAGGAATTTTCCATCTATTCCCATTTTTTGTAGTATTTTTATCATAAAGGGATGTTGTATTTTGTCAAAGGCTTCCTCTGCATCTATTGATATGACTATGTGGTTTTTAGTCTTGCTTTTATTGATGTGGTGGATCACGAGGATTGATATATGTCTATTAAACCAACTTTGTATGCCTGGGATAAACCCCACTTGGTCATGATGATCAATCTTGAATATACTCCTGTATCTGGTTGGCTAGAATTTTGTTCAATATTTTAGCATCTATGTTCATCAGAGATATTGGTCTGTAGTTTTCTTTATTGGTTGTGTCCCTGTCTGCTTTTGGTATCAGAGTGATGTTGGCTTCATAGAAGCTGTAAGGGAGTATTCCAGTATCTTCAATCTTCTGGAAGATTTTTAAAAGTAGAGGTATTAGTTCTTCTTTGAAGGTTTTGTAGAATTCATTTTCAAAACATTCTGGTCCAGGACTTTTATTTTTGGGGATATTTTTGATAATTATTTCAATTTCATTAGCTGTGATGGGGCTGTTCATTTCATATAGTTCATCTTTACTTATTTTTGGAGTTGGTAGGTATCTAGGAAATCATCCATTTCTTCCAGGTTCTCTAGCTTGGTTGCATATAGTTGTTCATAGAAGCCTCAAGTGATATGTTGAATTTCTGTGGTGTCTGTTGTGATATTTCCTCTTTCATTTACTATCCAATTTGTTGGGTCTTCAATCTATTTGGATTTTCCCTTTTTTTTGTTTTGTGAGTCTGGCTAAAGATTTGTCAATTTTGTTCACTCTTTCAAAGAATCAACATGTACTTTCCTTGATCTTTTGTATTATTTCCTTATTTTCAATGTTATTGATTTCTGCCTTAACATTAGTGATTTCTGTCCTTCTGGTTACTTTAGGGTTTCTTTGTTTTTCTTCTTCTATGTCTGTAAAATGTTCAATCAGGCTGTTTATTTGTGCTTTTTCTTGTTTCCTAATGTGTGCTTCTATGGCTATGAACTTCCTTCTCAGTACTGCCTTAGCTGTGTCCCAAATATTTTGATAGCTTGTGTCTTCATTTTCACTGAACTCTAGAAACATTTTGATTTCTTCCTTTATTTCCTCTTTGACCCAGTACTTGTTAAGTAGTGTACTGCTGAGCTTCCACATTTTGGGACTATTATTAATCTTTGTTGATTGTGAAGTGTTAGTTTAATTCCACTGTGGTCTGAGAAGATGCTTGGGATGATTTCAATGCTCTTGAATTTGCTGATGCTGTCTTTGTGGCCTAACATAC
Source organism: Erinaceus europaeus (assembly GCF_950295315.1). Taxonomy (NCBI): domain Eukaryota; kingdom Metazoa; phylum Chordata; class Mammalia; order Eulipotyphla; family Erinaceidae; genus Erinaceus; species Erinaceus europaeus. The sequence goes on from NC_080168.1 coordinate 62,861,664, forward strand.
AGTCTATCTTTGAGAATGACCCATGTGGACTTGAGTAGAATGTGTATTCCAGTTTCTTGGGATGAATGACTCTGAAAATGTTCAGTAGTTCTAGTTTATCTATCTTCTCATTTAGACCCCTCATGTCTATTGATTTTCTGCCTGGGTGATCTGTCAAGTTGAGAGAGTGGGTTGTTGAAGTCCCCTACTGTTACTGTGTTGCTGTTAATAAAATATTCCTATGGCTCTTTCAGTAGATGTTTGATGTATTTAGATGGCTTCTCATTGGGTGCATAGATGTTAATAATTGTTAAGACCTCTTGATTGACTGATCCTCTGAGCATTAAGTGGTGTACATCCCTACCTTTTTTAGTTTTATTTATCTTAAAGTCTATCATGTCAGATATGAGAATAGCTGTCCCTGCCCTTTTTTGTGGGCCATTGGCTTGTATGATAGTTTTCCATCCTTTCACTTTGAATCTGTGTTTGTCTTGTTGAGTTAGGTATGTTTCCTGTACACAGCATATTGTTGGGTTGTGTTTTCTGATCCATCTTCCTAATCTATGCCTTTTAGTAGGTGAATTCAGGCCACTGAAATTTATTGATATCAAGGACTTTAGGTATTTTAATGCCATTCTTGTAGAGTTTTAGAGTGTTCTGATAGATGGCATATTTATGGCGGTCTGACTGTTTATAGGAGACCTTTCAGAACTTCTTTCAGGGAAGGCTTGGTGATAGTTGATTCTTTCAACTGTTGCTTGTCTGAGAAGGTTTTCATGCCTCCATCTAGTCTGAATGACAGTCTAGCAGGATACAGTAGTCTTGGTTGAAAGCCTTTCTCATTGAGCACTCAATAGATATCTTGCCATTCTCTTCTGGCCTGTAGTGTCTGTGTGGAGAAGTCTGCTGCTAATCTTATGGGTTTTCCTCTGTAGGTGACCCTTTGTTTTTCTCTTTCAGCCTTCAAGATCCATTCTTTATCCTTATTCCTTTCCATTCTAAATATGATGTGTCTTGGTGTCTTTAAGTCTGGGTTAATTCTGTTTGGGACCCTCTGGGCTTCTTTAACCTGTATGTCTTTGATGTTGTCTAGATTAGGGAAGTTCTCAGCTATTATGACCTAAAGAATGTTTTCTTTCCTCTCTTTCTTCCTCTGGTAAACCAGTAATGCTAATATTATTTCTTTTGAAGTCATCCCATAGGTCTCTGTTGTTGTCTTCAGTATCTCTTAAACTCTTTTTGAAATCTCTTGCTTCTTTTTTAGTTGTCTCTATTTCATCCTTGATCTTGCTTATTCTGTCTTCAGCCTCATTTATTCTATTCTCTCTCCCCTCTACTGCTTTCTAGAGTTCATTAATTTTGTTACCCTGTTCTAATACTGTTTTAGCTTGTGTTCTTAGCTCAGCTATTTCAGCTTTCAGCTCTCTAATAAGCTTGTGATAATTAGTGTTTTCTTCCAGAGAAAACATTGGTTTTTTCTCATTGGTTGTTTCTGCATTTCTGATGACAGTTCTTTCAAACTCTTTACTCGCTCCTATGATTATTTCCTTAATGAGTGTTTGGATGTTGACCTCATAATTTTGTCAGCACTTCAACCTTTGGGGGGCTTTTAGCTGGACTCTTATCCTGGTTCATTTCTCCAATATTTCTTCTTTTTGGTTTAACCATTTTATATAGTATGTAATAAGGTCCCTCTCTTAGTACTTTTCAAATTACTGATTACTCTTGCCTGGAGTGACTTGTGTCTAAGTGAGGTACTTAAAGCATTCATAGTTGTGGAAATTGACAGTTGTTTCAATAGTATTTTAATCCCTGAGTTGGAGCACAGTGCCTTAAAAGCCTCTTTTGTTCTTTTTCTTCCCCATATGCTATGAGAGCCTGAGGGATTTTATACTACAAGTAGGCTTCTTAGCTTAATCACTGACTCCTGACCAAGCGATAAAGCAGGGTGGGGCAGAGATAATCCAGTGGTTATGAAGGGTCTCTCACATCCCCACCACTAGGCCACTGAGGTAGAGATCTCCTGAGTTTCCTTGTTAGTTCTCTGTCCCTTGGTGTCAGCACAGGGCCTCCCCTCCACTGCTCCCGCTTCTGAGGGCAATAGCAATGGAGACTCACAGTTGCATTCGGTGAGTCTTAGGGGAGTCCTCTTCTCCCTTCAGCAGTCTTTTTGTTTGTGAAAGAGATTGGAGGTGGTGTCTCAACTGGTAAACTGCTGGGCTGTCAGCAGTCATTTAATCTCTCCCTAAGCTCCTCTCTGTCCACGAGCAACACATGTTTTCACTCACTGGTGATTTGGTGGGTTCCTGAAGTCGTTCTAGTCCTGTCTTGTTGCAGTCCCAGGTGGTCTCCTTTGGTATTCCTAGTTGACCCGGGAGAGGAGAGGAGAGAAACACAGCTGCTCATATAAAAATATTTTTATGCCTGAGGTCCAATGCCCAAGCACCACCATGAGCCAGAGTAAAACAATGCTCCAGCAAAATAAACAAATAATAAAAAACGCTACACCAAGAAATGATAATTCAATAGTTGCTTGATCAATACCAGAGATCCTAGTGTTTGTTTTCAACTTGGAATGGTTTTAGTATTGATTCTAGGTTGGTGTTCAAAGGCCACCTGATAATAGTTTCACTAGTAACAGCAATGGGGTCTTTGATATGAGAATCAAAGGGTTTCTAATATTACATTATGGGAGTGGACATAGAACTAGTCTTACATCCAGACGAGAATGGGAATTAGTGTTGTGTAATTGCAAGTGGAAAATGCAGCTTCAAACCTAGTTTAAGAAAAAAAAAAGAAGAAGAAAGAGAATACAAGGCAGGCAAATCTGCTTCATATACACATGTAAAATCTATTTGAGTTATTTTTTTTCAAGCATTACCCAGTTGGTTTGGCAAAAGAGAAGCATATATATATATACATACATATATATATATATATATATATATATATATATATATATATGTATGTATATATATGGAGAGAGAGAGAGAAGCCTGGAATAAGTGAGGCCAGATGTTAGCAGTAAGTTAGGACTGTCAGAATTACCAAATAAAAACACAAGCTGCTCAGTCAAATTTGAATTTCAGAAAGACAACAGATAACTGTTTAGTATGTGTCCTAAATACCACAAGCATACCCAGACTTAAAAGCTAATCATCATTTACATGAAACACAAGTTTAACTGGGAGTCCTGTATTTTAGATATATTCTTTCTCTACACTAAGTGAATCCAAGTCAGGGTGGATGAGTATGTATGTTGTGAGAGCAATATCACTGCTCTTCATTCCACTTCTCTGTGAGTTTGAGCATTGTTAAAATAAGAATGTGCGCTTACTATATATGTTTTAATGTAAATACACTGCAGGCCTCAGCATTAATTAAACATTTTGTTGTGCAGAAAAGGGAACATGATTGGCACTCCAAATATATACCTGCTGCTGAGAGAGTACAGCAGGAGAGAGAAAAAATGAAAACAAAGGTCTGACTTGGGCAGGCTTTGTCCCTAAGGGTTCAGGTTTTTCTTCCCTATCTAGACAGGGGAGTTAACATAGCTTGTTGACAACCCTCAGGAAGTGTACCACACCCCTCCCAGACAAAGAGATAAAGAGATCTAGGGGCATGACTACCCCCTCCCTGATAGTAGCAATGGGGACAACTGAGAGCCTCATTGGCACCACTTAAACCAAACAGACCAAAGCAGGGCTCTGAAAAGTAAACAACTATCGGAATCACAACATAATAAGCACATGCTAAACCTGACCCTCTAAAATAAAGCATTTTAATAGGACCCAGAGCCCCCTGACACAACAGACAAAACATATAAAAAGCATCACTGTTCTTACAAAGAACCAAGAAAATCACAACTTAAGTGAGAAGATAATCACTAGATACCAACTTTGACATGAATCAGATCTGGAATTATACATAAGGCTTTAAAACTGTCATACTGTCTTAGGACAAATGAAAAAATAGAAAAACCTCAGCAAAAAGTGAATGCCAATCCTCTTTAGGACTGCATTTGGTGTATCATTACTCTTAATATTCAGGGAATAATTTACATTTCTCCAAAACAAAGTCTTTGAGAGTAAATGTAGTACAGCTAACACAGCCAAAGTCATGTGATATAGACTAATCAAGTACATTTGCTGCCCAGAATAAAAGAAATGATGTTTGAAAGGTCAAGTAAGGCAGACAAGTTCAGTAGCTGAGCTTCTCTACATTTTTAGGCTCCTAGTGTTGGGAACAAAGGAATAACTCCACAGTTAGACGAATCTAAGCAATTCAATTCCTACTTGCCTTCAGGCCACTGCCAAGAATTTAGCAAAAAGATTAAATGTCAGAAGCCACAAAAGGAAGGAGTGAGACTTTGTGACTGTTGTTCTAAATGGGAAATGAAGCAGTCAGTGCACAGATACACATAAGTATTCACACCAGGTTTCCGCCTTGTAGAAGTGCAATGTTGCAAAGAACACAGACATACTCTCTCTCTGCCCCACCTCCTAGGAACACCTGAGACAGACAGCTGAACTACACCACAGTTAGCCAACATAAACATTTACCAAAGACAGATACAGTTAAAACAAATGACTCCTGGGCCAGGCAGTGGCACACCTGGTTAAGCTTACACATTACAATGTGCAAGGACCAGGGTTCAAGCCCCTGGTTCCCACCTGCAGGGGGAAAGCTTTAGGAGTGGTGAAACAGGGCTGCAGGTGTCTTTGTTTTTTTCCCAGTATATCCATCTCCCCTCTCAATTTCTCTCTTTCTATCCAATCATAAATAAATAAGATTTAAAAAATTAAACAAGTATCTCCACCTTCATAGTTTCCTAGCCCTAACTGATGTCACAATACCAATGACCCCAGCGATTGTTTACTGTGCACTTACTAACTAGACATTGTGGTCATGCTGAATTGTGTCACCTCATTAGTGCAAACAGTGACTGACATGGTAAGTATCCTTATCTCTACTTTACACAGGGGGCCATGGAACTTGCTTCTTTTAGTGATGATACATCAGTCACACTGCCAGCAGTCAGACCACATTGCCCCAATTCACTATGGTTTCTACTCAAAGATAAATGTTCACAACTTTTCATCACACTCAACTCCTCCTTCCTTTCCTCACACTCAGCTGGTTAGTCTGCTTCCTCCTTTACTGGGAAGACAGGATCAGAGGAGAAATCCTGAGTCTGCACACTCTGTTCCTGTTTATCACTGGGGATGAATCGCTCTTCGGGCATTGTAGAGGCTACCCTTTCCTATCCTAGAACATTTTCCAACAATTCTCACACTGCTAACTTGCCTGGTGTTGTCCTGTCCTGACTACCAAATCATGCTTATCAGCATGTAAGTGTGCTGCTATTCTCGCATGTCCAAAGAGCAAAATAGAGATAGAAGCAAACTTTCTCTTCCCACCCTAGCCAGATAACTGTTCTCTGTAGCAAAATTCAAGACCCGTCTGTACTTGCTGTCCCCACTTGCTCTTTTCAAAACACTCCAAACAGGCTTGTGTCATTCCTTCTCACTGAGAATTTCTCATCAGTCCAACTGCCAGCCTCAGTCCCTTCTCATCTGCCCCAAGCTCCTCCATGATCTCATCAAGTCCCCTGGTTCTGCATATTGTCATTTTGCTGTCTTCCAAATTCTTGTCTCCAAGCGATGCTGCTCTCCCAAAGTCCAGTCTCAAGTATCTTATTACCTACTTTCATCTCCCCTGCGGTGCCCCAGATTTAGCATGTCTCAAACTGAACTTCTGATTTCTCTCTCATATCAGTCATGGTTCTGGCAGGAGATAGATGACACACTTGGTTTATGTAATTTGAGGAGACTTCAACTGAGGAGCTATTTACAGGATGAAGGGAAACCAAAAAGGCTAATGCAATACTCCAGAGCTAATGAAGGTGACTGCTGTTCTATCAGTCTTGAAAGGCAAAAGGAGAAAAGAAGGAAGCCGTGGTTGAGAGGGAGGGATACAGAAGGAGTGGGGGGAGGGGTAGAGAAGAGAGAAAGAGAGACAGAGGAGGGAGAAAAGAACTCAGTTGACCAAGGAGCTGTGATTTTTGTGGAGGAGAATAACCAGATTAAATCATCTTCCCCTTAACTTAAATTTCTTAAAAGGATTCCTCTATGACTGAAGGCCACAGGTCAGCTAATGTGCTAAGAGGTCAGCCTCCTGGGACATGGAGCAGATGGAATGGGTAGGGAATGGGTAGGGAATGGGTTTAGAAGCCCAGCTGGCAGGTGATGGAAATGGCATCCTGCTTGTTTCAGGCAAGAAGCCTTAATTACCAAGCTTCCTGACTGTGCTCTTGTCCTCAACACCATTTGGAAGCATGCACAGCCACTTCTATCAAGATGCTGCTCTTTTGAAGACTTGCTTCAAACACCAGACTCTTGCAGCTCTTACCAAGTCATAGAAAATTTTCTTGAATAGACAAGTGTTCTTTGGGTCATTTCTAGACACCTTACATCACTTATTTTTAAAAATATCATTAATAGTTTCCATGAGGAATGGGTGTGTGGAATTCCTCACACTGTATAGCATAGCTGCCATGCTCACCACAAATTATTAACTAAAGAAACCCCTCTGCTTGTTACCCAGCTCCCTTCTCTATGTTTCATGTATAAAGCCTAAGAGTCAGTTTAAGTATTTGTTTTTACAAGTGTGCTTGCTTTAGTTATAGATTCCACCTAAAAGTGAGACCATCTGATAATTGTCTTCAACCTCTCCACTAATTTCACTTAGCATAATCACCTCTAGCTCTACCTACCTTGTCCCCCAGACACCACATAGTCACCTGTTTAGGTTGTAGTACTTATTGCCATTTTCCTTCAGTAGTATGCATGCTCTAGGAGGGTGAGGAGTTCTGTTTTTTTACTCATGGAAACATTACAATCATCTATAACTATGGCTGTTGACATCAAGTGCTGAATAAATGTTTGCTCAACGAGTGCTGATTTGATGGAATAGTGGAACTGGAATTTGATCAAGGAAATTGTGCTTTCTAATCACAAACGTAGGTTGAGACCATTTTCAGACAATTAGCCCTATTTAACTAGAATTCATGGGCACAAACAGTATTTTGCAAATATTTAAAGCGTAATGAGATCTTTGACTTCTAAAGCACTTAGGTGCAGCAATCTGTGCAGGTATGCAGAGTGGTAGTCAGGAAATTGAAAAAAGCATTCAAGGGGAGATTTTATAGTAATCTCACAGAATGATAGTCCATATCAGGATGGAAGGTCAGAATTTCATCTCTTTTGATTTTTAATTGTCATTTGAATTTGTTCCCAAAGAACTTCTTTAGTGATAAACTCATGCATCATATAATCAATGAGACTATCATTGACTAGGATTCATTTGGTTAATTTTCTGCCAGGGATGATTAGAAAAAAGGATAATCTGAGGTCTTGTCACCTGTCTTTGAAATGTAAAGCTCTAGACCCAGGAGTGGAAATGAAGGTTTGCTATTTGCTCTGTGCAACTGGGTCTTAATCTGTATGTCTGTCACAATAACATTCAGAGGCTGAAATACATATTGTGGATTCTTGATAAGTTCTTATGTTCAAGCATAAGTTTTTGCAGTAAATTGAGGTAAAAATTTTCCAGGGAATCTTTTAACATTTATTTTAGAGTTGAATATAGGTGCCAGGGAGATGGCTCACTGATGGCATGTATGCCTTGCATGCATGAGGTCCTGGTACTGCATTATGATGAAATGGTTCTCTGGTCTTTCTCATAAATAAAAAAAGAGGGGATGGAGTCATGGGTTTCACTCACTGTGTCACTTCCCAAGCTTTAGCACTGATATATTTTTAAAGCTCTCTGGCTGATATAAATATGCAGCCAGAGATGAAATCCATGTCTAGGAAACTGAGTCTCACTGTGCCCTGCAGGCCTCTAATATCAGAAATTGCTTTTATCTTTCATATTCACACTTTGCCTTAGTATGACTTGATTCGGTAACTTTTATTCTGTGTTAGTAGTAGATGTCCTGCTGTCTGTCAGACACCACATTTTGCTGTAAATACAGGACCAGACCTGTCCCCTGCTTCTGTCATGCAATCTGTGATTATAATAATAAAAGGTAAGACTGACACTAAACAAGAAATCATGAGTGTGAGGGATGATCACTGCATTTATTTCTCCAGAAATCACTTCTCTCTGTGCTGCTAGAACCTGCGTGAATGAGTGGTAGATGCTCCTGTAAGTGTGTGCCAGGCATTTGGTTGATGCTGACACGAACACTTGAATGTGGCTGATCAGATGTATCTCGGTTCATTTGTTTTCCCTTTTGATGTAAGAGCATCTGTAAAGATGCTTCTTCTTTGCCTTACTGTTAATTGCTTTAATGAGACCCTTGATTCTTCCTATTACCTGCCTGTTTACATTAGTCTTGATGCACAGCAGAGGTAGGGGGATGTCTGACTTCTAAAAGGTATTTGTCCTTTGGAATCTAAATTATCACAAATTGGCACTTCTCTGGAGGGAGAGGAAAAGAAGTTGGAAGCGAGAGAGTGTTTACTCCAGCGATACCTGCTCTCCTATCTGTTCCTTCCTCTGACCAAGCTTGGGGCATCTCTTGTTTTGCTCTTCCTGTGATTGGTCTTCTAGTTACTGAGACATCAGCTTAATGTAACTGTGTGAAAATGTACCCAGGACCTATTTTAGTCATGTTTGGTAACACATGCAGATATGACGATGACTAGGAAGAAGAAAGGTGTTTTTTTATATCCACAGCTCCCTAGAAACAGGAGGCCTGGAGCAAAGGGTCCCATGGAGGAAGCAGCCTATTTGAAGAGGAGGTATGGGGGATTAGTGGATGTGCCTTTCACTATGGTGCTCAGGGGATGGAAGGACAGGCACCTGAATAAATTTAGGACTGGATAGTATGATGGATTTAGGCGGGACTGCATTTCACATAAGCAGTTGCTATCAAACATCTATAAAGAACTCACACAGGGGGGCCGGGCGGTAACATAACGGGTTAAGCACACATGGCACAAAGCGATAACAAAGGAAAAAAAAAAAGAACTCACAGAAGAAAAGAATAGCCCAATTAAAAGAAAGTGGGCAGAATATATGACTAGAAGGTTCTCTAACAACAATGATAAACAACAAGGGCAACAAAAGGGAAAAAATAGCCTCCAGGAGCAGTGGATTCATAGTGTAGGCATTGAGTCCTAGCAATAGCTGTGCAGGCAAGAAAAAAGAAAGAAAGAAAGAAAGAAACAAAGAAACAAAGAAACAAAGAAAGAAAAGAAAAACAAACACAAACAAAATACAAATTGAAATGCCATATGATCCAGCAATGTCATTACTAGGCATTTACCCAAAAGATGCAATAACACTGATTCTAAGGGATATTTGCACCCTCATGTTCCTAACAGCTTTATTTACAATTGCCAAAATTTGGAAACAACCAAAATGCCCTTCAATAGATGACTGCATAAAAAAATGTTATACTCAATGGAGTACTACTCAGCAATAAAAACATGATATTTGTTCTTGGAAATAAAATGGATAAAATTGAAGATTATGCTTTGTGAAGAAGTAAGTAAGGAGGTAAAGGACAACTGCAGAATGGTTTCATTCACATGCAAAATGTAGAGAATTGAAGACATGAATATGGAAAAAAAGTCAACTCATGTTTAATGGAAGAACTCCTTGTGGGAGAACTATAGTGGGGGGTGAGAACTAAGGGGGCAGGGGTGGGGAGACAGACCCTCATTAATGAGAGCAGTGAGATTATACTCCTAAAACAAAAAGAAGAAAAGAATTTAGGCAGATTCTAGGCCAAGGGATGGTTCCTAGTTGTCTAGTAGCTGGTCCTGGTATGGTTTCAGACATAGGAATAGTGTCCTGGATTGTAGATGCCTGGCAGAAGGAGGTAATGGGGTTAGTTTGCAAATAAAGGGCATGTTTTCTAGGGAATGATTTGTTATCTCTGGCAGTTAGCTACACCTAGGAGAGGCAATCTCCATGATGTCAAAACATCATAGAACACAGACAATGGGAAGTATGGTCATTGCAAACACCTCCTCAAAGAAGCTTTTCCTGGGGAGTCAGGCAGTAGTGCAGCGGGTTAAGCGCAGGTGGCACAAAGCACAGGACCAGTGTAAGGATCCCAGTTTGAGCCCCTGACTCCCCACCTGCAGGGCAGTCACTTCACAAGCAGTGAAGCAGGCCTCCAGGTGTCTATCTTTCTCTCACCCTCTCTGTCTCCCCCTCCTCTTTCCATTTCTCTCTGTCCTACCCAACAATGATGACAACAATAATAACTACAACAGTAAAGCAACAAGGGAAACAAAAGGGAATAAATAAATAAATATTAAAAAAAAAATTTAAAAAGAGGCTTTCCCTGATCTCCCAAACTGATCTGATCCAGTGGTCATGCTCTGTCACTTCACTCTAATGCCTCCCTAAACAGTTCTTCTGTGATATATTTCTATTTATATACTGCATTGCTTACTCTTTTCACCACTTAAGAGAATGTCATTCATTTGGTTTAACCATTTTCAGTATCTAGGACAGAGACACATGTAAAATATTCAATAAAAATATACTACATAAATTAAAGCCTCCTCTCTCTCTTCTTAGACTCTCTGTACTCTTCCAGTTCCTGTTCATTGTTCAGTATGATGAGAATCCGCATAAATTTGACACTCTGATCTTGGACTTTCTCTACTTCCAGAGCTTTCCGATCATGGTTCCTAAAGAACCACAGAGACTAGGTTGCAGTGTAAGGGCAAGAGGAGACAGGAAGGTTTCTCTTCAGACTGTGAAAATGATCATCTGCTGGTGGCAAAAGGAGAGAAGGAGTGAGAACACAAGAGAAAGTCAGAAGCCTATGCTCATCACTTGAAAGCAATTTTATTTGAGTTTAACTTCATCTATTAATTTCTGATCCATATCTGTCAGATCAAGCTCTATGTAAGAAAACAAGTATTCTCTCTGGTTTCTCTTCAAAGGAACAGTGTCTGCTCTTATACTTTTTAAAAATATTTATTTATTTCCTTTTTGTTGCTATTGTTTTTATTGTTGTTACTGCTATCGTTGTTGCTGGATAGGACAGAGAGAAATGGAGAGAGGAGGGGAAGACAGGGAGAGAGAAAGATAGATACCTGCAGACCTGCTTCACTGCCTATGAAGTGACTCCCCTGCAGATGGGGAGCTGGGGGTCGAAACAGGATCCTTACACCGGTCCTTGCACTTTGTGCCACGTGAGCTTAGACTGCTATGCTACTGCCTGACTCCCTGCTCTCATGCTTGATCAAAGATGTAGAGATAGAGTGGGAGAGATAGCATAATTGTTATGCAAAAAAGTTTTCATATCTGAGTCTCCAAAGTCCCAGGTTCAAAGTCCTAGCAGTGCCCTGGTTATAAAAGAAAAAAAATGGAGGAAAGCATAAAATGTTCACGGACACATAGTTATTTGCTTCAGTAAACGGGCTCAACAGGAAAAAATGAGGCTTCTGAGTTTTACTTCCTGTCACCTAAGATGTTATAGATATGACTGACTGAATGAACATGAGAAGAAAAGGAGCAAAGATCCAACCCACACAAAATCCTTTCACTTAGTTAATAAATATCCTTCACCTTAGTTAATAAATATGAATGCTATAAAAAATGCCTGTTCAGCTTCTCTTTCTTGCTTTCAGTTGTAGAAAAGCTGACACTTAGGAAAATCACAGAACTCGTTTAAGGCTCCCAATAAAATCAGAGTTAATTTAAGAGTAATACAAATCATAAAAATCTCAGTTCCTTTATATCCAGCAGCTGAGATCCCTGGTGACAGAGCCAAGTATTGCTATTGTTGATGCCTTTCTTTTAGGCTTTTTTGTTACTGTTGTTAATGATTGGCTGCCTATTAGATATCCAGAAAAAGAGAACTGAACAACAGTAGTACAAGCATCAGGACTATGAAAATGGGGAGGGAAAAATAAGAGAAGCTAGGTTCACAAACATGGCAGGCACAGAAGAATAGCCTCATGCAGACAGGCTCTGGTCAAGAGGCAGTGTGTCTTCCAATGGGTCCTTTGGAGGCAGAGGTAGGCCTGTGATGCAGGAACATGTAGAACATATAAGCAACTGTAAGTTCAGGGGAGATAAGGGGGACCCTTAGGAACACAACACTGAAAGAGCATATTTCACCCATTTTAAAATTAATTGAAGCACAGCTACACTTCTCACCCCAAGATAGGCCCTGCTGACTGAGCTCACAGCAACAAGCCTTATTGCATCATGGACTGATGAGACAGGCTGCAGTTTAAGGACTTTCTCATTTAGAGGGAACTGGAGATGGATGAGTAGTGCAATTATGTAGAACGTGATGGGGTTTGTACAGAAGGCTGTGGGGTCTGGTGGGCAGTGAGGGGAGTGGAGAAGCAGAGTTGGGGGGGAGGTGTTCCCTGGGACTCAGCTGCACAGAGTAGAAATGTAATCCTAGAAGGCTTCATGTACACTTCCCGCCCCCAGACTGGGGAGCCATAAGGGTGTCGGGAAATTGTTAAGCCAGCTGCCCCTGCTCCACCCTGCATTCCTGATACTATGGCCTATCTACATAATCATTGTTTTGCCAGAAAGATCCCCACCCATTCCATTTCTTGATCTATCTTTCCAGACTCTCCCTGCCTCCAGGGTATTATTAATCCCACCAGTTAAAACTCTTGTTGCTAAGGAAGTTTCTACCTTCCCAGTGCCCTTTTGCCTTTCTCCACCCATTTCCTACCCATTTCAGTTTCCAACTTGCCACTTCTGGGTCTGGCCTTTAAAAGTGTTGCTCTCTGATCAATAAAGACACTGCATTGCCACTCTGCCACAAGTTCAAGTCATCTCTACCACGTTGCTGAATGAGTAGCAGCCCAGGCTGGCTCCGGTCATGTTCCCTCCAACCCAGAGAGCACGTGCCTGGGAAGAGACATCCCCATGCTAGCTTGCCATTTGGTGCACCAATGTGGGGCCTACCCCCACAGTGTCACACAAGCGGCAGACGTATGAAGGCGCTCCAGGTAAGTACACAGCCGCTTGGCTCTCCGCAGGCTTGCGTTTACAAAGGCACTGCGGGTCTTTTTCTCCCTCTTCTTATTTTCCTGAGACCCCTCTATCATGGGCAACCTTCCTCCTTGTCAAGAGGATTCCTAAATCCTCTACTCTTTTTTTACTAAACAGGTTTTCTGTCTCTGGGACATACTGCTCTGGGCCACACCTTGGTTCCTCTTGACCATGATTGCAGATTTCAGGAGATATGCAGGGCCCCCTCCTAAAAGGACCAAGGAATTTCCTGCTAAGACTTCCCTGGTGGAGAGTGGCAACTGTAACTTGGGAAACTGTGTGAGTAAAAATGGTTCAACTAAGACAGTACAGGTCTAAATTTGCTCATACGGAATCCCACAAAACATCTGGACCCCTGCCCTCTGACATCGCCCACAAAATGGCATGACTACAATGCCCCAGAAACCCATGATGTGACCTGGCACAATCTGAAGAACCTGACTCACAGAGTCCAAGGACAAAATTTTCCTACTGCCTTTCTCTCACCCATGACTATCTGCCCTTCCTGCTTCTGCTTCACTTGTCACCTTTTGGCAGTTTTAGTTCACTCTCTTGGCAGTTTTAGTTCACTCTCTACAGAAAAACAAAATTGCATAGGCTGTCTTCCCCCATCAAGATAAGATGTACGGTGTCTCTTCCCCTGGTCGTTGGCATTGGACTGACACTTCTATTGGGCTTGCTGGTGGAGCTCTTGGACACTCCCTTTACACAGCTTGACTTGTTGAGGAGCAATTACAGCAGTCATGCATTTCTCAGCCAGCTGTTTCAGGGCCCTGCAATGCCAGACCACCCCTCTCACCCCTCAGCCTATCAGCCCCCTGTCCCTCTGCCTATCAGGCAGTGCCCCCTTCCACCCATCAGGCAGCCCCTCTACACCCACCAGGCCTCCCCTTGGCCTCACACTGACCCTTGCTACTCTTACTTATCACTGTCTTATTCCAGTCTTATTCCAGTCTTACTTATTCCTGTCTTATTCCAGTTCTTTTAAAAAGGGCTGCATGACATCATTCAGGTTTTGGCCCAAAAGGTTTCTGTTCACCCCTACACTGCTATTCCTCTGACAGAAATGGAGTCTTTTAAAGACACTGACCCATTTAAATTGGCCACTAGATAAAAAGAAAAAAGGAGATGTCAGAAAATTGTGAGGATGTGGTTGAGCTTGTCAGGGCTTAACCTGAGAAGTACATCTTTCCTGTCAGTCTCTCTCTCTACCAAGAGGTTGAGCAAGGAAGGACAGGAGTAACCCCAAAGGTGTGCCTTGTCCTATCAGACTCCCTGCCTCACAATTTCAATCTACTCAAAAGAAGGAGGATAGCTTGCTCAACTCAAGGCCCATCCTCCGCACAGTCCTCATGACCCTGTTCTGCAGTAAAGTTAATGGTCTGCTGGAACTCATCATCTTTCTTTTGAGTAGATTAAGGCTCATGAGTGGCATCCTCTGTTGCCAAAGTGAGTGTGAAGAAAGGAAAACTAGAAAGTCAGAAAATCAGTTTTAACAAATGGAAGCTGTTGGGCAGTAGGCCAGCTTCCCCCTGCTTAACTCTGCGGTCTATTTACATAACCACTGTTACCTGGGAACCGCCCTGCCTTCAGGGCATTGGTTTAATCCCCACTAGTTCATACTCTCTTTTTGCTCCGCCCCCTCTCCTAGACACACCCTGATTTCCACTACTCTCTTTTCGCTCCACCCTTTCTACATCACATCCTGTTTCCACCCTATTTGGTGAGTATATATACAGCTGCTCTTCTGATTGAACACACTTGGAATTGCCTTCTGGCTCTGAGAGTCCCAGAGTCTCTCCTGCAATGCTAGGCCGGCACAAGTTCCTGATCCCTTTCCCACGCAGCAGCCTAGGTTCGCTCCAGTCGAATTCTCTTTAACCCAGAGAGCACTTGCTCCGGAAGAAGCACCCTCAAGCTATCCCAGCAGGAAGCAGAGAGGCAATTTAGAAATTGAAGTCAGTGCAGAGGGATGCTCTTATCTGCCTTCAAAAAGCTATCCTTATTGCTGTCAAGTCTAAGTCTCATTAAAACTTAAGATAGTTACCAAAAGTCACCAATGAATCAGTTACAATTTTTCCCAGCTGCATATGCTGAACAGACATAAGCAAATTGATAGGTCACTTGTATATGTCCTTATTTCTAGAAATTCTGATGTGTTGCCTGTAGACCTATATTGGTAATAAATTTCACAACACTTAGTTTTATTTTTTCCTGATCTCCCTGCAGGCCCTTCAAATGTACTCCACCATAATTTACCATCTTTTACCACCAACAGTGTCACAAATCTTGCTTGATGGCATAGCACTGTCAGCAGATACACTGCTGGGTGACACATTATACTTCACTGGGTCTAAAATAGCCTTGCAAACAAGCAAGCCCACTGCTTCAGAGCTACTCACATTCTTGCAGAGCATTTCCTAATGTGCCAACAAGTGCCTGGAGTAGAAATCAAGTTGAGAAAAGGAATGCTATAAAAGCTTACAACTAGTAAGCAGATGTGCTTGCAGGAGGCTGTGGTCACTAGGTGGGGAGGTTCAGTGTTGGGGGCTATGATATACAGAACAGTGTATCCAGACAGGGCTCCAATGGTCCACACATGTTTCAACCTCTTTGAATAGGACACAAATACATAAGAATCCAAACATTAAAATAATCTCTTTCCTGTTTTACCATGACTCAAACCCCTGGAAGGCTCTCATGTTCCTACTAAAAGACTTTCTTGTACTTCAACATTATCCCATCATCCAAACCTTTCTTTTATAATGTGATTCTTTCTTGCCAGAGTACCCCACACATTCTCCAGGCCACTCCACAAAGGGCAGACCTTAACAATCTCCTCTCTGTTCTGCCTTTCTGCCAGAAACCCACCTGCTTTACTTTTGACCTCCCCCATTCTCTTTCCATCAATATTGTGAACATTATTTCTCAGTGGTTTAATAATGATTTTCAGGGTTACTAGATTACAGGGTAATATTTTCACACAGATTCTGCCAATCATCAAAGCCCAGAGAGTTGTGTGGCTTCAGTGGGGCCTCCTCTGCATGTAGAGAAGGGCAGGGGACCAAGAGAGAACCTCCCTGTGTGTCGGGAAATTGTGAGGAGCCTCACAAAGCACCCTGCATTTTTCTGCCTCTAGGAGCCTGGCATTCCTTAAAAAATTAAGCCAGCTCCCCCTGCTCCACCCTGCATTCCTAATACTATGGCCTATCTATGTAATCATTGTTTTGCCTGAAAGATCCCACCTACTCCATTCCTTTGATCTATCGTCTTTCTACCCTCAAGACCCTCCCTGCCCACAGGGTATTATTAATCCTACCAGTTAAAACCCTCGCAACAGTTGCTAAGGAAGTTCCTACCTTTCCAGCCCCCTTATGCCTTTCTCTACCCCTTTCCTAGCCATTTCCTTTCCAACATGCCACTTCTGGGTCTGCCCTTTAAAAGCCTTGGCTCTCTGATCAATATCTATATTGCACTGCCTCACTGCCACGAGCTTGGTTCCTGAGTCATCTCTCTCATGTCGCTGAGTGAGTAGCAGCCCAGGCTGGCTCAGGTCACTTTCTCTCCAACCTAGAGAGTACATGCCCAGGAAGAGGCACCCCTACGCTAGTCCAGCACCCATGTGGTAATGACTTTTGTCCCATCACATCTTTTCACTAGAAGGTCTTCAGATAATGCTCTAAATGTGTCCTTGTGGCTGGCACAGGCTCCTTTCCAAAGTGCTTTTCAGTTCAAAAGCACTGCTTTGTGGAACGTGGAGTCAGCCATTTGCCTCTGCTAAATGATTTAAGTAAAGTCCAACATGATAGCGCCAGCTTTCAAAGGCTTAGCACAGATGAACTTTAGCTAATATAAAAGGTCTCCATCTGTGGCCGAGTAGAAGAATAGCTTATTCTCTCCTACTGGGACTTGATTAAAAAACGTGGCTTTTCTATCATAGTAGCACGTCATATGCACAAGAGCGTCTATGGTACTGGTTAAAGGAGAAACTATCATCTGGTTGGCAGAAAGGATCTGTAACTGAAACAAAATTGTTCTCACTCTTGACTAAACATTTACTGTCAACAGTCTATCTTTTGGATGTGCCCGGAAAAACAGTACAAACTCCCTCTCCCTCTCTCTCTCTCTCTCTCTTCACAGTAGAACTTATCTATGGAACAATCACCTAGAAATTATGTTTCTTTACCTCTGAATGCAAATGCTCTGCAAATGAACACCAAGAGTTAATGTCTTTTCTATAGAGGTGGGTCACAGGCCAGTTACATGGGTTTGCAAAACAAAAAAAGAAAAAGAAAAGCAGGATTATTTTCTCAGCCCTTATTCTGGTGCATTGGTTTGGTCTCACTCCCCCTGCCTCCGGGAGATTTTGGTTTGGTCTTTGCCTTTTCTCACTTCTTCCTTCTCCCCGCCCCCATCCCTACATACTTCCTGGGTTCCTGACTCTGCTGCCGGAGGAGAAAGGTGCAGGACAGATTTGGGTTGTGATTAGATTAGATTAGATTAGATTAGTTTTTTGAACCGTTTGCTCGTGAATAAAGGAATACTGCTTCTCCGCTCAGCCATGTGTCCCTGGTCTCTATCTCCCACCCGCAAAGCTAGCCCGGCCTACTGGCGCTGTGAACTTTTTTTTTTTTTTTTTAGGAGGATTAATGGTTTACAATGACAGTAAAATACAGCAGTTGGTACATGTGTAACATTTCTCAGTTTTCCACATAACAGTCAACCCCCCCCCCCCAGATCCTCCTCTACCATCATGTTCCAGGACCTAAACACTCCCCCTACCCCAGAGTATTTTACTTTGGTGCAGTATCCAAGAAGCTTTCTATGGGATGTGCTTTACAAATTTACAGAGAAGGTGCTGTAGACACAGGTTTTCCCCAAAGACATATGAGGGTCATGAATATTCAGAGACAGCTAGAACAAGAGAGGAAATTGAGGTGCTGGCGCTGTGAACTTTGACGACATTTATTATCCTCATTCTGTTGCTTATTATCTCCCCAAAGATGTTCCAATGCCCCCAAATCAGCAGTCTTGGATCTTACCTTAAACTTTTACTTAGGGAAGGGTGAGTATGATCTTCCCCATGCATGTGTGATGGCCCTTTCATAGACAAGGTATCTTTCTGTACTCTGATCTTCTAAAATCGGCATGAGTTCATCCAACAGAGCCATTGTTTGCAATCACACAGCATCTCTTTCTTGTATTATTTAAACAAAACCCAAGTGTTAGGCACCCTTGGATAAAAGACTGCTGTCTTTTAATATAGATAAAATGTGCCCTTGCACAATTGACAAAAGATTTTTTGTTTTGCTCCCTGAGCTGTTAAAACTGCCCAAAAGGGAGAAATTCCTATTTAAAAATATGCTATTTCCTTTAAGCTTTTAGGCAATTGTAATTATAAGTAATGATTATTGCAGCTCAAATATTTCTTATACATTGAAGAGTCACCTTTGTGCAATGAATTAGAAAAGAAAAAAACTATGATAAAACTACTTCATCACTATTGCTTAAAAGGGGTGATTTTCTTATTTTCCAGTGACTTGAGGCAATATTCCAAATCTCATGATTCACATATAAAGTAGGGAAGCTATTTGTTACAGGTAAAAAGAGAAAAATATAATTGTTATAAGTTCTAATTTGGAAGTGTGTTACTTTGTAATACTTGCTTTCATATATCATCTTAAATTCCTAATTTTGTAGATCTTATAAATAATATTATTTATCTTTGCTTTTTATCAAGGAGGGCCTTTTCCATTTAATGTGTTCTGTATTGTATTGAGCCCCATCAATAAAATTATCTAACAATAAATTGAAAACCACAGATGTTGCTCACATTGTAATATAGGAAGAATAGGAGGAAATCACTGCACAGCCTGTACTGTAACTGAGCAAGGCTGCCACTGGAATCATGAAGATAGTTTGGAGTCTGAAATGCTAAGAGGGGGGCTTGGAAGCACTCCCCCAAAGAAACGATAAACAACTTCAGTGATTGGAAAATAGATCCAATGGGGAAAGAAACTGTTCTTACTCAATTAGAAAAGCTTATGTGGCAGCTGGTTCCCAAGCAGAAGAAATGTGATTAAAAGGAGCAAAAGAATTAGATTCTGTCTCTCACCACCATCACCAAAACTCTCAGAATCAAGACATTATCTGCAGAAAATAACAGTATATGATTTGTTAATGTTTTGACCCAAAGTGAAATCAATTTAAATGTGTCATGAAGAAAGGAAATAAAGCTGGCCTTGTGGGAGATCAAATGGGAAGTTAATGTCTTTATTTTTCTTAGATATTTTGAAACATTATTTAGTTATTTTATCTGATAGGATAGTGAGAAATTGAGATGTCATGGGGATGGAGAGAGAAAGAGACAGAGAGACACCCATAGTCCTGGCTCACCACTCATAAAGCTTTCCCCCTGCTGGGGGAGTCCGGGGGTTTGAACACGTGGTAACACATGTACTTAACCAGGTGCATCACTGCCCTGCCCCCCAGAGGTTAATTGGTTCTTCTCAAAGATAATTAGCAGTTATAAGATAATTATACTAAGTGGCAATAATTAATGTTGGACTGGAATAAGATAGACTATTTTTATTCACTTTGTTTTCTAACTACGAGTGGAAATTTACACCAGATCTGTTAAATTTTCCTGTGAAAACAACACATTAAAACCAGTTAGATGGTGAAGCTCTCATTAGGTGTCAGTGGTCTTTAAACTTTTAGGGGAGTTGGGCAGGGGAGATAGCATAATGGTTATGCAAAAAGACTCTCAAGCTGGGGGTCAGTAGGTAGTGCACCAGGTAACATGGCATGAAGTACAAGGACCAGTGCAAGGATCCCAGTTCAAGTCCCCAGATCCCCACCTGCAGGGGTGTCACTTTGCAATCAGTGAAGCAGATCTGCAGTTGTCTATCTTTCTCTCCCCTTCTTCCCTCCCCTCCTCTGTCAATTTCTCTCTGTCCTATCCAACAATAACAACAATGGGAAAAAGATGGACAACAGGAGCAGTGAATTCATAGTGCAGGCACTCTGAGTCCAGGCAATAACCCTGGAGGCAAAAAAAAAAAAAAAGCCTCTCATGCCCCACTGTGTATTACCTGATGGAGCAGCATGAGAGGAAGATTCCATAGATCATCTTTGAATCTGAAAAGCATCCAGAAACATGAGAGCAGAACTGTTCAGACCTCTGCGCTTCAGACAACTCCACTGTCTTTCTGTTTCTGTGGGGACTTATTTCCCTCTAACCTGGCTCTTTCCAGCACCAAGCTCTGCTCCCCACTCTCTCCAAATGGAGAATTCAGTGTAAGTGTCTGGTGTGAAATCACTTACATAACTTCCCTTTACTTTTTAGGGATGTTTAGAATATCATTTTTATGTGTGACTTTTCTAAAGAAAACTTAGTTTGAGCTTTGTAAAAGAAATTTCAAAATGGTATGATGACTTGTTCATAAATCATTTAACTGGAATTTCCCTTTCTTCTACTTCAATTTCATTACAAATAAACTTTAGATTATATCGGATTAAAAAAAAAAAAAACTCTCATGCTTGAGGCTCCACGTCTCAGGTCCAACTCCCCACACCATCATAAACCAAAACTGAGTAGTGCTCAAAGAAAACAAAAACCAAAAACAAGAAAGACTTTAGAGGAGTCATGAGATTATGATTTAAAAGAAAAAGTGTACCTTTGCAAGCATATTTGTATCCAAAAACCTTGACTTGGCTGATAGCTTGCTACAGGCTTATTATTTATTACTCCAGTGCTTATTACTACAATACCTGCCCTGAGTCTGCTAGCTGTGTAGCACATAATTTTGAAAATAATTGGTTCACTGGCAACATGCCACAAATCTCTCTCCTTATGAAAGGATTATAGTAACTAACACTTCACCACTCTACCAGGTAAAGGGAGATGTGCTCAACATCATTAAAAATCAGGTATCTGTATCTAAAAGCACAAGGAAGTGTGACAATGCCAATATTGACAAGAATATGGATCAGTGGAAACTCCTTATATATTGCTTGTGAGAATCTAAGCTGATATTACCACTTTTGAAAACAATTTGGCATTTTAAATAAAGGTGAAGATATATAAACCATAAACCATCAATTGCAAGCCTGCGTACTTACTCTAAAGAAAATCACAAAAATATACATAGCAGCATTCTCTGGATTACAAAAGGGAAAAAAAATATTTGTCGGGGCCAAGCAGTGCTGCACTTGGTTGAGTGCACACATTACCATGTAAAAGGACCAAAATTTAAACCCCCAGTCCCCACCTGCAAAGGGAAATCTTCATGAGTTGTAAAGTAGTGCTGCATCTCTTTCCCTCTCTGCCCCTCCCCCTTTCCTTTCAACATCTCTGTCTCTAGCCAATAAAATAATAAAAAAGAGAAAAATATCAGTGAAAATATCATAAATAAATGGTGGTGTTTTATATGGTGAAATAACATTGTAGTGCAAAGTGTTTGGTCTGCCCTAAGCAATATAAATAAATCTCACAAATATAATGTTGAGAAAGAGAGAGAGAGAGAGAGAGAGGACAGTGGAACACCTGGTTTAGCACACATTTATAGTGTACAAGCACTCGGGCTCAAGTCCCAGGTTCCCACCAGGAGGAAGAAGACTTCACAACTGGTGAAGCAGGGCTGCAGGTGTCTCTCTGTCTCTTTCTCTCTCTATCTCCCCCTTCCATCTTGATTTCTCACTGTCTCTATCCAATAATAAATAAATAAAAGATTTTTTAAAAGAATGAATGAAATATCTTCAAAAAGAAAGAGAGAGGTATTCACATGGCAAAATCCCACTCACATAGTATTTAAATTGTCAGGTTCTTAGGGGGACCTATCTTGGGTCTAGATTCCCCAGCGTGACCATTCCATTGGCCACTGGAGCCAAAGCGCCAGCAAGAATCAGACCTGAGGCAGCAGGAGTGAGTATGCTGGGATCTCTCTCTGCGACCCATGGCAAGAGATGAGACCAGAGATCACCCAGGACACCATTGCAGGAATAGTGCATTTATTGTGTGGCAGAACAGAGTTTTTAAAGGGTGGTAGGGTGAAGCAGCTTGTTTATATGTTATATGGTCAAGACAGCAGGGGATAGAGAAATGGTGAGGGTCTTTCCAGTAACCGTTGGGTAAGTAACTGTTGGGTAAGTGGTTATAACCACTTATCCCCAGTTCAGGGGATAAGGAAGTGAAACCGCCAGCTAGCACAGAGGGAGGGGGGGTGGGTCTTTGTGTAGGTGAGAGAGATTGACAGGGGGACTGAATCCTGTTAGGCAGGTTCCTTCTTGCTCAACTCATAGAGGCAAAAAGCCCCCTTAGGAGACTGATGGAAATCCTGTGCCTCCCAGGCATCCAGGGGTCGCCCCCTGGATGGTCCACACCATGTTCGACCTTGGGTTTATACAAGGTCCCACATCTCCCTCTTTTCCTTTTATTAAAGGCCATTTGTTTATGGACTAATTTCAACATAGGGCTCAATCTCTTCTAGTGGGAGGGCAGTAAGGGGTGAACTGAGACTCTCTGGACCGTAACCTTGATTATATCTTGTAGGCGTTTCTTAAGGAACTGAATAATACAGGGGGCAGTGAGCAGGAGGGTAGCAATAGTGAGGAGGGGGCCTCGGAGAGGGAGTAGCCAAGAAACCAGGGAGGAATTAAACCAAAAGTCTAGGCTGTAAGAATGGTATTGGTTTTTTAGGTCAAGGCTGAGTTTTTGTAAAGTCTTAACAATCTGTTGTTGTACGGACTTGAGGTTTTCTGCTGTGAAGTCCAGGAACTGCTAAAGGTGTTCTTCCAGGAGTCCAGCAGTGTGAAGGGAGTGGCCAAGGGCACTGCCAGCAAGTCCAATAGAGATGGTCAGCACGATGCCAACAACCAGCCACTGGAACTTGCCTTGTCTGTATAAGGTGAGCTGTGGAATGAGAGAGACTAGGAGGCAGGGGCCGGGTAATAAGGAGTTGACATGGAAGAACAAGGTGAAGTTACACCAGAACATAAAGGGGGGGCACACACATTAGGAGATAGGGAGAGGTTCTTTGAGCAATGAGGAATATTGGGAGAGGAGACAGAAGTCGATAGACACACAAGGATGAGGTTGGGGCTGATAGTTTCTGTGTAGAGAGGGATAGAAGTGAGAGTTCAGCAGAGGAGGAGGAGTTATATAAACTAGCAAGATCCAACAGGGTGTTGTTCATTGGTGTGGCAGCAAGGAGAGGTCTGTTGAGAGAAGCACCTAGGAAGCAGGAAGATTTGTGAAGGATGGAGGATTGGTTTAGGAGAGAGATGGCATAGCGTAGATATGCAGGCCAAGATGAGAGATCAAGGCCTGGTGGTGAGGAGAGAGAGGGCTTGTTCTTGTTGGGTTATTTATTTTTTTTTCTGAGTTTGAGCTTCTCTAGGGGCAAGGGCTAGTTGTTGAAGGATAAAAATATCAGCTATAGGAGAGGTGGAAGATTCACTATAGTAAAGTTTCCTATTTACTCCAGTAACCCATCTGTTATCCCAGGGGTCATGGATGGTGAACTTGAGGGAGCCTTGGCCGGAGAAATACTGTTTCACCCGCTGATACTGATCTAAAACTTTGAGAGTGCTGGGGTCATATGTGTAGCCAGAGGGAACCCCATGAATCTTACATGACCAGTAATGGCATCCCCTGCAGTAGTTGGCCGATGTGAGGCAGCTACCATTATTGTCAAAAGGAAAGCAGACATAGGGTCATTTTAGCTTGCCTGAGCAGGGTGTCACAGAGGCAGAGCTAACTGGGATGGTAACAGCTGACTGGCACCCTTGGATGAAGCAATTTCCAATTCCTATAATCTTGTTAACCCCATTATAACTCTCCCACACCTGAAACTGTCAGAGAGTAGCAGGTGTAGCGGAGGTGGGAAGGTTGGATAGTAGGACAAGATACATAAGAGCAAGGGGTGAATAGGAGGGTTTTGTCCATGGGCTCTGCGGATTAGGTCATTCTTAAAATGATAGCCCTAGAAGGATTTGAATTAACTTCTCATACTTAATAGAACTACAAGAATTATCTGATTAAAATCTGCAGCATCTTAGTGTTCTTGCCCCTGAATATAAATAACCAAAGTGACTTTTACCAAGAACTGTTTTATAACAGTTTTACATTCTGATAGTAAGTGATGACTGCTTTCCCCAGATTTCGAGCTCACATGCCCTGTTTCCTAGAATGGGAAGCTCAAACAGAGAGGTAAAGTGATTTGCTCATGATCACAGTGAGTTCTTGTAGTCATGTCATCTGACTGCCAGGTCCAGGCCCTCACAATATAAAATGACTTTGCCTACCAGTGACAGAAAGCTTCTGTTCATTTCCTCATGTCTACCTCAGCTTCTTAGGTTGGTTATTTCATTCCGCATGGACTTCTAGTACTTTGTTTCATCTATCCTGAGAAAACCTTAATCTCTGATGACCAGAGCTCAGAATCTACACTGTGGTCTCTAAGTGCTATTTTGGTTTCACATGAACAGTGAGATTTTGCCAATGTTAGCACTGTTGTGACTCTTACTTTTGGATTACTTAGTTATATTAATACAAAATAACTCATGTAAAAATAAATCAAACAAAATCCATCAAGATACTGAGGTACAGCAATGGGATATATTTTCTTTTTAAATAGATTATTCCATATTATATAATAAGAAAGTGACATTGGCCATTTCAATTCAGGGTGTGATAAATTTTATAGGACATTTCAATCATCAGTTCTCCTTCAATTTTACTTAATTTGTATATTGTGGAGAAATTCAAGAACCTTGTATACATAGCTCACAAAAAGGTTATCTTGTGTGGTCTGGGAAACTGAAATGTTTGAGATGGCAGGTGCAGAAGACTCATGAGGATATTTCATATTCTGGGAGGAGTCAGAATGTAAGTAAATTTTGGTTGGTCAATGAAGCGACTGATGACTTCATTGATGCAAGTGCCGATATGCAAACATGTAAATGTGCAAACACAAGAAATAACTACAGACATGTACTGAAAGCAGTGGAAAATACATTACAGTCCTCTTCACACTGTAATTGAAATCTAAATGAAGATACTGCTTGAGTCAGTCTGACATACAGTGTCCATGTTATACTGCAAACATCTAATATTAAGAGGGCTGGGGCCAACTGTTGGCTCATCCAGTAGACTGCACACATTACCATGAGTGAGGACCTGGACTTCAGACCAGGCCACCATGTAGGACCCTCCTGCAGGGGGGAATCTTCATAAGTGGTAGAACACTTCATAAGTGGCTGAGGTGTCTCTACCTCTCTTTCTCTCTCTCTCTGTCTCCTCTGTCCTCCGTCCTCTATCTAAAAGAAACTAATATGGCCACTGAGAGCAGTGAAGTTGAGCCCTAGCAATAAAGACCTGAGATATATTGTAATGGTAATGATAGCAGAATTGTAGATGAGACCACATGCCAAGCACATATAACATACATTCTCTTTATTAACCCTCAGAATTTACCCAGAAAAGAAGTACTCTATTATCCTTGACATTTCTTCAGCAGGGAAATCTGACACTTGCAGAGGTTAAATGCCCAAGTTCAAAGAGTTGTAAGTGGAAGGGTCTAGACTCAACTCTGTGTCTTCTGCTCTCCCCTCTGATTTTCTTCTCAGTTGTGCCATACATTCCCAGAAGTACCAGCTTCCAGCTTAGCATCTAATGGTCTGATTCTAATCTGGCCAGCCCAGTGTTTTCCTGCTTGCAGACAGAATCACGTTCACTCTGCATTTTCTTTTTCTTTTTCCTCCAGGTTTATTGCTGGGCTCGGTGTCTGCACCATGAATCCACCGCTCCTGGAGGCCATTCCCCCCCCCCTTTTGTTGCCCTTGTTGTTGTAGCCTCATTGTGGTTATTATTATTGCCATTGTTGATGTTGTTCATTGTTGGATAGATCAGAGAGAAATGGAGAGAGGAGGGGAAGACAGAGAGGGGGAGAGAAACATAGACACCTGCAGACCTGCTTCACCGCCTATGAAGCGACTCCCCTGCAGGTGGGGAGCCAGGGGCTCAAACCGGGATCTTTACACAGGTCCTTGCGCTTTGTGCCACATGTGCTTAACCCACTGCGCCACCGCCCGACCCCCTACTCTACATTTTCTAAGAAAGTAACTGGTGTTGGGAAGAAATGACTCTGCTTTCTAAACTATTTAGGAAGTTCTAAACTATTTAGAACTATTCTAAACTATTTAGAAAATTTCCACTACAAGTGATAATGCTTAGCAAAGTAAGTAAGGAGGTGAAAGGCAAGAATGTTTTTGTTCATACGTGGAATGCAGAGACTTGAAATGGGGTGGGGAAGAGGGAGAGAAGGGAACAGAAAGGGAGGTGGAGCCAAACTATCTATGAGACCTTGTGAAAATTATGGTGCTAGTCACTGGACAGGGGGTGAGGATGGGGGGGTGGCAGCATAGAACTTCAGTGGTGTACGCACTGTGGAACTATATCCCTGTAGTCCTGGAATCTTGCAAAACATCATCAAATCACTAATTTTAAAATAAGCTGAAAAAGACCATGCCATGGGACTAGACTCCTGGCCCCAGGTACTTTCACAAAGTAGGGCAGAGCAGGCTAGGACAGGATATGGGCAAGCTATAGTTTCACCCCTTATATGCAGGCACTATCCTTTCTGTCATATGGCTCAGGCAGATGCAGAGCAGGTCAGCCAAACAGATGTGGGAGAAGCTCACAGATTTCTAGAGCTCTCCAGACACTAAGATGAACATCAAAGGCAGCTTTGAAGTTCAACAGGAAAAGTCATAAAGTGTGGCTGAGAGTTCATGGGCCTTGGCAGTCCTGCTAAGCTTTGAAATAGGAGAAAAGGGGAAAGACTGACAAGAAAACGAAGGATCATTTTATTTTATTTTTATTTTTGCTGGAACTGTGGCTTTACTTGTACATGCATAATTTCACTATGCTGGGCAACTTATTTTTTTCATTTTCTTTTCTTCTTTATTACTATTTTTCTTTTTTATTTTTCAGCCTCCAGGATTATTGCTGGGGGTTGGTGCCAGCACTATAAACCCACTGCTCCAGGAATTCATTTTCTTTTTCCATTTTACTCGTAGAAAAGAAATTGAGCGAGAATATAAATAGAGAGACATCTGCAGACCTGCATCACTGCTTGTGAAGTGCTGCCCCCAGCAGGTGGGGAGCTGGGGGTTGGACCCAGATTCTTGCAGGTTCTTATGCTTAATACTCTGTGTGCTTAACTAGGTGTACCACCACCTGGCCCCCTTTATTTTTTCCATTTAATTAGACAGAGAGAGACTGGAGAGGGGAGACACCAGAGAGCCAAAGCTTCCTTTATTGCCATAGCATCTTCCATGTAAAGTAGAGGCTTAAATCTGGATCAAGACCATGGCAATACCAGTATTCTATTCTACCTGGTGAGCTATCTCTCCTGCTCAAAAACTGAGTGTCATAAGCTTCACTCCATCTCACCAAATGGTAAACTCCATGAAGAAGTAGAACTTCTGGCATTTTCTATGCCTAGATCAGAGGAGATACTACATAAATTATACTTCATTCACATGTTCAGTTTATTTATTTGAATTAATATTTATATCATTGACCATGATATATTTCCTATATAATTTTTAAATGTTTTCTATGAATGCGTTTATCTTATATGAATGTATATTGAGCAACACAACAGCTATTTATTACATATTATGTAATTACTTAAGTATTTATACATAATATATATTTAATAATATGCTAAGATGTATTTATTATGTTTATTGATCAATGGATATAGATATCCATAGAACATCAGATATATGAAGTGCTTCTGTTCTCAGTGCTGCTTCTATTCTCAGTGCTAGAGATACAGAGTTAGGAGCCAGGGAAAGGAGAGGCAGTGTGGTCAAAAAGGATACTTCTACATGTAGAAACTGAAGCAGTGACAGTGCAGATATGAAACAATCTAACATACTCAATTAATAATCTTAATTCCCTAATACCACTTCTAACCTCCCCCCTTACACATACACTTGCTTGAGTACAAGAAATACAGAGTCTCCCACCCAGGGACATGTAGGAAGCCCTGGGCATATTGAAATACATCCTTACATTAAATTTGGGAAGTGCTTTAATAGCCTGTTGCATACATGATACCATATTTGATCATTTTTGACATCAGTTACTGAATACCTTTCCTTTCCTGCTTGTTGATCACTTTCATTCTTTTTTTTAGTTTTTGAAGTCTTTTTAAAAAACATTTTCTTTTTCTATTTTTCATTATCTTTATTTACTTATTGGATAGAGACAACAAGAAATAGAGAGTAAGGGGAGATAGAGAGGGAGAGAGAGGGGACTAGGCAGTAGTGCAGTGGGTTAAGCGCACATGGTGCAAAGCACACAGGCCGGCTTAAGGATCCCATGTTCCAGCCCCCAGCTCCCCACCTGCAAGGGGTTGCTTCACAAGCCATGAGGCAGGTCTGCAGGTGTCTATCTCTCTCTCCTCCTCTCTGTCTTCCCCTCCTCTCTCCATTTCTCTCTGTCCTATCCAACAACAACAGCTATGACAACAATAACAACTACAACAAGCACAACAAGGGCAACAAAATGGGGAAAATGGCCTCCAGGAGCAGTAGATTCATATTGCAGGCACTGAGCCCCAGCAATAACCCTGGAGGCAAGTAAAAAGAGAGAGGGGGAAGGTAGTTAGGGAGAGAGACATATGCAATACTGCTTTTTCACTTGCGGAGCTTTCCACCTGCAGGTGGGGACTGGAGGCTAGAACCCAGGTCCTTGCACATTGTAGCATGTGAGCTCAACCAGTACACCACCACTCAGCCCCTTGGTTATTTTCTTTAAAGGTAAATGGAGAAAAACAATTTTTCATTCCCTCACTTGTGGTATGCATAATTGCAAAGAAATTTGAACTTTAGCATACATTTTGAGCTCTTTCCAGCTGTCCTAATGAAGTTCTTAATGAAGCCTTAAGTCATCTATTTAGTCCTGGGTGTAATTCAAGTACAGGGCAGTGTCCACTGGCTGCCATAGACTTGTGCTGATTTCTGACACACTTTCTCTCTAAAGGTGAGAAGTACAATTCTTTCAGGTATGAGGATAAAAGCTGTTGAGTGAAACCACCCTGGAACGTTTACCTGGAAAGTAAGTAGCCAAGCAGTCACATTCCCCATAACCTTTCCAGAAACAGTATACTCATGGCTATAGCCAGTCTTTATTTGATTCAAGTCTAGTAAACCCTTAACACTTTATCTAGTCAAGACCTTCCTAAGTGGTTGAAGAGTTTGTAATTTTGAAGAATGAAACTTTGTATCTTGTTGCAACCTTGGCTACTGCTCCTGCCATGGAATTTATAGTGCAAATAAAGCACGCATGCACTGTGTGAACTGTGTAAATGCTTGTCCTTATAAAGCTGGAATATTGTAGAGAAGCAATTTGGCCCTTATCAAATGTATTCTCAACTCTCTTCTTTAATGTTAAACATTTCCATGTAACACTTGACCTAAAATTCTGTGTTCAACAGCTTTTCCTGCCAAGTGGCATGATTTTAATTGCCAGATGTAGCTGTATTCAGCTATAACAAGAGGTACAAAAATCGGCCTCAAAATTGACTTACATACAAGATGTCTTTATTGGTTGGCTTAAATATTCAAGAAAGAATTTGCAAGGACTTATTTGAGGAGCACAGAAGCAATCAACAATTCACCTCTCCTTCATCACTGTTTCTCAGCTTCATGTGATAAGCAGATGAAAACTGAGAAGACTTGGCTGCTGGGGGGAGTGGTTAAAAATGCCACAGGAAAGGTGATGTGGAGACAGCAATGATAGTCTGGCTACTTCGTGGTTCAGCCCCATGTGTCATGGGTCATTCCAGAGAAAACCCTCTGTGCCCAGGAGGGCACAAGATGATTGTGAGAAGAAGGTTCTTAGCACATCATAAATTGAAAAGACTGGATCCAGAAGTTAACTTGGCACTGACATGGTTTTGATTTTTTTTTTTTTTTGCCTCCAGGGTTATCACTGGGGCTCAGTGCCTGCACTATGAATCCACTGTAAATAATGGCTTCCATTTCCCATTAAAAATCTCCTTCTATTCTACTTTCTATCTCTTAAATATTTTTTTAGAATTAATTGCATTCAAAGAGGATATATCTGTATTTGAAAAGGTCTTAGTAGAGAGAAAGTAAAACAAAGAAACTAAAATAGTAGAAAATATTACAAAGAAGGCACAAATTTAAGTCAAGGATCTTTACTGATTTACTCTAAAATCCTACATATAAAGGATTTTAGCTCTTTTCTCCAGTTCTATAAGTTTAATCTCAATAATGTAATTAATGTAATTTCAATAAAAATTCCAGAAATTTATTTCATGCTAAAGCAACAAATTTATTCTAAAGTTTCTGAAGAAAAATGAAAAACCCTGAGTGATCAACAGAAATAATGAAGAACAAAGATAGATGACTGATTCACCTGCCCTCAAGAACTGAAGACTCTGTACAAAGCTACAGTACAGCACTGTGTGGTGTGACAAAAAAAGGAGAAGAAGAAGGAGGAGGAGGAGGAGGAGGAGGAGGAAGAGGAGGAGAATTAGAAGGAGAAGAAGAAGGAGAAGAAGGAGAAGGAGAGGAGGAGGAAGAAGAAGACACACACACACACAATATAGAGATATACAGGGGCTGGGTGGTGGCACATCTGGTTGAGTGTAAATGTTACAATGCTCAAGGACCAGGGTTCAAGCCCCTGGTCCCCACCCGAAGGAGGAAAGCTTTGCAAGTGGTGAAGTAGGGCTGTAGGTGTCTCTCTGTGTCTCTCCCTCTCTATTACCCCCTTCCCTCTCAATTTCTGATAGTCTCTATCTAATAAACAAATAAATATAATAAAAATTAAAATAAAATAAAAGACATACAGAGAGATGTGCAGGCACATGTATATGAGTGTAGCTGTATTTAAGTTCTAATAGAGAAAGTTATGCTTTAATGTAAAGAAGAAATTTTTTATTTTAATTTTTATTTATTTCTTATTGGGTAGCAACAGAGAAATTGAGAGGAGCTGGGGAGATAGTGAGGAAAAGAGATATAAAGACTTCTGCAGCTCTGCTTCACCACTCGTGAAGCTTTCCCTCTGCAGGTGAGGACCAGGGGCTTGAACCTGAGTCCTTGTGCACTGTAATGTGAGCACTTAACCAGGTGCACCACTGTCTGGCTCCAAGAAGAAAATTCTCAATAATTATATACTAACTATTCAAGAGAAAATAAAAATGTATTATAAAATTAAAGGTTTGAGTATTCAAAAAAATAAAGCCAAGAGATTAATTTTTAACATTTTGTGACTGACTTGACTTGAACTGTCTTTCAGTTTATGGAAACTGAATGAATTTCCTTTGGGGGGGACATAGTTTTAAGAGGGGGTTAAGAGAACTGACTGTTGGTACTGGATCCTTTACTTCTAGGCACTCTGACTACCTGGTGTTTCTTGGTTCAGCATCCATTTTTGCAAAATGTCATATTAGGACTAAGCTAATGCTCATCTCTGGCATTCTATCACCCTCAACTTCTTTCCATGGCATTCCAGCTAGTGATAGAAACACATCTGTTGCAGAAGGAGCCTTGTCAGTACATTACAATGCTCTCCCCTTAATACCACACTGAAATTGAGAATTGCACTTAATGATATCAGAGACAACTTCATCTTAAAATGGTGGGATGGCAATAATACAAAAAGTGTGAAAAGAGTAAGTAATTTTTTTCCTGATTTGGAACTTATTTTTTCTTTGTGTGGTGACTAAAAGTCCTCAGATACTTTCAATACACATATATGAATGGGCAAACACCTTCTAAGACTGACCTAATAGCTGATCCTTTCATTGCAAGGAGATTTAAATTCTGATTATTTTTTTTCTGCTCTCTCTCTCTCTTTTTTATTTAAGAAAGGATTAATTAACAAAACCATAGGGTAGGAGGGGTACAACTCCACACAATTCCCACCACCCAATCTCCATATCCCACCCCCTCCCCTAATAGCTTTCCCATTCTCCATCCCTCTGGGAGCATGGACCCAGGGACATTGTGGGTTGCAGAAGGTAGAAGGTCTGGCTTCTGTAATTGCTTCCCCGCTGAACATGGGCGTTGACTGGTTGGTCCATACTCCCAGTCTGCCTCTCTCTTTCCCTAGTAGGGTGTGTCTCTGGGGAAGCTGAGCTCCAGGACACATTGGTGGGGTCTTCAATCCAGGGAAGCCTGGCCAGCATCCTGATGGCATCTGGAACCTGGACATCTTTGATGAATCAAACCCAATTGCAAGGAAGACTAAAGCAGAAAGAAACCAATGGGACTACATCAAATTGAAAAGCTTCTGCACATCCAAAGAAACTATTAAACAAACAAAGAGACCCCTCACAGAATGGGAGAAGATCTTCACATGCCATACATCAGACAAGAAACTAATCATCAAAATATAAAAAGAGCTCAGCAAACTTAGCACCAAAAAAGCAAATGACCCCATCCAAAAATGGGCAGAGGATTTGAACAAAACATTCACTACAGAGGAGATCCAAAAGGCTAACAAACATATGAAAAACTGCTCTAGGTCACTGATTGTCAGAGAGATGCAAATTAAGACAACACTAAGATACTACCTCACTTCTGTAAGAATGGCATACATCAAAAAGGACAGCAGCAACAAATGCTGGAGAGGTTGTGGGGACAGAGGAACCTTTTTACATTGCTGGTGGGAATGTAAATTGGTACAGCCTCTCTGGAGAGCAGTCTGAAAAACTCTCAGAAGGCTAGACATGGACCTTCCATATGATCCAGTAATTCCTCTCCTGGGGTTATACCCCAAGGCCTCCATAACACCCAACCAAAAAGAGGTGTGTACTCCTATGTTCATAGCAGCACAATTCATAATAGCTAAAACCTGGAAGCAACCCAGGTGCCCAACAACAGATGAGTGGCTGAGAAAGCTGTGGTATATATACACAATGGAATACTATGCAGCTATCAAGAACAATGAACCCACCTTCTCTGACCCATCTTGGACAGAGCTAGAAGGAATTATGTTAAGTGAGCTAAGTCAGAAAGATAAAGATGAGTATGGGATGATCCCACTCATCAACAGAAGTTGAGTAACAAGATCTGAAAAGGAAACTAAAAGCAGGACCTGACCAAATTGTAAGTAGGGCACCAAAGTAAAAACCCTGTGGTGAGGGGTAGACATGCAGCTTCCTTACTGCTCTCTTAATGCTGCATATTTTATGAAGAAATGCTTTCAAATAATAAAATACATCACATCAAACAACAAAATTGCTCTACATTTATGCTGTACTTTTTAACACACCAGTGTGTAAAGTCTAATAATAGCCTGAGTTAGGAGTTACATGGAGATGATCACTGCAATCTGTTTTCTCTGTGAAGATGAAGGAAATGCTACTCATTAGCTCAGGTTATTTCTGGCAACAGAAGTTAGAAAATTATCAGTCTGAGGGGCCGGGTGGTGGTGCACCTGCTTGAGCGCACACGTTACAATGTGCAAGGACCCAGGTTTGAGTCCCCGGTCCCCACCTGCAGGGGGAAAGCTTTACAAGTGGTGAAGCAGGGCTGCAGGTGTCTCTCTGTCTCTCACCCTCTCTATCCCTCCCTTCCCTCTTGATTTCTGATTGTCTCTATCCAATAAATAAATAAAGATAATAAAAAATTTAAAAAAGAAAAAAAGAAAAGTATCAGTCCTTGACATTATGGAGCCACAGAGTAGCCATGTAGAGAGAAGACTACTAACTCATGGTGCACTGAAGGAAGGGGCCGTCACAATTCCCAGGATGTTCAGTATAAGAGGGAGAGCTCAAGCTCCTGAAATCTGAGTAATAAATGTGCAGAATCACTATGGTTTTTCTAGAGTGGACCAGGTGATAGCTCATCTAGTACATACAGAATTCTGGAAAGAGGGGGTCAGGCAGTGGTGCACCTGTATAAATGCACATATCACCATGTGCAAAGACTCGGGTTCAAGCCCTTGCTCCCCACCTGCAGAGGGGATGCTTCATGAGAGATGAAGCAGGTCTGCAGGTGTTTCTCCGTCTCTCTCCCTCTTTATCTCCCCTTCCCCCCCTCAATTTCTCTCTATGATGTCAAATAAAATAGAATGGAAAAAATGGTCACCAGGAGCGGTGGATATGTAGTGCTGGCACCAAGTCCCAGTGCTAATGCTGGTGGCAATTAATCATTAATATTAATAATAATGAAGAAAAAGGAGAAAAATCTGGAGTTACAGTCAATATTTCTATCAATTTATATAACACTATTTGATGCTGTCTTTTTCTTTTTTAAATATTTTTTATTTATTACCTTTTGTTGCCCTTGTTGTTTTATTGTTGTAGTTATTATTGATGTCACTGTTGTTGTTGGATAGGACAGAGAGAAATGGAGAGAGGAGGGGAAGACAGAGAGGGGGAAAGATAGACACCTGCAGACCTGCTTAACCACCTGCGAAGTGACTCCCCTGAAGGTGGAGAGGATGCTGTCTTTTAAATGCCTGGATTTTAACACTAGGATTATTTACTTATTTATTTATTTATTTATTTATTTTTAGATAGAGACAAAGAAGTAGAGAGAGAGAGAGATAAGAAGACTACATTACCAAAGCTTCCTTCAATGTGGTAGGGGCCAGGCTCAAACCTGGCTCTCATGCATAGTAAGACATCAGAGTATCCAAGCTATTTCACCAGACCACTAAAGAAGCTTTTGTAAGTTAAACTCCAAATCTACTGGACATTCTATTTTCCTATTATAAAATATGAGCTACTGAAATTTTAAAAATCTTTGTTGATATAATCTGATAGAAATAGAAAAAGCAACTCTATGATTAGAAAGACATGTGTTTAGGCACTACCAGGAAAAAAAAATCAGGAATTCAAATTTGTTAAAAGCCACACTGTCACTTTTTACTGTTTACTCCAAAAAAAAATTAAAAATAAAACCAAAGGAAATAAACTGGCATAAGTATGGGGGAGAAAAGGAAAACATTTTTCCAGGGAATGTCTTTCTAAAACCATCTGTCTTTATGATAGTCTGAAGCAGCTAGCACTGAGAAGACCCACACAACTGACACAGAGAACCACCACTAACTCCTCCGCTAATCAAGACCCCAGTTTCCACACACTTCCCCAGGAATAGTGGCACATAAGTATAAAACTTTGCTCTGTGTGTGTGTGTGGGGGGGGGAATGGGTAGAATACTTTTCAAAATAAATAGGGAAATCTCAGAAGGTGAGCTATTTTATCTCTAGACTTTTCTGTCAAGAGGACTTCTCTATTTTTGACACTATGTGACTCTGTGCAGGTCATGCCTAGGATGCCATGAGAGTGACAGGCCAGCACGAAAGTTCTATCATGGATGACCCTCACATGACCCACTGGTCTCCTGCCCATTAAGAGATTGTTTTTGTCTCTGACTTTCCACTTAGTGAATCCTTCAGTTTTCCCAGCAGTTCGTGTGCCATCTGCTGACTCTCTTTTCTGCATTCTAAGTATTTCTTGACTCATTCCTGCACAAAGCAGCTACAAATGCATTGTCAGAGACACTTCCCAAATTATTCTTTGAAACACTTATGATCTCTGTAGTGACCAGTAGGAAACTCTTCTTGTCCAGGGTCCTGGCTGGAATCTGAAAGTTAAGACCTCCAGTGCACAGCCATCACTCTGACAGCAGTGCTCTAACTCTCCAGCATCAGAGCCTTTAATTATCTGTGGAGGGAAGTATAATACACACACACAGTCTCACAAGTGTGCAGTCTGATGCATTCACACAAGGCAACAATGCATGTTTCCTGCCTGCAAATCTACAAAGAGCATGCACAGCAACCCAGGAGAACCTGGTGCCTCTTCTAGTCACTGCCATCCCAAAGCTACCAAGGCTTTGGCTTCATCTGGACTGTTTTTCAATTTTATGTAAATGAAATCATGCAGTAAGTACTTATTTTGTCCATAATACTGTGTGTAGCAGGAACTGGAATAGCCTCAACAATGTGTGGTGTTTAGTAATATCAACATGCTGTATGTAATTCAAGTATCCATTTAAATGTCCACTAGGCACCAGGACAGTTCCTGGTTATTATGTATAGTGCTGCTAAGAATATTCTTACAAATGTCTATTTTAAAATTCAATGCATGTGGCTGGGTGGTACACATGATGAAATGCGCAAGGACCCAGGTCCAAGCGCCTGGTTCCCACCTGCAAAGGGAAAGCTTTGCGAGTGGTGAAGCAGTGTTGCAGTCTCTCTGTCTCCCTATTACTCCTTTCCCTCTAGATTTCTGGCTGCCATTATCCAATAAATAAAGATATAAAACAAATTAAAATTCAACATGTGTTTTGATGAACACATCTATGCAGTCTTTAATCACCACTGTGTTGTTGGGTATATATATTGCATATTCACTTTTCATACCTTATGGGGAAAAAAAAACATTTAAGCTCCTACCCAGTGGATATAAGAGTTTCTGCTGCTCCATACTAGCACTTGATATTCTAAGTCACTCAAGACATTTTGCTTTTGTGGGCAAGGCGGTGGCACACCTTGTCAAGTGCACACATTATGGTGCTCAAGGACCTGGGTTCAAGCCCCTGATCCCCACCTGCAGGGGAAAGCTTCATGAGTGATGAAGCAGGGCTGCAGGTGTCTCTCTGTCTCTCTCCCTCTCTATCTCTCTCCTCTCCTAATTTCTCTGTCTTTATCCAATAATAAAAAAATAAAAATATTTTTTTAAAAAATGATGTTTTGTTTTCTCCTGCACACCTGAAGTTAAGAAAACAAATGATTTTGAAAAATATTTCCACATACTACCAAAAAAATGGATTACTCTGATTAATTGTCACAGTAAAGTTAGATACAGCTAGATTAGAGCCCCAGGTTTCACCAGGAGCAGAGATCCTCCCTGAAATTAGAGGGTAGAGGTCTCAGTAGCTGAGGCCTTAAGGCCCATGGGCAAAGATGGGGCCATGAGCCACAGCTGCTCCACCAAATGATGAAGTCGGGAGTTAATTTTAATGACTGATGGATGACGCTATTCCCAGCTCCATCAGACATTGATCAGTCTGCAAAAGAAATGATTAGGTGCCCAAGTGGGAAGAGAAAAAAAAAACTTTGCTATTAGTAACTGGCACTGAGCACCACTGTCCAGGCACAGTTAGTCACTGAATATGGTTTAATACTCCTAAGATCAGTGTGCATAAGAATGTCCCTCCACCTTCTGAATGAGGACAAGAAGTCTAACATAGAGGGAAACTGTTGATGTCAACCCCAGCAAATAATGTGTGGCTTAGCAAGACTTGCCACTCAAGTTGATATTACTCAAAAGGTCATGCTCTTTTTAACCACAGAACAAAGTTCAAGTTATGGATTTTGGAGTACTAGGAGTTTGGGGAAAAACAAGAATTCAAAAGTTTGAGGGGGCCGGATGGTGGCACACCTAGTTTAGCACACATGTTATAATGTGCAAGGACACAAGTTTGAGCTCCAAGTCCCCACATGCAGGGGGAAATCTTTGCAAGTGGTGAAGCAGTGTTTAAGTGTCTCTCTCTCTCTCCCTCTTTATCATCCCTTTCCCTTTTGATTTTTGGCTGTTCTATCCAATAAATAATTTTTAAAAGTATTTTTAAAAAGGGAGTCAGATGGTGGTGTACCTGGTTGAGAGCACATGTTACAATATGCAAAAACCCGGGTTCAAGCCCCCAGTCCCCACCAGCAAGTAGAAAGCTTTGCAAGTGGTGAAGCAGTGTTGCAAGTGTATCTCTCCCTCTTCTCTCTCTCACTCCCTTCTCTCTTGATTTTTGGCTGTTTCTATCCAATAAGTAAAGATAGTAAAAACAAATAAATAATAAAGTTTGAAATACTGAGTTAAAGTTTAAACATGTTCCTTTCCTACCAGTCACATCAAATGCACTGCAAATCTCCTAAGGAAAAGAAACCTGTTCTGTCACAGAACTCCTTAATATCTGGCATAACTAGAATCTCCAAAGACCCAGAACAGAATTTAGAGAAATCTGAACTATGTTTGTTGCAGACTCTACTTCAGGAAGGACCTTTTAAAAGATGAACGTGTTTATTCATGAAATCACAGAAGCAGGACAATTCAAATTCCCAGTGGCTCCCCACATCTCTAACATATGGGGGCACAGTCCTTGGGTTATCACTGCTGGTGAACTCCAAGGGGGTGACCACTTCTACTTTCCTGAACTGTTGGGAACTTCTCCACTTTCCAACATAACTCTCTTTCCCATTTCAAGTCACTCCATGAAGACAATTCAGAACAAGCTTTGCATGGTAGCCCAGGGTGGCCACGCTGTTTCACTATGTGAACTGCAGCCAACCTTCACTGAGGCTGCTGGCTGTCAATACCCAATTCCTGATGTAGCTTGGCAAGAAACATAAGACGGCAGAGAAACTGTAGATGAAGAATTCTCCATCCATACTCCACAAGCACAGCAGTGACTCCTGCCCAGTCCTGTAGTGTCCCAGGCCCTGTGCCCAGTGGTAAGTCTCTTGCCTCTGGTCTTTGTCTCCTCGGGAAGAAGACTCACAGTACAGCTGCTGGAGAGGCCAACAGTTATGCTCCTTTACCTAGCTGAGCGTTCTGTGTGCTGCTCTGGCATGCTGGCAGCAGTCTTCAGAGGAAGCTCTGACGTAGATGTCAGTCAGGCACAACCTGATGTCCAAGAATCAGGTAACGTTTTGCACCACATCTGTCCTGGCATCCCAGACAAAGGATAACTGTGGCCTCCTCCCTGCATCACAGACCTTCCCCTCACTGAGAAAACATCCCCCTGCAAGTCTAGTCTGAAAATAGTGTTCCATCTCCCCTCTTTGAGATACAGTAGCAGAAGAAAGGGAAAATGTTATATGGAAGTAACTGGCATATCACAGAGAGTTCTTTGAATGTCTGAACCATATCAGCTTGTGAATATTTTCCTATACTTTCCTGTTACAAATTCCCAGACCCCAGGGGCAGTGTCTGACCTATTCACTTAAATCCACAGTTCCTAGCATCATGATATACATTTAGCAGGCACTCAAAATTGTGCGATGAATTCATCTAGTCATTTACTTCAATCACTTGATTTGGATGAAAAGATACTGTTTAAGAAACAGACATTTTAAAGAATGTAATGCCTAAACTCTGTCATGTTATAACTGTAGACATTATAACTAACAAAGGTTAAGAGTAATCTCTTGTATGGGGGTTTGTTTATAAATTATAAACCCATTAGGAGGCCAAGTGGTGGAATACTTGGTTAAGCACACATGTTACAATGTACAAGGGCCCAGGTTCTAGCCCCCAGTCCCTACCTGCATGGGGGCATGTTCATAAGCTGTGAAACAGGGCTTCAAGAGTATGTGTTTCTCTCTCTCTTCCTGTCTCCTTCTTCCCTCTCAAGTTCTCTGTCTCTATCCAATAAATACATAAAGAAAGAAAATACTTTTAAAATTATAAACCTATTTTCAAATAAACATTTTGCTTAAGTTTTAAAAAAAAGATTATACCTTCAAGAATTTTAAATGGGGATATTTTATAAAATTCCATGGAATCATTCATTCCCTAGAAATGTAGAGTTCCATTTAGGAGTGTAAGCAGGAATTTTGTAAAAAGCGATGTACCTTGAATATGGAATCTGTCCAAACTACCTTATAGTCATACATTACTTCTGACAACTAAAAATGTGTAAGTACTCTATTAGATGTGTTTAGATGTAAGCAGTGGAGAATAAAACACTCATCCATACAAAGTGTTTAATCCTAAATATACTTAGGTGAGGCTATTCAAGGCATTTACAACAAATATTAGATGCAAACGCTTCTGATCTGACTGCTTGATTGTATCTAAGTGATAGCTACAAGAAGTTTCTAAGAAGGAAACTGAAACCCACAAGCACAATAATTTTGCCTAACTTTGTTAAATTCAAGTTGAGAAAACAGGTTTTCTAGTTCACATCTCAAGACTCCATGTAACCCTCTCCAGAGCTAAGCTTCCAGCTTTCCCAGACCAACAGAACTCTACCCTGCTGACCTGGGAGGTTCAACCATGTATGAAGAATCCACTTTATTAGAAATGGTGATTTAGTCTACATCTTTTCTTGAAAAAAAAGTTTTACACCACCTCTTTCTAAGTTCTGGATTTTAGACACAAGGGAGGGAGTGGGCAAGTAGAGACCTTATTTCATATATTTTGAGGGCCAAACAATCCCATAGTTGCACCTTGAATAAGACATGGAAAAGAAGGCCTGTCTGATAACAACATGTGGATGATAAATAAAGCAGTCTCTTTAATAATAAATTATTCATTCAAGTATATCTCCTGAACCTGAGGTTCATCAGCCTTTTCTTGTATTATTTAGAAAATGTTCACCAGGTTCACTAAATTACTTATAGATCAGAGAGCTCTTAATATTTTTGCATCATACAATTTCTCAAACAAGCAATTGTGAAAAATTCAACTCAATTGGGTTAGTCAAATCAATTTTTCTTCAACTACAGTGCAATGAAATTATGGAGAAAAACATGACAAAGCAGATATATGACCCAGGCCCCAGACTCCAGCTAAAATTCTATAAAGGGTCAATGGTGGCAGCCTCACTAGTCAGTGACTGGAAGAATGGTGAGCTGGAAGATTAGCCTTAAAGTAAGTGCCCTTTACACAGGCCTTGTTTCCACTTTTATTTACTTACTTTTTTTCTTGCTACATTATGTAACAGGAATTTTATTGTGGTTGCAATAAAAAAGGGGATGAGAGAGAGAA
Source organism: Erinaceus europaeus (assembly GCF_950295315.1). Lineage (NCBI taxonomy): Eukaryota > Metazoa > Chordata > Mammalia > Eulipotyphla > Erinaceidae > Erinaceus > Erinaceus europaeus. Next base: position 62,902,475 of record NC_080168.1, read on the forward strand.
GGGAGAGGGAGAGAGGGAGGGGGAGGGGGGAGAGAGAGAGAGAGAGAGAGAGACTAGACAGTCCAGAGCACCACCCTGGTACCTGTGGCACTGGGAACACCAGGCATGCAGACCCTGCACTCTATGTGCTAAGCTTTTCCCCCAATCATAGAAGCACTTCTCTTGGGTTCCAGTGTGTCCTACATGAAACAGGTGAAGTCTATGCCTTTAGCTTTTCTTTTTCCTGCAGTTCAATTTCTTCCCTTTTCCACTTCTCCAGATGCAAAGAAGTCAATAGGTAGAGGGGAAAGGAGCAGTGCCTGTGGGAAGCCCTGTGCCTACCTCACTGAGTCTGCACACACCCACCACCAGAGTCCTTTTGGGGGGGGGTTGCTGATGTGGGGACAGACACATCTGTTCAGTGTCTGGTCAGCTCATATCAGCTGGCCACATGGCAACTACTGAGCTCTCAGGGAAAGCTCAGCACTGAGGAATGGGCCCTCTGGGAACAGAACTCTATCAGCTCCACCATCTGAGTTCTGCTTCCTATTTCTAAGACTCCTGGAAGCAGGAGACATGATTTCCTAGTCCTCAGGCATGTTCAAATTTATGACTTTATTAGCTAGCTAGAGAGTTAAAGGGGGATCTACCACAAAAATTCCATAGCAACCTGGAAAAGTCATTTATTTCATCACAATTCTGTCTCTTCAGAGCACTCTTTAAATGCAGAATTTCTCCACTAGTTCCTTAGTAAATCTGCCATTTGGTCACAGCAGCCATCTCTGTGTGACACACCTGTTTGGCCAGAGTTTCAAAACCTCTGCACTTACTATGACCTGTTGTAGGAGTGCATTGCCAATGCCACCAAAGTTCCTTCCACTCTCAGCACACCACAGTTAAGCATTTTCCAAACATGCACTCACATTCAAAGTATCTAGATACTCCATGATTTTCAGTAAATTCTTTAGCAACTCTATGACTGATATTAGACCAGAGAATTTATTTTCAATAATACAGCATCTGAGGGGTCAGGTGGTGGTACACCTGGTAGAGTGCTCATATTAGTATGTGCAAGGACCTGGGTTCAAGTCCCTAGTCCCCACCTGCAAGAAAGAAGCTTCATAAGTGGTGAAGCAGTGCTGCAGGTGTTTCTCTTTCTCTCTCCCTTTCTATCACTACATTTCTTCTCAATTTCTCTGTCTCTATCCAAAATAAATAAGTGAATAAATCATTTAAAACATAATACAGCATGTACAACACTGCAAAATAATAAAAAAATTTTAATAGCATTCATTTTGATTACCATGCATAGTCATGGCTAGTAATGTACTTACTAACTTCATAAAGCTATGTTAATTTAAAAATCTGGTTCCAAGAAGTAGTTGCTAACATTTTAGTTGGAGAATATAATATATATATGTATACACATACATATATACACACACACACATATATGTGTGTGTGTTGTGTGTGTGTATCAAGATCAAACCCTGGGCCTCACACATGTGAAGCATACAGTCTACCTTTAAGCTACACTCTCAGTCATACATATATATATATATATATATATATATATATATATATATATATATATATATATATCTTATGCTAGAAGTTCAGTCCTAGAAAGTCTGATATTACAAAACAGTCTCAATCCTATTCTTATTACTGAGGCATCTAGTCTGACTTGATGACTCTCATCTACCACCACTACTGATGGTTCTTCACATGTGTGAACTCATTTTAAGATACAGTGGGCAGTTCTGTATTAACTGGAAATTTGAGCCCACCAGTGTCACCATGGCAACAGTCACCTCAGCTGCCTTGCAGCTAGACAGGCTAGGTGGATTGTAGGAAGGAGTTCACCTCTGTCCTGCCGCCAACTTCACTAGCACCTATGAGAGTGCTTGACCAGACAGATGCCACTCTCCAGTGAACTGAGTTGCATTGTTCATAAGCTCAATATGTGGAAAAAAGAAAAAAACCTCTCAAATGAAAGGTAGCAGAGATCAGTGGAAGGAGGCTTTAGAGTCAGGCAGATTGAGTTTAAATTCTGCTCTGACACTTAATCTGTGAAATAACCGTGGGCAGGTTATTTTATACTTCCCTGACTCCTGGAGACAGAATTAATCATCAAGAGTTCTAGCTGGATTTAATTTGGCTGGCCTGACCCAGTAGTGGTTCCAGGCACAGCTCCTAGGCCCCTGGCCTGCTCTGCCTTATTGCAGCTGCTCAGTGACTCCTTCCTGCAAGTCAACTGGCATCTTCGCTTCTTCACCTACAGCATGTGGACAATAACATCATAGGGCTTCAAATTTTAAGACAAGTGATAACCACCTTTCACAATGCTGGCACATAGTAGGTGTTCAATATCAGCTATTTGGTATTTTTCTAATTTTTAAAATTTATTATTTATTTTATTTATTAGATAGAAACAGAGAAAAACTGAGAAGGGAGGGGGACACAGAGAGGGAACGAGACAGACAGACATCTGCAGCCCTACCCCACCACTTGTGAAGCTTTCCCGCTGCAGATGGGGACCGGGGCTTGAAGCTGGTCCTTGCACACTGTAATGTGTCAGGCTCTTGGTTTTGTATAAAATACATCTCAAGTCTCCAGCAATTCCCTGAGTCACTTATGTATCCACACATTGTCTCCGTTCTCTGAGTTCTAACGAAAAACCATGACACCCCAATTCTTCTTCTTCTTCTTCTAGCGTTTGCCCTTCTTCCGTAGCCAGTCAACAGCGTCAGGTTGAGCCTGATGTAAAGTTTTGAGACCTCCTTTGAATCTGGAGAGGTGGCAGTCATTGACTATGTGGGTCATAGTCTGTCTGTAGCCGCAGGGGCAGTTCGGGTCGTCTCTGGCTCCCCAGCGATGGAACATAGCGGTGCACCGGCCATGGCCTGTTTGATAGCGATTGAGGAGGGCCCAATTAGGAGAATAAGTATAACTGAAGAGCTAGAAAAAAGAATTGATATTTTTAAACATTACATAAAAAGGTTCTGTTGGGGACAGGGAGTCAGCACCTACAGCACAGCAGTGCAACAGACTTTCCTGCCTAAGGCCACAGAGGACCCAAGTTCAGTCTCCCCAGCTACCACAAGCCAGGGCTGAACAGTGCTCTGGTAAAAAGAAAGAGAAGAGGGCAGCCCGACTGTGGTGTACTTGGTTAAGTACATATAGTACTAAGTGTAAGAAGCCATTCAAGGATCCAGGTTTGAGCCTCCAGTTCCCACCTGCAGGTCTGCAAGCGCCTATCTCTCTCTCTCTCTCTCTCTCTCTCTCTCTCTCCTTTTCTTTCTTTCTTTCTTTCTTTCTTTCTTTTTTTTTTTGCCTCCAGGGTTATTGCTGGGGCTCGGTGCCTACAGCACAACAATCCCACTCACTGTTCCTGGAGGCCATTTTTCCCATTTTTGTTGCCTTTTTTACCCTTGTTGGTGTTATTGTTATTGTTGGACAGGACAGAGAGAAATCAAGAGAGGAGGGAAGACATAGACGGGGAGAGAAAGATAGACACCTGCAGACCTGCTTCACTGCTTGTGGAGTGAACCCCTGCTGGTGGGGAGCCAAGGGCTCCAATCTGGATCCTTATGCCAGTCCTTGCACTTCTCTTCATGTGCGCTTAACCCACTGCACCATCACCCAGCCCCCATCTCTCTCCCTTTCTATCTCCCCCTCCCCTCTCAATTTCTCTCTGTCCTAGCCAATGAAATGGGGGGGAAATGGCTGCCAGGAGCAGTGGATTCATAGTGCCAGCACTGAGCCCCAAGGAAGAAAGAAAGAAAGGGAGAGAGGGAGGGAGGGAGGGAAAGACATACAAGATCTTTTTTTAAGTTTTAATTTTTATTATTTATTTATTATTTTATTTTTGCCTCCAGGGTTATCACTGCAACTTAGTGCCAGCACTAAGAATTCACTGCTCCTGGCAGCCTTTTTTTTTCTTTCTATTTCTTTTTTTAATTTATTTATTGAGGAATTAATGTTTTGCATTCAACAGTAAATACAATAATTTGTACATGCATAACATTTCCCAGTTTTCCATATAACAATACAACCCCCACTAGGTCCTCTGTCATCCTTCTTGGACCTGTATTCTCCCCCACCCCCCAGAGTCTTTTACTTTGGTGCAATACGTCAATTCCAGTTCAGGTTCTACTTGTGTTTTCTCTTCTGAACAAGATCTTATTTTTAATTCCTGAAATACCTAATCTTCAAGTGACATATTTTGAAGGAAAATAAGCATACTTCATTTATCCTTTCCACCAAAATATCTGAAAATATTTTTTTTCTTGGAACAGTTGTAGCAATCTCTTGTAGCAAACATTTAGCAATCTCTTGATTACTTTGGAAATACTTTTTCTGTTTTCATTAAATAGTGTTCATGTAAAAAATGCCTTATGTCTTCAGCATGATAGATATTTATGGCATAATAATATGCCACTTTTGGAACTCTTTTGCATTTAAGCTTTGAAAAAATGTTTTTACATAAATTTTCCTCCAGCATTTGTGTAATTCTTTCAAGTGCACTCTTTGATGATTTTTACATGCACATATTCCTTTCATCTTCTAACAGCAGATTTGTTTATCTCCTCACTCAATCAGAATATTTTACATGAAGACTGAAATAATTATTGCCTTTTAAAAATCATGTAATCACAGCTGGATATGGATGTAAATGGTATACATGTTTCATCAGCTTTAAATTATATTCTTTCTTTATAGCAAATTTCATATAGGTGGATTTTTAAATTGTGTTCGATGTAAAGTTGTATTTATAAATAAAGAAGCTTAACACATTTAAAGAAAGCCTACTTTTGGAAACCAGGTGGTGGAGTATCTGGTTAAGTGTGTAAGGACCCAGGTTCAAGCTCTCAGGTCCCAAATGCAAAGGGAAAGCTTCATGAGCAGTGAAGCAGGTCTGCAGGTATCTCTCTCTCTCTCTCTCTCTCTCTCTCTCTCTGTCTCCCTTCACTGTCAATTTCCCTCTGTCTCAAATAAATAAGTAAATAAAATATTTTTTATAGAAACTTTATTGTATCTTTCTAAATTTTGGAAATATGAGGAAAATTGATACTTATTATTGGTGCACATAGTGCTTATGTATACATATAAAACTCAATGTATCAAAAATACACTATATTACAGACCTGAAGCAGGCCTGCAGGTGTCTGTCTTTCTCTTCCTCTTCTGTCTTCCCCTCCTCTCTCGATTTCTCTCTGTCCTATCCAACAACAATGACAGCAAAAACAACAACAACAACAATGATAAAAAACAAGGTCATCAAAAAAAGAAAAGGATGGCCTCCAGGAGCAGTGGATTTGTAGTACAGGCAGTGAGCCCCAGAGATAACACTAGAGGCAAAAAATAAAAATGGAAGAGAAAGCAAAACCATAGGGAAAAAATGGCAAACATATATAAATATAGATAGTTACAGAAATAATAATCAACACAAATCTGCAATCTTGGGAGAATTGATGGAGGCTGTGGGGACACAGAACTCTGGTGGTGGGAACAGTGTGGAATTATACTGGTGAAATATAGTGGTTCAGTTTCATTCTTCGGCATGTTTCAATCCATTTAATCCAACACCATTTGTTAAAGAGACTCTGCTTTCCCTATTTAATAGTCTGGGCTCCTTTGTCAAAGATGAAATGTCCATAGGTGTGGGGACTTATTTTTGGACTCTCAATTATGTTCCAGTGGTCAGTGTGTCTATTCATGTTCCAGTACCAAGCAGTGTTGATGACAGTGGCCCTAAAATACAATTTGAGATCTGGGAGTGTGATGCCTCCGGTTCTGTTCTTTCTTCTCAAAATTGTTTTGGCAAGTCTAGGTCTTTTCGGGTTCCAGATAAACATTTGTAGCATTTTTTCTATTCTCCCCAAAAATGTGGTTGGGAACTTGATGGGGGATAGCATTAAATTTGTAGATGGCTCTGGGTAGTATATTCATTTTGATGATGTTAATTCTACCAACCCATGAACATGGAATATCTTTCCACTTCTTTGTGTTTTTCAATTTCCTTGAGTAGTGACTCATAATTTTCAGTATACAAGTCTTTCATTTCTTTGATTAGGTTTATTCCTAGATATTTTATTGTTTTTGTTGCTATAGTAAAAGGAATTGATTTCTGGGCTTCAACTTCTTCTAACTTAGTGTTTGCATAGAGGAATGCTATTGACTTTTGAATGTTAATTTTTTAGCCTGACACCTTAACCTGTATTGCCTGATGATATCCAAAAGATAATTGCTGGATTCCTTAGGTTGTTATATGTATAATATCATGTCATCTGCAAATAGGGAGAGTTTGACTTCTTCTCTTCCAATTTGTAACCCTTCAAATCCTTGCTCCTTCCTGATTGCTATGGCAAGAACTTCCAACATTATGTTGAATAGTAATGGTGATGGTGGGCAGCCCTGTATATAGTACCTGATCTGAGGGGAAATGCTTCCAGTTTCTCACCATTGAGTATGATGTTGGCTGTAGGTTTGCAATAAATAGCCTCCACTATCTTCAGGAATTTTCCATTTATTCCCATTTTGTAGTGTTTTGATCATAAAGGGATGTTGTATTTTGTCAAAGGCTTTCTCTGCATCTATTGATATGACCATGTGGTTTTTGGTCTTGCTTTTATTGATGTTATAGATCATGTTGTTTGATTTATGTATATTAAACCAACCTTGAATCTCTGGGATAAAACCTACTTGGTCATGATGAACAACCCTTTTAATATACTGCTGTATCTGGTTGGCTAGAATTTTGTTCAATATTTTAGCATCTATGTTCATCAGAGATATTGGTCTGTAGTTTTCTTTTTTGGTTGTGTCCCTGTCTGATTTTGTATCATAGTGATGTTGGCATCATAGAAGCTGGAAGGGAGTATTCCAGTGTCTTCAATCTTCTGGAAGACTTTTTAAAAATAGAGGTATTAGTTCTCTTTGAAGGTTTTGTAGAATTCATTTGTAAAACCATCTGGTCTAGAACTTTTATTCTTGGGAAGGTTTTTGACAACTGTTTCAATTTTGTTGGCTCCGATGGGTTTGTTCATGTTATCTACTTCCTCTTTACTTACTTTTGGAAGTTGGTAGGTATCTAGAAAATCGTCCGTTTCTTCCAGGTTCTCTAGCTCGGTGGCATATAGTTGTTCATAGAAGCCTCGCATGATATGTTGAATTTCTGCACTGCCTGTTGTGATATTTCCTCTTTCATTTATGATCTGATTTATTTGTGTCTTCTCCCTTTTCTGTGTTGTGAGTCTAGATAAAGGTTTGTCCATTTTGTTTACTCTTTCCAAGAACCAACGTTTATTTTCGTTGATTTTTTTTATTTTTTTTTTACTTTCAATGTTATTTATTTTTTCCCTAACTTTAGTTATTTCTAGCCTTCCAGTTGCTTTAGGGTTCCTTTGTTCTTCTTCTTCTAATTATTTAAGATGTACAATCAGGCTGTTTATTTGTGCTTTTTCTTGTTTCCTAATGTGTGCTTGTATGGCTATGAAATTCCCTCTCAGTACTGCCTTAGCTGTGTCCCAAGTATTTTGATAGCTTGTGTCTTCATTTTCATTGGACTCTTGAAACATTTTGATTTCTTCCTTTATTTCCTCTTTGACCCAGTAGTTGTTAAGGAGTGTACTGTTGATCTTCCATATTTTGGGACTATTACTAATATTTTGTTGATTGTAAAGTGTTAGTTTAATTCCACTGTGGTCTGAGAAGATGCTTGGGATGATTTCAATGCTATTAAATTTGCTGGTGCTGTCTTTGTGGCATAACATATGGTCTATCTTGAGAATGACCCATGTGGACTTGAGTAGAATGTGTATTCCAGTTTCTTGGGGTGAATGATTCTGAAAATTTCCAATAGTTCTAGTTTATCTATCTCCTTATTTAGCTCCCTTATGTCTTTATTGATTTTCTGTCTGGATGATCTGTTAAGTTGAGAGAGTGGGGTGTTGAAGTCTCCTACTATTACTGTGTTGCTATTAATATACTGCTGTAGCTCTTTCAGTAGATGTTTGATTAATTTATATGGTTTCTCATTGGGTGCATAGATGTTAATAATTGTTAAGTCCTCTTGATTGACTGATCCTCTGAGCATTTAGCATCCATCCCTATCTTTTGTTAATTTTACTGATTTTAAAGTCTATCATGTCAGATATGACATGATATGGCAATAGCTTTTCCTGCCCCTTTTTGTGGGTCATTGCCTTGTATGATAGTTTTCCATTCTTTCACTTTCAGTCTGTGTTTGTCTTGTTGAGTTAGGTGGGTTTTCTGTAGACAGTATATTGTTGAGTTGTGTTTTCTGGTCCATCTTTCTAATCTGTGCCTTTTAATATGTGGATTCAGGCCATTAACATTTATTTATATCCTAGACTGAAGATATTTTAATGCCATTTTTGTAGATTTTTAGAGTGTTCTGATATGTGGCCTATTTATGGTAGTCTGACCGTTTATAGGAGACCTTTCAGAACTTCTTTCAGAGCAGGCTTGATGATAGTTAATTCTTTCAACTGTTGCTTATCTGAGAAGGTTTTGATGTCTCTATCTAGTCTGAATGATAGTCTAGCAGGATACAGTAGTCTTGGTTGAAAGGATTTCTCACTGAATAATCGATAGATATCTTGCCATTCTCTTCTGGCCTGTTGTGTTTCTGTGGAGAAGTCTGCTGCTAATCTTATGGGTTTTCCTCTGTAGTGATTCTTTGTTTTTCTCTTGCAGCCTTCAGGATCCTTTCTTTATCTTTATTCCTTTCCATCTAAATAGGATGTGTCTTAGTGTCTTTAAGTCTGGGTTAATTCTGTTTGGGACCCTCTAGGCTTCTTAAATCTTTATGTCTTTGATGTTGTCTAGACTAGAGAAGTTTTCAGCTATTATATCCTGAAGAATGCTTTCTCCCCCTCCCTCTCTTTCTTCCTCTGGTAAGCCAATAATGCATATATTATTTCTTTTGAAGTCATCCCACAGGTCTCTGTTGTTGTGTTCAGTATCTCTTAATCTCTTTTTGAGATCTCTTAATTCTTTTTTAGTTTTCTCTAATTTGTCCTCAATCTTGCTAATTCTGTCTTTAGCCTCATTTATTCTATTCTCTCTCCCTTCTACCTTTTTTCTGAGTTCATCTATTTTGTTACCCTGTTCTGATACTGTTTTAGCTTATTAAGCTAGTTGTGTTCTTAGCTCAGCTAGTTCTGCTTTCAGCTCTCTAATAACCTTGTGATAATTAGTGTTTTCTTCCAGAGTCTCATTTGTTGTTTCTGTATTTCTGATGACAATTCTATATGTTAACTCTTTTTTAGCCACCAGGTTCCAAATGCTATCATGATGCCAACAACTTTTCCCTGGGCACACAACTCTAACAATGTATCCTGGAGCTCTGCTTCCTCAGAGCCCTGCCCCACTAGGGGAAGAGAAAGACAGGCTGGGAGTATGGAGTGACCTGACAACACCCATGTTCAATGGGGAAGCAATTACAGAAGCCAGACCTTCCACCGTATTCACCCCATAATGACCCTGGGTCCATACTCCCATGGAGTTAAAGAATAGGGAAGCTATCAGGGGAGGGGATGTGATACAGAGCTCTGGTGGTGGGAATTGTACCCCTCTTATCCTATGGTTTTGTCAGTGTTTCTATTTTATAAATAAAAATTAAAAAATACTTATGGCCGGATGATCACATCAGATGCATGCTATGTTTCATGCATGTAAAAGTCCTACTTTTTGCTAACTTGGATCATAATAATAATTTTAAAAAATCTCTGTTTTTTTCCATCCTACCACACTGAATGCCCAGCCATCTGTTCTTTTCTAGCTTTTTAAACTCCTTAGTCATTTTACTTCTGCTTTTAATTGTAACTACCTCTTTCATGCTGATGGCATACATCCTAAGCCCCTTTTTAATGCTACTTTCTGTCCTTCTTCTGACTCTTGGCCTGTCAAAAATGATGGCTTAGTCTCAACTGCTTTTAAATGTATGTGTATACTTAAGAATTGCTTTCTTGAAAAATACAGTTCACTTTAAAATCCTATTGCTTGCTTCAACTTTCACATTAGCTATACAAATCCACAATCTATGCCTAAGACTTTATGATTATTTCTTTCTTGTCTAGCTCTCACCATTCCATCACTGCTAAAACTTTCAATCACATTATCCTGTTGCACATTATGATTTTGCATTCATTCTGCCAACTACTCTGCCTAATTAAATAATTTGTTGACACACTCAGATTTCTTTTTGCTCTAGCCCAGGCATTCCAGCCAAGATACTGACATTCAGGATCTGTCTGTGGCAAAGTGGTGAAGTAAGGCAATTTTGGCTTTCTCCACTCTATTTATCAAATGTATTTTTTCTCTCTCTCTCTTTTTTCCCTCCCCCCTCTACCCAACACATGAAGTGATCATCCCTATGATCACTCTGGACATCCCTATCCATTCCTGATTCCAAATATTCTTTTCCATTTTTCGCATTTCTAGGTGATTAGAAAATAATAGCTGAATTGGCAAATACCCCCAAACTACTGTTCCCACTAGAATAATGTTCTCAGTTCTCTACTAAAATAATGTTCTCAGTTCTCCAGCACTTAAGTTAGTTTAGTTTTGCCATCAGTTGTGTGCATGCTAGGCTCTGGAGGTGTACAGATTGACAAGGCATCAGTCTTCAGATTCCAGAGCAAGGTGTCCAGTAAGGAAGACAGATGCAGACATAGTCAAGAAAATGACAGCATCATATTATTCCACTAGTTACCCACAGGCCTTAGTAGTACAGATAAAGGGTGATTTATCTGAGCTGCTGTCACTTCGTCTATGTTTCCTTTCTGAAATAGACATTTTATTTAGGCTTAAATGAACATTAGTAATTGCTGACAACTGTTGAGATAGTGGCATATAGTATTTAGAGGATTCTCTAAACATAAATATTAACTCGTCTAACTCTCACAAATGACTCCAATAAGTTGATGCTTATGCATTCTTTGTGCAGATGGCAAATCCAAGGCACAGAGGTTAAATTACTGCTTAAAGTCACACAGCAAGTAGTGAAGATGTTGTTGAATTCCAGTCAGTCAATTCTAGAGAAACACAACACCAAGTATTGAACATCTCCCACTAGCCTAGCGAGCAACTCCAAAGCAGTTTATATTTAGGCTACTATGTTAACAATGCTTAGGAGGAACTACTGACTTCACTTTGCAAATATCAATAGAAACAGAAAGGTTCAGGGAGGTTATTCCAACCAAGTTTGCATGTCATGTAAACTGTGGGACTCTGATTTTAGCTCCTACCCTTTTAAGTATGGATTTGGTGCAGTTTCCTCTGTGCAGATGATCTTTCTCCTAAGACTCCTTCACAAAGTATCTGATAGTTGGGTATCCAATCTCAGACCTTGTAGTAGTAGCTGAAGATGCTGAGATTACCAGAAATCTCCCTATAAATGCCATCTTTTCTTCTTAACTTGTCTTCGTTATAGTGTTTCATCCATACAGCTGAAAAACCCTATAATGGTGATAAGATCAAACCCATTGCTCCAATCTATCTCAAAAGTCATCTAAGTCCACTAATTAGTAGCTTGTGTGAAGGGAAAACCTCCACTGTTGGGCTGGGGTGGGATGGGCTGGGGAGAGGGTTCAGAGAGTAATAGAGCATGTACTTCTCTGTCTGGGAACCTGGATTCAATTATCAGCATTGCTATATGCTCAAGCAATGCTATATGCTCAGTGGTCTGATTTCTCATAAAAATAAAATAAACAAATCTTAAAAAAAAACCTCTATCACTGCCCAGCTGACTCCCTTACTGATGAAACATCGTCATAGCCTTGACTCACACTTACCTCCAGCTACCCAGTGCCAGTGCCTGTTGGGTAGTTGCCATCTCCCCCTGGCTTCTGCTTAACCATATGCCTATATAGGGATTTTACTGATCCAAAGCTTTGGTCTATTTACATAAATCACTTTTACATAAGGCACTCCAGGGCATTGGTGGTTCTATGATAGGATTCTCTCCTGCTCCACCCCCTCCTTGTCACACACTGATCCCTTCTTTGTCACACTCTGATTTTCACCAGTCACTTTTCTCTCCACCCTCTCTATATCACATCCTGTTTCCACCCTACTTGGAGAGTATAAAAACAGCTGCTCTTCTGATTAAAGACACTTGGAAATTGCTTTCCGGCTCCGAGAGTTCCAGAGTGTACCTCCTGCGGAAGTTGGTGCAGCACGCGTTCCTGATCCCTCTCCCACACAGCAGCCTAGATCGGCTCCAGTTGAGTTCTCTCCAACCCAGAGAGCACTAGCTCGGGAAGAAGTACCCTCAGGCTATCCTGGCATCTGGCGCCCGGAACAGGGACACGTAAGCAGCAGATTTTCAAGAAGACATCTTAGATAAGTACACACCTTTTGGGTATCTGCAATATTGTGTTAAGGCACTGTGATTTTTTTTCTTTCTTATTGTTTTCCGGAGATCTTTCCACCATGGAAAATCTTTTCCAAATCCTGCATTCTTTTTCCAGTATACAATTTTTATATATCTGGGACATTTTTCTCAGGGCTTCACCTTATATCCTGTTGATCATCATAGCAGCTTTTAAGGGATATATAGGTCAACCTCTCAAAAGGCTTAAGGACCTAGAGGCTGAGGTCAAAGAGATAAAGGAAGTAATCATAGAACTTAACCAGCACCTTAAAAACAAGAAGAAGCAAAGGCCTGTCGTGATCTTGACCCACCCGAATTCCTCTGCATCTTGCCCTGAGGCCCCTATTTTGGCATCTTGCCCTGAGGCCCCTATTTTGGCAGACACGTGTCCGAATTCTCCTTTGGACTCCACAGCCACTTCTTCGGCCACCCCCATTTTGGCAGAAACGTGTCCGGAACCTCCTGCTGCCTCCACGGCTGCTTCTTCACCCACCCCTGTTTTGATAGACACATGTCCGAATTCTCCTGTAGCCTCCAAAACCACTTTTTCAGCCACTTGTCCAGATGCTTCCACTTCGGTGACTCCTCCTACCGCTACACACTTATCAGAGGAAGTCCACACATTTCCGGTCAATGTTGCCCCCAATAGACAAAAACCTCAGGCCTGGTATCCATATTCCGCCACAGACCTGAAGGAACTACGCCAGGCTATCAAAGATGACGGTGTTCATGCCCCATGGACCAGGTCCATTTTACAAGGCCTGCTTCAGAACCTTAATACCCCTCAAGATTGGAGAGATATGACTCGTGCTACGCTCCCAGGCCCCCTCTTCCTGCAATGGGAGGCATTCTTTCGCGACGAATGTTTACAACAATCACGGAAAAATATTCAAAATCAGCCAGAGGGTAATTTTGATGCATTGTTTGGAACAGGCCAATTAGAAACAGGGATTCAACAGGCGGAAGCCAAGTTTCCAGCGGGGTATTTTGATCAAGTACGCCTGTGTGCATTAAAAGCATGGGAGCAATTAACACCACCCATGGGAGCAGCCTCAGCTCCCATTCTCTCCCTGCAACAAGAACCTGATGAATCCCTCGCTAAATTCATTGCCAGGGTCCAGTCGAGTTTGGAAAGGAAGATTTATAATCCTGACGCTCGTTTTCTCCTTCTGCGATCCATAGTCTGGGATGGAATGCTTCCGCATTTTCGACAGGCCTGTATCACTCTTAAAAACAAACACCCAGATACTTGGATTCTAGCTACACAGGATCTCAGATCAAGCTCTTTTCAAGGACCTATGTTACAAGCCTATGCAGCTACCTTACATAAGCAAAAAGGAGCTTGCTTTCAGTGCGGTCGCCAAGGGCATTGGCGTAACCAATGTCCAGAAAATAGACCGCGCCTCCAGTCAGGGCGACCCCACCTCCAATCAGGGCAACCCCGCCTCCAGACAGGGAATCAGAGACCACGAATGCCTTGTCCCAGATGCCAGAAAGGATTTCACTGGAGGAGAGATTGTTGGTCAAGGTTCCATAGGAACGGCATGCCTCTGCCAAATATAAACAGGGATTTAAACTAGGTATGGGGCTTCCCTTAGCCCCGCCCCCAAGAGGGAAGGAAGCAGGTCGCCCGCTTGGTGCTGTGCCCTTCTTCCACAAACAGAAGCCCAGCTTGGGACCCAATTCGTTGCTATACCCACCACGCCAAGTAACAATAACAGAGGGTGAGCAGAAGGAGGAACCCACGGTATGTGGGAACTTCCAGCATGGAAATAACCGGCTGGAGCAAGAGAACAGCTCGAATTCAGAGCCTGAGATTTTATGGACCACCCCTGTTTTAGAAAGGGGTCACCCAACTATGACAGTAAAGATTGGTAATATTCCTTTTAAATGTTTGATTGACACGGGAACAGATAAGACAATATTAAGACAAGCAGAGGTTCCCCAGAGTTGGGAACTCCTCCCAGGACCACGCTTACATGGTGTTGGAGGATTGACTCAGGCATTCCGCACACGAGATTCCCTTGTGTGGGAAGATCCAGAAGGGACTACCGGACGCTTTCAGCCTTTAATAGCTGATATAAGCACCAATTTATTGGGAAGAGACTTGCTGGAATCTTTAGATGTAGTGATATCCTCAGACACCTCTGCAGGACACCACACTCACTCCTGTGAGACTGCTAGACCCAACCAGCACCCCCAATACTAACTGCCACTGTTCGTAACAGAACTCCCCGCTTAGATTGGCTTTCTAATGAGCCTGTCTGGGTGGAACAGTGGCCTTTGCCTATGGAGAAGCTAGAAATTTTTTAAAAACTCGTCCAAGAGCAGTTATCTTTGGGACACATTCGTCATTCTTGGAGCCCATGGAATACTCCAGTCTTTGTAATTAAAAAGCGCTCAGGAAAATGGCGCCTCCTCCAAGATCTTCGTGCAGTTAATAAAACCATGCAGGTTTGGGGCTCCCCCCAAAGGGGTTTGCCTCTTGCTTCCGCAATTCCCACAGGAATTCCAATCATAGCTATTGATATACAGGATTGTTTTTTCTCTATTCCCTTACACCCACAAGATTGTAAACGTTTTGCTTTCTCTGTTCCTTCTATTAATAATGCCAGCCCTGCCGATAGATTTGAATGGGTGGTACTGCCCCAGGGCATGGCTAATAGTCCTACTATTTGTCAAGAGGTT
Source organism: Erinaceus europaeus (assembly GCF_950295315.1). Lineage (NCBI taxonomy): Eukaryota > Metazoa > Chordata > Mammalia > Eulipotyphla > Erinaceidae > Erinaceus > Erinaceus europaeus. The sequence continues at coordinate 62,917,548 of NC_080168.1, forward strand.
GTTAAATCTGCCCTTTTCCCATATATTCATAAGGGCCTTAAGGTTTTTCATTATATGGATGACGTGTTAATATGGGGAGAATTAGATACAGATCTCTCCGCCCTACGTGATTTTCTAATCCCTGCCTTAAAGAGAAGTGGACTTAATGTAGCTTCTGAGAAGATACAGGTAATCCCTCCAATATCTTTCTTAGGCTCAGAGATTTCCCTAACGCAGATTCGTCCTTTAAAACCTTGTGTTACTTTTCCTTCTAATCTCACTCTTGCTTCTTTACAAAGTTTTCTTGGAAATTTGAATTGGCTTAGGCAGTATCTTTATCTGCCTACGAGCTGCCTGCAACCACTGTTCGATCTGTTAAAAGGAAACAAACAGCCCTCCTCAAAGCGTATGTTAACCCCCGAAGCATCCTTGGCTCTGGAAAAAGTTAACCAGGCTCTCCAGGACATGCACCTCGTTCGATTCTCCCCCTCCTCTCCAGTAAATCTTCTAATCTTTAACTCCACCCCCACGGTAGTGGGGGCATTGTGGCAGAAACATGGCATTCTCGAATGGCTTCATACGCCAGTAGGCGGAGCTCCAAGACTCCTTACCAAGATTGATGCCTTAGCATTTATGGTTTGCCAAGGAAGAAACAGATCAGTTCAGGTCTTAGGAAGGGAACCAGATTCAATCATTCTTCCCTTTTCTCTCACTGATACAGAATGGCTGATACGCCACCATTCTCGTTTTGCCATAAGTTTAATGGGTTTTCCAGGACAATTAGATAATCATTTTCCCTCTAATAATTTGATAGCTTCTTTACCTCTGTTGCCTCTACTAGTACCTAAACTTTTCTCTCGAGATCCCATCCCCTCTGCTCCTACAGTGTTCACTGATGGTGGAAAAAAGGGATCTGCTGCCCTTATATATTATCCAGACCAGCAATACCCCAAACCTCTCTTTACTGAACTTCCTGATAATTCCCCTCAGTACAAAGAACTTTATGCTGTTTTCCTTGCATTAAAAGCTGTACCAGAATCCTTCAACCTTTTTTCTGACAGTGTGTATACTGTTAACTTACTTCCATGGCTTGCTCGATCTTATGTAAGAATTGATGACAACCCACTTTCTCCTCTTTTAATTCAAATTGCCTCTATGCTCTGTTCTCGAACCCATCCACTGTATGTTCAGCACCTACGTTCCCACAGCCCTCTTCCTGGTCCCCTGTCCGAAGGGAATGCTGCAGCTGACCGCCTTGCCTCCACAGGAATTCTCCTAGCCTCTGTCTCTAATCCTGCTGACTTTCATTCCCTAAGCCATGTTAATCTTAAAGGTCTTCGAGCTCGATTTCCTGATATTCCTGTGCCACAGTTAAAACGTATTCTTGCTACATGTTCCTCCTGTGCAGGTCTAATCAAAACACCTGCTATTCAGACTCTGGGGGTTAATCCTCGAGGTTTAAAAGCCAACACTCTTTGGCAAATTGATGTTACCCACATACCTAACTTTGGCAAACAAAAATATGTGTTCGTCTCAATTGATACCTTCTCTAAGTTTATGTGGGCTACAGCTCAGACTGGAGAAAACTCAAAAAAGCTTATAAGCCATATGCTCTCCTGTTTTGTTGTAATGGGCTTACCTCTTCAACTTAAAACGGATAATGGACATGCTTTTACCAGCAAACAATTTAAAGATTTTTGTTCCCTCTGGAACATTACTCATACTACAGGCATTCCGTATAATCCACAGGGACAAGGCATTGTTGAGAGGGCCCATCAAACTCTTAAGGCTCAATTAAATAAAGAAAAAGGGGAAATGTACCCCCCTAATATCCAGCTGACAAAAGCCTTAACTACATTAAATCTCTTTAATATTTACAAAAACTCAGACCAACCTCCTATAATTCTTCATTGGCAAACACCACCCACCCTCCCAGCTATTAAAGTCAAATGGAAAGACCCACTTGATAAAATTTGGAAAGGACCCGACCCCCTGTTGACTATGGGGAGGGGTTTCGCATGTATTTTTCCACAAAATTACTCCAAGCCTGTTTGGGTTCCTGCCCGCCATGTTCGGCAATACCCACATGATGGCGCTGATATCCCTGAAGAACAAGAAACACTGCAAGAAGACTGGCTGCAAGAGGACTGGCTACAGGATGCACCCCAGGATCCATAATACAGCATGGCAGAATCAAAAAAAAAAAAACTGATTCACAGAACTCTTCCCCCCCCCCGAATGAATGTCTTATGCTATGACTGGCCAGTTGTGTTTTGTGAGTGAGTGAGTGAAAAAAAAAAAAATTGAGTGAGTTGAGTGACCAAAATTTTTGTATGACCCATTGTGCTCAGAGTACTCTGAAAGTTAACTGACTTTATATAAAATGGCTGGACGCAGCCATGGTTTCTGGAGACGTCCAGAAACAGTCCAAAAATTGTTCATTCCCCCTTTTTATTTCTTTTTTAAGTCTTGATATCAATATGAAATGTTTAGTCTTAAACTGTGTGAGTAAAGATGGTTCAACTATGACAGTAGATCTAAATTCACATTTGAAATGATATATCTTATTTACAAGTTTTTCTCCTCCTGTGTGTTATAAACTATATGTTTAATATGCGTGTTTCAAGTTTGGTAAACATTAACTTAACAGTTAAATTGTAACTTCGAAGCTACATTTTTACGAGAAGAGGTAAAATCAATTCATTTAAGTAACTGAGTGTCTAAGGTAAAACTCTAAATATTCAATGTGACAATTCATCATCTCCTAAGTTAAAATACAAATTCTCTATACAGGACATTTTTGGAGGGCCCCCAAAAATGTCCTGTAAGCTGTCTTGTGGAAATTAATCCACAACAAATTTGGCATCAATCCGATATTGTAAATGTACAAAAAAAAAAAATTGTCACTAAAATGTGTTAACTTTAGTAACCTGAGTTTGCTTAAAAACCCAATGTAAAAATAGTTAAGAATCAATATGTGTGACTTAAATTCGGTATGAAAACTTTGCTATATAAAGACTGCTACATGAGGTCATGTAAGATGACCTTTACACGAAATTATAAAGATACCTAAACCAATTATAATCATTGAGTTATCAATTGTAGTAAACTTCTAATTTGTTACAAAATTTTTTCATAAGTAATTGACTACAGCTATGACAAGCCTTTGCATAAAGAAGCATCTGCTCATATAGAATCCCCAGAAATCCATCTTGGACCCCTGACCTCTGACATCACCCACAATTACAGCCATCCCCCGAAACCCATGATGTGACCTGACACGATCTAGAGAACCTGATTCACAGACTCCGAAGGACAAGACTTTCCTACTGCCTTTCTCTCAACCATCGGTGTCTGCTCTTCCTGCTTCTGTTTCGCCCACCATGTTTTGGCGGTTCCAGGTCACTCTCTGTAGAGAAGAAAAGTTCCAGTGGCCGTCCTCCTCCATCAAGATAGACGTGTGGCATTTATTTCCTGGCCGTTGACATTGGACTGATGCTTCTATAGAACTTGCTGGACACTCCTTTTATACTGCTGGACTTCTTGAAGAATGACTGTAGCAGTTCATAGAACTTACTGCCAGCTGACTCGGGATTTTGCAATGCCAGATCACCCTTCTAGCCCCTCGGCTTATCAGGCCCCCACTCCTCCACCCATCAGGCTCACTCTGTCTCTTGCTACTCTTACTTATCCCTCCCTGTCTTGTGCTAGTTATTTTTGAAGACGCTTACACACTATCATTCTGCTTTCTTCCCAACAGGTTTCCGTTCACCCCTACACTGCTATTCCCCTGACAGAGATGAAGCCTTTTACAGACATTGACCCAGTTATATATGGCCATTAAGTAAGAGGAAGATGTTGGGGAATTGTGAGGATATGGCTGAGCTTGGAAGGGCTTGAGCCTGAGGGGTGTGTCAATCCTGTTAGTCTCTCTCTCCACGGAGAGGTTGAGCAAGGAGGGACAGTAGAACCCCAAAAAAGGTGTGCCTCTTATCAGTCTCCCTGCCTCACAAAGTGCCCCGCACTCCTGATACTATGGCAAAAAGTTAAAAAGAAAGGGGGAGATGTTGGGTAGTTGCCATCTCCCCCTGGCTTCTGCTTAACCATATGCCTATATAGGGATTTTACTGATCCAAAGCTTTGGTCTATTTACATAAATCACTTTTACATAAGGCACTCCAGGGCATTGGTGGTTCTATGATAGGATTCTCTCCTGCTCCACCCCCTCCTTGTCACACACTGATCCCTTCTTTGTCACACTCTGATTTTCACCAGTCACTTTTCTCTCCACCCTCTCTATATCACATCCTGTTTCCACCCTACTTGGAGAGTATAAAAACAGCTGCTCTTCTGATTAAAGACACTTGGAAATTGCTTTCCGGCTCCGAGAGTTCCAGAGTGTACCTCCTGCGGAAGTTGGTGCAGCACGCGTTCCTGATCCCTCTCCCACACAGCAGCCTAGATCGGCTCCAGTTGAGTTCTCTCCAACCCAGAGAGCACTAGCTCGGGAAGAAGTACCCTCAGGCTATCCCGGCAAGTGCCTAAGTGCATGACAACATCCCATGAAGTCCATTCCTCCACAAAACCTCCTTTTCCAAACTCCAGCTGCCACACTTCCCCAGTCTTGACCTCACCGGGGAGGTTTCCTGCCATACATCTTGACAGTCATGCATCAGTCATGCTGTTACTGAGTTCCTGCACACACATAAGTCTTTTTTCTCCAATAAGACCCTAGGCAGATGATCTTGTAGGTGTGTGGGTGTGCAAGCTGAATTCTCACTGGAGGCTGACAGGTTTGTTTCAAACTGTGCACAGTGTGTCCTAGGACCTCGCCTCCCCAGAGCCCTACCCTATTAGGGAAAGACAGACACAGCTGGGGGTATAGATCCACCTGCCAACATCCATGTCCAGTGGGGAAGCGATTACAGAAGCCAGAACTCCCACCTTCTGCACCCCAGAAAGAATTTTGGTCTGTATTCCCAGAGGGAGAGAAGAGAAAAAATGAAGGATGTTGAGAAGTAATAATAGATGTAGGAGTGACTTAGAAAAGAAGTGAAGGCAGAGTTTTAGGAAAAAATGTGAAAAATAAACAGATATAGATATAGATATATAGATATATAGATTCAACCCACACCTGTGACCTGGGGAGAACTACTGCAGTTTCTGCCGGGGGGTGGGGATGAAGACAGAGAACTCTGGTGGGAATGGTATGGACTTATACCCCTGTTATCTTATAACTTTATAAATCACTATTTTCTTACATTTTATTTACGTTTTTTGCATTTTTAAAAAATTTTATTGGGGGATCAATGTTTTACATTCGACAGTAAATACAATAGTTTGTACATGTATAACATTTCCCATTTTTCCATATAACAATACAACCCCCACTAGGTCCTCTTTTATTTTGGTGCAATATGCCAATTCCAGTTCAGATTCTACTTGTGTTTTCTCTTCTGATCTTGTTTTTTCAACTTCTGCCTGAGAGTGAGATCATCCCATATTTATCCTTCTGTTTCTCACTTGTTTCACTTAACATGATTTCTTCAAGCTCCCTCCAAGATCAGCTGAAAACAGTGAAGTCACCATTTTTTATAGCTGAATAGTATTCCATTGTGTATATAGACCACAACTTGCTCAGCAACTCATCTGTTGTTGGCTACCTGGGTTGCTTCTAGGTTTTGGTTGTTACAAATTGTGCTGCTAAGAACATATGTGTACACAGATATTTTTGGATGGGTGTGTTGGATATATCCCTAGGAGAGGAATTGCAGGATCATAGGGTAGGTCCATTTCTAGTTTCTGAGAGTTCTCCAGACTGATCTCCACAGAGGTTGGACCAATTTACATTCCCACCAGCAGTGAAGGAGGGTTCCTTTGACCCCCCAACCTCTCCAGCATTTGCTGCTGTTACCTTTTCTGATGTATGACATTCTCACAGGAGTGAGGTGGTATCTCATTGTTGTCTTTATTTGCATTTCTTTGACAATCAAAGACTTGGAGCATTTTTCCATGTGTTTCTCGGCCTTTGGGATCTCTTCTGTGGTGAATATTCTGTCCATGTCCTCTTCCCATTTTTGGAGGGGGTTATTTGTTTTCTTGTTGTTGAGTTTGGCAAGCTCCTTATATATTTTGAATATTAAACTCTTGTCTGATGTATGGAATGTAAAGATCTTCTCCCATTCTGTGAGGGGTCTCTTGGTTTGGGTAGTGGTTTTCTTAGCTGTGCAGAAGCTTTTTAGTTTGATGTAGTCCCATAGGTTTATGCTTGCCTTAGTCTTCTTTTTAATTGGATTTGTTTCATTGAAGATATCTTTAAAATTTATGTGGAAAAGAGTTCTGCCAAAATTTTCACAAACCACTATTAAATAACTTATAAAAACAAAGAAAAAACTCCCAAATTTGAGAGAATATGTGTTATCCACTAGAACTTAAAGGATTTTATGAAGCCACAATTCTTCTTCAGTCAACTGTGATTTTTTTTTTTTTTTTTTTTTTTTGTCTCCAGAGTTATTGCAGGTTCTCGGTGCCTGCACTACAAATTCACTGCTTCTGGCAGCCATCTATTCAATTTTTTCTCTTTTTATTGGACAGGACAGAAAGAAATTGACAGAGGAGGAAAGATAAAGAGGAGAGAAAGACCTGCAGACCTGCTTCACTGCATGTGGGGAGCCAGGAGCTGGAACAAGGATCCTTGTGCTTCATGCTATGTGTACTAATCCCAGAGCGCTAGCTCCCAGCCCCCTCAACTGTGATCTCTTCAAGGGTGGGTCCAGTCACTATTTATTCCTGCAATGTCTCTTCTGGTGTTTTCAAATATTGAATGCTCTCATGGTGCCTACTGAAGGGGCAGGGGGGTTGGCAGTTTACACAACAGATTGTCATGCCTGAAGCTCTGAGGTCCCTCAGCACCATCAAAAGTCAGAAATAAGCAATGCTTTGGCTAAAAAACAATTGTCTACTAACCAATCCTGAAATTGTGCCAGGCACTGTAGGACATACTGCTTAGGGAGCAGATACTTAATTCCAATGCAGCAGCCATACCAGGCAGGTGTTGTGGGCATGCTGGCTGGATCCCCTCTGGAGGTGGAGGAGCTTACTTCTGGCTCTCCACAGTAGTAGGTTCTGGCACTTGCTCCAGGAATCACCCTCAGAGAAGAGAGACACAACACCCTAGGTCATGTTTCCTTCTACACTGGAAGGCTGAAGCAAAGGTCTAAAGGTCTGGCCCTGCACTCAAGGCAGAGACCCTGAAGGATCATCATAGGTTCTTGCCCCACTCACTCCTGGGAGAGCCACTGAGAGGTCTTCAGTGTAGTGGCTGATTTCATGACCTATCTGCCCAGTCCTGTCTTGCTTCTTAGGCAGGTGCTGTTGAGACACTCTGGCATGCACATCTGTGGATGAAGGAACTTTTCATCTCAGAGCCCATCTCCCTGGGAACAGACACAGGCTATAAAGTAAGCATCACTGTTATCATCATTGCCAGGATATAGACACAGAACAGGAAGCTTGGAGAAGCTGAGCAGTTTAGTGAGATTTAAACAGTGACATGTCCCCCCCCACACACACACACATACACTGTGCTCTACCTGCTGATTGGTAATGAATGCAAGCAGACCCATGCTCTTCTCCAGTCCAGGGAACCATCCCCCCAAGTCACCAGCTTCTTGTACTTTGCCATCTGGGCAGGGTGCTGGAACTGACCGAGTGTGTGGAGTGGCCTCAGGAGAGCATAGCTGGGCCTAAAGCCCATGGACAGGCTGAGATAAAGTGCATTGGAGGCCCTTACCTCCCCCTGTACCTTCTTTAGGGACCTCTATGACATTACACACATGATTTTTATGAATCCTTCATAAAAATCTAACATCAAGACTTAGAAAAGAAGATTAAGGTGAGATTACTCAAAAAGGGAGCACTTAGTCTCACTTGAGGCCTTGTGCTGAATAAGCCTAGACAGAGGAGGTGATCATAAATGTGCTCTTGTGGTATGTAAGGCAGATAGGAGAAACAGCTTCCTGAGAGTGAAGAAAGACGGTGAGTGAAATCTGCTACCCTGCAGTCTTTTCCTCTGAAAGAACAGATAATCATCACAGGAGCAACAAAATACTGGTAGAATGGGCTGGGTGGTGGTGCACCTGGTCGAGCACACATGTTACAATGTGCAAGGATCTGGGTTCAAGCTCCTTCACAAGCGGTGAAGCAGTGCTGCAGGTGTCTCTGTCTCTCTCCCATCTGTTTCCCCTCTCCTCTCAATTTCTGGCCGTCTCTAGCCAGTAAATAAAGATAATACAAAATTTTAAAACAAAATACTGGGAGAATAACGTAAAATAAGGAGAAGTCACACTAGCTTCTAGAGACTGCATGTGTAGTCGCCACTCCATCTGCCTTTAAGATTAGAACAGTGGTGTCTGACCTGATGGGGTGGTGTTTTCTGAGGGCCAGGACAAGATGCTGTGCTTCTAGGGATTCTGTGCCTTAAAGAACTGGCACAGGGGTTAACTGAGGCTGAAGCCAGTTAAGATGTGACAACAGATTTATCCCTCTCTATGGCCTTTTTTCTTTTCTTTTTTTCCTGAAGACTCTATCTATACTAAGAGGAAAACACAGAGTTTAGCCTAAGAATTATTTAAACTATGAAAATCTAATAATAGAGGAAGATGATAAAAAACTATTTTAGGTCAATTATTTCTGAGTTTGTGCGTATGAGAGAAGAAACTTTATCTTAAGACAATCCTCTAGACCAATATTCTAATTTGAGACATATCCTAGCATAATTCTTCAGTGGTTTGTACATATATACTTGACAGACACAGAAAATGAGAAAAATTCTCCTGGTTAATAGCTTGTAACAGAACAAAGTAGTAACTGACGGTGCACCCTTTAGTGTTCACACTCCTAAATTTATATAAATTTATTTAACATCCTATCTCAATTTATTTTTTCTTAAAATATTCCATAACATTAAAGTAGTTAAAAATATTTCATGACACAGATTCATTCAAGCATGTGCTCTCTCCATGTCAATAACTGAGCTAAATAAAAGTGTAGGAAACCTTTGCTTTAGTTACAGCCTAAAAATACAAACCCTAGAGAAGCCATTAAGTGGCACCCATCCCTGTGTTCAAATGGTTAAAATAAGATCAAGTCTTGGCCCTCACAGTCTTAGGAGGTCAGGAAAATAAAAGAAATGAACTTGAAGCTGAGATGCTTCGTTTGCATGTAACCAAAAAGGCACGTTCTTCACATCTACAAAATGGCGCGCTCCCTTCTACTTTTTGAATCACAAAACTTCCTCAGATTATATTTTGTTTTCCCATTTCAGACTGAGTCAGCAGTGTTTCTCTTTGCTATTAACCCTACCACAAGAGAATAATAACACAAATGCAATGGCCAAGGCCAAAGGGCTGCTGAGCAGACTCCAATGGCTCCTAGACTCCACATTTCCAGAGTGGCCCAACCAGCCTATAGCAACTTAAAATGTGTGTACTTTCTCATAGATTCTGGCTCAACTGAGAATGTTGTGGAGAAAACAACAGTAGTGTTAACCTGGGGACTGTCAAGCTGTGGCTTTGGGAATAATTGCTCTCCAATGTTTTCTCCTAAGTACACAGTTCCTCTATTTTTTTTTTATTAGATAGGACAGGGAGAAATTGAGAGGGGGTGGGGAGAGGGAGATAAAGACACACACCTGTAGACCTGCTTCACTGATCATGAAGCAGACCACCTACAGGTGGGGATTGGGGGCTCGAACCCAGGTCCTTGCTTGGTAATATGCATGCTTAACAGGGCATGCCACCGCCCAACCCCCGAAGTACATAGTTCTATAGCTTTCGCTAGAGACTTCAAGATTCAGATCGTAGTGGCATGAAGCTAGTTACAATTACAGCTGCAAGTGTCAGGGCATGGCTCAATGCTACCTGTGTCCTGAAGACAACATTGTCCCATGAGAAGGGTTTCCTTACATGTAATAGAGTAGCTGGTAATGAGGAAGGCCACTACAATCCAAATTAGGAAATATATGTGTTGGTGATGGTTATTATAATTCTCTTGAGAACTATGGAATAGCAGACCTTTGTCTGATGTTTGACATTATGAAATCTGACTATAATTGTATACCTTTCTTGACATAGATCACTTCAGTGTGTTACTCATCAGATCTTGTATCACCACACTCACAGAATGCCATGTCAGAGAAAAAGCACAAAGTGAGTCCGAAAGCACTCATGAGATCATATTAGATGAGTTTTCTGGGGCCAGAAGACTCACGACTTTCAAGGAAACAAATCCACTCTTTTACCTTAATGCATCTCCCAGTGTCTATCGGCACTCAGGATAGGTCCAGAGAACATGAGTTCACATCTTGGCATGTCATTTCTTAGTTGTGTATTCTTGAATAAGTTACTTAAATTCTCTGGACTCATATTTCTCATCACCCAAACATTAATTTTTGTGAGGATGTAGCAAAATACTTTATGTAAGAGACTGACATATGGTGAGTATAAGTACTAAGTGACCAATGACATGAGAGTAATTGTTTCTCTGTTGTTCTTGTCCCTTGGACCTCATGCATGTGTGATTTTACCACTCCAGGCCAAACCTGTCCAGAGGGAGTGACACTGCAGCTCCAGCAATCACCTTGGTGCTATTGTACTTCCATGCAGTGTGCTGGGGCTTGAATATTAGTAGTCGAGAGCATGGAAAGGTAGGTACCTGTCTTGAAATCTCTCTCCAGCCCCTTAACAACGGTTCTGTTGAAGAGTTTGTAATATCTATTGATAGAATGTGGGTCTAATGTGTGTTTGAGCATGGACGGTTGACCCCCCCGGAAGCTCGTCTACCAGTCTCCCCTTGGCATGCCAGCCATTGTGGTCAAGCGAGATGGGCTGGAATACTCAGGGAATTCCAACCAACCTATCAGTCTCTCCGCATCACCCCACCCCTCCTCCCTCTAGTGGGCTTCACCTTCTTTAAATTTTTATTTCCCCATTCCTGCATCACCATCCATACCTTCTCATTGCTTTGCTCTCTTTTTCCTTATAAGGAGATATTGGTCTCATTGGCCAGCTTGGCTGCCTTCCCCTACATACCTACCCCTTTATAAACTTGTAACTGAAACAATAAAGCATTCTGTCCACTGCCACAGTGCCCTGAGATGGTTTGCTGTACCATCTGCCATCACTGGTATGCTACAAGACCACTCAACAAGCTCACCCCTGCTGCTGCTGGCCCCGAGATACCCGCTCTCCGTCTGTCTCTGGTGGCCAACAGATCAGATGGTGAAGTGGGAGACAGGCTGGCCCGTTCCCCTGAGGAACTTGACAATAGAACAGGATTGCTTATGAGAATGTCCTGACATGCTGAGGAGTGGTACCAGCTGTGGGAAAGACTGGACCACAGTGAGTTCATAGGACCCACAACTCCTCTCATCTCTGCAGCAGACAGGCAGCCAAAATGTTGAACTAAGTGGGGGTGGGGCGAAGGGGTCTCAGACATAGGAATAGAATCCCTAGTAAAAGATAGTGAGAAGACTCCAAAGGTACTTTGTATAGCTTAAAAAACAAATTTCTGTATTTACTTACATAGCTTACTGTCCCAGGTTATGGTTGGGACACATTATCTGGACAGGAGTCAAAGCAGAATTGATACAGTTAAGGGGGAGCAGGCTGGAAGCATATGCTATCAAAGCCAAGAATTCAATTTAGCTTATGAAGATTTCAGGGACTGTCCCTGTCACAATGTTCTGACCTCAAGAGACCCTCTCCACCCAGGATTCCATGAAATCACAGCAGCTGGCAGTTCCCAGGTCAATGTGATCCTTTAAATAACAAATAAAACAAAATACAAGAGCATCTTGTATTGGATTGAATGTCAAGAGGAACACTTTGGTTGACTTATTTGAGGCACAGGGAGGAGTCCTTTCAAAATACACAATAATTTTAAACTTCTAATATTTTCAGTTAGTGTTAATATTTTGGGAACTTTGTGAGGTTTTGACTTTGGCTAACTGCTCTCCTAGAACTGCATTCTGTTCTTCTAAGGCTTGTATCTAACCTTCAGCCCATTTTTTAATCTCTCCTAACTGAGACGGTGCACAGATTGCTTGAGATATAGCCTAACAGCTGTGTTTTTTCTGGCAATTCAAACACTTCAAATATATGCCTTAATAGTTGAAATGCTAGCCTGAAAACTCTGTTCTGAAGTTCTCTGGGAATTTATCAATTTGTGTTTAGGGACTTTTAGATGGGAAAAATGAACTTATTCATGTTTTCACAAGCAGTTCCAAATTCCAAATTCTGTCAAGGGTAAAATGTCTCTGTGTTTGAAAGACCAAGGCAGACTTACATAACCCAGAAGAGGACAATATAATGCTACCCCAGGCACAAATTACAGGGCTTTACAATTTTGCAATAGGAAATGGTACTTTCTCGCCCCTTAGAGGAACTGGATTTAATTTTCATAATAAACCTGCAAGGCACAGAGAATTAGAAATTCAAATAGCTATCATAAAGAAGGTTTTGTTTTTAATTTTCCACATCTGGGAAGTCATATCTCTGGGGAATTTGGCCAGAAGCATTCATATGTTCATGAGTTTTTCCATGCTGCCAATGGTAAATGTGATCTGTACACTTTTTTTTTTCTTTTCCTTTCTTTCTTTGTTTAAACTATAGAGACTTTAGCACGTTTGTGAAGCCCAACTGTTACATAAGTTCACAAAGTTCATCAGCTGGATATTGATTGTGACCAGTTTCTTGCAAGTCTGACTTCCATCCCTATTTTAAGCTGTGGAGTGGGATATGGGCTACATAACACTAAGACCCAGAAGAATGTAGGGTCCATTGTGATGAGAAGCTGAGCTGTCATATGTGGAAGGTTTTCTTGATGGAGAAAGGGTTTACAAACTGGGGTGTGTATACAAGAAAGAGTATAAAGCTGGCTGAACTACTGATAACCAAGAAGCTGATACTAAGTCCTTGGTTAGTTAGAAGCCAAGGATATTCACACGGTAAGTTTTTATTTTAAAAATTTGACTAAGTAATTGATTGATAAGCCCAAGTCTTGCACATGCGTGAGTTTGCCACTTTCAGACAGCTTTTTCATTCACATAAAGAGGGGGTGGCAGGCAGTGGTGCACCTTGTTAAGTGCACACATTACAGTGCACAAAGTCCCAATTTCAAGTCCGTGGTCCCCACCTGCAGGGGGAAAGCTTTACAAATGGTGAAGCAGTGTTGCAGGTGTCTGTCTCTCTCCCTCTCTATCTCCTCCTCCCCCTCGCAATTTCTCTCTGTCTCTATCCAATAATAAACAAGCGAAATAGGGGGTCAGGCAGTAGCACAGTGGGTTAAGCACACGTGGCACGAAGCACCCCAGGCTCCCCACCTGCAGAGGAGTCACTTCACAAGTGGTGAAGTAGGTCTGCAGTTGTCTTTCTCTCCCCCTCCCTGTCTTTCCCTCCTCTCTCCATTTCTCTCTGTCCTATCCAACAATGACAACATCAATAACAACAACAATAATAACTATAACAACAATTTTAAAAATAAGGGCAACAAAAGGGAAAATAAAAATAAATAAGATATTCTTTTTAAAAATAGAGAGATGGGGTAAGGGTTGGGAAGGCAGCACAATAGCTGTACAAAAGACTTTCATGCCTAAGGATCTTTGAGGCCCCAGGTTGAATCCTAAGCCCTACCATAAGCCAGAACTGAGCAGTGTTGTGGTTTTCTCTGTGTGTCATTCTCTATTCATTCTCTATTCATTCTCTCTCTCCCTCTCCCTCTCTCTCTCTCCCAAAATAAAATATCTTTAAAAAGAGAGAGAAAGAGATGGAGTAAAGGGTGAGAGGCACAGTATTGAAGCAGCCCCCTATGCCAAAGCACCTTCTAATGTAAGGTATATTTTATACAAGGAATTGAGAAGTGAAAATATGGATAAATAAGAGAGAGAGATAAACCATATGCCACTGAGATAAAAAAAAACACCCTGGTTTAGTGCTATTAAAGATAGATAGATAGATAGATAGATAGATAGATAGCATAATGGTTATACAAACAGACTCTCATGCCTGAGGTTCCAAAGTCCCAGGTTCAATACCCCCCACCACCATAAGCCAGAACTGAGCAGTGCTCTGATAATATATATATATATATATATTATCTATTTCATAAATGATAAGTAGAGAGCTTCATCAAAGAGAAAGACCAGACCACCACTATGGTACATGCAGTGCTACAGTGGCAGGAACAGGAGCCTTAGGCACACAAATACAGACTTACCAGCTGAGCTATTTCCCCTGACATTGGCCTAGTGATTTTTAATGCCAACATGCATGGTTTAACTACAATCTTGATTTGTGCTTTCTTTCTATGCCCATGTTCTGCAGTGCCTGGAGCTAATATATTTTAGAACAGGGACTGGGTTGTGGTACACCAGGTTGAGTGCACAAGTTATAATGAGCAAGGATCCCAGTTCGAGCCCCCAGTCTCCACTGCAGGAGGAAAGCTTCACAAATGGTGAATCAGGGCTGCCGGTATCTCTCTGTCTCTCTCCCCCTCTATCTCCCCCTCCCCTCTCAATTTCTGGCTGTCTCTAACCAATACATAAAAATAATAAAAAATGTTTTGGAACATAGTAACTGATTTCATACTAAGTGCAGATATTCAAATGTGTGTAAGCAATGAGTTCAGTGTGAAGAAAAAAAGTAGTGTTCAAGTTTAACAGAAATCAGTAAGACAGCTATTCTTGTAGCCAAGATTTTTTTCTAACAGAAATTCTAATACACACCCTAACTACCAGAGCGGAAAAAAAAAAAAAAGCACAGGCTGTTTTAAGAAGGAGTTTAAAAACAAAATAATAAAGGACATGGAACTCAAACTTTCTCAGAAGTTTCTTTTATCCTAACAGGATGAAATAAGGAAAATAATGTAACCAAATACTTAACTTTTAGGGCAGGGCAAATTATTTTTTAAGTATATAAAAGTCAATCTAAACCTTTACTCAGACAGGCTATGCACATTGTGAGTTGTATGGCTTTATGCTAAGCACAAGTTGACAAAATGTGCTTTCACTATAGAGCCTCAAGAGGACAAATAGTAGAGTCACTCTGACTCACATTTGAAGGGTACAGGACCATTCTCTGAACCCTTGCACAGATGCACAATTTGTTATAACAAATGAGTAATCACAAACCTTAGAAAGGGAAATGTATTGAATAAACAGATGGTATTAATGAACAACAATCATAACTAAAGAGATTGCTCAGTACTTACATGCAAGACGTCCAGGTTAGACCCTTGGCACCACGAGTGAGAGCTAAGCAGTGCTCTGGTAAAAAAAAAAAAAAATGGCATGAAATGATTCTGCCTATTACATGCTTTCTTGTTTCCTCACCTAAATTGACAGAGAAGCCACCTATGTGTTGTCCTTGCAGTGTTTTAATTACAGAACATATTTTTCATCTCACAATTTCTAAAAGTTCCCTCTCAAAGTGTTTCTTTTTCCCCAAAATGAGAAGAAAAACTAAGAAACAAGAACCATGTAGAACTTCTGGAGAAGTTTAGGGGTTTGCAGCAAATAAATATAATCAACTGCGGGGCTGGGTGGTAATACACATGTTACTGTGAACGAAGTCCCAGGTTCAAGCCCCCAGGCCCCAACTGCAGGGAGGAAATTTCATGAGCAGTGGAGCAAGCAGTACTGTAGATCGATCTCTTTCTCTTTCTCTCTCTCTCTCTCTCTCCTCCCCCCCTCCTTATCATCATCATCATCATCTAACAAAAATAAGAGAAATGGCTACCAAGAGTAGTGGAGTCATTGTGCAAGCACTAAGCCCCAGTGGTAACCTTGGTGGCAAATACATATATCTATCCTTTTGAAAGTTCAGAAAAAAATAAATAAATAAGGGGGTCAGGTGGTGGTGCAGCAGGTTAAGTGCAGATGGCGCAAAGCACAAGAACCCTGTAAGAATCTTGGTTCGAGTTCCCGGGTCCCCACCTGCAGGGGAGTCATCACTTCATGGGCAGTGAAGCAGGTCTGCAGGTGTCTGTCTTTCTCTCCCCCTTTCTGTCTTCCCCTCCTCTCTCGATTTCTCTCTGTCCTAACCAACAACAACAATAGCAATAATAACAACAACAAGGGTAACAAGGGCAATGAAAATGGAAAAAAAAATGACCTCCAGGAGCAGTGGGTTCATAGTGCAGGCACTGAGCCCTAGCAATAACCCTGGAGAAAAAAAAAAGAAGAAAGAAAGTTTGACAATACTCTGCAAGTAAGTATAAAAATATAAGTAGTTGTACATTTTAGAGGTCTTTGTCTTATATTTTAACCCAATTTATAATCTTACCATATATTTTTATTTTTCACTCAATCAGAAAAGAATTTACCAAGCAAGTGCTTAAAAGGAAGTTACATTTTTATTGCACAAATATTTATTAGACATCTGACACATACCAGGCAATGGATAGGTACTGGAGTGTGGTTGTAATGTCTAGAGAGAGTCCTTGCCTCACCAAATCTATACTGTCCCTGCTTAGGAGACAGAGAATCAAAAAGAAATAAAGGGCACTAAATTGTAATGTCAAGAGTACTTCTAGGAGAGCACGTGTTGGAAATATCTAACTTAGTTAAGGTGGGTTTGGGAAAAACTTCTAAAAGGCACATCCTACAGATAACTATTTTCTGGGTACTTCGAAATCAATCATTTGTTGGTTTCCATGCTTATCATCTGTTCCTGACAGCATTTGGGCATCTGACAGAAGTGACTGCTCCATTGCTGTATGTCCAGCCCCTCAACAAGGTCTAGCACATAGCAGGTACTCTGCAAATGCTTACTGACTAATTCATCAGGGAGAGACTGGCTTATCAAACATTTCCAACAACCCAATGGATATCAACCTTCTCAGTTATGTTGGATGTCTGCACTTCATTTTCCATTATTAAAAAACATGGAATGGCTTTCAGTAGAAAGCCTGATACCACTAGTTTTAAAGAGAAGATAAATCGGACAGAAAAGAGAAAGCTGATAACCTTCAGTGAGGGAGCTGTCCCAGGCATGGTAAAAAAAAAATTGCCAGCATCCAATAGCACAGCTATATACAAGATACTGGATACTGTACAGCAAATCCTAACAAAAGGACTTTTCAAAGTTAACCCAATTAACAAATAATGTGATAACATTAACTATCGATTGTCTTTTTGAACCCTAAGACAGCAGGAACCTCACATCTCCACTATAGAGCCCCTACTTCCCCCAGTCCTGGAACCCTTGGATAGGGCCCACTTTCCCGTATGCATCTCCCAATCCAAACCAAATAATATTGCATCCGCCGATCACAACCTAACCAACGCAACGATTGCCACCTCAACATGCTTCACCTCAGACTGTGTCCAGAGACTTCACGTATGGAATGACAACCCTTCAGCTTCATTACTCGGGTGAGACCTTTCCTTTTATAGTACACTCTAATTTCATCTCAGGTAGTTCACTTTCTAACAAAGTCCCATAACCTAGATATACACCAGTTTCTGTGAGAGAGAGCTTATGTGCACACGTATCCATAAACTACTGCAAAATATATACCTGAAAGCAGAAGTACACTAGAGTTTGCAGTGAGTACCTCCCTAACACTTCCTCTCCACTAGTCCAAGCTTGGGATCCATGATTGCTCAACAAATTGTTTGGCTTCATATGTTAACTCTCTTTTCAATCACCAGGTTCCAGATGCCACCAGGATGCTGGCCAGGTTTCCCTGGATTGAAGACCCCACCAATGTGTCCTGGAGCTCAGCTTCCCCAGAGACACACCTTACTAGGGAAAGAGAGAGGCAGACTGGGAGTATGGACCGACCAGTCAACACCCATGTTCAGCGGGGAAGCAATTACAGAAGCCAGACCTTCTACCTTCTGCAACCCTCAATGACCCTGGGTCCATGCTCCCAGAGTGCTAGAGAATGGGAAAGCTATCATGGGAGGGGGTGGGTTATGGAGATTGGGTTGTGGAAATTGTGTGGAGTTGTACCCCTCCTACCTTATGTTTTTGTTCATTAATCCCTTCTTAAATAAAAAATTTTTTAAAAAAATATCACAACCCAATGAAAAAAAAATTGCCAGAGAGAAGTAGGCTGATTATATGTCTGGGAAACAGAATCAACTAGTTTTGGTGACTGGATGTAGCACAGGGAGGGAGGACATTAGTCATGAATGACTCCAGGTCTGAATCAATGGATGGCCAGGTGACATTAATATTCCCTAAGATAGAAGGCACTGAAGCCAGCAGGGTCTTCTTGGAGGACATCAGCACTTCAGCTTTGAGCATGTGCACTTCAAGAGGCATCATGTATGATGACCTAGTGAAAATGCCCAACAGCTCATCACACAAATAGGTCCAAAGCTAAGAAGAAGAGTTAGAAGTGAAGTCCAAGCTGGATTCTAGCTCAACTCAAAATTCAGACACTAAGACATTGTAGTCAGAACATTTTTCTCTTTCTATTTCTATGATACATGGAATGCCACTCATGCTATGTACTAGCTGTGGACAATGAAAACTTCCTGGTGTCAGACAGGTCTTCAACTTGACATGCTGAATAGCACTGACAGGGGAGGGGCCTGGCTTAGTGCAATTTCCAAATTTCTTGGCAGTTCAAAGAGGCGAAAAACTCATTACTAAGCCATCTGTTCTGAGATTTTTGCCCTGCTACCTAGGCCAGGGAAATTTGAATAATTCTGAGAAAATGTAGATCACATGCCCAGACTGATAAAGTTTGCTCTTCACTCTATGTTCCAGTTTCATGGGCCTTAACAAAAATATCACAAAGTTAACCAAGTATTAGCAGTATTAGCAAGTAGGTACCCTAAATATTGTCTGTTTCAACAGAAAGCAATTTCACAGAGCATGTGAGGTTCATGCACTAAGTATGGAACACTGCTGTTACTCATGTGGAGTTCTCCCCATTTCTGTGATCTACTTTTAGTCCTGTATTAACACATTCTTGGATGATAAAATTAAAGTTAATAATAATGAAATTAATCTAATGGTCAATTTGAATTTCTGGATTGTTGCAGAGAAATCTTTCTAGGTTCAAAATTTCCTCCTTCAATACCTCCAGTCCTCTCTTCCCCTTTTTCTTTCCATTATTCCTCCTCTCCTTTTCACCATTCTCTCCCTCTATAATTTCCTTTCTTTCCTTTTTTTCTCCTTCTCTGCTTTCGCCACTGCCTCCTCCTCCTCCTTCTCCTTCTCCTCCTTCTTCTTTCTTTGCCCCCAGTATTATTGCTGGGGCTCAGTGCCTGAACTATGAATCCACTGCTCCTATGGCCTTTTTTTTTTATAAGAGAGAAATTGAGAGAGGAGAGGAAGGTAGGCGAGAGAGAGAGAGAAAGACAGAGAGAGAGACACGTGCAGACCTACTTCACTGCTTGTGAAACAACCACCACCACCACCCCCCGAAGGTGGGGAGCTGAGGCCTCATACCAGCATCCTTGTGCAAGTCCTTGCACTTTGTACCATGGACGCTTAACCCAAAGTGCCACCACCCAGTCCCTAATTTCCTTTCTTGTATGACAAAAGCACATGGGATTCTGAGTCAGACAGAAATGTTTTTTAATTAAAACTCTATTTTAGCTATTCCTTAAATTTTAAATAGTAATGCTGTTGATACAAAATATCAAGGAGCTATGAGAGTTAGATAAGAAATATATATCCACTGCATAAAAATGACTAGCAGTAGGTATTCCATAAATCTGGCATATAAGAAAAGAAGCTAGACGTGAAATATGAGTTGGATTCTAGCTCAGCACAAAATTCAGATGAAATCCAAACTTGCTAAGATATTATAGTCAGAACAGAACATTCTTTTCTTTCCACTTCTATGACAAGTGGAATGCCACTCGAGCTATACACTAACTGTGGATGATGATGACTTCCTGGTATCAGACTAGTCTTCAAGTTGAAGTGCTGACAGCACTGGTAGGGGCCTGATTAGGACACTGATAGGAACTATGAGGGCTAGATGAGAAATATAGTCACTGCATGAAAATGACTAGCAGTAGGCATTGCATAGATCTAGTGTATGCTTTCTTTCTAATGTATGCCCACATTCCTCCATTTTCAGGAAGGACACTATACATCTGCATAGTGAAATTTGTTAGGAGCAAGGAGTTCAACAGTAGCATACAAGACTGGCACAATTAAGGCCCCAGAGGTCCCAAGTTCAGCCCCTAGAACCAATAAATGCCACAGCTAAGCAAAGCCTTGGTCTCTCTGTCTCCCTCATGAAAAATAAATATTTTTGAGTGGGATTTGTTGAGCATCCTTAACTCAGAATCTGTGCAAAGAGGAAAAGAAAACCAAATGGTGATGGGTTCAGAAGTGAATGAAAAAAATAGTGATTTGAAGATAGTCAAATGAAATATCCACTCTTTGAAGACAGAGAAGAAGGTGAAAGGGCATAAGGATGGTACAAATAGACTCAGAATCAAGGAAAAATTCTTGTTGGGATAGCTGTTTTTCCCCCCTTAAGAATGGAAGTTTGAGTATGCCCATAAAAAGGAGAGATGGGGACTGGTTTAGAGGAATAATATGAAAACGAGAGGAACCCATTACAGAGGAAATGCCTTAAGCAAGTAGAATCTCAGAGCAGCACAGTTATAGTCACTGTGGCTAACTGAATTGCCAAATGAATGCAATCTCCCTATGGGCAGAGCCAGCAGGGTCTTTGGAGAGCTGGGCTGTCTAGACCCAGGACCTCAGCAGACTGTTGTTTTACCAGCAGTGCCCACTACAGCTTGAGGACTGGACAGCATTGTAGGAGCTTCCCACCCAACAACTCAATTCAGTTGTCTTTCTTTCATGCCTGAAGCACAATTACTTACTGTGTGTCAGTGGTTAATAGCTTTAGAGCGTAGGTGAGAGCCTGTCTGTAGAAAATACTGCCCTCGATTTCAATACAAGCTCCATTTTTTATTATTCGAATAATCTTGGTAAGGTTTAATTTTTTCTGTTTCTTTTTTTAAGTTTTTTTCTTTTTTAGCATTTATTTATTCCCTTTTGTTGCCCTTGTTGTTTTATTGTTGTAGTTATTATTGTTGTTGTTATTGATGTCATTGTTGTTGGATAGGACAGAGAGAAATGGAGAGAGGAGAGGAAGACAGAGAGGGGGAGAGAAAGATAGACATCTGCAGACCTGCTTCACCACCTATGAAGCGACTCTCCTGCAGGTGGGGAGCCGGGGGCTTGAATCAGGATCCTTATGCCGGTCGTTGAGCTTTACGCCACGTGTGCTTAACCTGCTGCGCTACCGCCTGACTCCCTTCTGTTTCTCTGTTTCTTTTAACTCTAAATTAAGGACAATGGTTTCAACATAATTGAATTGAAGATAATGCAAGACACTAGTTCCTACTAGGATGTAGGAACCAGTTTTTTAGGAATGTCATAGTGATATAATTTTCCCATTTGCTTATTATTGATTTTTTTCTTTTCTTTTCATAAAACTTTGAGTACATCAAATATGGTGTGTTTTCTGAGACTAAAAACAATCTCATGATGTTGAGTTAGCTTTGCCTACAGAGGCTGTCTCAGACTTTTGCCTGTGGCTTGAATCAACAGAACTGTGACCTTTCCCCAAAGGAACCCAGGCCTTTGACACCATAGACACAAGTAAAGAAAAAACACCTATAAGCTTCCACAATGGAAACAAGGATGTCTCTCTCTCCCTCCCTCTCCCTCTCCCTCCCTCTCCCTCTCCCTCCCTCTCCCTCTCCCTCTCTCTCTCTCTCTCTCTCTCTCTGTACATGAGAAATGGTGCTTCATGCCTGTGTGATCCCACTATTCCCAGAAGACTTTTTATTTTTATATTAATCTCAGAGAGACATAGACACAAAGACACAGACATAGAGAGAGACAGACAGAGAAAGAAGGGAGGGAAGAAAAGACCATAATACTGTCCTGTCATCCTGAACTTCTCCTGGTGCAGTGCACAGTGCTTTCCTCTTGGCTCAGGCTCAGGCCCTCACACACAGTAAAGTGTGTGATCTACAGAGTTGGCAAACTCCTGCTCCAAGAAGGAAAACATTTCTATTAAAAGTTTTTAACTGCTGAGAACTTTATCTCCAGGAACATCCCCTAAATCTTTGACATTTATTCACTTTCATCAGGCTTAAATCAGCATGATCCTTTCCCACAGTGATGATTGTACACTAGCAAAAACATAAGCTATTTGGCCAGTAGCTTTGATGAATCCATTAAGAACACATTTCTAATGTAACATATTTCTTAAGACCTATATAGCTCATGAATAACCTAATCATTCTGATAATTCATGAACAACACAGTATTTTCATATTGTCTTTCTTCAACTCTAATGTCTATATGAGTCTATCTGCTAGACTGCTAATACTGTTAGTGAAGAATGTTGGGGTAGCTAAAGGAGAAAGGCAAAGTAAAGTGTTAGGAAAGACCACATGAAGGCTCTTTGATATAATAGAGAAATGCATTCCTGATTGTCACAGTTTATGTCAGCTAAAGAAACTTGTTAAAATGCAGGCTGATTCAGTAAGCATGAGTCATGTATGGTCTGAGGTTTTACATTTTAACAAAATTTCACTATGTATGACACTGGTCCCCCAACACACTGGGTACTGAGAAAGAATCTAGAATCCAGCAATTAATGGGGAGAGACAAGGGCATGTGCCCACTATCTCAGCCTAACTAGAGACCCAAGCCCCCGTCACCTGTCTTCTTCTTCTAGCGTTTGCCCCCGTCACCTGTCATTTGAACACTTACATTTCTAATGAGACAGGACAGCTCTGACATGCCCTTGTATAAGCATTAGGAAAAACTCCCTTGAAATGGTCCTTTATGTAGAAGCCTCACAGACATCACTCAAGTAACCAGAGAAATAGTAACAGCAAGGATATCACCTGCTGGTGTGAAAAAAGCAAAAGTAAGACCAAGAATCTACTGAGGAAGTTGGGCGGTATAGCACAGTGTGTTAAACGCATGTGGTGCGAAGCCCAAGGACCAGCTGAAGGATCCTGGTTCAAGCCCTGGCTCCCTACCTGGAGGGGAGTCGCTTCACAGGTGGTGAAGCAGGTCTGCAGGTGTCTATCTTTCTCTTGCCCTCTCTGTCTTCCCTTCTTCTCTCCATTTCTCTCTGTCCTATCCAACAACAACATCAATAACAACAACGATAATGACTACAACAATAAAACAACGGCAACAAAAGGAAATAAATAAATAAAATAACAACAACAACAAGAGCAACAAAAGGGAAAATAAATAAATATATATATATATAAAAGAAAATCTTTTTAAAAAAAAACATAACTGACTTTCATTCCATTCCATACACTTGACACTAGGATGATGCTACCTACATGTCAAACACATATGTATGCACATACATTTATATCAATTTATATTAAGTCTCTCACATACTACTACAGTGATTCTCAAATTAGATCCATTTGATAACATTACAACAAATATTTCTATTAAGATCTTTATTCTGGGGATGGTCCTATTAGTGCAGAATGATTCCTCTCCACCCTATCTAGTACTCAACTTCACAAGCAATTTCAGTAGGTTTGAATTTTAGACTTGGGAATTATTTTCAAAGCAAGCAAATGAGAAAAATGTTTGAGGGGGGTAGGCAGCATAATGGCTATGCAAAGAGACTCTCATGCCTGAGACCAGAAGGTTTTAGGTTCAATCCTCCATACTACCCCCCATACTACCATAAGCCAGGGCTGAGCAGTGCTCTGGTAAAAAAAAAAAAAGAGAGAGAGAGAGAGAGACATAGAAAGAGAGGAAGAAGAAGGAGAAGGAAAAGAAGGAGGAGGAGGAAGAAAAAAGAAAGGAAGGAAGGAAGGAAGGAAGGAAGGAAGGAAGAAAAATGTTTAAATGCATGAAAACCTTAGTAAGATGGTATGACTTGAACAGATTTCTTTCTAGAATTACTGGCTCTGCAGAACACAAGAACTACAAGAAAGACCTGCATTCTGATTTACTTCTTTGTACAAGTTTCTACTTTTATCAGGACACTTGGTTTTTTCTAAAAACAGCCACCAATTTAGCTGTATCTGGTTACTTTCACTCATGGTCAGATGCAGTTCACATATTACAATGATTTCAGGAAAGACTGTCAAAAGTGCTCTGTGCATGAAGATGTTTACTCAGCAGTGAACTGTCACATATTCTTTAACAGACAAACAGAATGTGAGAGGTCTGATTTTCTGGCTAGACAATAAACATCCTACCCTCAGCTTGAACGATGCCTGGCACATCACTCCCACTGTTGCATGACCAATGGCTGTAAGCTAACACCTTCCCTAGACCGTCACTTTTGGAAACAATGCAATCTATAAATTCAGAGAGCAAGACTTTACTAACTGTTTATATCTGTATCACCTACTTGACAAGAAGAATAGCTTTATCTCATAACAAGTAGAAGAAGTAGAGGTATATCCAGAAATTCACAAGTAGCAGGTGCTTTTGTTTCATCCTCAGTCATTCCAGGTTTGTTTTCTGTGTATCTTAATAAGCAGAGTTTTGCTGATTTGTCTTTTTAAATGGTACCCATCTTCTGGACTACAGAGTCACTTCAGTGGCTTCAGAAATAGGTCTCTGCCTGATTCTCCTTTCAGGGTATTTTTGAAGGCACTTGTAGTACAGTGAGACCAATGCCCACCAGTTTTTACTCTTTTTAGTGAGTGGGAAAGCATTGGGGAAGGGCAGGCAGTGCATGACCAGCAAGAGCCTCTCATCTCCACTAACATGACACTTCACTTAAACTACCTGGATAAAACATGTCATTGCTAGAGCTAAAGAAGCAACAGGATGGAGAAGTACAGAGGAGCACATTTAAATGTCCCAGCCCTTTATGTGAAAATGGCTACCTGTCTATAGGTAATTTTGTCAGTGAGTTCCTTTTTAATGGAGATATTTCCACCTTTTCTGTCAAAGTGGACTGCTATGTTATAAAAAAATAATAAAAGGGGCCAGATGGTGGCACACCTGGTTAAGTGCTCACATTACAGCATACAAGGATCCAGGTGCAATCCCCTAGTTCCAAATTGCAGGGGGCAAGTTTCACGAATGATGAAGCAGGGTTGCAGGTGTCTATCTTTCTTGCTCCCTCTCTATCACCCCCCTCAATTTCTCTTTGTCTCTATCCAATAATAAATAAATAAATATTTTTAAAAAATAATGAACAAGAGTCAAGAAGTCATGGCTAATTAACTTGAAGCTGACAGATTACAGGCTGGGCCACTACTGATAACATTTTTATAGGAAAAAAAAAAACACTGTATTAAAAACACATTTGCCTGATTAAAATAAGTGATAAATCTTGGAAGAGATAACTGGCTTAAATTAATGACTCACTGTATCAATTAATTTTCTAGGCCCTTACTATTAGAATACAGTTCACAGTTTAACAGTGATCTTTTCTATATGACCCTCTGATTATTCCATAGGACAGCTTTCTTCACCACTAGATTATAAACTCCTTAAGAAAAGAGTGTCTTTTCCCCCCTAATAGAGTTAACTCACAAGATCAGTGTTCTACACAGCTTGACATAGAAGAAAAGGAAAGGATTCTAGTCTAGGAAGACTTACATGTACAATACGGTAACAGTGTGCCCTATACCATCAACTTCCTAATTACCCAAGATCTCTTGAGGCACAACCACATTAAAGCAGAAATCTGCTGGTAGATGAAGAAAATAAGGCCAAGCTGTACCTTGCTCTCACCTTCAGAGTGTAGGCTCTTGGTCTGACATCTGACGGGAGTGAACTTTCCAAGTGTTTAAACATCTACTCACTTGGTATTGATAAAATTGAAGTACCTCTATCCAGTAATTTATGGCATGGCCACTGATTTCAAAGGTATGATATTGCTAAAAATTATCATTTATTGAGTACATATTAACTGGTGAGTACTCTAAGTAGATCATCTAAACAAATCTACTCAAAAACTCTGTGAAGTATCTAGTATCAGTTTCAAAATAAAAATAAGGAAATTGAATGTCTAGATATTTTCTCTAACTTTATTCCCCATGTGGGAAATGAAGGAGAAAGTATTTGAAACTGCATCCAAATGACTGCAAAACTGCTTCTAACACAGCATTCTTCAATAGCAACAACCCAGCCACTCCTTGGGAAAGAAGGTATCTCACTGCTTGAGCCGCTGAATAAAGTGTGCAGTGGGTTGAGGAAATCTAGACAGGTTGAGCTAAACTGTCCCCATAAAAAGCTCCACAGAGACGGGATTGGGATACACCAAACTCAAGTAAAACAACCATAGTTGTGTGCCCCCAGGAACATGCCTAAAATGAGTTTCCTAGCTTTCTTCTACCCTAAAATCCCTAATCTCATCCTCTCTAATCCTACTTTTTGGTTCCTGTTCATTAACCATTTTGTCACAGCTCAGGTAATGCCACTTTCCAGACACCAAGTTACAGATGCTACCATGACTCCATCCTGACTTCTCTGGGCAAATGACCTCATCAATGTGTCTTGGACTCTAGAATTTCCAGAGGTTTGGTCCGCTAGGTAAAGACAGAAACAGGCTGGGGGTATGAATCGACCTGTCAATGTCCATGCTCAGTGGAGAAGCAATTACAGAAGCCAGAACTCCTACCTTCTACTACCCAAAAACAATCATGATCCATACTCTCAACGGAGGAGAAGTATAGGATGAAGATAAGAGGGCTCTGAACTCCAGCTCCATCAGCACCCAGAGACAGGAGGAAAAGGAGAAAGTAATATGGAGGCAGTTGTGTTGTCATGAGTGGCCTGGAGGGGAAGAATGGGTTGAATCATAAAAAAGGGGGCAACTAAGTATACATGTGGATAGATAGTTGTACAGATGATGGTTAGCCCATATCTACAGCCTTAGGGAAACTGTGGTGGACTGCAGTGGGGAGACTGAAGATTTAGCACTCTGGTGGTGGGGATGGTGTGGATTCAAACCCCTGTCAACATGTAATTCTGTAATGTAAAAATAAATAATTTAAATAAACAATGTAGTTATTTCTAATTTTCCATTAATTCATACTTTGGAGTCTTATTGATTTCACCATTTTTTTAAGGCTGGGCTTTCAGACCCAAGCTTGATAATTATCTGCAGCAACTGTTCATTTGATCCTTCTACCTGTTACCGCATGACTTGATCATCATTTAAGTGCATTTGGTTGCAACGCCAAGAAATTGGAGGTGGGAGTAGGATTGTATTAAGCAAGAATTCTCTATTTTATAATAAAAAGAAGTCACTGGATGACAAAGTTGATTTTGTAAGAAACGCCATAAAGGTCTGCAAAATTCTACCAGAGAATGAAACACCATGAGAATTTTCATGTTAGATCTAATTCCTTTTCTGCCTCCAAGAGTTCTTTTTAAAAGCAATATATTAACTCATTAAAAAAAGAATCTGGAAAGACTTCAAAATGAATAGCTTACTCTGCCACATTTTATGACATTTCATAGCCAATTCACATTTTAATAAGTTCATTAATTTAATAATTACAACAGATTATATGATACATTTCCTTTTTATAAAGTAGTTGTTATTCTCATGAATTATTGTTTAGATTATTTTAAAATTTCAGTTTCTCTGCAGGTTATTATATTCCATTAATATTGACAAAGTATAATTTGTGAACTATACACTTACTATAAAGACCTTAGCCAATAATGCATTGTATATTACAATGACAATACATTTTGCTGGTTTTGTGTTTTTAGGATTTTAATTAAAAGTATTCCTGTGGCATTAGTAAGGTAGCTTGTAGGTGATTTGTGAGTAACAACATGAAAAAAGTAAATTGAAGTTGTAAATAATTGTTTCATCATCCAAATGCCTGGATTTCACGACATTCTGAGAAGCAATAGATCCAGTGAAATCCCTTGAATAAGACATTGAGATTGCTCTTTTCTAACCTGCAAAATGGAAATGACAGTACCATCAACTAAGTTTATTACAGGACAAAAAAGTATGTCACCTAAACATAATTAGAATGTATTGGGGTCACTTAAGCACTTCCTGGAAGTTCATATTTACAGTGATGCAAACAAGCCCAATCTGATAATGCTGCACAATGCTTCTTCATGGAATTTCTACAAATCTAAGAAATTGTTTTGTTTTGTTTTGTTTTTTAAAAAAAAGTTGCACATGTGACCTGGGAGGTGGCACAGCGGCTAGAGCACTGGACTCAAAACCTGAGCTCAATCCCTGCCTGGCACCATAGATGCCAAGGGATGTTCTGGTTCTCTCCTTCCTCCTCTCTCTATTGCCAGTCCCTGTTCAGGCACCATTTGCTGGTATAGCTTCACGGGCGGGAGACAGACGACCAGGGACTCATGGCTGAGCTGGGAATGAAGTTTAATCTTTATTGACGAGCGGGGATGCAGTTCAACAATCTAATCTAATCTATCTCTCTTCATTAGAAAGCTCTGTCTTTTATGTCTCATGAGGCGGAAGTGTCAGGAAGAGGAAGTACGTAGGAAAGGGGGTGGGGAGAAGGAAAACAGCATGCAAACCAGTGGGGATTAAACCAATGAAAACAATGATTATGTAAATAGACCACAACCTCAAGCAATGTAACAAAAGGGTCTTAGAAGCAGAATTTAGAAGCATTTCCCCCTTTCTTTTTAACTAATGATCACAGTACCAGGAGTGTGGGGTGAACAGAAACCTATATCGTACAGACATTTTCAAAAGAACTGGCACAAGATAGGGAGGAACAAGTAGGAGAGCAGCAAGAACCAGTGTGATGCCAAGGGGAGGCCTGAAGGGGCGTTTCCTGCCTCAAAGGGCGGTGCCTAGCAGCCAAAAGGGCATCTCTTGCCTCTGGGGGTGTTTCATGCCTCAAAGGGCATTTCTTGCCTCTGTGGGCATGACCTAGTAAGGAGGGGCGGTTTCCTGCCTCTGGGGACAGGTCCTGCAGGTGAGGGGATGTGGCCTATAGAGTCCAAGGCTCTGGCTGCAAAGTCCATGGATTGCTGTGGTCAGTCTTTGAGAAACCCAGAAGTGTAAAGGGAAACTGCTATAAAGTTGTGTAAAGTGTCCAAGAGGTGTACCAGTAAGTCCAACAGAAGCATCAGTCCAAAGCAGATGACCACAGATGAAATGCCAGGGGATGAAATGCTGCACGTCTGCCTCGATGGGGAAGGCCAACCATTGTAATTCCGTTTTTCTGTAGAGAGTGAGCTTTGGAGTCTGTGAATCAGTTTCTTTAGGTTGTGCCAGGTCACATCATTGGTTTTGGGGGTTGCGTTGTAGTCATGCCATCTTGTGGGCAATGTCAGAGAACAGGGGTCCAAATGGATTTCCGGGGATTTTGTTTGAGCAGATGCTTTTTCATGTGAAGACTTGACAGCTGTAATTCACTTATTTGTGAAGCAAAACTTGTAGCATATTAGAAGTTTACTATAATTGATAACTCCATTATAATTGGAAGTCCTTTCTAGTATGATTTTAAGGTTGTTTAAACAGTTTAAACTCAATAATAAGAACCATAGTTAGAAGCCTCAAACATGAGAATCATTAGCATAATCATTGCATTATCTACCCCGCACATAACTCATACAGTTTCCAGGATTAAATGCTTCAGATTTATACCAAGATGTAAAAAAAATCAAAAGACGAAAAGACAGTTTTTTGGATTGTTTCTGGATGTCTCTAGAAATCATGGCTGCGTCCAGCATTTTTTTTTTGAAGTCAATGTCATACAAAAATTCAGTTATTCAAATCACTCTCTTACGAAACACAACTGAAAGCAGACAGCAAACTTAAGATATTCTGAGAGAACAATGAGCTGGGAATCGAGAGAAAAGTGGTAGGAAGTTTTTGCTTCTTTCACCTTGAACCAGATTATCCAGATCTCACCATGTAGCATCATGAGTCCCCAGAGGGCATCCTTGTCCAAAAAGTTCCTCAAAATTCCATTTAGGGTGCTTCTGATGGTTCCTGCTAGATTGCTGCAGGCACCCATTTTTAAAAGTGTCTTCCCGTCAAAGAAAGAATCAGATCAGGAGGGTAGAACTAACGATGTGTCTCCATTCTTGGGGACTGCCAAGGTACTGAATAATGCTTTTCAAGTTAGAGTAGTCCTTCTTGGTGGGAAACATGCGAGAAGAAATTCAGAAAGTCCCAGGGGAAATCTCTGTGCATCTTCCAAGCTCTACAATCACAGTCATAAGGAACCAAAGTTCCCGGTCAGGGAACCAAAGTGTGGCCCAGAGCAAAATGTTCCAGTGACAGAGAAACTGTCTCATGACAAAAGAGTAGAGGCTTTGGGAAACCTCTTCATAAGTAGAAAGGCAGCCCATAGTGGATAGGTAGCCAAGTTTACTTATCTGGGGGATGGGCAGGTTAGGTCCCACGTTGGTTGGATGCCATATGCCAGTCCCTGTTCAGGCGCCATTTGCTGGTCCCTGTTCAGGGCACCATATGCCAGGCTGGGCTAGCTTCACGGGTGGTAGAGAGACGACCAGGGACTCATGACTAAGCTGGGAAACAGTATCTCATTTGTTAATCAGATACATTGCCTTTTATGCATCTCTTCACCGGAAGTGGCAAGGGAAAGGAAATGACTAGGAGAGGGGGTGGAGCAAAAAAAAAAAAGAGAGCGAACAAAACATAGAAAGCTTCCATCTAACCAGTGGGGATTAAACCAATACCCTGCAGGCAGGGCGGGACCCAGGTAAAACAGTGATTATGTAAATAGACCACACTGTAAGAAATATAAGCAAACCTAATGTGATGATCAAAACAGAAGGTCTTATAAGCAGAATTTAGAAGCATGCCAACACTCTATTATGTTATTGTGTGTGTGTGTGTGTGTGTGTGTGTGTATGTATGTATGTATTTTAAAGTTACACCTACATATGTGTGAAATGAGCACATACTGTATTTTATATAGAGCACTATTATGGTATCCACATATGACCGATCTGTTTGCATATCACATACACTTGTGTATAAGACATATACTGTGTACCAGTGCAACCCATGGACTTTAGGTAATACAGTCCCAGCCAGTGAGTGCACTGTAAATGGATTCCTAGCTACAGAGCAGCAGCGCACCGACCATATTGCAAAGACCTTGGCCAAAGAGTACTTACTCTACCTGACTCTGCTGATTAGGTACTAAAACACCTACATTCTGGACTTTATAATGGTTCAAAAGTGATAATGCATTCAGTAGAGACCATACTTCCCAATTGTGAAGTTGGTCTTTCCCCAGGTTGCCAGCATGTGCCACAGAACTCTTTATTGACATAGGGCAGTGGCCCTGCCAACCATGCCATCAGGAAGGGGAAGCAGTGAGTGGTACTCAATTGTGTGCTTTGTGTCCACGTAGTTCTCTGTCTGTGTGGTCCATCATGTCTACAAAACACCAATCTGTGTCTGACTTAACATTATACCATAAAATAGCTTTTTGTGTTGGATGATTTTACCCAACTGAAGTATGATGTAAATGTTCTAAAGATGTCTAAGGTAGGTGAGGCTAAGCTAGGATGTTTGTTAGGCTAAGTGTATTAAATGCATTTCAATTTACAGTATTTTCTATCTACAATGGGTTTATCAGGATATATCTAGGTTCTGTAACTTTGTTAGAAAGTGTGCTACCAAAAATGGAACTAAGAAGTGCTAAGAGCCAGGAAAGTTCTCACTAGAGAACTGGAGTTCTGTTTCAGGTGGTGCACTTCCTAAAGAAGTTACAGAATATAATGAGATATAGCCCATGAGATAGGGAACATGTGCACATGTATCCATAAATTGGGGAAAATATATACTATAAAGTAAAAGTGGGCTATAGTATATAGTGACTCGATAAGTACAGCAAGCAAGTAGAAAGACCTAAAAAAAGACACCACAGGAACCTAATAAAATATTTTCTACTTAGACCTAGATACTCTCCTCACCTACTTCCTGTTTCACTTCCCTCAATCACTCTAAGGCTAACCTTGTCAAGTAAAGTAAAGACTACAAAAG
This sequence comes from Erinaceus europaeus, assembly GCF_950295315.1. Classification (NCBI taxonomy): domain Eukaryota; kingdom Metazoa; phylum Chordata; class Mammalia; order Eulipotyphla; family Erinaceidae; genus Erinaceus; species Erinaceus europaeus. The sequence continues at coordinate 62,949,519 of NC_080168.1, forward strand.
CTGGATAAGGGCAAGAGACCAGAACACTTTAATGGTGGCCCTTTTGGTCATTACAAGCACACCCCATCATCCAGGACCTGAGTCAGGGAATCCTGGAATTACCACACAGATATGATGAGCCTAGACCTCTAACAGATCCCTCTCTTTACCATCACTGGTCATCTCCATAGGAACAACATCATACAGGACATTGCCCTCAATGTATGTGTGTAGAACAACAATGATAGAAACTGTCCCACTCTCCGAAGAAAGGCTAGGTCAACATACTCTGCCACTTGAGGAAGACTGGTCCTGAAATGAGTGTAGCCTAGAATGTTTCTAACTGTGACCACGGAATGTGGCCTCAGACTGACAGAGATTACACAGGCTCCTGTGCTAAATACGAATAGATATGGGCCTTGGGTCAAATCAATGGGGTTTACAGTTAATGGTATTTATATACTTTTCCCATATTTGGGAGCTACTCTCTGCCCTGAGTCAGATTTCTAGTCCTATCCTCAACTCTGACACCATCTGTTCAGACAGTACCTTTAGCCCACCTGTATGTGAGCTGTTGGGCTCAGTCAAAAATTAGTGAACTCATGGGGCCTTTAGAATATACCAAAAATAGACTGTGCTGCTCCTTCCAATATGAAGACCCAAAGCCTCTTCTGCTATATTCTTACTTTTAGGTTCCTGATTATTAAACTATTTGTTCTGCTTTATATCTTGATGCTTTTCAGCCACCAAGTTGAAGATGCTACCATGATGCCAACCAGACTTCCCTGGGCAGACAACCTCACCAATATGTCCTGGAACCCCACCTCCCTAGACCCCTACCCCACAAGGAAAGGTAGAAACAGGCTAGGAGTATGGATTGACCTGTCAACACCCATGTCCAGCAGAGAAGCAGTTACAGAAGCCAGAACTCCCACCTTCTGCTCCCCATAAAGAATTTTGGTCCATACTCCCAGAGGGATAAAGAACAGGGAACCTTCCAATGGAGGAGAGATGGGACACAGAACTTTGGTGGTGGTAATTGTTTGAATTGTATCCCTGTTATCCCACAATATTGTCAATCATTAGTAAATCACTAATTTAAAAAAATAACTCCATTGTGAACAGAGGAAGATCTGTGTTGTTTACTTTGAGCTGACTTTTATTCTTTCCATTACTTAGTTTGTGTTACAATGAACAATTCTGACCTGTAATTTACAACAAAAGTGAAATAAAAATTTTTAAAAAGCAAGTCTCCCCCCAAAAAATAATACTTAAATCTGAAAGGAGGTGGGGGCTGGGGGCAGCTTTGTAGACCACAACATGGCTTTCAGTAAATTACTTTTTTACAGTGAGTAAAAATAATAAGCTAATTACTGATTTATGGAAGTCCTTTGGCTTTATTGTATATGTAACTTGTTATCGGAAGCTGGAGGACTGACCAGCAAAGACAGATTGTCCATATAAATTATCTGTAAAGCACCCCCTTTGATCCTTCCATGTAAAAAAGACCCTTCCACATCTGGAAACCCACCCCTTGAATACCAGGTGATCCATATCCATTCTGGAACTCTTTCCAGTGTTCTTATAGGAGAGCAGTTTACTAGATACAGCTTTTGACGGAACAAAAAACCTTCAAGGAACTGGCTGAAACAATGTAGGCATATGGGAGAGTGAAGCGATGGACCATATTTGCTGGTTTTGGAAAGAACATTAAATCACTGATTCAAATTCTAATCTTGTGACTTTCCTGACACAGTTTACATAATGAATCCCACTCTTCAGGAAATTAAGAGGGTTAGTAACGCAGACAGTGACAAAACTAGTCCATAATGATTTAATCTCAATAAACAGTGTCTGGAGAAAGAGAGCGTGTGTGTGTGTGTGTGTGTGTGTGTGTGTGTGTGTGTGTGTGTGTGTGTGTGTGTAGTATGCTATCAGGAGACCTGCTTTGTAACAGTTACTGGTAGGAGAGCCACAGAAAAAGAGATAAGAAACATTTAACTCTCAACACAGTGGTACACAATTAAGACAGACTCAGAAACACAAACCATAATGCCTTAATTAAAAAAAATCTCTTAGATGTATCTATATATAGTCAATTTATATATAAATTACATAATACTTTTATATAGGACTTATTTACCCTCATACATAGCCCTCTATCTTTAAATGATTTCATTTTCTCCCTAGTAGTTTTTAATTTTTATTTTTTCTTACATTTTTCTTTTTGTTTTTTTCTTATCTTTCGTATACTACCTTCATTTTATTTAATTTTGTGTTAATTTTCAATTTTTGCCCTTTACAGAGTTCTACCAGTACCATTCCTATATACTCCTTCTTTCCACTAACAGCCATCTCTAATGTCTGCCTAGCTCTTCCTTTCACTGCATATTTTATTTTCCATGTTTCTTCCTATGTGAGTTAATATTCATTTTGTAATATATGTGTTGAATGTTTCATCCATCTTGCAGCAGTTCTTTCACATGTGGGGGATAGCTGTCATTTTTCTTATAATACAAGTAACAAGTAAATTGTAGTCTAAAAGTCTAACTCAAAAAGTCTTACAACTAAAAATAAAATAAAATATCTATATGCCTATACCTATACATAGAAAGAAACAATCAGAGTATGTTACAGAATAGAAACCTGATAGACTTCAAATAAAGGGTTTACCTGAAACTAACCCAAGTACAACACCAAGGTTTGACTAGAGTCTAATAATATAATTTGATACAGAAGTCCCACATACTTCTAGCTGTTTTCCTCTCAACTCCTTGCCTACATTTTATACGAATTCAAGTGTGGAAAAAAATAGCATTTTTAACGAGTGCATCCAGACTAGGATTAAGGACTGAGGAAGAAGTTACCATATAAGCTTAAATTCTTGCCTTCATAATTTTTCCTGTGGGATATTGACAAATACCTTAGGAGAAGTTGGAAGATAATACTATCCAGATGATGTCTTTTCCACTCCTTTATATAAAGTCCGTAAAGTGCTGGGTTTTTTTTTCTTTCTTTCTTTCTTTTTCCCATTTCTTGCAATGCAGGTTAAACAAAGGGACAGGAGAATCTAGTCCCTCTTCACTAACTTTGGAAAAAAGGTTCTAGAAAATCATGTGTGGTACAGGGAAATACTATTTAAAACTATGAATCTTAAGTACTTATTCAGTAAACTTGAGAATCTGTAGAAAGAAAGATTTTAAGTGTTTGATAAACACTCTCCTATGATTTTCTTTCAATTTTATCTACAGGGAACATGGCTCTGTTGTTTCACTATTTGCTGAAGAAAGTATTTTTTTTATCTGTTCTGTCTTTCATTTGTCTGCTTCTTGGCATACAGAAACCATTCTCTAGTGTTACCAGATTAGTCACTGAATAGAAATTTACAAAAAAATTAAATCTCCAGGATTTTTTTTAAGCCCTAAACAGTACACTTTTCAACTTCTGAAAAATATTTTTCATTTTTACTGATTAGAAGGTGTTTTAAAAGGGGGCTGGGCAATAGCACAACTGGTTAAGTGCACATAGTACTACGCACAAAGACCCAGGTTTGAGCCCCTGTTCCCCACCTGCAGCAGGGACTCTTCACAGTTGGTGGATTCTTAGTGTTGCCACCGAGCTCTAGCAACTGGAGGCAAAGAAAAGAAAGAAAAAAAAAAAAAGAAGGTGTTGTAGACACAGTTACACTATATGATAATATGCCATCAAATTTACATCATGGGCTATTTTCATTCTTGTCATATGTGTAACTGCAATGATCAAAACTTTAATTTTTTATTATTAAAATGTATGTATTTATTTATTTGTTTTGCTACCAGGGTTATTGCTGTAGCTCTGTGCCTGCATTATAAATCCACTGCTCCCAGTGGTCATTTTTTTCCTTTTTTCCTATTATACAGGACAGACAGAAATCGAGAGGGGAGAAAGAGAGAGAGAGGGAGAGAGAAAGACAAAGAGAGACACCTGTAAACGTGCTTCACCACTAGTAGGGGCTCAAACCCAGGTCCTCGCTCACTGTAATGTATGCACTTAACTGGGTGCACTACTGCCCAGCCCCCTCTTAAAATTTATTTTTATTAGTGATTTAATAATGATTTACAAGATCGTAAGATTACAGGTATAGTTCTTATTTACAACTACACTCACCACCACAGGCTTGCACTGTTCCCCAACCCCTAGCTCCCAGCCCCACCCTAAGGAAAACCACCATAATCACTTTTTCTCACAAAGTCTTCAAAACCATTTGGCTACTTTAAAAAAATATATACGTTTGTTTATTTTATTTGATAGGACAGAGAGAAGTTGAGAGGGGGTAGAGAGAAAAAAGGAAGAGAAAGAGATACACTTGCAGCTTTGCTTTACTACTTGGGAAGCTTCCCCTTGTAGGCACATTCAACCAGGTGTGTCATAGCCCAGCCTCCGTTTTGGCTACTGTTCGTTTGTTTTACAGGGTCATGTGTTTCAGTTCTTATATTACAAATATGAGCAAAGCTGTTCTGCAGTTGTCTTGTAAAGAAATGCAGGTCATTTTTGGACAGATATAAACTATAGCAATAAGTGTCCTTGAACACAAAAAAAGTGAAGGATAAAAACTTCTTGACTTGGGAGTCGGGCAGTAGCGCAGTGGGTTAAGCACACATGACACAAAGTGCAAGGACCAGATGAAGGATCCCAGTTCGATCCCCTGGCTCCCCATCTGCAGGGAAGTCCTTCCACAGGAGGTGAAGCAGGTCTGTATATTTCTATCTTTCTCTCCCCCTCTCTGTCTTCCCCTCCTCTCTACATTTCTCTCTGTCCTATCTAACAATGACAACATCAATAACAACAACAATAATAACTACAACAATAAAAAAAAAAACTTCTTGACTTTACTTTTTCCCCCACTCACATTTTTAAAATGCAGAACCAGGGGATGGGAGTTAACACCATCATTATGGCAAAGACTTTCATGCCTGAGACTTCAGGGTTTCAGGTTCAGACCCAGGTGCCACCATAAGCCAGAGCTGAGAAGTGCTCTGGTGGAAGGAAGGAAAAATGGATGGAGGAAGGGAGGAAGGGGTGAAGAAGAAAGAAAAGGAGGATGGCAGAAGGTTAAGAGGGGAGAAGGGAATAATGAAGGAAGGGAGGAAAAGAAGAGGGAAAATGATGGAGAAAACAAAGAAGGAAGGAAGGAAGGAAGGAAGGAAGGAAGGAAGGAAGGAAGGAAGGAAGGAAAGGTGGTTAGGAGTCAGGATGAACTCATGGCTTCTTGGATAGAAGATACCACTGAGCTATCTCCTGGACCCAATTTTTTCTTAATTATTTAGTTGTTTATTTGTATTAATAAGGGGGAGAGGAAGAGAGGGGTGAGGATGGTCAGCAGAGACACCACAGCACTGCTCCATCATCAGTGAGGCCCCTGGTATCTTCCATCATTTTCCCTCATAGTGCCTGAACTCAAAGCTAAGTCACTACATATACAAATGAAATGCTCTAATTGGTAAGCCACCCCATAACCCCAGCCTCCAAGTCTTTTTTACAATAGCCAAAAAACTATCTTACTTAAATGCTGATAATACAAAAGTTGGATATGTAACGCCCAGGCAAAATATGTATTATGTAGATGTATGACTTGTCTATGTTTATTTGCTTGACATATATAGAATGGAAATAATATCCTATCCTGTATCTGAGGTTTCTGTCAGAAATTAAACTAATTGATATCTGTGAAGGACTTAATACAATGCCAGGTACAAATAATAACTATGTTTCCAAAAAAAAAAAAAAAGAACAAAGATGTAATCATTAAGACTTCATCTGATCTCTTTCCTTTCAGCAGCTGACATGCCATCCAGGCTCAGGAAGCACCCAGGAGGCTGCGGAAATGCTGGTGGCTTGCATCACCACAGGATCAACTTTGACAAATACCACCCAGGTTACTTTGGAAAAGCTGGTTTGCACATTACCACTTAAAGAGGAGTCAGAGCTTCTGCCCAACTGTCAACCTGAATAAACTGTGGGCCCTGGTCAATGAGCAGAAACCAAAGAAAGACCCAACACTGGCCGCCAGCTATAGACCAATTTCTCTCCTCTCCGTGTGTTTCAAACTCCTTGAAAGGCTGCTTCTGTCACGTATTTCTCCTCTTACAGAGAAATTCCTATCACCTGCCCAAGCTGGTTTCCGCCCAGGAAGATCTATCTGCGAACAAGTCCTGGCCCTCTCAACTTACATTGAAAATGGATTCCAGAAGAATTTAAAGGGTGCTGTCTTTGTTGATCTCACAGCAGCCTATGACACGGTCTGGCACCGTGGTCTCCTAGTCAAGATCTCAAGATGCCTGCCTCCATGGGTGGCCAACACTATATCGTTTCTTCTCCAAAACAGAAGATTCCGGGTGCATCTGGGTGACAAGTCTAGCAGATGGAGACTTGTCTCAAGTGGCCTCCCCCAGGGCTCTGTTCTGGCTCCTATGCTATTTAATATTTACATCAATGACCTTCCAGAAACTTCTTCAAGGAAGTTCATCTACGCCGATGACATCTGCTGTGCAACTCAGGCATCCAAGTTTGACATCCTCGAGGAAACACTCATGAAAGACATGTCTCTGATATCTGATTACTGTAAAAAATGGCAACTAATCCCTAGCACTGCAAAAACAGTATCATCTGTTTTCCATCTACACCATGCCTCGGCCTCGCGTGAGCTTAATGTGCAGCTTGACGATACGAGAATCCGGCATGAAGCCCAGCCAGTCTATCTTGGCATTACTCTCGATCGCACCCTGTCATTTCACGAACATCTCATAAAAATTGCAGGAAAGGTGGGCGCGAGGAATAACATCATTGCAAGACTGGCCAGCTCCTCATGGGGCGCGAGCGCTTCCACACTACGATCATCATCTCTGGCATTATGCTATTCCACTGCAGAATACTGTGCCCCAGTATGGTTCCGTAGCCCCCATGTCCACTTGGTCGATTCCAAATTATATTCCTCCATGAGGATAATTTCTGGAACCATCCGTTCCACCCCGGTTCCATGGCTGCCAGTTCTTAGCAACATCGCCCCGCCAGATATTCGTCGGGATGCGGCATCATCTAAGTTCATTTCCCACGTCTACGGTCGACCGGACCTGCCAATATACGCGGATATCTTCGCCCACCCTGTCCAACGCTTGACGTCTCGTCATCCAATCTGGTCCCCTACGCCTACACTGAACTTCTCTGTTCCAGTCTCTTGGAAACAGAGTTGGCAGTCAGCTGAGGTAAAGAACAAACACCTCATCACAGACCCCTGCAAGCATCAACCCGGCTTTGACCTAGCACGTTATGATTGGGCCCTCCTCAATCGCTATGGAACAGGCCATTGCCAGTGCATCGCTATGTTCCATGGCTGGGGAGCCAGAGTCGACCCGAACTGCCCCTGCGGCTACAGACAGACTATGACCCACATAGTCAACGACTGCCACCTCTCCAGATTCAAAGGAAGTCTCGAAACTTTACATCAGGCTCAACCTGACGTTGTTGTCTGGCTACGGAAGAAGGGCAAACACTAGAAGAAGAAGAAGAAGAAGAAGTGAGCAGACACTGGTAAATGCTGCCAAAAACAAAATTGGAGCTACCCCTATCATTGATGTGGTGTGGTCGGGCTACTGCAAAGTTCTGGGCAAGGGAAAGCTCCCAGAGCAGCCTGTCATCATGAAGGCCAAATTCTCCAGTAGAAAAGTTGAGGAGATTAAAGGTGTTGGAGAAGCCTGTGTTCTGGTTGCTTAAGACCACACAGGAAGGCTCATTAAACCCTATAAATGTTAAAAAAAAAAAAAAAATACTTCATCCAGCTTTAACAATTTTATGCAAAAGATTTTTTACTTTTTTTTTTTTTTTTAAAGCCCTGCTTCCTATGGTTTCTAATCTTAGCATGGACATTTTATTTACCTAGATGTGGGAAGCTCAAGGATGTATGAGGTTCTGATCCTTTCATATACAAACAAGCCTCTGGTTCACATTCCACTTATGACAATGACTCAGAATCACTGCCAACCAACTTCTCTACTGTTCCCACAAAATAACTTCATTTTCTGTACCCAGCTTGTGAGGAACAGATGTTAAAGTGAAAGAAAAAAAATAACACCAAAACAATTAACCCTAATTAGCACCTTTGTGAGTAAACTGAACAAGAAGACTGAGCCATCCTCTAAACTAAATTACCCTCTCATCTGTGGGCGAAACTTCCAGCTCAGCGGATGAGTCACTAGTGAGCGGAGCTAACTCTTCTGTGCCTCTCTGGTGCATAAGTGGAGCCTTGACTCTTTCAGGCTACAAATCTGTTCTTTTCTAAAAGCCCGTGAATTATTCCTCATTTTTCAAAGGCTGATGTTTCCATGTTATCTTTCTTCTTTCTTTTTCCTCTCCCCCTTCTGAACACAAAGTAAGATAACCTTTCACATTATGACTGGCTGGGCTATTTTTAATGAGTTCCTATCAAGAAAAACATAAAAATATGACCAAACTGAGAGCTAGCACGATAACCTCAAGGTCAAAAAAGAAAGTGGGGAGAGGAAGGGGGGGGGGGGGAAGGACTTGTTTTAGCATTGGAAGTTCCCAGTCAAAATCAAATGATTTTGTTGCTTTAAAATGAACTTTAACATTCATTTGAGATTATTTTCCCATGACTTAACATTCCTCTTCCCCAGGCAGGATTCATTTCAGTATCATGAGAAGAAGGTTTAGCATCTCAACCACTTGATTTACACATTACACTTTCTAATCTGATTAAGTTCCATATTAATGTGAAGTTCAGATGCCCAAAATAAATTAGTAACATTAGCACTGAATTGCAATACTTTTATAACTTTATAATGGTGAATCTTTTTTTCTTAAATAGATTTATTCTTATCCAAGTTGAAATGTGCAGTCATTATTTCCCCTCTCCATGTAAACCCATACTTTTCCACCATTAGAAAGGACACTGGGCTCAACTGCTGTGCTGGTAGAGACTGAGGCAGCAGTCCCCACTCCTCTCTTCAGAGGGGGCATGATGACGCAGGTGGACAACTTGTCTTCCCCCCTGTCATTCTCTGCTAGCACAGTTTTGCCAGATGGGGTAAAGGTGCCTCTTGCACCATCAGGCCCTGAGGAGATCTGCCAGAAAGTGAGAAGTATAGTTCTAGCTTCTTGCTTAATTTCAGCCCTGCTTCCAGCCTTGGTGCTGCACCCTGACCCTATGAACCAGCATCAGTTCTACTTCCTGCCCTCTCCTCAACCGGACTGCCTTACCAGCACCTAAGCAGAAGGCTTTCAAGGAAATACCTCCAGAGAAGGTGTGTGTGTGTGTGGGGGGGGGGTGGGGTGGGGGGGG